>NC_134356.1:364291276-364891276 GCF_048569485.1 Anomaloglossus baeobatrachus
ATCAATAAATGAATCTGTAAAGAGCTCCAATGGGTGTCAGCATGGGGGATCAATTGTCTCCTGGAACACACCATGGTGGATGGAAAGAGCACCAGGGTGAGGATTATGTGGTCCAGACTCTTGGCTATTGAAACTGGACCATGGGAATGGCAAAGTAATGCAGGGAAACATACTGTAGACATTATCTGCCATCCAACCGACCACCTGTTCGCACGCTTCTGGCTTCAAGAGTGGTGTCCCTCTGCAAAGTGGGACAGGAAGCAAGGTCTTGTGGATTAGTATGTTTGTTGTGTTGCTACAGCAAGTACAGTGTTACCTAACTCATGGATTCGGCCCCTGCTTGTACCATCAGCAGCACGTCCACTTCCCCATTCCTTACTGCACACCTTGCACATTTTAAATAGGATATGTGATATATGCCTGCAAACTCTATGGTTTTAATGGGAAAAAGAAAATATGTAGTCCTGAAAAGGACTTGTGTTTTAAGGTTGTAGCAGCAGTAGACCTTTTGAAGGACTGTAAAGGGTGGTTTATACGCTGCGACATCGCTAGCGATTGCTAGCAATCTTGTGAGCGATAGCACCCGCCCCGTCGTTCGTGCGACATTTCGTGATCACTGCCATAGCGAACAATATCGCTACGCAGTGTCACACGCACATACTTGTTCAGCGATGTCGCTGTGACTGCTGAACAATCCCTCCTTCAAGGGGGAGGTGTGTTCGGCTTCACAGCAACGTCACAGCGGCATCACAAAACGGCCGCCCAATAGCAGAGGAGGGGCGGAGATGAGCGGCCGGAACATGCCGCCCACCTCCTTCCTCCTCATTGACGGTGGACGCAGGTGGACGCAGGTAAGGAGATGTTCGTCGTTCCTGCGGTGTCACACACAGCGATGTGTGAAGCCGCAGGAATGACAAACAACCAGCGGCATGCACCACTGATATTATGAAAAGGAGCGACGTGTTAACGATCAACGATTTTTGACGTTTTTGCGATCGTTGATCGTCGCTCCTAGCTGTCACACGCTGCGATGTCGCTAACGACGCCGGATGTGCGTCACAAACACCGTGACCACGACAATATATCGTTAGCGATGTCGCCGCGTGTAAAGCACCCTTAAGGCAATCAACCTTGCATATATGTGGCTAATCCAAAATTGTCCTTTGTACATTAATTCTCCATACACTGAATGCAGGTAACAGCAGTAGTGTTAAAACTTGTATAAGTAAAGTTGTATTTATTAAATGGATGAAAGGACTCAAATCTCTTGTGCCCCAGGATGAGTTGGAGAAGTTTCTTGAGGCCCTGAGGCAGCACAGGAGGAACTTCTGCCCACCCAGGCTCTGGCCCAATCTTGTCAGCATTTTCAGTTGACATGGGGATGCGCCTGTCAGTTATTATGCCCTGGTACTAAAGAAATGCTCTGACAAAACGCTAGCAGCAGGGCAAGCCAACACTTCTAAGGCATAGAGTACAGGAACAGTTAATTCCCTGTTTCCAGCTTGCATACCTAATAGTTGTACGGCACAAAAGAATCATGGAGAATGCTGGTATGGTTGGCTAGGTACTCCTTCACCATCTTCCAAAACATTTTCCTCCTTGTCAGAGTCCCCTGTACATCAGGGCCTGGGCACTGTGAGGGTCTAATGAAACTGACCCAAACCTTTAATAGTCTTCCCCTGCCTCTGTTGGACCTAGTGTGTGTCTCCCTCATCTCTCCTTGGTTGTCCAAGAAACCTTGACCTCTGCTGTCAACGTTGTCAGATGGGAATTTTTGTACTAATTGTTCGACTAGGGCCTTTGGTATTACACTATTTTACTAACCCAAAGCAGGAAACAGAGATGTGAAGTTCTCATTGTAGTGTGGGTAAGAAGAGTGAAGAACTAGTAATGAGTGTTGGCCAAAAATGCGTATAATGTGAGAGTCAAGGGAATGGCTGCAGTACATAAAGTCAGCCATGTGTGTAGTCTCCCAACAGGCAAGTCTTCACTGTCGCAAGCAGAAGGACAATTCTCCATCTCCTCCTATCTCTCCTCCTCCTTCTCCTCCTCTTTAGCCTATTCACGCTGAACAGATGGGATGAATTTGGTATAGATGGTACCCTCTGTAGAGCAGAAAACCATCTCCTGTTCCTCCTCCTCAGCCTACTCTTCCTCATTATCACCTAATCTGCGCTGAGAAGATGAGATGAGACTGGGCTGAGCATTATCACCCTGTGTACTTTCTTCCTCTAATCCACCTGGTCCACATACAAAGCTTCCTCTTTAATTGTGTGCCTACTGGTTGTTACTGATGGCTTAAATGAAGACTCTGAAAAGCCCACAATTTTTTACAGCCATTATTTAGAAAAGCTTTTAAAATAAATATAATTTGTTTACAAACATTTTATATTTTATGCATTAAAAAGGATCACATGGTTGTAATGCTGTAAATGAAAAAAAGAAAAAAACACCTATAAAAGGTAAATAGTTGATGATACTGTATTGTATTTCATACAGGTTAAATCTGAATTTACCATCAATTCTCTAGGGTAAAATCAAATCTTATGCATCACTGTGATGTTTTTCATCCCTTCATCTTGGTGTATAGGCTTTACTAGTCTAGGAGTCACACTTCTTACAAATAGTAAAAAATAATGTTTTCTGAAGTCCTCCGCTACGACTTTTCCCTGGAAAGGGGGGGCATTAGAGTCTCCCCTTTTTAATTTTTGGCAGCTCTTGACATAGTGCATAGGCTTTAAAAGGCAAGGATTCCCACTCCTTAATAATGGGAAAAAATATTTTGAGACCCTAATCTACATGTCTTCCAGGGTGTATTGCAGTCCCTCTTAATTTATGCCAGCCCTTGCACTTTATGCTTTATGAGTCTAGTAGTCCCACTACCTAACAGAAATAGAACATGTACGAGGCCCTTCTTTATGTCTAATATAGGGTGTATCGTAGGACCTCTTCCTTCTAATTTTTCGCAGGTCTTGCATTGTCCATGTGCCGCCCCTGCAGCGGTTGAACCGCTCGGATCCGGGATTTGTTGTGGCTCGAGTGTCTCCGGACCCGGCGGCTTGCAGCAACTCAAATGTAAAGGGGACTATTTACAGGGGATAAGAGTTCATGACGCCACCCGTGGTTCCCGGTAAGGGGAGTACCGCTGCTGCCGATGGGAGCACCTGAGGGAGATGGAGCGGGGCAGCCAGGTGACGTTCCCTCCATGGGTAGGGGAGGCCCTGAGACTCTGGATGGTGGGATGCTAGTTGTAGGGGAGTGCAGCGCTGGTTGGAAGCAGGGAAGGACCATGTACTCACTCAGGCAGTATTAGTGATGATGCGACCACAAAGCAAACTCTGACAACAAGGTAAACCAAGTCTCTGGGTGCCACTGCCCTCTTGGGGGAGCTCGTCCGGGTATCCGTCCCCTATAGTACTGCCGGGAGGTCTAGAGCCTGCCTGCATGCACAAATTAGAAGTGTTCTGGTGGCCTGTTGGCATAAAACCCCGCTCCTTACTTGTTGGTAGTGGAGCTGCGCTCTCAAGGGCTCACGCTTGGGATTTCTGTGGGTTGCGTGGGTTGGAAAGCCCTATCCCCCTTGTTGTGCTAGTGCCCCTGATCTCTGAGCTTCTTGGGGACAGTCCATAAAGTCACTATCCTCCACAGGTTAATTGCCAGGTTGCCTGAAGCTACTCCCTAGGGTTCTGTACCCCGCCGTGCTTTCGGTCCCGGACCGGTTATTAGACTCGAGCTGCTGACCATCCTCCAAGACCAGGTCTAGGCACCCAGCCTCAATACCCTGCAACCGGGTCTCTGACTCCTCCGACCACTGTCTGCGACCCAAACTCTAACACCCAGGGAGCCACACACTGCCCCAGCTCCTCATTACATGAGAGCTACCACTGTTCTGTTCTACTTCCCTCCCACTTCCCTCCCACCAGGCTGCCTGACCCCTAGGTTGGCGGCCCTATTCCAGCTCAGCAGCCCACTGGTGTGTCTGACAGGATGTGGTGTGAGGTGTGGTGTGGATTTGGATGCGGATGGAGGCACAGTACCATAGGTTGGGAACCCAGAACCATGGGGGGGTTGAGCCCTGAACTAAAGAGCAGCAAGTGCAGTACCCTGTGATGCCCTGACTAGTCCAGGGGCGTCACATCCACATAGCTTTGCAAGTTTTAATGTTCCTCCCTCATACATTTAACAGGATGTGTTTGATCATGTCGCACACACAACATGTCCAGATAAGGTAGTAATTACAGATGAGCGAACCCAAGGTTCGGTGTTCACATCAAACACAGACTTTACAAAAAAAACAGAGTTCGGGTTCGGAGTTCGGATGCTTTACATATACAAACCACTCGCGCAAGCATCACTGTGCTCATGTACACTCAATGCTCAGTGTGAGCCTTCTGCTGTGTTTGAAAGGCCACACTGAGGCAACAACAGCGTGATCACATGTAGTGTGCACCAAACAACAAAAATTAAAAAACCCTGCTCACCCTACTCTGGAAGTGATGTGTTTGTGCCTGGCTGTGTGTCAGCAAAGACTTGAACTGCCCAATTAGTGACTTCCATTGAGGTTCAGGTCAAGTCTGGGTCCCAAAACCAAATTTTATTTAAAGTCCAGCTGAACCCGTTGAACCGAACTTCCACGGGTCTACTCATCTCTAGTAGTAATATGTTAACATTACATTTACCGATGACTATTAGCGAATGCAGTTTTATTTCCTGCTCCACTATGTCACCTACTGTTGTCATAGGCAAAGTGGAAATATGATGAGAGATGGCCCAGCTATTAAGGCTATGTTCACATATTGCATTTTTGCTGCATTTCTTTTGCAGAGTTTTTTCATGAGCTTAATGGAAATTAAAAGTTGTTTTTTACAGCACCAGCAAAAGCTAGGAGGTTTCATAAACCTAATGCACACGTTTGGGTTTTTGTATTGCTATTTTTACAAGTTGACGACTTGGTACTATTTTTTTTAATTTATTTGTTTTTGTAAAAGCGTCTGAATGGAAATATAGTAGTGAAATACAGTATATCACAAAAATGAGTACATTTCTTAGATTTTTGTAAATATCTTATTCTATCTTTTCATGGAACAACACTGATGATCTGACACTTTGATACAATGTAAAGTAATCAGTCTACAGCTTGTATAACAGTGTAAATTGGGTGTGCCCTCTAAATAACTCAACATACAGCCATTAATGTCTAAACTGATCGCAACAAAAGTGAGTACACCCCTAAGTGCAATTGGCCAAATTGTGCCCAGTTAACCATTTTCCCTCCCCATAGTAATGTGACTCATTATTGTTATAAGATCTCAGGCATGAATGGGGAACAGGTGTGTTAAATTTGGTGTTATCGCTCACACACTCTCATACTGCAAAACCTAGAAGTTCAGCATGGCACCTCATGGCAAAGAATTCTCTGAGGATTTGAAAAAAAGAATTGTTGCTCTAAATAAAAATGACCTAGGCTGTACTGTACAAAGACTGTCAACAGCCTGTAACTGAGCTGCAGGATGGTGACCAAGACCATACAGTGGTTTAACAAGCCAGGTTGCGCTCAAAATAGGCCTCGCCATGGTCAACCAAAGAAGCTGAGTGCACGTGCTCAGCGTCATAACCAGAGGTTGTCTTTTCAAAACAAACATGAGTGCTGCCAGCATTGCTGCAGAGGTTAATGGACTGGGTGGTAAGCCTCTCAGTGGTCAGACAGACCATATGCTGCACACTGCTTCAAATTAGCTGGCATGGCGGTTGTCCCAAAAGAAAGCCTGTCCTAAAGATTATGCACAAGAAAGCCCGCAAACAGTTTTCTGAAGACATGCAGACTAAGGACATGGATTACTAGAACCATGTTCTGTGGTTTGATGAGCCCAGGATAAATATATTTGATTCAGATAAAGTAAAGTGTATGTGGTGGCAACCAGGTGAGGAGTACAAAGACAAGTGTGCCTTGCTTACAGTCAAGCATGGTGGTGGGAGTGTCATTGTTTGGGGGGGTTGTATGAGTGCTGTTGGCTGTGGGGAGCCAACATTGAGAAACAATATTCATTGAGGAAACCATGAATGCCAACATGTACTGTGACATACTGACGCAGCGCATGATCCCCTACTTTCAGAAATTGGACAGCAGGGCAGTATTCCAACATGATAACGACACCATTCACACTTCCAAAATAATCATCTCCTTGCTAAAGAGAAGGAGTGTAAAAGTACTAGATTGGCCAAGCATGTCTCAAGGCCTAAACCCTATAAACCTCTAAGGGGCATTCTCAAATGGAAGGTGGAGGAGCACAAGATCTGTAACATCCACCAGCTTAGTGATGTCATCATGGAGGGAATGGAAAAGGATTCCAGTGGCTCCAGTGAACTCCATGTCTAGGAGAGTTAAGGCAGTGCTTGAAAATAATGGTAACAGCACAAAATGTTGACACTTTGAACACAATTTGGCCATTTTCACTAAGGACTGTATTCACTTTTGTTCCCAGCAGCTTTGACATTAATGGCTGTGTGTTGAGTTATTTAGAGGGCACACCAAATTTAAACTGTTATACAAGCTGTACACTGACTTTTTTTTTTCCATTGTATCAACGTGTCATATCTTCAGTGTTGTCCCATGAAAACCGTAAAACAAACAATTTACAAAAATGTGAGAGTTGTACTCACTTTTGTCATATACTATAAGCCAAAAATGAAATATTTTGATATTTGATATATTTCTATTCATTATGGGGCCAGTTCTTCACAGAGTTCTTTCCAGAATTGTGGCTTAAATCTGTTTTAACAAATTGCAAAATTTTAACCAACTCATAATTGAGCAAAATATTTCAGTTTTGGTGTAATTACACCGATCCTGGACAGCTGCACCAACATTTTGAAATGTGGGGAGATCTTAGCCAGGAGAGAGCATGGCCAAGCTCTGCTAACAGATTTCTCCTAATGTAACCTACAATAGTGTGGTATATCATGATAGAAATGTATTCCAGGCTCTGTACACGTCATGCAAAAGAGCATTTTTGAAAGATGTACCAAATTAATTACGAGGCAAATGCCCCTTAATGAATTTGGTGCATCACATTCCAGCGCACCTTTCTTCCAGACATAATGAATCGGGGTCTATATTCTTCCACTTGTAGCTGGAGGTGCATTGTTATGTTTGTACAACTTTGCCTGGAAGTATGACTTTGAAGCCTTCATTGTATATTCACTGTTTGTTATATAACTCAGCCTGTGAACGTATTTGCTAATAACCTTATTCACACCGATGAAATCACTTTCTCTTTTGCTGTAGCTGAGAAATATAATGAACAACAGGGAAAAGTACAAAACAGAAATATGTCATTTAGGGCCATTATTTAAAAATAAATCAATGACAAACCCATAATTGTCATATCTGCATTCTACCATGACCATTCTGTTTACATATACTAAATAATAAAGAAAACACTGAATGAAACAGTTTAAATAAGCAAACATTCATTTTTTATAAATTACACTTGTTCCATATCTAACGGAAGATTCTGTACATTTTTATTGTTATATTTGTGTTTCAATTTCTCGCCATGAATCAAGATGTCAGACCCATCCAGCAAATCAGATATAAAGCTGAAAAAAAAGCTGAAAAACATTGTTTAAAGTGACAAACAATTGTAATCATATTCAGCTCAAAAAATCCTACACAACTACCACCTTCTCGGCAGATATTGGTTGATCATTGGCAATCTTTCACATTAAATTTTATAACAATAATCAGCTGAAGCTGAAGGATACTTTACACGCTGCGATATCGGTACCGATATCGCTAGCGAGCGTACCCGCCCCCGTCGGTTGTGCGACACGGGCAAATCGCTGCCCGTGGCGCACAACATCGCTTACACCCATCACACAAACTTACCTTCCCTGCGTTGTCGCTCTGGCCGGCGATCCGCCTCCTTTCTAAAGCGGGCTTTACACGCTGCGATATCGGTACCGATATCGCTAGCATGGGTACCCGCCCCCATCTGTTGTGCGACACGGGCAAATCGCTGCCCGTGCCGCACAACATCGCCCAGACCCGTCACACGTACTTACCTGCCCGGCGACGTCGCTGTGAATGACAAACCGCCTCCTTTCTAAGGGAGCGGTTCGTTCAGCGTAACAGCGACGTCACAGCTGCGTCACTGAACCGCCGCCCAATAGAAGCGGAGGGGCGGAGATGAGCAGGACGTAACATCCCGCCCACCTCCTTCCCTCCGCATAGCGGCCGGGAGGCAGGTAAGGAGAGCTTCCTCGTTCCTGCGGTGTCACACGGAGCGATGTGTGCTGCCCAGGAACGAGGAACAACTGTGTTACTGCTGCAGTAACGATATTTGAGAATAGACCCCCATGTCACCGATGAGCGATTTTGCACATTTTTGCGACGATGCAAAATCGCTCATAGGTATCACACGCAGCGGCATCGCTAATGTGGCCAGATGTGCGTCACCAATTCCGTGACCCCAGCGACTTTGCATTAGCGTTGTCGTAGCGTGTAAAGCCCCCTTAAGGGGGCAGTTTGTGTGGAGTCACAGCGACGTCACACAGCAGCCGTCTAATAGCAGAGGAGGGGTGGAGATGAGCGGCCGGAACATGCCGCCCACCTCTTTTCTTCCTCATTGCCGGTGGACGCAGGTAAGGAGATGTTCGTCGTTCCTGCGGTGTCACACATAGCGATGTGTGCTGCCGCAGGAACGCCGAACAACATCGTACCTGCAGCAGCAACGATATTAAGGAAATGAACGACATGTCAACGAGCAACAATTTTTCACGTTTTTGCGCTTGTTGATCGTCGCTCATTGGTGTCACACACTGCGATGTCGCTAACGGCGCCAGATGTGCGTCACTAACGACGTGACCCAGACAATATATCGTTAGCGATGTTGCATCATGTAAAGCACCCTTTAGTGTTTATCATACAGAATTTTGTTTGCAATTTTGCAGGGCTTTTTCAGGATTCTTTTGCCACTTTTTTCCATTGCAGACGGTAGCGTCAACCTTGTAGGGTCGGAGTCTCTGGTCCTGTTCCCCAGTTCTCCCGTTGCTACTGAGTCCCGAACTTCAAGGTCAGTGAGGTCCTTGATGGTCCTGTGAAGCCCCTCCAGTGTTGTGTCGGTGCATTACCTTCAGGGACTCCACGCAGCCGGATCTTGTCACAGGTAGGAGATCTTCTATTTAGGATTGTCGTGACGCCACTCTCAGAATTGCGGTCAGTGGGGACCGCCACTGCAGATTAAGGGATGCCTGGGGCTGATGGTGGGTGCAGTCAGTTGTAATAGCCTCCTGAGAGTGAGGCAAGCCCCAGGGCCCTGTGTAAGTGTGTGGAACCACAAGGCGCAGAATAACTCAACACAAGCAAAATGTCTTTCAGGGGTTTTACTCACTGATGGTGGCAGGGTGAGTAACCCGGGCGTAGCTGGGATGAACCAGGCTGGAACCAGGTGTCCTTCAGGCTGACTTGTGAGGGTGACTACTGACTCGCCTTCCTTAGCCCTCTGTTGTTTGTGGTAACCCCGACTTTCAGTCCCTATGGGGGTCACCCAGGGAAGTTGCTGCTCCCCTCGTTTCGGCCCGTTTGCTTGTAGCCTGGACCAGGTCACTCCGGCTGCTTGCCTCCTGTGAACTATGGGCCCTCGTTTTGCTACGTGGCTGCGGACTCTGTGGTGTTGTCTTGGGGGTGTAAAGTGCCCCCTCAAGCAGGTTTGGCAAGGGAAAGGTGAATCTATCCCTGCACTGGGACCTGTTACCCCTGCGGGCCTGGTACCACCCTGACAGTCTCCTTACTTTCCACTCCGTTGCTCTCTCTTTAGCTGTGTGTGGATTTCGGGCAGCAATGCCAGGTGACCGTTCTCCCCCGTCAGTAGTCACTGCGCGGACGCTGTTAGACTGCAACAGCTCCAGGGTCTGCTTCTGCTCCCCCCCGAGCTGCACACTAAACCGGCTCACTCGTGGGACCTGCACTGCTGCTCCTGTCTGAGCTCCACTTCCATGCTCCTCACTCTTCCACACTCTGCTTCAGACTGCCCTCTCTTCCACTTTTCCCTTTGTGCCTGCGTACGTCACCTAGCAACCAGGCTCTCTACCACACCCCTTGAGTGGAGATGGAGGCCTCGCCCCCTCCTGGGATCCCCAGGGGTCCTCCCAAAGGTACATGTGTGAGACCTGATCACTATGCGCCTGTGTAGTCACACCTTGGTCAGCCTTCTGGATTACCTGTTTTGTACTGTCCCCAGCATGGGTGCAGTACTCAGTGGTGCCTGACCAGGTCAGGGGCGCCACATTCCCCCTTAGTTATCACCAGCACGTCCTCGGGCTGCAAGACAACATTTTAAAATGCATAAAACAGTAAAACATTTTAAAACCACCAGGTACCATACATCACCACCCTCCACCCACAAGTCCGTTAACCCACCCAAAACCCTCTCAGGAGGCAGGTCACCGGTTTCTTTTGGTAACCAGGTCTGGGCCATCCGTTTCCCCAGACCTTTCTTCCCATCTGCCTCTCCCGTTGGCCGCGCCTTCAGCCACTTCTGGCAGGATGTAGAGGCGGCTTTCATGGGCTGGTGGTTTCAGGGTATACCTGGCCTGGTGGAGCCGCGCCTTCAGCCTCTTCTGGCAGGATGTAGAGGCGGCCTCCACAGTTGGTGCTGACCAGGTACCCTCTTTGTGGTGGAGAGCCAGGCCCCATAAACAGGCGTGCTCCCTGGTTGCAGGTGAGCCAGGCCCCATAAACAGGCGTGCTCCCTGGTTGCAGGCGAGCCAGGCCCCTAAACAGGCTGGCTCTGGTGGTGGTACCTCTGGGGTAACTATGTACACTGCGAGAGTTTGTGGCTATAGCCAGTTCATAGCCTTAAGGTTCATGGGTTTCTCACACTAGTTCATGTGGGCACATTTCTTGAACATTAACGTTGCAAAACTTCAAACTTTAACTTCTGTACTTTACTTTACATGAACTTTGCTCCTTCTTCCTTACCAGGGCTTGGGCCTGTAGGGCTGCGGCACCTGTTGCTTTCTCCATCTCTGTCATCATCTGTAGTGGTCTCATCAATGGGTTCTTTGTCTTTTCTTTCCTCTTCTTCTGTGTCTCTATCTTCTGTTGTTGAGATAGCAGGTTTACTGTTGGGATTTCTGGGACATGGTGTAACATCTAGGGCATACCATCCTCTTTCTCCTTGGTGCTTGGTAAACTCCACTGAATCTCCCATCTGCAAGTTTCTTCCTGGATGTCCTCTAGGCAAATGGGCTCTAACATCCCTTCTGTTCACAAAGATGCCTTCTTTCATGCCAGGTGCAACTATGAAACCGTATCCAGATTTTAAACTAAATTCCTCTACAATTCCACGACAAAGTGGGCCTCTGACCTGGGATTTAGCTCTCCTTAAAGACCGTTTCTCTTCCAAGTCTCTGGCTGTTACTTCATCCTTCTTCTCTGGAGATTGCTGTGCAGGTGGATCCCTTGTCCTGCTGCGGCGCCGTGTCCTGCGGGCTGGGTCCTGCCTGGCTGCTATCTCACCGCTTGCAGGCTCCCAGGTGATGTATCTGGACAGATCTTCCTCAGCGGAGGGTGTCGGGCTCTCTTCATCCCAGCGGGAATATGGCAACATCTCTGGCTCTGGGCATGGATCCACTGCTGATGGCTCCGGGGTCAGCTTCTCAGCTTCCTGGCCTCCCCTCCCCCTTAGTTCTTCTGAGCACTCCTCTTGTGGCAGCGCTAGGGATGGATGTTCATCAGCAGGCCAGGGCGGTGGACTTTTTGGCGTGGATGTTGCAGGAGTCTTCCTGTGGGTGTGCGGAGGGAGCAGATACCGGTCCACCATCTCCTGTGGGAACTGGGCCTCTAGATCAGCCTTCAGCTTCCAGTATTCGGGGTCCTCTCCCAGCAGGGACTTCCTAGCAGGGACTTCCTTGGACTGGGGAGCGGTGTCTGCTCTGGCCTTGCAGGCCGGGGTAAATGATTGTACAGTCTTGTCTTTGTGGGCCGTGCCCTGCATGGCGGCGGCCTGGTCTTGGCGGGCCGCGCCTGGCATGGCGGCGGCCTGGATCAGCGTCGCTGTTGCAGTCTCAATCAGGGTCGCAGCTGGAGTCTTAGCGGGCATCGCTACTGTGGCCGGTTCTTGGCGAGCTGAGCTGGGCGTCGCTGCAGCGATCTGGGCTTGGCGGGCCGCACCTGGCGTGGCTGCGGCCTGGTTCAGCACCTCACTTGCGGCGCGGACGAGCATCGCTGCTGCGGTGGGGTCTTGGCGGGCCGGGCCTAGCATGGCGGCGGCCTGGGTCAGCGTCACACCTGCGGCGTGGAGGAGGGTCGCGGCTGCGGAGGGATCTTGGCGGGCCGGGCTGGGCGCTTCTGCGGCCTGGACTTGGCGGGCCGCGCCGGGCGCTTCTGCGGCCTGGTTCAGCGTCGCCGCGCCGGGCATCTCTCCTGGGACCGCGGGCATGGCAGCAGGGGTCGGGGCACTCGCGCTGGCAGGGGCAACACCGGACTCACCCATCGGTAACATCATCGGGGTCTGAGTCGTCACCGCTCGGTCTGGCGCTCGTCGCGTGGCTCTCTTCTCGTAGGCCTGAACCGCTGCAGCCATCTCCAGAAGCTCCGTGCGTCCCTCTCTGATCTGTTGCACGATTCTCGCCTCCAGCCGGTTGCTGAACTGGGCAAGCTCTCGGGCCCACCAGGCTGCGGAGCCTGGCTCTGAGTTTTTGTCTTCAGACGCCATCTTCACCGCGTCGTCGCTGCTCTCCAGGTCTTCTCTCAGCAGCAGACTTCTGACTTCTTCTTGCAGCCGAAGTGCCAATTCCTTCACTTCCTGCAACTCCTCTCCCAACAGCAGGCTTATGGCTCCCTTTCTGTCCCGACGTCTCTGAACGCTTCCGCTCTCATCACTTGCGAGACCAGGACTCTGCAGGGGATCTCTGGGTAGCCACACCTCTTCGTGGGCGGTAACTTCTCCCAGCGCGGGCTGCTGTTGTTTTTCAGCGCGCTTTTCATGGTGGTAATATGGCGGCGCTTCCAATTTTTCAAGCGGACCGCCCAGGCACATGGTCACCTGTCTGAACAGGTCTAGTCCTTATCCTGTTCGTGACGCCAGATGTGAAGCCCCTCCAGTGTTGTGTCGGTGCATTACCTTCAGGGACTCCACGCAGCCGGATCTTGTCACAGGTAGGAGATCTTCTATTTAGGATTGTCGTGACGCCACTCTCAGAATTGCGGTCAGTGGGGACCGCCACTGCAGATTAAGGGATGCCTGGGGCTGATGGTGGGTGCAGTCAGTTGTAATAGCCTCCTGAGAGTGAGGCAAGCCCCAGGGCCCTGTGTAAGCGTGTGGAACCACAAGGCGCAGAATAACTCAACACAAGCAAAATGTCTTTCAGGGGTTTTACTCACTGATGGTGGCAGGGTGAGTAACCCGGGCGTAGCTGGGATGAACCAGGCTGGAACCAGGTGTCCTTCAGGCTGACTTGTGAGGGTGACTACTGACTCGCCTTCCTTAGCCCTCTGTTGTTTGTGGTAACCCCGACTTTCAGTCCCTATGGGGGTCACCCAGGGAAGTTGCTGCTCCCCTCGTTTCGGCCCGTTTGCTTGTAGCCTGGACCAGGTCACTCCGGCTGCTTGCCTCCTGTGAACTATGGGCCCTCGTTTTGCTACGTGGCTGCGGACTCTGTGGTGTTGTCTTGGGGGTGTAAAGTGCCCCCTCAAGCAGGTTTGGCAAGGGAAAGGTGAATCTATCCCTGCACTGGGACCTGTTACCCCTGCGGGCCTGGTACCACCCTGACAGTCTCCTTACTTTCCACTCCGTTGCTCTCTCTTTAGCTGTGTGTGGATTTCGGACAGCAATGCCAGGTGACCGTTCTCCCCCGTCAGTAGTCACTGCGCGGACGCTGTTAGACTGCAACAGCTCCAGGGTCTGCTTCTGCTCCCCCCCGAGCTGCACACTAAACCGGCTCACTCGTGGGACCTGCACTGCTGCTCCTGTCTGAGCTCCACTTCCATGCTCCTCACTCTTCCACACTCTGCTTCAGACTGCCCTCTCTTCCACTTTTCCCTTTGTGCCTGCCTACGTCACCTAGCAACCAGGCTCTCTACCACACCCCTTGAGTGGAGATGGAGGCCTCGCCCCCTCCTGGGATCCCCAGGGGTCCTCCCAAAGGTACATGTGTGAGACCTGATCACTATGCGCCTGTGTAGTCACACCTCGGTCAGCCTTCTGGATTACCTGTTTTGTACTGTCCCCAGCATGGGTGCAGTACTCAGTGGTGCCTGACCAGGTCAGGGGCGCCACAGTCCCCTCAATGCTCAATGTGCAGATTTTATCAGGTCTGCTTGGAGCATTTGCCTGACCTAGGATTCTGTACCCTGTCGGTGCTGTGGTTCCGGGAGTACTCAACTGTACTCCACTGACAACCAACCACCTGGGCCCTCAGGTCACAGTCATACTCCTGTCGGTGCATCCGCTCACTTCCTCTCTCTGTCACCGACTCCTGCAAACTCACTGTCTGACTGTCCACTGTCTGCCCCTCCCACCTGGTTGTCTAGTGGACTGGATCGGCTCCACCTCTAAGTGGCCATCCATGGGTCCAATGTTTTTGTTGTTACCGGCACTGGGCTTCTGGGTTCCTGGGGGTAGGCCCTGCATCCTGGTGGGGATGCAGTACCTTGTAGCTCCCTGATGGCTTCAGAGGCGCTACACTTGCATTTCTGGAGAAGAGCAAGGTGAAAGTGATTTAGAGACCAAGTATGTCTCCTGATCTGAATCCAACCAAAACACTTACGGGGAATTCTGAAGAAACAAGATGTCATTACTCTCCATTCAGCATCCAGGCTCTAAAAGAGGCTGTTCTTGAAGAATGGAAAAAATATAGATGTTCCAATATTTTGCCAATTTGTTCATTCCATGCCTAGAAGACTTTGTACTGTACTTAGAAGCATGGATATCATATAAAATGCTAAATGTAGATTTTAATGTGGCTTGTATTAATTTTTGTAAAAAACAATCTGAATAAAAATGGCAACTTTGTAATTAAAGTTACATTATTAACCTTACTTTCATTTCATTTAAAAAAATAGTGACCGGCACATCCAACAAGTGTGAACAGGTGCTAGCTGAAAAAACATAGTAAATATAAGATGCATACAGCTGCACACTAAAAAGCCAACAATGTGCAAGGGAACTCTGTTACTGCATTACTGCCATATGAAAAAATAAGATTTTTAGTTATATTTACCATGTTTTTTCAGCTAGCACCTGTTCACACTTGTTGGATGTGCAGGTCAGTTTTTTTAAATATTTGTAGTGAGTCTCTTTATAGCAGGAGTCTAGCTGCCCAAACATGCAGGTTAATCCAAATAGTGGTATTTCAAGCTGAAGATCACAATATCATCCAGGTAGGCTGCATATTACTTGTGGAGGGCTCTCAGGAAGGTGGCTGGAGGCTCCTAGCAGCCCAAATGGCATCTAGACATACTGAAAACACCCATCTGGAATTGAAAAGGCTGTCTTCCTCTTGGCCTCTTTGGAAAGGGGAATTTGCCAATACCTTTTCATGAGGTACATGGTGGTGATGTGGCGGGCTTGCCCCAGCCTCTAAATGAGCTTGTCGACATGGTGCATTGGATATGGGTCAAACTTGGAAACCTCATTTTGCTTCCTGTAGTCATGGCAGAACTGCCATTCTCCATCCGGTTTTGGCACCAAACAATGGAACTGGACCAGCCACTGTCAATCACTCCTCAATTAACTCAATGGTTTTGTTTCCTATTTCATACAACAAAAACAATTTTATAGAAAAAAAATAGATTTTGCATTGCTTGATTCTGACAGCTATAGCTTTTTTTCATTTTACAATTTACACCTGCAAGGTAACTTGATTTTTTGTGGAATGAGATGACTTTTTAGGTATACCATATTTATTTACAGTGTATTTGACTTTTTGATAGACCATGAAGAATGCGTAAATAGCCAAAACGCGTAGTCTTAAAGGACTGCATCAGATATATTGCCAGTAATATTGCACATATGGGCTTTTAATGGAATTTTGAATACTAGTTATTTTTTTATATACCCCTGGATGTGAATCCTTCACTGGAATCTTTTTCGTCATTTCACATGCTGTAGCTCCTACCCTCTCCAGGTGTGGAACACCAGGGGAATTATGCTATCCACTACTACAAGACTGGTGAGCTGACTGTTTCTCTACTTTTTACTTTCTGCTAGCGTTATATTCAATCACTTTCTGGCGGTTTAATGACAAAGCCTAATTTTTGCCAAATTATTTTTTCTTTTTATGGTGTTCACTGAATGGGTTAACTAATTTGTAAAATTTACAGATTGGGTCATTCTAGATGTTGTAATATCAAATGTGTGTATGGTTATTAATGTGTTAACATTATATATATATATATATATATATACACACGTGTTTAGTGGAATATTTTGTTAGTTTTTTTATTTTAATGTTATTTATTTGGTGATTTAAAAATATTTTTACATTTTTTTTTACTAGTCTGATTACTGGTGTAATGCACAAGCATGGCAATGCATTACACCTCTCAGTTTGACACTGACAGAATACCTGTTAAACTATGTTCCTGGGATGGTCTAACAGGCCATTGTACCCAGGTAATCCGGAGGTCATCATTTAACCTTGGGTTGCCATGGCAATGATCAGGACCCGTGATCATGTCGCAGGGGTCCCGATCGGGTAGGAGAGGTAGCCTCCCCTGTCTCCCAGCTCCCTAAATGCTGCAATTGCTAATGATAACGGCATTTAGAGAGTTTAACAGCCAAGGTCGGTTCGGGCACTGATTGGATAGGATTGGAGAAGCCATCTGGGCAAGTTTGATGCTTTAAGAAATGTGCCATCAGAGTGGAAAAAGCCAGATACTTCGGGTATTTTGTGAGCAGGGGCATGATCAAGCCACAAGTAAATAAAGTGGATGCCATCCAGAACTGGCCACAACCACTCTTGAAGGAACAAGTTATGGTGTTCCTGGGCTTTGTGGGCTACTACCATTGCTTCATCCAAAACTTTGCCATGGTAGCCAAATGCCTGACTGACCTCCTTAAGGGCACAAAGTTGGCTATGGTCAAGTGCTCTCCAGAAGCAAACACAGCCTTCCAAGAACTGAAGAACACAACCTGTGTTGATGACACCTTACTTCAATAAGGAATTTGTGGTCCAGACAGAAGCACCAGAGGTCGGATTAGGTGCCATCTTGTTCCAATAAATTAATGGCAAAGAGCACATAATAATGTGCCTGAGCAGGAAATTACTCCATCATAAAGAAGGAGTGTTTAGCCATCTAGTGGGTGTTGGACACTCAAAGATACTACCTATTAGGCAGAAAATTTAGGTTAGTGTCAGACCATGCCCCACTGAAATGAAGGCACAAAATAAAGGGAATAATACCTGAGTAACCAGATGTTTCCTAGCACTCCAAGACCTTAGCTTGCATATAGAGCATAGGTCCAGGTAATTACATGGCAATGCTGATGTTCTGTCGAAGGGTTCACTGTCTGATGATGGAAGGTGCCAAGTCCCTCGGCTTTGTGCAGGGGGCAGTATGTATGATGGCAGCTGGACACGTCATGTAGGTGAGATATGTGTCACAGAGGTAATTATCCTCTGTGATGTAAGCCTGGAAGCTAGCTCCTGTACGTGTATTTCTGACAGGGTTAATAGGGCAGACAAGGACCATATTCCTGAACAGTCAGAGAGATGGATGGGACTGGCTGCTCACATATCCCCACCTCGGGGTGTGGTATGGTGGACATCAGAAGGTTCAGATAGATTAATTGTGTGTCTGTGTGTGGTGTGCAGATCTTCAGTGTTGTTTTTCCTTGCTAAGGAATAAGAGCTGACCTTAGCCTGAGCTGACGA
This sequence comes from Anomaloglossus baeobatrachus, assembly GCF_048569485.1. Taxonomy (NCBI): domain Eukaryota; kingdom Metazoa; phylum Chordata; class Amphibia; order Anura; family Aromobatidae; genus Anomaloglossus; species Anomaloglossus baeobatrachus. The sequence continues at coordinate 364,309,157 of NC_134356.1, forward strand.
ACCCGCACTGTTGAATGGACTAGCCCCTTTATATTTTCACTTTATGCTGGAAAAGACTGTTTGGTTTTGTTATCCTGAATGTTTTATGAAGTTTAAATAAACCATCCCGGAAATGTTACTGAAACAATCCCATGTGCCTATCTCAAACTACAACCAAGTGAGCCGTATCCCTACAATATATGCATACATCATTTGGCTAATTACCTCATTACATCTCAGACGACGTATTGCACATTGTCAGTGGGATAAGACACCTTTAACACATCATATATTTCCATAATATCTTTTTATATTAACTTATCCAACTCTTTTCTCAAGAAACACCTTTCACACATTTCAAGTTCTTCTTGTTCTCAGATTTGTTGCATGAAAGCTTTTTAACAGCATTTCTGTTACTTGATAAAGTAACAACAATTTGCAGTTGCCTGCAGCCAAAATCAGCATTAAATCTTACATAAGACATATTTAATAATGCAGTATTTCAGTGACACTTCTTACATAAAATAAAATGAACTTTATGCACAAGCTCCAAGTTAAAAATATGAAAATTATTTTGTATCAATCCATTATCTATAATATTAGAACCAAAATTTTATAAGCGTGGTCAGCTGTGATGCTAGTTATTGACAATACACATCACACAAGAAGCAACATGTTAACAATGAGCACGTGACAACTTTTGACATATAGTGTCAAAGGGTCGATACTAGACTAAATAAACTGACAGCCATACTTTCCTAAAATAGAAGAAAGTTCAGCTTTCTCCATTACAAAAAATGCTGCATTTAGTAAGCCGTTTGTCGTTTCAGTCAACTGTGTTGCAATATACAGTCATGGGACGAAAGTGTTGGCACCCTTGAAATTGTTGCAGAAAATTAAGTATTTCTCCCAGAAAATTGGACATAATTTCACAAAAAACTTCAAAAATGAGCCAGACAAAATTGTTGGCAAGCTCAACCTAGTATTTGGTTGCAGATTGTTTGGAAAAAATAACTGCAATCAATCACTTCCTATAACCATCAACAAGCTTCTTACATCTTTCAACTGGAAATTTGGACCACTCTTCTTTTGCAAACTGCTCCAGGCGTCTCATATTTAAAGGGTGCCTTCTCCCAACAGCAATTTTAAGATCTCTACAAAGGTGCTCAACTGGATTTAGATCCGGACTCATTGCTGGCCACTTCAGAGCTGTCCACCACTTGTTTCCATCCATTTCTAGGTTCTTCTTGGATTATGTTTTCCTGCTGGATGACCCATGATCTAGGATGCTAACCTAGTTTTTTGACACTGGGCACTACATTGTAACCCAAAATCTTCAGGTTTCATGATACCCTGCACATAGTCAAGACACCCAGTGCAAGAGGCAGCAAAACAAACGCAAAACATCTTTGAACCTCCACCATATTTGACTGTATGTACTGTGTTCTTTTCTTTGTAACTCCATTTTCGATAAACAGTAAAATTAAGTACTTTACTAAAAAGTCCAGAAAGCAGAATTTTGGCTTACTTACGTACATTTTGGCAAGCTGCAGTCTAGCTTTTTTTATGTCAGCAGCAGGGTAGTCCTTAGTCTCCTGCCATAGAGTTTTATTTAATTCAAATGTCAACAGATATCTTTCACTGACACTGATGGTGATGCACCCTGAGCCTGCAAGATAGCTTGAATATCTTTGGAACTTAATTGGGACTGCTTATCTGCCTTCCGGACTATCCTCGTTGCAAGCTTTCATTAATTTTTCTCTGCCATCTACGTCCAGGGACATTAGCTACAGTGCCATGGGTTGTAAACGTCTTGGCTATGTTGCGCAATGTGGACAAATGAACATCAAGATTTTCTGGAGATGTAGTTGTAACCTTGAGATTGTTGATATTTTTCAACAATTTTGGCTCTAAAGTCCTTAGACAATTTTTTACTCCTCTGTCTGTTATGCATGCTTAGTGTGGCACACACAGACACACAATGCAAAGATTGAGTCAACTCCCCTTTGACAAAACAAGTGTAATTGCAATAAACTTCCTAGAAAAATACTTCATTTTTGGAACAATTTCAAGGCTGCCAGCACTTTTGGCCATGGCAGTAATTATCACAGAATGATTATATAATCACCAGAATATTGGTCCTCACCAAAAGCCACTGTGCATTACTATTCCTAGGTAATCTCTGTATTCTTTTTGCTTCTGTTTGTGACTGTAAAATATACACTTTCCTATATGGAAGGTCACAACATACTAAAAGAGTTATATTGCATTATACATTTTGTGGAGAAGGATATTTATAATACAGTAGTCCGATTCCACAATATCTAACCATGCTATGGCCAATATCAAGCATATTCCTCCTTAACATTTACACTTGACAGTAGGCTCAGACATTATGTCCACTTAACCTACATCCATTTCAGAATGCTTATCTGAACAAGATATTGTATACACTTTACTTCTAAGGCCCTGTGCACACACTGTATTTTTACTGCAGATTTGCTGCACTATTAGGCCAGAGTCACACTTGTGAGAGACTCGTGCAAGTCTTGCATCACATCACCCGACATGGCCTGCAGCTCTCCGGAGAGGAGCATCTCAGTTGCATAGAAATACATGCAGCTGACCCGCTCCTGTCAGGAGAGTATGTGGCCATGCCGGGTGATGCGAAGTGAGACTCGCGCGAGTCTCTCGTAAGTGTGACTCCAGCCTTAGTTGTGGAATTGGTGCAGTTTGTGTTCATAAACTTCATTCAGTCCTTCCCCAGCAAAGTCTATGAGAAATCCGAAATGCTGTGGGCACATTGCTTTGTTTTTTCTTACAGGTTTTGCTGCAGTTTTCTGCAGCAAAAAGAAGCAGCGTGTCACTTCTTTTCTGCGGGTGCCTGCGTTTTGCCTTGCAATTTTCCATTAAGAATGTTAAAAAAATGCACTAAAACACACCGAAATGCGGGGTTTTTTCCGCCAAAGGTGCATTTTTCAGCCAGAGGGTGCATTTTTCACTGGAGAAACAAAACTTCCGTGTGCTCACATAGCCTTAAAGCAAATTAATACACAGAATCTGATCCAACGCCTACATCCACAATTTGAGAATTGCACTGACCTGACAGAATTTGATTCTCTTTTGATTAGCCATCTTGGTACAACGTTACATGTGCATCATGTTGCAATACTGATGTTGCGTTAAGTCAAATAATGGCCAATGAACTGGGTCCTGTAAAATGATTTACATCAACTCAAATCTAAACAGTGCCACTATTGGTCCTTCAAGTTCACTTTTTCAACTTTGGGTGGTCACGGTGCAAGAAATTGAACTTTTTTTATGCCAGGCATCCCTCTTCGCTTCAAATCTAAGTTTGAGCAACTTTTAAGGGACACAAGTACTATATCAAAAACATTGGTCCATAGTGTAGTATCTAGATCATCTTTACTATCCGCCAGAATACTCTCCTGTGTAGTGAGAAAGCAACAGCCTGGAATGTTTTCCCCATGGGGTTTAGGGGAGAGCTCCATGACTCAGGAGGGATGCTAGGCCCTGTTTGGTTCATCAGGGGTTAATTTTGAAAGCAGTTTTGTGGGGAAAATTTAGGGGTGGGGTATAGGATTAGTGGATTTTCAGGATTTTCTAATTGGCTGGTGGGAGGGTCTACTATGGAGGATATATAATGCAATGTCATGGAGGGGGGCAGATATTCTGCACCTGGAAGCTGTACTTACATCACTTTGGAGTGGATGAAGATGGAAGCCTTACTTCAGGAGATGAGGTCCAGTACAGAGCAGAAAGGACAGCAGTTGCTCCAGAGCCTGCTGGAGCAGTGGAATTTGGCAGAAAGAGTTGGTAAGGTGACTGAGAACCAAGTACCTCCAAAGCACTCAAGGAGGTCCAAGTGTCCAAGGAGACTGACCCCTCAAGCCAAACATAGGTTCCGGAGCCCCAGCAGGAACCCTTCAGGGCCATCAGTGGTGCCTCTGCCTCCATCGTCTGTGTGGTGCTTTGGGAGGAATCCACACCACTGACCTGGAGGTGAATTGGCCTCTCTTCTTCTTCCAGGTTGACTGGGGACAGTGCGATGACACAGGAGGTGCAGTCACACCACCCCGCTGCGAGCCTGGAAGTGTGGCCTGGACAGTCGCACAGGGCCTAACAGAAAGAGACCCTGGTAGGAGATTTTCTGCCTGCTTCTGTGGGACTTGCACATCATTGTAGATTGAGTCATTCCAGTAGGAGGGCCAGGAAGTCTGGAGCCCATGGAGCCATTGGCACAGAGGAGCAATGCAATGGGTGCAATGAGAATCAGGGTGCCTGCAGGAATACTAGCTGCAGGAATGAAGCTTATGTCGCTCCTCCTTTCACCATAGAGTGAATGTCTCATTCAAGTTCCTCCAGATTTGACAATGGGTTGACTATGCCAGATTCTGCTGGTGAGGTCCCCAACCCTGAGTTTGCATCAGAAAAAGAGAGCCAGATTTTATTGGACAGCAATGAATGAAGCAGTGATTAAGGCGGAGGACATATGATGGCTGTTTCGGGGATCATCGTAGTCAGCCTCGTAAGACAGATGGAATAAATGCACCTTATATTGGTTTCAATGTGGGATCAGGTATGGGTGTTGGTAATCGTGGTGTGGCGGGTTAGAGTGTTGGCAAGGATGATAATGAGAGATCTGTGGATATGACTGCAATATTGTTGAGGATAGTTAGGGGTTTGTTCTCCCCAATGGTGGGGTCGGGTCCTAGCAGTGTTTGGAAAGGTTGTGTTCCAGCTGGTGGGGCCGGGGTTTCTGCAGATCCTCTGGGATCAGTTATGGTGCAATCACCGCTGCCTGGCACCGGTACTCACTCCATCCATCCCGGCGGGTGACAGTGGGAAAGTGAAGCACACAGCATACACTGTGAGCTCCACAGAGATGGCGCCAATCTCCTTCTGCTGTGATCTGGAGAGCCCATAGGGGCGTCTCTAGGTCACAGCAGGGAGCTCTCCTGTGTTATGTATAAGGTTCGGAGTCCGACTGTCAGAGTCAATGCCCTGGGTGCTGCCATAAAGGAGGTCAGTAACTGTTGTTACTCACAGCAAATCCAAGATGGCAGCCCAGTGCTTCAGTAAAACTAGAATTAAATAAAAACTAAATAAACAGTGAGTTTAATTTTGTGTTAGAAATACTTGATTTCATAATCACTATTATTAATACAAAAATAAACAAACGCAGGGGCAGAGCTAGCCGATGGAGGGATAGGACGCAGGGAGAAGGAGCTCCCGCTTACCCGGCGACATAATCAGAGCCAGAGACCGACAACCAGGAGCAGGAGACAGGCGATGGTACGCAGGCGAGGGCAGACGATGGAGGCAGCAGCTGAGGAGGCGAAAGAAGCAGGAATTGCCCGCTATTTTAGCTCACAGACAGAGCGGCCGACCAGTAGCTCCTTAACCAAGATAGCGGCGGCTGAGAAATCCACGCTGCTGCAGGACGGCAAGGAGGCCTCACAGGAACTGGACACCAATGCTGATAGGGCAGATGTTTCCCTGATCACCGAGCCCCAGAGCCCACAAACGGAGACCCAAGGGGGGATCAGCACACAAAAAAACCCAGACAGGGAAGGACATAATCCCAGCACAACGGCTCCAGAGGCAGTAAATGCGGGGGTGGAGGGGAGGGGTGCTGCTGCTGCTGCTGCAGAGCACATCCACAAGCAGTCCCACATTAATATTGCACAACAGAGTCCTGGAGGGGGGCCCAGACCTCAGTGACATGCAAAGGGTGGGAATGGGAGCCCAGCCCCGAATACACCCCAGATAGTGGATGAGCCTTGGGACTGGAAAGAGCATATAAGAGCTATACCAACAAGGAGGGAGATGGATTCCCTGCTGGGAGAGCTAAAGGCCTCACATAAGCAAGACATGTACAACTTGCAGTCAGAAATTAAGAAAGTGTGTCAGAGGATGACTGAAATAGAGGAAGCCCAAGAACAAATATTCTCCCAATTAGACACACACCATCAAGTGCTGTCAGATCATTCCTTACAACTGCAGGACATTCTAACTCACTTGGATGACATAGAAAATCGCCATCGCCGTAACAATCTTCGCATAAGGGGGCTGAACGAATCAGTGGAACCAGCACAGCTAGGGAAGTGGGCTCAAAAATACTTCAACAATCTCCTTCAGAGAGACCCGGAGCAGCACATTGATATAGACCGGATTCATAGGGCACTGGGCCCCAAATCGTCTGATCCCGCACGCCCAAGAGATGTAATTTTCAGAATTCATTTTTATAAAGAGAAGGAAGCTATTCTCAAGAGCTGCAGGGACAATGGGGCGGGCTCTTATAAAGGGACTTCCTTGCTGGTTCTCCCAGATCTGGCACGCAGAACCCTGCAACTGCACAGGGCCCTGAGACCACTGCTCTCTGCCTTACAAGACAAGGATATCCCATACAGATGGGGGTACCCTTTTCAGTTGTCAGCAAGAAAAAATGGAAAAATGGTGACTCTCAAGGACCTGGGAGATCTCCCAAATTTCTTGGGGACTTTTGAGCTGCCCATGATTAGCTTACCTGATTGGCCAACGCCGAAAACTCCGGCACCTCTTCCTCCTAGATAGCACTGGAACCAAGTACAGACCAGGAGAGGCAGAAGTCCCCGCAGTCTGGCTACCGCTGATGTTACTTGTGATCACCGAGTTTAGCTGAAGGAGTTAAGGAGGGAGATCGGTGTCATCCCCTAATTTTTTCTGCATTTCGCTCGTTGATACCGTCATTATTTTTGTTGTTCGTCTCTCCATTAGAGAGATATTACTTAATGCATTTGCCTTCTTTTGTTCATTGAGGGCTCATATTAACTCAGAATTTAAGTTCCAACCATTACTTGAGCTCTTATCCTTATCTTCAAAATGCTATATGTCCTGATTAATATTTTGTTACATAACGATGTTCTATTAGTCTCTGTGTTCCATAAAGTTACAAATTGTGGTGTTCTGGGCCTTCCTATCTGCAAAGTGCCTAGGTGGGAGGAGTTGTGGACGCCCCTTAGTTAGTGTACTAGTCCCGGTGGCGGGGGCTTCCATCCTGTTGCTGGAGGCTTCTCCCACTTCTCTTAGGGCTGCAGCTGCTTGCTGCTTTTGACAAAAGTCAATATAGTTGTTTGAGAGTCTTTCTTCAACTAACCCGCAGGTTAACACTCTCTTCCCTCTATTAACCCTTACTTTATTTACATTTCCTGTTTTCATTCTTTTTCTTTTTCTTCTTTACCTCATCATCTAATATCTGTGTTGCCATGATGTCACATATAACCTTTTGCACGTATAACGCTAAGGGTTTAAACAAGCCGGAAAAAAGGAGTCAGATCTTATACCGTTTTCATAAAAAGAATGTTAAAATCGTTATGCTATAGGAGACACACTTCAGACCAGGCGGTGTTTCCAGTTGTGAAATAAAAAAAAACTATCCAACATGGTTCCATTACCCTCATTCGACCCGTAAGGCATGTGGGGTCTTGGTAGCCTTCCATCGGTCCTTTCAACCCGAAATAGTTGATTCTTGCTTCGGCTTGGATGGACGCTATCTCTTAAGACCTCTATTTTGGGCAGTATTTATACCATCGCTAATATTTATTTTCCAAACCAAGGACAGGTGGCGTATGCTATGGAGGTATTTGCGAAACTCTCAGAATTCGCCGGTGGTTCCCGTGTCATCCTGGGGTGAGACTTCAACATGGTCCTGGATCCAGCAGTGGACTTATCTTCGGGTAGGTCAGCTGTCCCCCACTCTGCGATACGTAGACTTAAAAAGGAGTTGGTGTCTCTTAGACTGGTAAACCTCTGGAGGATCTTGCACCCCGGAGTTAAGGACTATAGCTTCCATTCATCAGCACATAATAGCTATACAATAATAGACTATTTATTTGTTTCCCATGATCTCCTGGACAACACCCCAAAATGTTCACTCGATACCTTTTTGTGGTCATACCATGCGCCAGTTTATGGAGAGGTGGGAATGAGAGATAGAGGCGGATCGGGATATACTTGGAGACTTAATGACAACCTACTGAAAAACGATGCATGCTTAGAGGAGATTCACTCAGCAATTGCAAATTTTAGGGCTGACCATGCGTTGGATCCAACACCCGACCCAATAAAGTGGGAAGCCCTGAAGTGTGTAATTAGAGGCATCTGCATCTCTCATGGGTCCAGACTCAAGCGGGAAAGATCAATGGAGCTAAAGGAATTAATATTGCAACTGGGTTTGAAAGAAACAACAAATAAAAACACACCAAATGACGTCCTTAAAGCAGAGATATCTACTTTGCATCACCAAATTATTTACATTTTGGATTAAAAATCCTTGTGTTCCAGAGACAGAGCTCGAAATTTTTTTTTTAGGGAAATAATCCAGGGAAGTTGGGTGTGGAGGAGGCAGAGGAGTTGGAAGCTGATTTTACAGAACTGGAACTTAAAGAAGTTATTAGCGATCTTAAAGTGGGAAAAAGCCACGGTCCAGATGGCTTCACTCCTCGGTTTTTATAAAATATGTGGTGAGGCGTGTGGTTTCTGATGCTGAAAGCTTATAATTCCAAATCTAAAACATGTGGCTTCCCAAAACAATCTCTCCAAGCCCGGATAGGGGTTATTCCCAAGCCAGGGAGGGAGCCCTTAGTATGCACCAACTACAGACCCATATCGCTTATTAACATCGATGTTAAATTATATTCCAAGATGATTGCATTACGCCTACAATCACACATCCCAAAACTGATCCACAAGGATCAGGTGGGGTTTGTCCCTGGGAGGGAGGCGCGGGACAACACCATTAGAACCATATCTTTGATCTCTTGGGTTAGAAAACAAAAAATCCCTCCTTGCTTTTTGACAGTAGATGCTGAAAAGGCATTTTATAGGGTTCGTTGGGGTTTCCTTGATGCCTCCCTCCAGGAGATAGGGGTCCGTCCTCGGTTGAGAAAATGGATAATGGCGCTATATCAAACTCCCACAGCACAGGTGAGGATAAATGGCCGCTTGTCCAGTCCATTTGACATTAGAAACGGCACCAGACAGGGGTGCCCATTATCCCCATACTTATACATCATAGTGATGGAGTTTTTAGCAAACACTATCAGGAGGAACCCTTCAATCAGGGGAATACAAGTGGGTCCCAGTTCCCATAAGATGGCCGTGTTTGCAGACGATTTACTGCTTTACGTTACTCAACCAAGGATAAGCTTGCCGACTGCCCTACTGGAATTTGAGGAATTTGGTAGATTTTCCAATTTCAAGGTTAACCTCCAGAAAATGGAGATATTAAATATTTCACTCTCTTCCGTAGAAGATAAAGCATTTAAATCTTCCTTCCCATTTAGACGGAGTAGCAGTTTTATTAAATATCTACGGATTAAGCTACCAGCAGATCCCCAAACCATATACGACCTAAACTTTCCGGACCTTCTACAATCCATCCAGAATGACCTCACAAATTGGCACAATCTTCCAATCTCTTGGTTTGGTAGAATTAACTCTATAAAAATGAATATATTGCCCAGAATTGTATACTTATTCCAGACTATCCCGTGCAATATAGGAGAACCCTTCTTTCTTAAGTTAAAAAGGATGATACATCACTTTATCTGGCACGGTACTAAATCTCGTTTAAAACATTCCCTAACAACACGTACACGGTGGGAGGGGGGGCGGGGCTACCTGACTAAGGCTTACCATGCGGCTGCAGTGGGAAACTGTATTCTGGACCTATTACATAACAAAGAAAATAAATTCTGGGTAGAAATGGAACATATTCTGGCCCCAGTTAGTACACTGGGAATTTTCTGGTTGCCATCAGGTGAAAATTTATTGAACGTAGAAATGACTCCACTCCTCATTTTACTAATTAGCACATATCAATAGGAGATACAGCTTGACTAAAAGCCCGGGACCCCTGACGTCTTGTGGGTAATCCTCAGTTCCCTTATTGGTTACACGAACACCACCCCAGTTTTACTTCTGTTTACACAATGGGAATTCCCCGTGTCAGGGATGTGGTGTCCTCCTCAGTATGTAGAACACTGAACTCATTATAAGGAGATAGAAGGACGGAACCGAGTCACTGGTTTCTATATCTCAAGCTTCGAAGCTACGTAGACTCTTTGACTCTGGGGTCCAGAGCTGATGAGGGAATGACCCATTTTGAAAGGCGATGTATGGCTCGGGAGCACCAACTCATGCAGTTTCTACCATCTTTAAAATAAAGTCGCTGCAGGGCGGGGGAGGGGACCTGCCCGGATATGTGGATCAGTGGCATAGAGAATTGGGTCGTGTTTTTCTGAAAAAATGTGGAACAAAACATTCACCTTAACACACAAAATAACAGTATCCAATAGGATATAAGAACTAAATTATAAAATTGTATCTAGATGGTACAGAACGCCAGACAAACTTCACAGGATCTTTCCAGAGGTAGGAGACGAGTGTTGGAGGTGTCGGGGATCACCGGGGTCAATGCTACATATTTGGTGGGCATGCTCAGGGATGAAATTTTCTCTCTATATAACCATCTTACACACTTGGAAGTGATCCCCACACCTGCATAGATAGCATTACTCTCCATGTTTACTGGATCGGTCTCCAAAATACGTAAAGACCTATTGTCTTACTTCATAGTCTCAATGAGACAAATTATTCCCAAACACTGGAGAACACCATATGAGTTGAAAAGAGTAGATTGGGTTGAAGCACTTGATACCATACGTCGCATGGAGGAGTTGAGGGCATCTGACTAGAGTTGAGCGTGGTTCGAGGTTCTCCAGTTCGCGGTTCGAGTGATTTTGGGGGGTGTTCTAGATCGAACTAGAACTCGAGCTTTTTGCTAAAGTTCGATAGTTCTAGTTACGTTCGAGAACGGTTCTAGCAGCAAAAAGCAGGGCTTTTTACAGCTACAGTGTGCAGGAGCCATTGCTGGCAGCCTGCCAGAAGCTGGTAACCAAGATAAACATCGGGTATCCAAGCAAAGCACTTTGGTTAGTAACCCGATATTTATCCTAGTTACGTGTGCAGGAAGCCGACACTTCCCCGCTCAGCTCGCTCCGCCCCCTCCTGCACGCGGCATGTACACATACATACACACACACACACACACTCACACTCACCTGTCCCCAGCCATGCAGTCCACGACACTGACGTCCTCAGCGCCACATGACCCCGCTAGGCTCCACCCACTTCGCACTCCGCCGCCAGCACTCATGGCTCATCCCACCTGGCACTCTGCACACATGGTCCTGTTAGGCTCCGCCCACCTGACACTCTGCACACATGGTCCCGCTAGGCTCTGCCCACCTGGCACTCTGCACACATTACCCCGCTAGGCTCCGCCCACCTGGCACTCTGCACACATGGCACTGCTAGGCTCCGCCCACCTGGCACTCTGCACACATGGTCCCGCTAGGCTCCGCCCACCTGACACTCTGCACACATGGTCCCGCTAGGCTCCGCCCACCTGACACTCTGCACACATTACCCCGCTAGGCTCCACCCACCTGGCACTCTGCACACATTGTCCCGCTAGGCTCTGCCCACCTGGCACTCTGCACACATTACCCCGCTAGGCTCCGCCCACCTGGCACTCTGCACCCATTACCCCGCTAGGCTCCGCCCACCTGGACTCTGCACACATGGCACTGCTAGGCTCCGCCCACCTGGCACTCTGCACACATTACCCCGCTAGGCTCCGCCCACCTGACACTCTGCACACATGGTGCCGCTAGGCTCTGCCCACCTGACACTCTGCACACATGGTCCCGCTAGGCTCTGCCCACCTGGCACTCTGCACACATTACCCCGCTAGGCTCTGCCCACCTGGCACTCTGCACACATTACCCCGCTAGGCTCCGCCCACCTGGCACTCTGCACACATTGTCCCGCTAGGCTCTGCCCACCTGGCACTCTGCACACATTACCCCGCTAGGCTCCGCCCACCTGGCACTCTGCACACATTACCCCGCTAGGCCTCGCCCACCTGGACTCTGCACACATGGCACTGCTAGGCTCCGCCCACCTGGCACTCTGCACACATGGCACTGCTAGGCTCCGCCCACCTGACACTCTGCACACATGGTCCCGCTAGGCTCCGCCCACCTGACACTCTGCACACATGGTCCCGCTAGGCTCCGCCCATCTGACACTCTGCACACATGGTCCCGATAGGATCCGCCCACCTGACACTCTGCACACATGGTCCCGCTAGGCTCCGCCCACCTGGCACTCTGCACACATTACCCCGCTAGGCTCCGCCCACCTGGCACTCTGCACACATGGTCCCGCTAGGCTCCGCCCACCTGACACTCTGCACACATGGTCCCGCTCGGCTTACCTGCGGTGATGAAGTCCCGACCTCAGCACTGTCACTGTCCTCCATGGCCGCCGCTTGTCACATCACCTTCTCTCGCTTCCGACCCGAGACTGACTAGCGGTGACGTCACGGGCCGCTCGCGATACTTGGCTGTGAAGATGATTGAAGTCAGTGTATAGGAGATCAGCGCAGGTAATGTACCTCGCTGACAGCAGCACTTGTCATCCCCTGCAGTGACCTGGGCTGACCCATTGATGTTAGCTCAGGTCACTGCACTGCTCTCCCAGCCAATGGGGAACATCCTGCTCTTCATTGACTGGGACAGTGTGGATCATCATGGCAACCCCTTGGATTACACCAGACCTGGATTTGTTTTTCTTTCTAATAAATTGGTTAAAGAGGGAATGTATTGGGGAGTGTTTTTTCAAATAAAAATGTGTTTGTCGTCTATTTTTTTTTATTACTGACTGGGTTGGTGATGTCGGGTCTCTGATAGACGCCTGACCTCACCAACCCCAGGGCTTGGTGCCAGGTGACATTACACATCTGGTATTAACCCCATATATTACCCCGTTTGCCACCGCACCAGGGCACGGGATGAGCTGGGGCGAAGCACCAGGATTGGCGCATCTAATGGATGCGCCACTTCTGGGGCGGCTGCGGCCTGCTATTTTTAGGCTGGGGAGAGTCCAATAACCATGGACCTCCCTAGTCTGAGAATATCAGACCCCAGCTGTCTTCTTTACCTTTGCTGGTGATCCAATTTTGGGGGGACCGCTACGTGGTTTTTTTTTTTTAATTATTTATTTAATTTAAAATAACAGCGTGGGGTGCCTCAGTTTTGGATTACCAGCCAAGGTGAAGCTGCCAGCTGTGGTCTGCAGGCTGCAGCCGTCTGCTTTACCCTAGCTGGCTACAAAAATAGGGGGAACCCTACGTCATTTTTTTTTTCATTTTTTTGGCTAAATACAAAGCTAAGCACCCCTTAGTGCCACATGAAAGGCACCAAAGGGTGCAAAATTACAAAATGCAGGAGAGTGGGAAATTATGCGTCTTTCTGCCATTATAATGACAGAAAAGACTGATATGAAGTGCACAAGCACAAGAAAATCACCAGAGCGCTCTACGCTGTGAAAAGCAGTAGACAATGGCACTGGAGTGAACATGTGACCGCCTAGGTTGAAGCTATGGATCCTGGGTAAATTTATGTATTTTCCCTCCTTCAGTTTTTTTGCAGTACGCAAAAAAAACGGAAGGCACACGGATGACAAACAGATGACATACGGACCGTCTACGGAACGGAAACGGATGCCACACGAATGCACCCGTGAAAAAAAACGGACTGTTTTTTGCAGACTGCAAAAATGGATCGGTCGTGTTAATGTAGCCTTATTCTGATCTGCCGTTTATAAACAGCAGGCAGAAATAAGTGAATAGCGCCCCCCAGCGTCAGAAAATCTCCGGGGTTTCAGGCGTAGCTGAGACCCTGGAGATCCTGATTCAGGAAGGTTTTTCCGGTCCCTGCTCACGTGATCACAGGTATACACCGTATACCGATGATCACGTTACAGTAAATGACAGTGTCGGTAAAAAATTATTTCTCCCATCTGGCATGAACAAACATAATAAATCTCCTACCCGGTCCCCCGGTGTCGCCAAAGTGCCCCCCCCTGATGCCCTCCCTGAAATCCAAGATGGCCACGCGCACCGGCCGCATTCACCCTACTCCTCTGATTTCTGTCGCATGTGCCATGACACATGCGACAGAAAATTCCTCCCCAGGCCCTGCCAGGTCACCCCCTATAACCCCACCGGTGTTCCCCGGTGTTCCACGGTACCTGTGCAGCGTTTATCCCCCGCGGCACTCTCCTTCACAATAGACGCTGCCGCATGCACAGAGCGGCTGTCAGCTCAGGTTCCTGTGTTCAGACACAGTGAGTGGTGGTTATGCATCTGTAAGCTAAATGGGCGGCGCGGTGGCTCAGTGGTTAGCACTGCAGTCTTGTGGTGGCTCAGTGGTTAGCACTGCAGTCTTGTGGTGGCTCAGTGGTTAGCACTGCAGTCTTGCAGCGCTGAAGTCCTGGGTTCAATTCCCACCAAAAGTTTGTATGTTCTCCCCGTGTTTGCGTGGGTTTCCTCCGGGTTCTCCGGTTTCCTCCCACACTCCAAAGACATACAGATAGGGAATTTAGATTGTGAGCCCCAATTGGGACAGTTTTCGCAATGTATGCAAAGCGCTATGGAATTAATAGCGCTAAATGAATAAATTATTATTATTACTGCAATGCCCTGCTCATGAGGTAAGGAACATACTTGATCAGGAGAGCTATATAATACATTTCCAAATGGAGGCATTTGATTTTATAGTTGCCCTGCTGAATTACTACCAAACATGAGAGTCCGTTATACGCCACAAGAAAACACATCTAAATAGCGAGCTCTGTTGTTTAGTATTCATTCAGCTGGATAACTGGACTTAAAGAGGTATTCCATCTCCAAGATCCTATCCCCAATATATAGTAGGTGGAATAGCAATAATATCAGCAAATACGAATATTTGGAAATGTAGAATAGTTCTCCTGATTAGGCATGCCCTTATCTCATGAGCAGGGCATTGCAGCTTTGGTAGCAACCGTTACGACATGGACTCTGCTGCTGTGGACCCGGGGAGAGTGGGTGCAGATTCATTGCACCCACACTCCTCACGTGGAGGGTCTGCACTCCTAGAAAATGGGGGATACGTTCCCGTTTTTTCCTTACAATAAATTTGTGAAAGAGGGAATGTTTTGGGGAGTTTTCTTTCAAATACATTTTTTTTGTCGATTTTTTTTTGTTAGTACTGACAGTTTATGATGTCGGGTATCTGATAGACGCTATGACATCACAAACTGCTGGGCTTGATGTCAGGTGACTTTACAACTAGTATCAACCCCATTTATTACCCCGTTTGCCACTGCACCAGGGCACGGGATGAGCTGGGGTGAAGCGCCAGGAGTGGCGCATCTAGTGCATGCGCCACTTCTGGGGCGCCTGCGGCCTGCTATTTTTAGGCTGTGAAGGCCCAATAACTATGGACCTTCCCACCCTGAGAATACCAGACCACAGCTGTCCGCTTTACCTTAGCTGGTGATCCAATTTGGGGGGGACCCTACTTTTTTTTGTGACTATTATTATTTATAAAATAATTATAAAAAAAGAGCCTGGGGTGACCTCCACATTGGATCCCCAACCACGGTAAAGCTGCCAGCTGTGGTTTTCAGGCTACAGCCGTCTGCTTTACCCTAGCTGGCTATCAAAAATGGGGGGACCCAACATTATTTTTTTTTTAACTATTTTTTAAATAAAAAAAATTAATGGGCTTCCCTGTATTTTGATTGCCAGCCAAGGTAACGCCAGGCAGATGGGGGTGGCAACCCGTAGCTGTCTGCTTTATCTGCACTGAGAATCAAAAATACCGCGGAGCACTACGTCATTTTTTTTAAAGATTTATTTTTACAGCACTGTCATGTCAGGCAATCAAAATACAGGGAAGCCCTTTTTGTTTTTAGTTATTTAAATAAATAATTAAAAAACATATATATGGGCTCCCGCTGCATTTTTTGTATTGCCAGCTAAGGGTAATCCAAGCAGCTACTGGCTGCTAACCCCCACTGCTTGGTGTTACCTTCACTGGCAATGGAAAATCCAGGGAAGCATTTTTTATTTTTTTTGCCAAAAAACTCCAAAAAAAATGACGTGCGCTTCGCCATATTTTTGTATGCTAGCCAGGTACAGCAGGCAGGTACGGGCTGCCCCCAACCCCCAGCTGCCTATTTGTACCCGGCTGGGAACTAAAAATATAGGGAAGCCCTTTTTTTAATTAATTCATGAATTTTATGAAATAATTTAAAAAAAAAAAAACGACGTAGGCTTCGCCCCATTTTTGTGTCCAGCCCGGGTACAACTAGGCAGCTGGGGATTGGAATCCACAGCACAGGTTAGCCCGAGGTTTCTGGCCCCCTCTGCTGCGAATTGCAGTCCGCAGCCGCCCCAGAAAATGGCGCTCTCATAGAAGCACCATCATCTGGCGCTGTATCCAACTCTTCCAACAGCCCTGGAGCCGGGTGGCTTGTTGGGTAATCATGAGTTAATACTGGCTTTGTTTTACTAGCCAGTATTAAGCCAGAGGTTCTTAATGTCAGGCACGTTTGACCCGGCCATTAAGAATCTCCAATAAAGGGTTAAAAAAAAACACCACACAGAGAAAAAATACTTTAATAGAAATAAATACATAGACACATTAGAGACTCCATCTTTATTACCCCCTGTCACCCCTCCACGATCCTGCTCTTCTGTCTTCTTTCCCCTTCAACACATGCAGCTCTGCTCCATCAGACAGTACAGCTGCATGGGGGAAGACGCTGTGCTCCGTGCAGAAATCACTCTGTGAGAGTGACCACAGGCTCCCGGCTGTAAGCGGTGGCACGGGTTGCCATAGCAACGCTGCTCCGATCACGTGATTCCGGTGCCGCTGCGTGCTGGTAGCGGGACGTCCCCGTCACCGCTACCAAGCGCGTTGCTATGGTAACGGTGATCTCCATTATTGACCGGTTGTGTCAGCCGGTCAGGAGCCGGCTTCTGCGGACACTGGTAACTACGGTAAACATCGGGTAACCCAGAAGCCCTTTCCTTGGTTACCCAATGTTTACCGTAGTTACCAGCGTCCGCCACTCTCACGCTGCCAGTGCCAGCCCCCTGCACACATAGCCAGACTACACATCGTGTTAAATTAACCCGCTGTGTACTTTATCTAGGAGTGCAGGGAGCCAGCGCTAAGCGGTGTGCGCTGGTAACCAAGGTAAATATCGGGTTGGTTACCCGATATTTACCTTAGTTACCAAGCGCAGCATCGCTTCCACGTGTGCTGCTGGCTGGGGGCTGGTCACTGGTTGCTGGTGAGATCTGCCTGTGTGACAGCTCACCAGCAACCCATGCAGCGACGCTCCAGCGATCCCTGCCAGGTCAGGTTGCTGGTGGGATCACTAGAGCGTCGCTTAGTGTGACGGTACCTTAAGGGAACGGGGAAGCAGAGCGGGGAGTTGAGCTAGAGCATGTCGCCAGTACACGGCGATACACAAACGTGCACCGTGTAACAGAGAGATGCAATGACAGGTCCTACATGACGCGTCATAGTCATGTGACCAGTCTGTAGCCAATGAGATAACAGGCACGTGACTGGTCACATGGCTATTTTTCACGTCACGATAGGTCCTGCATCACTGCTGGCAGTGCTGGTTACCAGGAGGATTCAGTGATCATTGGATGGAATAGCGGCAGGAGACAGAGTGGAGGAGGGATCGCGGGGACCGGTAAGTGTTATGGCAATGTTTATTAACTGTATGTGTACATTTATAATGTGTTTTTATGTGTTTGTGATTGCCTCCTATTGTTTCCTATGCGGTTCGAGTTCGGTTTGTCGAACGTTCGCCGAACCGAACTCGAACGAGACGCCCGTTCGGCGAACCGAACTCGAGCCGAACCGCGACCGGTTCGCTCATCTCTACATCTGACACAAACACAATTCAGACCTGGTTTACTACTTGGTATCCCTGGATTGAATTTAGAGAGTCACAACAGTTTCAGACGTGGCTAACTCAAGGCGTTCTAGAATAGGAGGGGCCCACGCCGAGTGGGTATGCGACCGAGGTTGGTAGTGGTGTGACATCGTGGTAATAATCTTCCGTTTCTTCCTTTTCTCTTTACTTTCTTTCTCCCCCTTTTCTGCTTTATGTCTTATCTCTCTTTTTATTTATTTTTTTCTCGTATTTTATCTTAGGAAATCCTGGAATGGGAGTTCCCGGAACAATTCCTTTTAGTTTGGTAGTATAGGATAATCACATAGGTTGCAGTCTACGAAAGATAATCCATATAAGGGTTTGTGGAAAAAAGTGCCAATTACTGTTTGACTGTCTCAGTCATTACCCTAAACCTATTCAATAAGAATTGTAACTGTTGATTGAAAATTATACCTTTTGTACCCTTGTTTTGAAACAATTATAAATGCGACACCTTACCTTTAAAATTGCACACAAGTGGCTTGTATAGGGTGCCGTTCACACGTGTAGGTGCACAGTGTTTGGCTTACATTATATTTTTTTTTTTGCACTTATCATATCTTTATACAGGATGCAGCCAGGCCCAGTTATGTAGGCCTTTTAAACTGGGCTCTCTGTTACTGTGTAGTGCACTTATATAGTGCTGGGTAGCCCGCCTAATCTAATAGTATGGGCGTCATAAATAGGCTGTAAGCCGGACACTGTGTACCCACATGTGTGAATGGCGCACTATACAAGCCATTTGTGTAAAATTTTAATACTAAGCAATCACCCCCTCCATGGATTGGCAGTGTGTAAGTGGCTGCTCCATCAGTGTTTTGCATCGGTTGCCTCCATCTTTATTAAGGGGTTTTGCTGCATCCTGATCCTGTCGCCTGGGCAGGTAAACGCTGTTGCCCTTTGTTTCTGTGAATGAAACTGAACTTTATCAAAAATCCAGCTGCACCCACCAAACCGAACTTCCATGAGTCCACTCATCCCTAATCATGATTTCATTACACATTATACGGTATATTAACATTTGAGACATCGATAGTGTGCCGCTCCCATGCCAGCAGCCGGCGCTGCTCGGATCCGGATCTACGGTACGGCTCGAGGGGTTCTCCAGTCGCACGGACACTCCGAATAAAAGGGGACGTATTTATACGGGATTGGTTGTAAAATGTCAGTGACGCCACCCACGGTGTGTGGTGAGATGCAGCACCACCGCTGCCGTTGCGGGGCCCCCGGGGACGTTGGGCTGGCAGCTGGATGTTAACCCCTCCGTGGGTAGGGATGGATGTCCCGGGGCCCAGTGTCTCTATGTTGAGGATGGTGAGTGCAGGGGCTGGCGCACCCGGCCAGGCCGGGGATGTTACGGTTGAATAAAGCACACAAGTCCTGTGGTAAACCAAGGTGATGGTGGCCGGCTGCCGCAGACGGGTGTATCTGATTCCACACCCGGGTTGGTAGTCAAAGTCTCTCTCCTTTGCACTCAGTGTGTTGTAGGTAGGACTTCCCGGTGTGAAACACAGGAGACCGCTCCCGGTCCTTTGGTTGGGAGCCGTGCCCGTCTGACGCTGACCCTTGGGATCTATGGGCCCTGGCAGTTGCCCTATCCCTCTCTGTGGGTGGTTGTCTACTTTTCGGGACTTAGGTTGGGACAGTACCTAAAATCCTGCCCTCAATTGGTTAAATAGCTCCAACCCTGTCCCGGTCCACCTCGGATCTTCGGCAGCCGTCTTCCTGTCTCCTGCAGACTCTGGCTACCGTCTGCCACCTAGCCAAGGTGTCAGGGCTCCGACCCTGGCACCAGTCAGCTCCATTCCAAACTTGAACTTCACCTTCTCTCAACTCAACTTATCCAACTGCTTTCCCGCCCCGGGCTCTCCAGACCTTTATGTGGGCATTCCCTATCTGCCTGGTCCTGCCCACTGGTGTGTCTGTCCTTCCCTGACTGGGGGTGACTAGGGTTTCAGGTCGGCTGATTTAACTCTTCGAGGGATAGGTGTTGTGCGGGGGCCTACATGTACAACTACCTGGTTTTCCAGGGCGCTACATTCCCCCTTGGTTGAATACAGACCGTCCGCGGGCTGTCCGACCACCACCATTTATTTTTTTAACGGGAACTGCAAAAGTAGAAAAAACAAATTTACAATTATAATAACATATTTACAATTTCTTCCCTTACAGGAGGCACATATCTTAAACGTTGCACATTTAAACGGAACGGGACGGACCGAGCTACCTTCTTGTTGCTCTCACCCAAACAAACCTGACCCTGGTGCCACCTCTAAGAACTGGTTGGCACCCCTTTTCCCAAGTCCAGGAACGGGTCCGGGTGACGCCCACACGGGCCGGGTAAAAAGTTCCTTACCCGGCAGTCCTTGTCACGGGTTCCCAAGTCCGGGGACCCCTGGCCTGGAGGTTAGTCACCGATTTTGGTAGTGACTGGGCCTCGGCCGACTCCACCACAGGCCCTTCCTCCAATCTGCCTCTCCAGTGGCTGCCTTGAGCAAGAAAGGTAGCCAGACTACTTTTAAAACCTTTAACACCGCTGCCGGAACAGCCTCCTCCTGCAGCTTCCCCACAAGACAACCACCGGACAGCACGGGTCCCCAATGCCACCTTCACTCACGGGTGGCACTGTCCAAAAGACCCCGTCATCTTGCCGCCTGCGGTGCGGGTACAGCTGCTCCTCCGGACCGGGCTCCATCCTCCACCAGGGGCTCCGACCCCTGATGGACTCTTCACTTTTAACTTGCAGGGGTGAAGAAGTTCAACAAGAATGGAGCGCTCTACCAGTCAACTTTTCCAACTGCCCTGCCACCCCCCACCTGTTGTGCAGATGGCCTCCTCCAGTGAACATGAGGACGTTCAACAGGGGTGACGGGTTCTTTAAACAGTCAACTTTTAACTTGCAAACTTGTAAACTTTGATGGGTAGACTTACGGGTTCCGCTACCACTGCTGCATAGGACCGTACGGCTCACTCGGCGGCCTGTAAACAGCATCCCTGGACCAGTTGCAATACATCCCGGGACTGTGGACTTCCATTGGAAATGGAGGTGGTACTGCAGGTGATACCGTCTCTTCCAGGAGCTGTGCTGACCGGTGCTCTCCGGTCACATTGGGAACAGGCTTTGGCTCCGTGCAGGTCAGCGTGGCCGGGAGGGTCTGTGTTCCTATCTCCTGATGCGACTCTGTCTGGGCTGCTTGACTCTCGCGGGCCCACACCACGGCCACCATCCTCCGGACCTCCGCTTTCCAATCCAGCACCTGTTGCAGCGACTGAGCTCGCACTCGGACACAGAACCTCGCTAGTTCTCGCTCCAGCCAGGCAGCGGTCCCCGGTGGTAAACGGTCCAACGCTGGCTCCTCTGTAGGAAACGCCACTCCGCCTCTACCACTTCTCAGAGTCGCCACACCAGCAAGAGGTACTGCATCCCCATCAGCATTGGGCGTGTACATCTTCACCCTGCTCCCCCTTGGTATTTCGGGAGCAGTCCTCTGATGCGGCTTGCTAGTTTCGATTTCGGCCTCAGGGTATACCTTCCGGCCTTGTTCCCAGGGGGCGGGGCTTCAGCTTTGCGCCCTTTCTCGGGGATGAAGACGCTGGGGTGTTGTTGTTTCCGCACCCAAAAATAGCGGCAAAGATGGTGGTTTTCAATAAACTTTGCAGCGGAGCACTGCTGACAGTCCAGAAGAAGGCGCACTTTCACCGGGCAAGTGAATGGGTAAGAATCCTGTTCGCGATGCCAAGTTTCGGCGTGTGCCGCTCCCGTGCCAGCAGCTGGCGCTGCTCAGATCCGGATCTACGGTACGGCTCGAGGGGTTCTCCAGACTCGGGGGTCGCGCGGACACTCCGAATAAAAGGGGACGTATTTATACGGGATTGGTTGTAAAATGTCTGTGACGCCACCCACGGTGTGTGGTGAGGTGCAGCACCACCGCTGCCGTTGCGGGGCTCCCGGTGACGATGGGCTGGCAGCTGGATGTTAACTCCTCTGTGGGTAGGGATGGATGTCCCGGGGCCCAGTGTCTCTATGTTGAGAATGGTGAGTGCAGGGGCCGGCGCACCCGGCCAGGCCGGGGATGTTACTCACGGTCCAATAAAGCACACAAGTCCTGTGGTAAACCAAGGTGATGGTGGCCAGCTGCCGCAGATGGGTGTATCTGATCCCACACCCGGGTTGGTAGTCAAAGTCTTTCTCCTCTGCACTCAGTGTGTTGTAGGTAGGACTTCCCGGTGTGAAACACGGGAGTCCGCTCCCGGTCCTTTGGTTGGGAGCCGTGCCCGTCTGGCACTGACCCTTGGGATCTACGGGCCCTGGCGGTTGCCCTATCCCTCTCTGTGGGTGGTTGTCTACTTTTCGGGACTTAGGGCAGCATCACACGCTACGATATATCAGGCGATATGTCATCGGGGTCACAGATTCCGTGACACACATCTGGCATCGTTAGACATATAGTAGCGTGTGACAGCTACGAATGACTGTGAACAAGCAAAAATACTCACCTTATCGTTGTTCGTTGACACGTCATTTATTTTCAAAATGTTGGTCCTCCTTCTGTGCTCCGGTTGTTCATCGTTCCTGAGGCAGCACACATCGCTCCATGTGACACCGCAGGAACGACAAACACAGAGTACCTGCGTCCCGCCGGCAATGCAGAAGGAAGGAGGTGGGTGGGATGTTATGCCCCGCTCATCTCCGCCCCTCTGCTTCTATTGGCCGGCCGCTGAGTGACGTCGCTGTGATGCTGAACGTCCCTCCCCCTTCAGGAAGAGGATGTTCGCCGCCCACAGCGAGGTCGTGCAGGAGGTAAGTGCGTGTGACAGGGGGTTAACGACTTTGTGCACAGCGGGCAACTAATTGCCCGTGACGCACAAACGACGGGGGCGGGTACAATCGCTCGTGCGATCGCACGATAGATCGTCCCGTGTGACGCCGGCTGTAGGTTGGGACAGGACCTAAAATCCTGCCCTCAATTGGTTAATTAGCTAGGCCGTCGGTGCCGGTCCTGGCTTCAGGGTCCAAGTACCCCCTCTGTGCATACGGTTTTCGGGTCGGTTCTCCAGTGTCGGTACCGGCGGGCTCCAACCCTGTCCTGGTCCACCTCGGATCTCTGGCAGCCGTCTTCCCATCTCCTGCACACTCTGGCTACCGTCTGCCACCTAGCCAAGGTGTCAGGGCTCTGACCCTGGCACCAGTCAGCTCCACTCCAAACTTGAACTTCACCGTCTCTCAACTCAACTTATCCAACTGCTTTCCCGCCCCGGGCTCTCCAGACCCCTAGGTGGGCGTTCCCTATCCACCTGGTCCCGCCCACTGGTGTGTCTGTCCTTCCCTGAGGGGGGTGACTAGGGTTTCAGGTCGGCTGATTTAACCCGTCGTGGGATAGGTGTTATGCGGGGGCCTACATGTACAACTACCTGGTTTTCCAGGGCGCTACAATAGGACATACCCAGTAGCCATTTAGTGTATATTATTAATATGCTTGCCCGCACTCCACTCCAAGTTTGATATCTTTATAACAGAATTTCTATCTATCTACCGGTGTTTCACTAGTCTCTATACTTACAAAGGTCCTGAACAGATTTACATTTAATGACAGTTTTGCTCAGGTCTTTCCAGTGTAGGTGTAATCCCTTGTGATCACTAATTCCAGCTGCTCTATGAAGGAGAAGCATATTACACAGCTGTAGAGATGTTTGTATGTCAACACTTGAGGTGAAAAACGTACTTAAATCATCTAAAGAAGATTTGTCTCCAAACAATAAATTATTTAAAAAAAAACAAAAACCTAAAGTTCCTTAGCTGAAACAAAAGATTAAAACTGCACATAAAAATAGAAAATATAGTATTAATGAGAAGGGTTCAGGAAGGGTTATCCAAACACCATATAGAATATTTACATCTATAAAATTTCAATGTGTCCTAGTGTAAAACAGAAAGTAAGAAATGTAATCCTCTTTATTTTTTTTATATAGTAGGTCTTTAGAGTATGGGAGGAAACTCACTCAAACATGGTGAGAGCCTTCATAATATGTAATATGTAATACATATGTACAGCCCCTGCAGCAGTCAGACTGCTCAGATCCAGAGTTGCTGTGGCTCGAGGGTCTCCGGACCCGGGGGCTTGCGGCCACTCGAAAATGAAAGGGGGTTATTTACAGGGGGTAAGTGTTTGTGACACCACCCGTGGTTCGCGGTAAGGGGAGTACTGCCACTGCCGATGGGAGTACCCGGGGGAGATGGAGTGGGGCAGCCAGATAATGTTCCCTCCACGGGTAGGGGAGGCCCCAGGACTCTGGATGGTGGAGGTGTAGGGAAGCATGGTGCAGGCCAGGTGGGCAGGCAGGACTCAGGGGAGAAGAGCGTACTCACTCAGGCCGTGTGGATGTGGGTGCGACCATTAAGCAGACTCTGACACAGGAGTAAACCAAGTCTCTGGGTGCCGCTGCCACTCTGGGGAGCTCATCCGGGAATCCATCCCCGTTGGTATTACTGGTGGTCTGGAGCCTGCCTCCATATACTTGTGTTTAGACGTTTCTGAGTGGCCCCTCGGTCTGAAGCTGTCGAGGTCCGGCTCCCTTTAATTAAATAGAAGAGCTGTGCTCTCGATGGCTGACACTTGGGATTTCAGTGGGCCGCATAAGCTGGAAAGCCCTATCCTCCTTGTTGTGTTGGTGCCTTCGATCTCTGAGCTCTTGGGGAAAGTTCATAAAAAGAGACTATCCTCCACAGGTTAATTATCAGGTTGTGTGAAGCTACTCCCTGATCTAGGGTCCAGTACCCAGCCGTGTTCGGTACCAGTCCGGTTACTAGATTTACCATTGCCAACCATTCTCCAAAACTAAGTCTGGGCACTCTTCCCCAATACCCTGTGACCGGGTCTCCGACTCTTCCAGTCCCAGACCACCATCTGCGACCTAACCAAAGTCACCCAGGGAGCTACAACTCCCTCAGCTCCTCACTCTCTGAGGGCTACTCTAAAACTGACTAAGTCCCTCCCACCAGTCTGCCTGACCCCTAGGCGGGTGGCCCTTTTCCAGCTAGACCACCCACTGGTGTGCCTGACAGGGTTTGGTGTGAGGTGTGGCTAGGATTTGAATGCTGATGGAAGCAATACCAATAGTTAGTGTGATGCCCTGGCCTATCAGGTCATTACAGGGTATTGTGCAATCTGCCCTTCAGCACAGCATCCAAGTCTTCCTTAGTTACGGATCCCTGTCCTTCGGTGTTGCTAAGAGCAGAGCCAGTCAAAACCCTAGGACACTTTGCACCACACCCACCAGACACACCATTGGGGGGCCTGAAGGGAATAGGGCCACCCACTTGGGTGGTTGGTAGGGGAAGTGAGAAGTGTCAGAAGAGAAGTAAAGTGTGAGGAGGAGAGAGAGGAGGTGAGGATCAGGGCTCCTTGTAGAATACTAGGTGGCAGACGTTGGTCTGGACCTGGTAGTAGCTGGAACCCCGGTCACAGGGGATCGTGTCAAGGGGCACGGATCTGCCAAGGAGGGCAGCCGGCGGCCTTGAGCCATCTACGGGCAGGAGCCAGGGCATGACGGGGTACGTGCACCCTAGGCCAGGAAGTAGCTTCACGCAGCCTTGTAATTTACCCGACGAGGGTGAAGTCTTCAAGATTCATCCGCCACCCACTCTAAAATCCAGCACATAGTCCAGAAAATCCCAAGCGTGAACCCTGAGAGCAAGATCACTCCATTAGCCATACGGGTGAGCGGGACCCGACTAGTTTCACACTATAGGGTACAAATAGTGAAGAAAGTGGCACGGAAAAGGTCACAGGCTAACAAACAACACCAAGGGGCACGGATCCACGTGTGCTCCCTCTCTGCTGCAGAGGTGCTCAGAATTCTGGTTTACAAGTTGTCGGTGTCAGTATTCTTGGACTGAGTGAGTATGCAGAAAATCCCTTTCCTCTCAATGGCACCTCTTCACTACCATCCCCGGGCCCCGGGGCAAACCCCCTACCCACGGAGGGGTTAAACACCTTGCTGCCATACCACCGCCACCGGGCGCTCCCAACAGCAGCGGTGGTACTCCATCTTACCATGCACCATGGGTGGCGTCACAAACTTCCAATCCCCCTGGATATATTTTCCCCCTTTTGAATTCGAGTGTCCGCGCGACCCCCCCACCCGGGTCTGGAGACCCCTCGAGCCACCGCGGTTTCGGATCCGAGCAGCTCGGCTGCTGACACGGGGGCGGTACATTAGGATCCCAGAACCATGGGGGAGTGAGTTCTGCACCAGAAGAGAAAGGAGTGCAGTTCCCTGTGACACCCTGATAAGGTCAGGGGCGTCACACATAATTGATAATAAATTGTCCCTTTAACTTACCTATATGCAGTATGTGGTCTTTCTGCACAGATGTCACTAGAAAAGTTCAAGTCCAGAATGTGGGTTGAATTTGGTGGCATTACCATGTCATTCACAAGAAGAAACCAAAACCCCTAATTCTAAACATGGTGGCTCAGTGGCTACCAGTGCAGCCTTGCAGCCCTCGGGCCGTGGATTGAAATCCCACCAAGGACAGCATCTTCAAGAAGTTTGCTGACCAATTTGGACCTCTTCAGTTCTTGTGTTGAGCCCCAGTACACTGTAAAGGGAGCTTTACACGCAACAACATCGCTAACGAGATTTCGTTGGGGTCACGAAATACGTGACACACATCCAGCTTCGTTAGCGACGTCGTTACGAGTGAAACATACAAATGACCGCTAACGATCAAAATTACTCACCTAATCGTTGATCGTTGACACATCGTTCTAATCGCAAATATCGTTGCTGTTGCAGGACGCAGGTTGTTCGTCGTTCCTGAGGCAGCACACGTCTATACGTGTCACACCACAGGAACGAGGAACAACACCTTACCTGCGTCCTCCGGTAACGAGGTCGGCGTCACTTTCTTTCGGCTGCTTCTGCCCCTCCACTTCTATTGGACGGCTGCCGTGTGACGTCGCTGTGACACCGCACAAACCGCCCCCTCGCCGGCCACAGCGACGTCGCTAGGCAGGTAGGTCCGTGTGACGGGTCCTATTGATGTTGTGCGCCACGGGCAGCGATTTGCCCGTGACGCACAACCGACGGGGGCGGGTGCTTTCACCAGCCACATCGCTAACAATGTCGCTGTGTGTAAAGTGGCCTTAAAGGCCCTGTCACGCTCAGAGATAAATATTTGGCAGATCTGTGGTTGCAGTGAAATAATGGACATATTGTTCCATTTGTACACAGCCACATACCTGGAACTGATTGTCCACAATTTCACTGCAAACACAGATCTTTCACAGATTTATCTCTGTGTGTGACAGGGCCTTAAGCCTGAGCAGTAGAGATGAGCAGATCAATCTGCAGATGTTCAATCTGAAATTTGTGGTTTCATACAAATTCGGACACTCTGCTATTAAATTTGGGAGGATTAGATAAAGAAACTACTTTTTTTTATTGAGGGTGAGAGAATTCTAAATGAAAAAATTCCACCCCCAATAAATAAATAAAATAAAAGCAAAAGAAGCAAATAAACAGTCACACTTTCACTTTTCTCCTACCTATTTCAGTACTCCATTTTGACAACACTATGCCACTTAAAGGCAATCTGTCAGCAGATTTTTGCTATGTAAGCTGAGGACAGCATGATGTAGGGGTTAAAAACAAAAGACAACTATGCCTCACAGAAAATGAACAATCTCTGTTTAGAGCCTGGTGTAGGCTGGACAGCTCTTCCAGCTCAGCTAGAGGCTTAACATTCAGTATGTGAGAATGACTGCACCCAGTAATCTATGTGATTCCAAATTGGATTCAGCATCTCCTTGCCTACATAATACACTGTGTGCAGAATTATTAGGCAAATGAGTATTTTGATCACATGATAATTTTTATTCATGTTGTCCTACTCCAAGCTGTATAGGCTTGAGAGCCAACTACTAATTAAGTAAATCAGGTGATGTGCATCTCTGTAATGAGGAGGGGTGTGGTGTAATGACATCAACACCCTATATAAGGTGTGCTTAATTATTAGGCAACTTCCTTTCCTTTGGCAAAATGGGTCAGAACAGAGATTTGACAGGCCCTGAAAAGTCCAAAATTGTGAGATGTCTTGCAGAGGGATGCAGCAGTCTTTAAATTGCCAAACTTTTGAAGTGTGATCACCGAACAATCAATCGTTTCATGGCAAATAGCCAACAGGGTGGCAAGAGTCGTGTTGGGCAAAAAAGGTGCAAAATAACTGTCCATGAATTGAGGAAAATCAAGCGTAAAGCTGCCAAGATGCCATTTGCCACCAGTTTGGCCATATTTCAGAGCTGCAACATTACTGGAGTATCAAAAAGCACGAGGTGTGCTATACTCAGGAACATGGCCAAGGTAAGGAAGGCTGAAAAAATGACCACCTTTGAACAAGAAACGAGATTAAACGTCAAGACTGGGCCAAAAAATATCTTAAGACTGATTTTTCAAAGGTTCTTTTGGACTGATGAAATGAGAGTGACTCTTCATGGGCCAGATAGATGGGCCAGAGGCTGGATCAGTAAAGGGCAGAGAGCTCCACTCCAACTCAGACGCCAGCAAGGTAGAGGTGGTGTACTGGTATGGGCGGGTATCATCAAAAATGAACTTGTGGGACCTTTTCGGTTTGAGGATGGAGTGAAGCTCAACTTCCAGACCTACTGCCAGTTTCTGGAAGACAACTTCTTCAAGCAGAGATACAGGAAGAAGTTGGTATCGTTCAAGAAAAATATGATTTTCATGCAGGACAATGCTCCATCACATGCATCCAACTACTCCACAGCATGGCTGGCCAGTAAAGGTCTAAAAGATGAAAAAATAATGACATGGCTCCCTTGTTCACCTGATCTGAACCCCATAGAAAACCTGTGGTCCCTCATAAAATGTATGATCTACAGGGAGGGAAAACAGTACAGCTCTTGGAACAGTGTCTGGGAGGCTGTGGTGGCTGCTTAATGCAATGTTGATCGTAAACAGATCAAGCAACTGACAGAATCTATGAATGGTAGGCTGTTAAGTGTCATCATAAAGAAAGGTGGCTATATTGGTCACTAATTTTTTTGGGTTTTGTTTTTGCATGTCAGAAATGTTTATTTCTAAATTTTGTGCAGTTATATTGGCTTACCTGGTGAAAATAAACAAGTGAGATGGGAATATATTTGGTTTTTATTAAGTTGCCTAATAATTCTGCACAGTAATAGTTACCTGCACAAACAGATATCCTCCTAAGGCCTCTTTCACACGTCCGTGCCTACGGTACGTGTATGGTCAGTTTCCTCACGTACCGGAGACACGGGTGTACCGCCCCACGGCCTCGGCTGCGGCCGCCGAGCCGCTCGGATCCATGCTCGTGTGCTGCGGGTGGTGGCAAGAACCTCTCACGGACCCGGGGTCACGTCACTCTGAAAGGGGTGGTGGCGGTGCACGCAGGGGGGGGTGTTTAGTGGAATAGGTAAAGTTCGTGACGCCACCCATGGGTTGTGGTGATTGTATGGTGGACAACACCACTGCCGTTGACTAGGCCTCCTGGGGACGGTGTTATGCAGCTCGGTGTTAAACCCTCCGTGGGCAGGGGCGATGGTCCCGGGGGCCCGTGGGAAGAGTGCTAAGGTGAGGAAGCGTGGGCGTACTGGACGCAGGTGCGGTGCAGCGCGGCGCGTGGCCCGAGGGCGCTGGTGCACTCACTCTGACACAAGACACTGGAGGCTCTGGTAAACCAAACGGCAGAATGGATGGGGCCCGCAGCCGTCTGCAGTGTTCTCCCTGGACGGGTTGGTGATGGCTGTCATTTCCCTGCACCTGTGTTATGTAGATGTTGACTCCTGTGCCTGGACACTGGTAGTCCGCTCCCCGGCGTGTAAGTGTCGTAGAAGCCCGGTTGCCCGCAGACGCTGGCCCCTTGGATCTCTTGCCTTTGGCGGTGGCACTTATCCTGGATGGTTGGGCTGTTGCCTTCAATCGGGACTTGGTTGGGAATGAACCCCTGAGGTCCAGACCGCAATCAGTGAATTTGACTATCAGGGCGGCTTCTAGCCTAGTCGGGGACTGAGTACCCTGCCTGGTGCTTGGCTCCCAATCGGCTCCCCGGTTCGGTACCGCCGGGCCACCGCCCGACCCCGGACCTACGGTTCCACCGACCATGCTGCCAACTCCTGCAGACAGCCACCACTGTCTGCCGACCTTGCCGGAGGTGCCTGGGCTCCGACCCAGACACCTAGCAGTTCCACTGGCGGGCCTGGTCTCAGGTCCGCCTGTGTGTGACTTTCCTCCTCTCCTTCCACTCTCCTTCCCTCAATTCAACTCTCTCTCTACTCTACTGTTTTCCCGCCTCCAGGCCTGTGAACTCCTCGGTGGGCGAGGCCAAACGCCTGGCTCCGCCCCACCTGGTGTGGACATCAGAGCCTGGAGGGTGGCAACAAGGGCTTTTGTGTGACTGATGTCACCTGTCCGGGAGAGGGGTGTGTGTGATGTTGTGTCTGTGACCCCCTGGCTAGTCCAGGGCGTCACACGGGCACACATAGACCCATTAAAATCAATGGGTCTGCGTTCACGTGCGTATTCTGCCATGGACCTTGTGTACGTGTGGAGCATACGTGTGCCCGTGTACTCCACAGTGCGTCACATTCCCCCTTGGTTTAACGCAGACTGTCCGCAGGCTGCCCGTCCATCACCGGTTTTATTTTTTTTCTGAAAAAGTAAACAAATAATCAACATTTTATGAACATTAAGCATTTTTTTTTTTTAAATCTTCCCTTACGGGAGGCACATTCTTGAACTGTTACAAACGGGAACATTTTTATTTGTAACAAGGCGACGGGTCCATGTCCTTCCACTTTCCCACCCAAGCAACCTAGCCCTGATGCTACCCCTAAGAAGTGGGCAGCACCCCTTTTCCCCAGTCCGGAAACAGGAACCTGGCCAGGCTACCCAAGCGGGAACGGGTACGGTACTTCGCACCCTGCAGTCACTCAGAGGCCCCCCGGAGGATGGTCACCGGTTCTGATGGTGACCGGACCCCAGCCTGCTCTGCTGTGGGTCCCTCCTCCAACCAGCCTCTCCAGAGACTGGCAGTTGTGGGAAGGGCAATTGGGGCATTATTTACAAGCTCAACAGTTATTGGGGTGGCTTGCAAGTGCTCAGCCTTGTCTTTGGGAAATGGGGGAACCAAAAGTCCCAACAGGGACGGGCGCTTCAGTAGCCGGTTCCGCTACCATAAAAAACACACTGTAGGTCCCAACGGGGACTTGCTGTAGGGTCCCAACGGGGACTTTAACTTTCTTGTAAAACTCCACTGCCGGCACAGCCTCCTCCTGCAGCTTTCCTACAGTCCACCACCGGGCAGCACGAGCCCCCAATGCCACCTGCAGTCACGGGCGACACTGTCACACAGGACTCCATTTTCAGCCGCCGGCGGTGCGGGTATGACTGCTCCTCCGACCGGATTCCATAACTTTGGGGGTTAACGGGAACATCAACAGGGTCCCAACGGGGACGTTAACATGGAAGCCAAGAACCGCTACCTTTCAACACTCTTCTCTTTAAACAGCGATCTAGTGGCACAGCTGCCGTAGCTACCGCTCCCAGTATGGAGCATCTTCAACCTGCTCCGGGTCAGCTTGTGTGGGGGATGGGCCCAGCTGGAATCCGTCCGTGCCGGCTACGACCGGCACCTTCGGTAACGAGGTACCCCGCTGTGACGTGGCCTGTTCTGCCGCTTGGCAGCTACATCCCCGCCGTGCCTCAGCCGAGTCCGGGTGTCTGGGAGCGGTCATCGGGACTTGCGGTCGGGCTTCGGGTCGAAGATCGCCTCCGCTGCGACCAGGCGGACTGCCGGGGCCGTCGTCATCTCGGTCGCAGCCGGGATGGAAGCCGGGACGGGTGCCAAGGCAGTGACAAAGGTAAGGCCCGGGGGCCCCAGGTCTGGGCCCTCTCCCTCAGATGCTGCGGGCTCCTCTACCGGTGACAGGGGTAACAGGTCGGTCGGGGCGGTGGCCGCGGGCATGGGCAGTGAGGGAGGTGGCATGGTGGATGGCAGCAGGCCGGGCCCCTCAGCCGCAGCGGCCGTTCCCTTGAGGACATAGGGGCGTGGGTCGCTTACCCGCTCCTTGGAGACCACCCTCACTTCATATGCCCGCACGGTTGCAACCAGGCCCTTCATCTCCGACATCCACTCCGCCAGCATGGAGTGGACTGTGGCCTGGAGCTCCTGGTACATCTTGCTGCTGGGTCCAGGAACGGGTTTCGGCAGAGTCCTGGCGTCCCTGCACTCTGCAGCGCTAATTACATGCCGCCATTCTTCACCCGCTCCCCCCCTTGGTTTTCTGCAGCACTTCTCTCTTTAGGGGCGGGGCTTCACTTTCGCCCCTTCTTCGCTTTCTAAATTTTGTGCAGTTATATTGGCTTACCTGGTGAAAATAAACACGTGAGATGGGAATATATTTGGTTTTTATTAAGTTGCCTAATAATTCTGCACAGTAATAGTTACCTGCACAAACAGATATCCTCCTAAGACCTCTTTCACACGTCCGTGCCTACGGTACGTGTATGGTCAGTTTCCTCACGTACCGGAGATACGAGTGTACCGCCCCGCGCTCTCGGCTGCGGCCGCCGAGCCGCTCGGATCTGTACTCATGTGCTGCGGGTGGTGGCTCGAGCCTCTCACGGACCCGGGGGTCACGTCGCTCTGAAAGGGGTAGTGGCGGTGCACGCAGGGGGGGAGTTTAGTGGAATAGGTAAAGTTTGTGACGCCACCCACGGGTTGTGGTGATTGTATGGTGGACACCACCGCTGCCGTTGACTAGTCCTCCCGGGGACAGTGTTATGCAGCTCGGTATTAACCCCTCCGTGGGCAGGGGCGATGGTCCCGGGGGCCCGTGGGAAGGGTGCTGAGGCGAGGGAGCATGGGCGTGCTAGACGCAGGTGCGGTGCAGTGCGGCGCACGGCCCGAAGGCGCTGGTGCACTCACTCTGACACAAGACACTGAAGGCTCTGGTAATCCAAACGGCAGAATGGACGGGGCCCGCAGCCGGCTGCAGTGTTCTCCCTGGACGGGTTGGTGATGGCTGTCGTTTCCCTGTGTTATGTAGATGTTGACTCCTGTGCCTGGACACTGGTAGTCCACTCCCCGGCGTTTAAGTGTCGTAGGAGCCCGGTTGCCCGCAGACGCTGGCCCCTTAGATCTCTTCCCTTTGGCGGTGGCACTTATCCTGGAGGGTTGGGCTGTTGCCTTCAATCGGGACTTGAGTGGGAATGAACCCCTGAGGTCCAGACCGCAATCAGTGAATTTGACTATCAGGGCGGCTTCTAGCCTAGTCGGGGTCTGAGTACCCTGCCTGGTGCTTGGCTCCCAATCGGCTCCCCGATTCGGTAACGGTGGGCCACCGCCCGACCCTGGTCCTACGGTTCCACCGACCGTGCTGCCAACTCCTGCAGATGGCCACCACTGTCTGCCGACCTTGCTGGAGGTGCCTAGGCTCCGACCCAGACACCTAGCAGTTCCACTGGCGGGCCTGGTCTCAGGTCCGCCTGTGCGTGACTTTCCTCCTCTCCTTCCACTCTCCTTCCCTCAACTCAACTCTCTCTACTCTACTGTTTTCCCGCCTCCAGGCCTGTGAACTCCTCGGTGGGCGAGGCCAAACGCCTGGCTCCGCCCCACCTGGGGTGGACATCAGAGCCTGGAGGGTGGCAACAAGGGTTTTTGTGTGACTGATGTCACCTGTCCGGGAGAGGGGTGTGTGTGATGTTGTGTCTGTGACCCCCTGGCTAGTCCAGGGCGTCACACGGGCACACATAGACCCATTAAAATCAATGGGTCTGCGTTCACGTGCGTATTCTGCCATGGACCTTGTGTACGTGTGGAGCATACGTGTGCCCGTGTACTCCACACGTAGACATGTCCATGTTTTCTCCGGCATTACGGGTGTCACATGGAACACAAACGGGTCCCACGTAACACAAACGGACCACACGGATGTGTTCCGTGTGACACGCGCCAGAGAAAACACATGTATCTGCGAGAAAAAAAACAAAACCTTTACTCACCTTCTCCAGCCCTGCAGTCTCAGCCGCAGCTGTCATTTGCTTCTGACCGCCACTCATTATGCTAATTGAATATTCACTTCACTGCGGCCGGAAGCAGCAGCAGCGGGAAGTCGGCAGGACCGGAGACCGAAGTCCAGCACCCTGGACAGCGACACCAGGGACTGGTGAGCAGAAAGTTCCCGTTCTCCGTGTGTTATCACGGATAACACACGGAGAACACATGTGGGCCATACAAGCGACACACCGAGGGCAATACGCACCTTTGACAAGTCCGTGAAAAACGTGCGTGATTTTCACGGACGTGTAAAAGAGGCCTAAGATATCCAAATCTAAAAAACACCCCACTCCAACTTCCAAAAATATTAAGCTTTGATATTTATAAGTCTTTTGGGTTGATTGAGAACATAGTTGTTCATCAATAATAAAAAAAATTCTCTAAACTACAACTTGCCTAATAATTCTGCACACAGTGTATTGCTGTCAGATCAGTTAGTAAAAACCTGATGACAAATTCTCATTAACTATATTGTGGTCTGTTACAGCATTTTAAGAAGTATCCTTCTTCCCAACACTAGTTTTTATGTGCTCCATTTGGGCAAAAGGGAATTTGTGTGTTTTAACCCCAAATTTGTAGATTATTTTAGTAAACAGCACATTATTAACTTTGCTCATTTTTTGGGACAGCCATAAATGGGGTTCATAGTTATTGCTATTGGAAATCAAAAAAGCATACAGATCATACTGTTCTTCTAAAGTACTACTCTGTGCTACTTGTTTCTAAGTTACTGTGGGGCTTCTGTGTAATATGCTGCCACATCATATGGGTCTATAAGTCAGGAAAGCTGCTGTGAAATCACAACTATGCGTCTGTCAGGTCAATTGTTGTGATGTCACAGCAACATACCTGAAATATGTCACAAGTCAGTTTCACTCAGTTATCATATTGTAATATCACAAGAGGTCTCAATCTAAAGCTACACAGGTTGTTCATATGGTATGTCCATCACTAAACTGATCACATTGACCCTGCAGTTAAGGGATCTCACTGCTCCATAACAAATAATAATACTGCTCCCTACTGTCTATTATATCACTATTAAGGTGCAATACTCAATATCATCCATGGATTGATACATCGACAAAAGATTTACTGGAGAGCTATGCGTGCTATTATGTACGACCATGAGTTAAATTAAAGTGGCAGTTATATATAAAAAATCACATTCCAAGGATGGTAAAATTATAGCACATGTGCAAAAAATGATTCAGATTTGTATTTTCCT
The DNA here is from genome assembly GCF_048569485.1 of Anomaloglossus baeobatrachus. Taxonomy (NCBI): domain Eukaryota; kingdom Metazoa; phylum Chordata; class Amphibia; order Anura; family Aromobatidae; genus Anomaloglossus; species Anomaloglossus baeobatrachus. The sequence goes on from NC_134356.1 coordinate 364,344,385, forward strand.
TGCAACTTTCATACAACAGGTGCTGAGTAAGGAACATTGTGAAACTTTCCTCCTAGTAACATTCAGTGCTTATTCACTTGCATCCTAATTTTCTGTATATGTCCTAAAGGTTTTCCCAGGGGTTACATTTCTCCACCCAATCACAGCCCTACTCAATATATCTTCTTTCTTCCTATTATGAGGGTCCTATGGCTATCACTAAGTGTATACTTGGGGGTTGCAGCTTGGCATTTGGACTGGGTGAAGCAAAGCCTGGCTACTAGTGATGGGGGATCCCAAACTGTAAAGATCGGTGACCGTACTGATTACATAGTGATCGTGTACACGATCCCGATCACAAGCTTTCCTGGGAAGCTCGTGTTACAGTTTGGATCCAGATTGGGTCCAGGGGCTGTAAAAATAAAGCCACATTATTAGAAAACATTATGATTACTTACAGGTCCCGCGATGCGTCCTGCAGACCCGCTATCTCCCGGCCACTGCTTCCGCGTCCGATCATTGCTGTGCCCCCAGTAAGCACCACTGCCTAAAGGACCTTGCATGGCGTCATAGCCCTATGACCAGTTTGGTGTGAATGTTGTACAGACATTCAGACTAGACTGTGATGAATGGTCACATGTGATGTGATAACCAACATGTGATGACTGGTCACATGACTATGACATCATCGAAGGTCCTGGAATCAGAAAGGTGGAATCATCCCCTCACTGTCAGCCTGTTTCTTGCTCTATACAGAGCGATGTAGCAGAGCTGACAATTCTCTCCGCTTCTCACTGTGAATAGACTGTGTCTGTACAGAGTGATGAAGCAGAGTTGACATTGCTGTCCCTGTGGATTACGTTTTTTTATTTTATTTTTAATTAAAATAAATTCTGTGTTGTGTTTTTTTTTACTGTTTACTAGAAATTCATGGTGGCCATGTCTAATTTGGCGTTACACCATGTATTTCGGGCTTAGTACCATCTGAGAATATAAAGCTGGTATTAACCCCTTTATTACCCAGCGTGCCACCGCCACCAGGGCTGCTGATGAGCCGGGTAAAATGCCTGGAAATGGCGCTAAGAAACAATGCGCCATTTCCAGGGGCGGCTGCGGAGAATTCCAGCACCCAGCTGCCTGGCTTTATCTGACTGGTGATCAAAATACGGCGGGAGCCCACACATTTTTTTTTTTTTAAATTATTTTTTTAAACAATTAAAAAAAATAAATAATGGGCTTCCCTGTATTTTGATTGCCAGTCAAGTTAAAACCAGGCAGATGGGCATGGCAGCTCGTAGCCGTCCGCTTTATCTGCGTTGGGAATCAAAAATACTGCGGAGTGCTAGGTCACTTTTTTTAATTATTTATTTTTATACAACTAAATATATATATATATATATATATATATATGATTTTTTTAGTGTTTCTCAAAGCTAGAAAGTTGACATTTGAAATAACTTTAGTTTTGTGCCATGTCTGTGATCTACTTTTTTTAAACAAAAGTAAACAACTGAATGAACATCCTCAGAGCCAGGTGATTCCATAATTTTTGCCAGGGATTGTATATATATATATATATATATATATATATATATATTATATATATATATTGTCATGATTCGCCTCCCTATCCACATGGCTAGGGGGCGGAGCCTTCTCTCAGGCCTCACTTCCGGCCCCTGGATGCCTTAAAAGCTGACACTTCCAGTGAACCAGCGCCGGCTATAAGCTTAGCTCTGCTTTGCCTGTGATTGCTGGTCCTGTGAGTGATATCCTGATCTGTCTGTTCCTGTGCCCCCGTGCCCTTGTCTGTGTTCCGTCCCCTGGTCGTCCCTCCTGTCCTGTGTCCCCCCTCCTATTTCCCCACTCGGTTGCTTCCTCCGGTACTGACCTTAGCCTGACTTTGACTTCGCTTCTGCTCGCTCCTCCGGTCCTGCTTCTGCCCGTACGATGTTTGACCCAGCCTGTCCGACTATTCCTCACATACCCTGCAGTTCTGCCTCTCAGCTGTGGTGATTAGGCAGTGCATGAGAATGCTGTGCATTTCCTTCCTGGTTCTCATTGCTCTGTGTAGTGTCATCTGCTGCAGAGCTCTGGCTCCCCCTGGTGGCAGTATTACATATATATATAAATATATACACACACAACCCCTGGCAAAAATTATGGAATCACCTGGCTCTGAGGATGTTTATTCAGTTGTTTAGTTTTGTGCCATGTCTGTGATCTACTTTTTTTAAACAAAAGTAAAGTTATTTCAAATGTCAACTTTCTGGCTTTGAGAAACACTAAAAAAAATCATGAAAACATAATGTGCTAGCCAGTAAGTTACTTTTCAAGACCAAACAGGGGGGAAATTTATGAAATCACTCAATTATGAAGAAAAGATTATGGAATCACCCTGTAAATTTTCATTCCCAAAACTAACACCTGCATCAAATAAGATCAGCTCATTAGTCTGCATCTAAAAAGGAGTGATCACACCTTGGAGAGCTGTTGCACCAAGTCGATTGAGATGAATCATGGGTCCAACATGAGAGATGTCAATTGAAACAAAGGAGAGGATTAGCAAACTCTTAAAAGAGGAGAAATCACGCAATGTTGCAAAAGATGTTGGTTGGTCACAGTTAGCTGTGTCTAAAATCTGAACCAAACATAAACAACATGGGAAGATTGTTAAAGGCAAACATACTGGTAGACCAAGGAAGACATCAAAGTGTCAAGACAGACGTCAAGACAGGAAACTTAAAGCAATATGTCTCCAAAACAGGAAATGCACAACAAAACAAATGAGGAACGAATGGGAGGAAACTGGAGTCAATGTCTGTGACCAAACTGTAAGAAACCGCCTAAAGGAAATGGGATTTACATACAGAAAAGCTAAACAAAAGCCATCATTAACACCTAAACAGAAAAAAACAAGGTTACAATGGGCTAAGGAAAAGCAATCGTGGACTGAGGATGACTGGATGAAAGTCCTATTCAGTGATGAATCGCGAATCTGCATTGGGCAAAGTGATGATGCTGAAACTTTTGTTTGGTGTCCTTCCAATGGGATTTATAAAAATGACTGCCTGAAGAGAACATGTAAATTTCCACAGTCATTGATGATAAGGGGCTGCACGTCAGGTAAAGGCACTGGGAGATGGCTGTCATTACATCTTCAATAAATGCCCAAGTTTACATTGAAATTTTGGCCACTTTTCTTATCCCATCAATTGAAAGAATGTTTGGGAAGGATGAAATCATTTATCAAGTTGATAATGCAAAGTTGGAGCCAATGATGAAGAGTACTGTTTGTCACTCACAAGTCCATGCCTCAAAGACTGCAAGCTGTTATAAAAGCCAAGGTGGTGCAACAAAATATTAGTGATGTATTGGAGTGTTCTTTTCTTTGTTTGTTTGTTTTTCATGATTCCATAATTTTTTGCTCATAATTGAGAGATTCCATATTTTTTTCCCCCTGTTTGGTCTTGAAAAGTAAGTAACTGGCTAGCATATTATGTTTTCATGATTATTTTTAGTGTTTCTTAAAGCCAGAAAGTTGATATTTGAAATTACTTTTAGTCATAGTCCTTTAGTTTTGTGCCATGGGCTACCCCCTTAGGGACGAAGAACACCAGTGCTGGTAACACCAAAAACCCAGGTAATCCCAGTTTTCCCCAACAATCTCCCATACAATGGTACCTAGCTGGGGTGGGACCATGGATGACCGCCTAGAGGTTGAGCCACTCCAGTCCACTAGTTGACAAAGTGGGAGGGGCAGACTGTGGAGAGTAGTCGGGAACACAGGAAGTCAGTAGTCAGTCTAAGTCTAAAGCGGGCTTTACACGCTGCGAAATTGCTAGCCGATGCTAGTGATGCCGAGCGCGATAGCACCCCTCCCCTTTGTACGGCCGATATGTGGTGATCACTGCCATAGCGAACACTATTGCTACGGCAGTGTCACACGCACATACCTGCTCTGCAACATCGCTGTGACCGGCGATCCGCCTCCTTTCTAAGGGGGCGGTCCGTTCAGCATCACAGCGATGTCACAGCAGCGTCACTAAACCGCCGCCCAATAGAAAAGAACGGGCGAAGATGAGCGGCCAGAACATGCCGCCCACCTCCTTCCTTCCTCCTTTTCCGGTGGACGCAGGTAAGGAGATGTTTGTCGTTCCAGCGGCATCACACACAGCGATGTGTGCTGCCACAGGAACGACAAACAACATCATACCTGTCGCTGCAGCGATATTAAGGAAATGAGCGACGTGACAACGAGCAACAATTTTTGACGTTTTTGTGCTTGTTGATCGTCGCTCATTTGCGTTACACGCTGCAATGTCGGTAACGGCGCCGGATGTGCGTCACTAACGACGTGATCCCAACGATATATCATTACCGATGTCGCACCGTGTAAAGCCCCCTTAAGAGAGAGTTGACAGAAGAGACATCCTGACTCGGGTTGACGGTGACCTGGTACCCAGGAGAGGTAGTTGCTGCCAGTGGAGTACGGTGGAGTACTCCCGGAACTATGCACCGACGGGGTACAGGAACCTAGAGCAGGAAAGAGCTTCAAGCCGACCTGTTAACACCTGCACAGCAAGGGGACCATCAAGGACCTTGCTGACCCTAAAGAATCCGAAGACTCAGTAGCAAAGGGAGAACCGGGGACAGGACCAGAGACTCCATCCCCACAGGGTTCACGCTACCGTCAGGCAGACAGAAGTGGACAAACCACAGACCGGGGACCCCCAGTGTTCCATACCACGGGTACCCACTTACCAGAGACAGGTGCAGGGGAAGAAAGTACCAGAGAACCAGACTGGCACTGCTATGACGGGGACCTGGAAGCGAAACCAGCCGGCCTCGGGCAACCAGTTAACATCCAAGTGAGTTAACCACTTGCACTGCCCACTGCACCATACACCCGCTGGGGCAATATCCTACTTGCAGAGGGACTACCATACTAGTTGCCAATACAATCAGCCCCAGTAGAGACATTTTGCAGCGGCGGCTCCCTATATATAGCCGCAACACCGGAAGTGGCGTCACGTATAAACTTTATCCAATAATCTCCTGAAAATATCCCCATTACAAAAAGGGCCCAGGGCACGGAACCGGGTAACGGCCACCACTGTGACATTCTCAATAGATACTCTGCCCGGATCCGAGTACCCCATATCCTTGGGTGTTATATGAGCCATGCAAACACTATACGCGGCTCGCTTTGAGCTAAGTACCAAGCGTACCTGAGCACAGTGATACTCGCGCGAGTGGATTGCATATGTAAGGCACCCGAACTCCAAACCCAAACTCAGTTTTTTTGTAAAGACTGTGTCTGGTAAGAAAATTGAACACCGAACCTCGGGTTCGTTCATCTCTAGTTACAAATATTTTACAAAACAATGTTAGCAATGTTTTTTTCACATGATTATTAAAAAAGCAAACAAAAACACTGGCCATTGGGACTTCTTTAGGATCACAGTTTCTGTGCTTTCAGGAACAGTTTTTAGCAAGGCTCCATATTAACAGGCTGGATTACAATCACAGGTAACGCGTCCATACACAGCTGATAACACAGGAACCACCATAGGATCCACACAGGAGATGTCACAGCTGATCCAGCCACCCTGTCTCCACAATGACTCATTAGATACTTTAATACAAAAGCACAATGATGAAATCCCTACCCTATGTGCATGTGTTGCTTTCTGAAACATCAGGAAATCTGAGTCTAAAAAATCCCCAGTAGCCAGTGAAAATTGTAAGATTTATATTTTTCTTTTATTTTTAATAAAGATTGTGATAGGGTAAAAAAAATGGTAATTTTTTAAAAGAAACATACTTTAAACACAAAAATCTAACTTAAACTATGGGTCTTTGTCTGATGACAGCTTCCCTTTACTCGGTCTTGTGGCATGTTTTCAATTTGGATTTATAATTATGTCACGCCCCAGAGCTATGGGGTACTCGGTCCCGGGCCGTATATGTACAGGGATGCTGTGTCACAGTTGTGTAATGGCCGATGCTGTGACCCTGCTTGAAGCTGTCGTCTGACCTAGGGTCCTGTGCCCTGTCGGTGCTCTGGTTCCAGGGGTACCTGACTTTACCTTCCCTGGCAACCACTCTCCTATGCCACCTAGGTCACTGCTACACGACCCCGTCTGGAGACACATCCGTCCACTTCAAATGTCACTACTGAACTCGCTACTGTCTGAGTGTCTGTCCCCTCCCTCCGGGTTGCCGTCTAGTGGACTGGACTGACTCTACCTCTGGGTGGCCATCCTTTGGGTCCTGGATTATTCAGTCATCCGTAATTGGGAGTGGGGAAACTGGGGATGTTATGTGTATTGGTGGCACCGCCACTGGTCTTTGTCAGGATGCAGTACCTAGTAGTGCCCTGAGGGGTTCAGGGGCACTAAAATTACATTAAATCTAAATCAGTACAGATAATCCAGATGCAGTGGCATGCAAATGTTTGGGCACCCCTGGTCAAAATTACTGTTATTGTAAACAGTTAAGTCAGTTGAAGATGAAATGATCTCTAAAAGGCATAACGTTAAAGATGACACATTTCCTTTGTATTTTAGGCAAAAAAAATATTTTCATCTTTTACATTTGAAAAATTACAAAACGGAAAATGGGCTGATGCAAATGTTTGGGCATCCTTGGAGGTTTGTGTGATCAGATAACGTTAACCAAGGTTTTAAACCTTAATTCATCAGTTAGGGTTATGGCTTGTTCACTGTCATAGTTAGGAAAGTGCAGGTGATGTAAATTTCACCGCTTTATAAAAACCCAACCTCCTCTAACTTTGTGCCAAAAAACAGCAGCCATGGGTACTTCTAAGCATACTGCCTAGCACTCTGAAAATAGTGGAGGCCCACAAACAAGAGAAGGCCAAAAGAAGATAGAAAAGCGTTTTCAAGTTACCCTTTCCTGAGTTCAAAATATAATTAAGAAACTGCAGTTTACAAGAACAGTCAGTGGAGGTCAAGATAAGGTCTGAAAGACCAAGCAAACTTTCTGTGACAGCTTCTGGTAAGATTGCTAGACAGGCAAATCAAAACCCCTGCTTGACTGCAAAAAACCTTCAGGAAGATTTGTCAGACTCTGGAGTTGTGGTACATTGTTCTACTGTTCAGAGACATCAACACAAATATGGCCTTCATGGAAGAGTTATCAGAAGAAAATGTCTCCTGCGTCCTCACCATAAAATTCAGCATCAAAAGCATACAAAATAACATCTAAACAAGCCTGATATATTTTGGAAACAAGTCGTGTGGACCAATGAAATGAAAATAAAACTCTTTGGCCATAATGATCAAAAGGTATGTGGGCAGAATAAAGGGCACATAATTTCAGGAAAATAACATCTCGGAAACCATTAAGCTTTGGGTTGGTGAATCATATTTTGGGGTTGTGTTGCAGCCAATGGCAAGAGGAACATTTCACGGGTAGAGGGAAAAATGGATTTCACCAAATCTTTGATCCAAATATAACACCAGTTGTAAAAAAGATTAAGTTGAAAAGAGGATGGCTTCTACAAATGGAAAATGATCCTAAACACAGGTGAAAATCCACAATACACTACCATAAAAGGGGCAAGCTGAAGGTTTTACAATGGCGTTCAAAGTCCCTTAATCTGAACATCATTGAAAGTCTATGGTTAGACCTCAGATGAGCAGTGCATACAGGATTACCCTGGAATCTTACAGAACTGGAAGACTTTCCAAGGGAGAATGGATGAAAATTCTTCAAACAAAAATTGTGGCCTATCAGGTCATCACAAGTGTGCCGTGCAACCTGCCCTTCTGCATGGTACCCGCTTCTCCTTGGTTATGGGTCCTGTCCCTTTGGTGTTGCTAAGAGCAGGTGTACACAAATCCTGAGGAACACTCTACATCACACCCACCAAACACCCATTGGGCAGCCTGAGGGGAATAGGGCCGCCCAGATGGAGGGATGGTAGAAGGAGGGCCAGAAGTGTCAGGAGTAGGAGAGGAGAGTAATGGAGAAGTGTGCAAGTGAGCAGTGACAGGAAAGGTCACGCTGGGGAGCTGGGCTCCTGTAACCGTCCCAGGTGCCAGACGTTAGTCTGGCCTGGAAGAGCTGGAACCCCGGTCGCAGGGGGTAGTGACAGAAGGCACGGTACTGCCATGGAGGGCAGACCGGCAGCCCTGTGCTACAAACGTGCAGGGGCCAGGGCACGACGGGGTACGCGGACCCTAGGCTGGAAAGTAGCTTCACACAGCCCAGTAATTCACCCGACGGAAACGGAATCTTCACGAACCGCTCCCCACCCGCTCCAAAATCGGGGTACTAGCGCAACGGAGGGATAGGACTTCCCAAAACCGTCCAGAAAATCCCAAGCGTGAACCCTGAGAGCAAGCTCCCTCTGCTAGCCACGCAGGTGAGCGGGACCCGAGTAGTTCTAGGCGAAAGGGATCCACCAAGTATAAACACAGTGCTAAGGGACAAGGCTTCAGACCAACCAGCAAAAGGGCACGGACCCAACGTGTTCGAACTAAGGCTGCAGGGCATTCAAGACTTTGGTTTACCTGGTGTCAGTGTCAGCATCTCTGGACTGTGTGAGCACACAGTGCCCCTTTGCTCCCAACGGGTCCCCAGCCTGTCAGCACCGAGCCCCGGGACACCTTCCCCTGCTCACCGAGGGGTTAACATCTACAACTGCCATTCCATCGCTCCCGGGCGCTCCCCTCTCCCCTAAACGCAGCAGCGGTGGTATCCCAACTTTTACCATGAACTGTGGGTGGCGTCACGAACATTATCCAATCCATCCTTTCTATCCCCCTTTTATTTTCGAGAGGCCGCACGACCCCACCTCGGGTCCGGAGACCCCTCGAGCCACTGTGGATCCGGATCCAAGCAGCCCGTCGGCTGTCACGGGGGCGGTACATTTACAAGCTGTGATACTTTCCCAATTTGGTTGCTACTAGGTACTAATCTTGCAGGGTGCACAAACTTTTGCATCTGCCCATTTTCCTTTTTGTTAATTTTAAAATGCAAAAGATTAAAAAAAAAAATCCCTGAAATGGAAAGGAAATATATCATCTTTAACTTTATGCCTTTTAGAGATCATTTCATCTTCAACTTGCTTAACTGTTCATAATAACACTAATTTTGACCAGGGGTACCAAAACTTTCACATGCCACTGTACATTAATGTACCTTAGCACATGAGAATTCCCAAATTTACTGTAGAGGAATTCATGGCCGAAAGTGTTGGCAAGCGTGAGAAATTCTGGTTCTACCACTGACCAAGAGTGACATATGGAGCCTTGTTCTGAGAACATTCTCAGAAGGAAGCTCCATAGGAATCGCTGGGCATCATGCGACATTACACCATTAGATTATGTCAGAACTTCGAGGATTTTTATTTAATTAATAAATTGGTGAATGAGGGAGTGCAGGTGTTACGGCTGTATGCCGGAGGCGTCCTCCCTCTCGGGTAAGAGTCAGGGTGCCTCCTGTCTCGCCTCTGCCCGAGACCCATTCTATGGTTGCTGCTCCACCTCAGCGCTATTCGCAGTGGTTGGCCCAATCTTCCGTTGTGTTACTGGTGGCTGTTAAGCCGCCAGAATCTAAACGTGGAAAGTGGGCGAGGGTGCATGCGCGGGCTGAGTCTTTTTCTAAGTCAGACTCTTTGGCCAATGCACATGCCCATGATGTGGCATCCTCACATTGGCCGTCGGACATCAGCAGTCCCGATAATGTGGCTTTGTTGGATTGGAAGTTGGACGTCAGCTACGCTCATTGTTATTACCGGTGTACTGGTTAAGCGTACTGAACACCGCTACTAGGCAGGTTGCTTGAATATTGCATTATTTATGTAGTTACAACTGGTGATAGCGCTGGTTAAGCATACTGTACACTGCTACTAGTCAGCTCTCTTGAATATTGCATTACTTATGTAGTTACTAACGGTGACAGCACTGGTTAAGCGTGCAGTTCACCAGAATTTTGTTATTTTTAGCATGTGCACCTGTGTGCTGATTAGGTGTCACTGCTGCCTCTTTATCTCTGAGTTTTTATAGGAGCTTCTATTTATGATACCCCTTTCCCCCCTTTTGCGGTTTTCATATTTTTAACTTCTCAATAAATCTTTGATTTTTATATAAATTTATTTTTCGTGCTGGATTCCATTTTTCCCTGCCCCCTCTCTCCCCTCATTGACTTACTATTTCAGCAGTGGTGTTGTTGACTCATCCCCGTGGCTGTTCTTGGTGGTGTCTGTCTGAATTAACACTGACTATTTGCGCCTTACTAATTTGAACCATATTATACTGAAGTCTGTAGTTGTCCATCTAGCTCTCTGGGCTCTTAGCAGCTCTATTCCCTCCATAGCACGGTGTTGCGCTTAGGATTGAATGAACCATCCTCCTCCTAAAGGCCACGTCTCACTAAGCAACATCGCTAGCAACATCGCTGCTGAGGCACGACTTTTGTGACGTAGCAGCGATGTTGCTAGTGATGTCGCTGTGTGACATCCAGCAACAACCTGGCCCCTGCTGTGAGGTCGCTGGTTGTTGCTGAATGTCCTGGACCATTTTTTAGTTGTTGCTCTCCCGCTGTGAAGCACACATCGCTGTGTGTGACAGCGAGAGAGCAACAACTGAATGTGCAGGCAGCAGGAGCCGGCTTCTGCGGACGCTGGTAACCACAGTAAACATCGGGTAACCAAAAAGCCCTTACCTTGGTTACCCGATATTTACCTTCGTTACCAGCGTCCGCCGCTCTCACGCTGCCTGTGCTGCCGGATCTCTGCACACGTAGCCGGAGTACACATCGGGTAATTAACCCGATGTGTACTATGGCTAGGAGTGCAGGGAACAAGGAGCCGGCACTGGCAGTGTGAGAATGGCGGACGCTGGTAACGAAGGTAAATATTGGGTAAACCAAGGTAAGGGCTTCTTGGTTACCCAATGTTTACCGTGGTTACCAGCGTCCGCAGAAGCCGGCTCCCTGCAAACGTAGCAGAGTACACATCAGGTAATTAACCCGATGTGTACTGTGGCTAGGTGTGCAGGGAGCCAGCGCTAATCGGTGTGCACTGGTAACCAAGGTAAATATCGTGTTGGTTACCCGATATTTACCTTAGTTACCAAGCGCAGCATGCTTCCACGCGTCACTGCTGGCTGGGGGCTGGTCACTGGTCGCTGGTGAGATCTGCCTGTGTGACAGCTCACCAGCAACCCGTGTAGCGACGCTCCAGCGATCCCTGCCAGGTCAGGTTGCTGGTGGGATCGCTGGAGCGTCGCTTAGTGTGACGGTACCTTAAGCCGCCAACCCCATAACAGCTGGGGAGTCTTTTATTCAAATAAACATTTTTTTTCCTGTGTGTGTTTTTTAAAACTACACTTAACTGGTTAGTAATGAAGGTGTCTGATAGATGCCTATTCATTAACCCCTGGGCTTGATGCCAGCTGTCAATTCACAGCTAACATCAACACCCAAAGTATTACCTGATTGTCAGAATTAGCGCCTCTAATGGTGATGGCTGCGTGCTATTATTTTAAGTCTCGGGAGGGCTAAATAATCATGGGTATTCCCAGTCTGATAATACCAGCCCCTGCTGTCTGCTTTGCTGGTTATCAAAAATAGGGGGGAACCTCTTGCTGTTTTTTAAAATTGTTTAAATAAATTATTGATAAAAATGGCTTGGTGTCCCATCTAATTTTTGATAACCAATCAAGGTAAAGCAGACAGCTGAGGGCTACAGCCCACAGGTGTCTGCTTTACCTGCACAGGTTTTCAAAAATAGTTAAGACCCCAAGTCATTTTTTAATTATTGTTCACAGCAGTGTACAGGCATCTTCCCCATGAAAAAAGCTTGTTGATTGGTAGCAGCCTTTCAACAAAGTATATAAGCATACAAACATCACCAGAACTCCGAACTCGGATACAGACTTTTTTTTAAAAGTCTATGTTTGAGTTCGAGCCCTGTACACCAGATGTCTACTATGAACCTTGAACTTTACCATTCAGGTTCGCTCATTCCTAGTTATTAGTAGTCAAAGCAGACATTAATAATTAATATTGGACTCTCCTTTTACACCAGACATGTTGTTACGGTTGCTGCGAGCACTGGAGACTATGTCCAGATTTTTTGCTACTGCACATGTGCGAGCGCTGGAGACTAAGTCCAGATTTCTTGCTACTGCACATGTGCGAGCGCTGGAGACTAAGTCCAGATTTCTTGCTACTGCACATGTGCGAGCGCCGGAGACTAAGTCCAATCTTGGAGCCATTGCACATGTGCGGGTGACATCATCGCTGACACGAGGTCACATGTCTCTGACACCTTCTATGCCGATTGGTCGCTGGTCATGTGCTTGTGACGTCTTGCTCGGTGATAGGCCAGCATGATGTCACTCCTGTCGTTCTGGCAGCGGATTGGCTCTGGTGTCCTCCATCTTGGATGAGGCACAGAGTCTATATAAGACCCTGACACACGCCGCATGGTGCTCAGTCCTCTTGGTTCATGCATATGAGTAGACGCTCTGTGCGCGTTCCTCTAGGCATTCCTCTGTCTATGCTAGGTGAGCGCTACCGGCAGGGTAGCGTTCTTATACCTTACAGCTTCGGCTGCTGTCCGTATCCTTACCTCTTAGGGGAGCGGACATAGGCAGGTGCCTGAGGCACATGGTCTGGCTGGGCCTCGTGATTCTACTCGTAGGTGGACGTTGCCGCTAGGGTAACGTTCCTTATACTGCGTCTGGCAGTTGTTCGTATCCTCGCACACTAGGGGAGCGAACAGAGGTAGGAGCTTTGTGCGGCTTACGCTGCTGTTCGTCTCTTTTGCACCACTAGAAGAACGGACCTAGGCAGGTGCCATATCTAGTGGTTCGTGTCCTCGCACACTAGTGGAGCGAACGCAGGTAGGAGCTTTGTGCGGCTTACGCTGCTGTTCGTCTCTTTTGCACCACTAGAAGAGCGGACCTAGGTTGGTGCCATTTCGCACACATTGCCTTTGTCTCTGTGATTATTAACAGAGATCATTCCACACACCCTCCAAGTAAGGGAGGAATTGCTTTACTTACTTATTATATCCTTCTGTGAGTTAACAGAGGTATTGCACTCTGCCATAGTCTGCAGCAAAGTCTTTGCACGGTGGACCCTGACTGTCTGATACTCCTTTCGGTTATTATCAGACAGCCCCCCCCGTAACACATGTTCTGCTGTTGGCATTGTAGAAAGACAACATACAGACTGTAAGTTTACCTCTATTTTGACCATAGGCTTTGAAACAGACAGTGCCAGGTGCTGAAATTGCATGGTTTTCAAAATGTATTACTTGGTATAATTTTGGTAGGTTTTAATTGGGACAGGGTAAAATAAGTCAGCCATGTTATATTTCCTTCCCAACTCTTCTAAGCATGCCATCTCAAATCTTTGAACACTGTGTGTCAGAATATCAAGCTAACAGGCTCCTATAGTAATTGTAAGAAGTGATCCCTAGTTATTTATAAAGTCTTTCTAGGGCCAGCCTTTGTCTAAATCTATGACACACAGCTGATAGCAGTACGTCGTCACAACCATACATCCAACTACGGTAGAATGTCTTTTGATTATAAGGTGTTATTAGGGAATGGTAAATGCGGGCAATATTCATGAGGAGCTCACTATTTCTATACAGCTAGCCCTACCAGTATAGGTAAGCTGCATATTCCTAAATCTCTATAAAGCATAAAATGTTTCCCAAGTTCTTGGCAGTTTGTGTTCAGAGAAGCATGTGTTATTTGTGAGCTTTGCATAATTGAATTCCTATCACATCCAGTATTGTTGCCAACGTCAATAGTGCTAATTTAAATCACTGCGAGTTTCTTTCTTCACTTACACTGTACTCAGTCTGTGAATATGTCTCCTTTAGTTTTACAGATTCACAAGACAGGAGTCACTGTACTTTAATTATATGGTAAAAGAACACCTTGATCTGGCAATGGGGGGGTTGGCAAAAGAGTTTGAAAATGACCTTCTGTTTTTAGAATTGTTTCTCCTCTTTATATATGTGGTATTTAATGTTTACGTGATTGTATCATCATAGACGATAATGGTTACATAATCTGCTAGGGCAGCATAGTCTGATCCAATACAGATCAGCTGTACATGGTGACATTATATATATATAGTACTACAACCAAACAGTGACATTTTCTTCATCATATAGTATATTGATACAATAGAACTTTATGAAATAACAGTGGTTGGTACATGTACCGCTGGGGTCCTGAGTTCACATCCCACCTAGGACATCTGCAATTTGTATGTTCGTGTTTGCTGGGTTTCCTCCGGGTTCTCCGGTTTTCTCCCACACCCCAAACACATACTGATAGGGAATTTAGATTGTGAGCCCCAATGGGGACAGTGATGATGATGTCTATAAAGTGCTGCGGAATTAATAGCGCAATGTAAGAAATGTGTCAAGCAGACATGAACACTAATCAATTAATCAATACAGTTGCAATATGTTTTGTTTCCAGATTAAATCAATATTGGATCTTTCAATGTTTGGGACCTCTTGAGTCAGTCCTGTGACATTATGAGTGAAAACAGTGATTTCTAAGCAGTACGAACATTGATTAGGTGTCAAATGTAGAAGAAAACTGAACAAAAACAGTGATACGGATACAATATAAATGAGATATGAAAAGCATATACACATCAGGAAAATGTTTGCAATTAAAGTAAAAGATGATATGAGGGGGAGGGGATGTCAGGTATGTAATTTTAGAGCTGCATCTGGTTGTCATGGTGACGTAGCTGCGGCTCCTTCAGCACCTCGCACGGTCCCTGCTGGCAGTCAGTTCAGTGACACAGAAGAATGAAGACTGGGCAGTCACTCAGAGCATCCCCATGTGTTTCTTCTGGATGCTGGACCTGCTTTATGTCAGTTTCATAATCCATTTTGAATTTAACCCCTTAAAGGACTCACCTATACTGGCAAATGTTTCCTTTTTTTTCAACATTCCAAGAGTTGTAACTTAATTTTCCATTAATATATGTATATGAGGTATTGATTTTTGCAGGAAAAGTTGTACTTATCAATGCCACAATTTTTGAGGTACAGTTGTTGATTGTTATAATTTTCTTTTTTTTGCTGGGGGGGTGCAAAATAACCCCAAAACAGGATTTTTTTTTTCAATTCAGTTTTTCTATGTTGACAAAGTACTATAAATGACATGTGAGTATGATTATGGCGAAACCAAATATCTACAGTTCTTTTATGTTTCACAGTTTGTTTTCGTGTCGCCTTATTCTAAAAGCCATATTTTACCTTTTATTATTTTTCTTTGATGAAACTAGTTTTTGTTGCATGAGTTGACATATTCCCTGGTACCATTTGCGAGCACATACAAATTTTTGCTCATTTAAAGGGGTTGTCCATGACACAGACAATCCCTTCTCAATCATCATTTCTGTCCCCAATTAAATAACAACCCTTATATTCACCTATGGTGCTGACACTGTTCTATCGGTGTCAGAACTTGCTCTCCTAGGGCCCACCTGACATTGTTACGTCACCTTGAACCCTGCATTAAGTAAGTGCTGGTTTCGCTCCCTCACATTCAGATGTATCAAACATCAAGAGAAAATGACCAGCAGGCTGCAGCTGACTCCTTCTTGATGTTCAATTCGTCTGCCAGCAGGGGGAGGGCAGCTGGCACTGATTGAGCACAGGGGTCGTGTGAGTTAACAAAGTCATGAGAACCCTGAGACAGCAAGTGCCTACACAGCTGGAATATTGCTGACACCGGAGATGAGTATGAGTGTTGTCATTTTAGTGTTGCTGATTGAGAAGGAATTGTCCGAATAGTGGACAACCCCTTTAACTTGGCCCATTGTGAGGCAAGATGAACAAAAAACAGCAATTCTGTCATTGTTTCTCTTTTTTTAACCTAATTATGATATACACTGATGAGCAAAAGGGTAACAATGTTTGGAACTTTTGAGTTCCAGGCTCCATGTCTCACCGTCCACTGCAGCTTTGAACATGAGACTACCTTCATTTTATAAACATCTTGGTTATGTCATGCATAAATTTGACTTTCAACTATTTAACATATGATTAATTATACAGATTCTTGCAATGTCACTGCATGGTTACTGTATTGCTCCTAAAAATCTAAATTTTAATTTTAATTTTGTTAATATTTTGTAAATCCACCTTTGGCTTTCAACACTGCCTGAATCCTTCTGGGTATACTCGTGATCAGATTCAAGCATGTCTTGACCGATATCTGACCCCAGGTCTCTTCTACACATTCCCAATGTGGGTGCATATTGGCCGACTCACTAGGGTACGTATACAGCTTATTTTTCAACTCTTCCCACAAGTATTAGATTGGGTTGAGGTCTGAGGACTGTGGGGCCAATCTAGCACCTGTACTTCATTGACATTGAACTATTTCTTTGCCAAACTTGACGTATATGCTTCGGGGCGTTATCCTGCTGGAACTCTATGTTGTCCTTTTAATACTCATAGTATTCGAGTGTACAAAGTAACTCATCTTGTAGGATACTCACATATAGCTCAACATTGAGACACCATTGATCCTGGTCAAGTATTCAATGCCTTTGGCTGTGAAACAACCCCATATCATCAGGCTGCATCCACCAAACTTAACAATTCAATTTCTTTATCCGTTAGCCCTTTTTTCCCTCGATTCTCCCAGACCCGTTTACACCCATCACCATTTACACTTTTGTCTCATAGCTCCAAATGACCCGTTATCAATCTTCTACTGTCCACGTTTCGCACTTTTTTGCAAATTCGAACCAATGTTTTTTCTGACGATATTGAAAGTGAGGCTTCTTCACCTTTTTTCAGGCCATCATTACAGACTTGTATAATGTGTATCACACAATGCTGACATGGATGTCTGTGATCTCACTATTATGAAGCATACGAGCGACCGCCACTGCTGTTTGTCACGCCAGAACTGATAGACCTTGTGCTGAGTCGACTTGTTGACTCGGATATTTTGCTGGACGTCCACCTCTTGGCTTTTGAATGGATGAATGGACTTAATTTTGTACTCTTCCAACTGTCATGGCACTCACATGATGCAGTTTGGCAATTTAATTTGCCAAAAGACCAATATTAATTAGCTGGATGATTCTGTTTCTCTTTTCTTGGTAAATCTTCATGACTGCTCCTCGATTCAAACCAGTAATCTTTTGCTTTTGAATCAATCTTATAACACACTGAGCTATTAGGGAATGTGAGAATACGTTGTAATTTGTAGTATAAAGGAAGAGAAAGATTTTTCAAACACCAGGAGCAAAACAGTAACCATGCATTGATATAATAAGAATCTGCATAACTAATCATATGCTAAAGAGTTAGAAGTTAAATACATGTGTGAGATAGCCAAGATGATTGTCTATAAAATGAAGGTAAGTCTCATGCTCAAAGCTATAGTGGATGATGAAATGTGGAGCCTGAAAGTTAAACGTTCAAAACATTGTTACCCTTTTGCTTGCCTTGTAGCTTAGGCCATTATGGACTCAGAAATACTAAATCTCTGTAATATTGTTTTCATGTAGTTGCAAATTAATGAAGACATTTTTGTTGTTTTTTTTTCTTTTTTCATGTTCTAAACATTTTTTAGCTAAGTCTGTAATTGTGGTAAAATGGCAGAGAAAGGTCTGTCACGAGAACACTTCGAGATTCTTAGTACAGTTATGTGGTTTGATGTGGCTCGAAGTACAGTTACATAATTTTAAGAGGAAGGTATTAATAATCTTCCATTTCCCAAAAGATTGAAAAATATCTCCATGAGAAAATGTGAAAAATATCATGTCCAGAACTTATTGTTAAATCCCTCATCTTCATTTTTTTCCTTTTTATGACTTGTGGAGTCAGTAAATATAAATTGGAAACCATGGAAACAGATTATACAGTTAGGTCCAAAAATATTTGGACAGTGACTGAATCTTCGTGATTTGGGCTCTGCATGCCTATATTTTGGATTTAATATGAAACAACTGAGACATAATTGAAATTTAGACTTTCAGTTTTATTTAAAGGGGGTGAACAAAAATATCCTGTGAAACATTTAGGAATTGCAACCATTTTTCTACAAAGTCTCCATATTTTATTGGTTCAAAAATAATAGGATAAATTAACTTTACCATAAATGAATGTTCATTTTTAATACTTTGTAGAGAATCCTTTGCGGCAATGACTTCCTGGTGTCTGGAATCTGACATGCCTGCCCCAGGGATGGGGGCACTCAGAACCGGGCCAGACTAGTCCGGGGATGTCAGCGGTGGCGGGGGTCCGGATCCGTGACCCTGGCGGTGTCTTTTAATAATAAAGGGGAGATGATGATGGGAGTTGTAGTTAATGTTTAGTAAAATTCGTGCCGCCACCTGTAGTATTTTGCGGCTATGAGGCCGCGGCTGCGCTTCAGGTTCCCCGGGGCAGTTGGTGATGGCGCAGCTGAGGTGATCTCGCTCAGGTAGAGCGAGTCCCCGGGGGACAGTATCAAAGTCTATTATGGGAGCCTGGTGGACTTCAGGGTGCGGAACTGGGATACGGATAATAACAGACCAATACAGCAGTTTCTTTACCTCCTTCCTTTTACTCTGCAACACCCGGTGAAGTCATGGGATACCGGTACAGATGGTGGTAGCGATCCGGTTGGCCTGGAAGCAGTTGGGGGGTATCTCCCTGTCCAGGTCAGTATTGAGGCCTTCTCCCTATGCTTTCTTCTCTTCTACAGGACCCCGCTGCGTTGGTTCGATGTAGGCCCTCTCTGCTGGGACTTATGGTACTTCCCATTCCCGTATGGTAAGCTGCTCGGGCCTTCACTAATGCCACTCTGAAGGACACAAAACTGGGTCCCTAAAGTGCGGCTGTACCTTCGGATTGTTTTGGGGCCAGGAGACCTGCAGTCTTCCTGCCCTTCGGATTTGGTTACTGGGACTCAAGCACCCTGGCAACCATGGACTCCGATGTCCAATTTTTAGCGTTTTCTTCTGAGGCAAGCTGGTTCAGCTCCACTCTCCCCAGAATCTTCCTCCTGTGCCTCTCTGCAGACCTTGCCTTTCTGGGCTGAGCTAGCTTAGCCCCAGACTACAGCTCGCATGTCCGCACTACTCCAGTTCCTCACTCAAGCTCCTCTCTCCTCAGCCGTCTGCTTTCAACTCCTGACTGGACTGGACTCGACCCCCATCAACTGTCAACTGTCACTTTTCTTTCTGACTGGAAAACTCACTCAGACCAGGCCTGGCTGGTTGTAACCGGTTCTCCTCACTACCTCACTACTCCTCACCGAGGTCAGAGCTCCTCCTGCTGACCTGAGTAGTAACGGCATTGTTTGTAGATAATTACTGGCCAAGGCACTCCCCCCTCTTGCTTCCAGGCTTAGTATTGACCTTTGTGGAATAACACTACTGTGGCAACCAGACCGCTGGGGCGCCACAAATGCATATTAAAAGGTTCACCTTGACCTGGTGGGATGGCTTTTGCGTTCCTTGATCAAAACCAACTATATAAATACCTTACATTTTCAACATCTACAGCAATATTGGAGTTCATGTATTCATTATTTACAATGTTCTGCCGCATCGCGTATTGGCCATATAGTAGATTGGTGTACCAGTTCATTCATTAATTGCAAAAAGGTCCTATTTTTTCTTTGTTGTAGTGCATATTGGGGAGTGTGGCCCCCTCCAGAGCTCAGCACCCTTATCTACTAATCTTTCCCCTACAAAGTTTAATTGCAAACTATGCTTACTGTAGTTCACTTTTAACTCCCAATTCAGGTGAGGCTGGATTTAGCATATGGAGAGGTAGGACATTTATCAGTTAGGAACTATCCATATTAAAAAGTAGACCTTGACATGGTTGGATGGCTTATGCCCTCTTTCATAAAAAAAACACTGACATATCATTTATGTATATGGAATCTATGGACTTCACCAAATGCCGGGTTTCCTCCTTTGTGCTATTTTGCCAAGAATTTACTGCAGCAGACTTCCGTTGTTGCTTGTTTGTGGGTCTTTCTACCTTAAGTTTTATCTTAAGTATATAAAATGCATGCTCAATGGGGTTGAGATCTTGTGAGTGACTTGGCCATTGCAGTTTCTTTTGCAGTATGTTTTGGGTCATTATCCATATGTACTGTGAAGTGCCGTCCAATCAACTTTTTTGTGCTTTGGATCATAAGCTGTTCCAAGCCTTCTCCATACTTTCTTACCATCATTCTGGTACACGTAATCTTGGTTTCATCAAACCAAGCAATGCTTTTCCAGAATTGGGCAGGCTTCTTTAGATGTTTTTTGACAAAGCCTAATCTGGCTGTAACACTCTCCACCCCGCTGGTTTGCCAGCATCTCCCAGCTTCTAGGATCTGCACTCTCCATGTGAGTTGCTTTGCCACATGCTTAGCACACATATGTGCACACTCCCTGCTTCCTATATGGGATGTGTGTGCACACCTGATGTCTTCCCATTTTATTGCTGGTAAGTACCAGATAAGTCCCTGATTTGTTCCCAGCCTATGGGTGGGGAGTTTCAGGGACACCTGATGTGTCTTCAGTATATCGCTAGGGAGTACCAGGTATTTAAGGCACCTTCATTATGGGGAGGTGCCTGTGCAACATTGTTTTCTGTAGTCACTTTCCAGTGTGGCTGCAAGCTCGTTGTCTCGCCCCTGCATCCTTCTGCAGATTCGGTACTTGCCTGTATGCCCTAATCTTTTCCTGATCCTGTTCCTGGTTCCAGTTCCAGCCTGAGTTCCTGATTCTGCTCCGGATCCTGGTCCTGGTTTTTGGTTCCTACCTGAGTTCCTGATCCGGTTTCTGATTCCTGATTTCATCCTGAGTATCTGATCCATTCCTGGTTCCAGCCTGAGTTCCTGATCCTATTCCTGGTTCCTACCTGAGGTCCTGATCCGTTCCTGGTTTCCGGTTCCAGCTTGGGTTCCTGATCTGTGCCTGTGTCCTGGTGCCAGCCTGTGTTCCTGTATCCTGTATCCAAGCTTGTGTTCTGGTGCCAGCCTGTGTTCTTGTATCCTGAATCCATGTGTGCCGCCCCCGAGGAAGCAGCCGAGCTGCTTGGATTCGGGTTCACTGTGGCTCAAGGGTCTCCGGACCCGGGGTCGTGCGGCAACTCAAATGAAGGGGGAGTATATACAGGGGAATTGATACAGTTTGAACTCCCACATGCCCACCCATCTTATTCACCCACTTAAAAGAATCCCCAAATAACAATATACATCACAATCCACAAAGAAATATTCTCTCTTTTCTTTTCCTCCTGTTTTTTTTTTCATATACCACACACTTTCTCCACTCCTTTCTTTTCTCTTTGTTTTTTTTTGTTTTCTACATAATGCCACTTTTAAATTGAATAATACATGCATGTAACGCAAGAATAATAACAATACACAATATAAAAGGAGGGTGGGAGGGAAGCTGTCGTCCAGGAAGTACAATAGGAGGTAACTGACCCCACCTCCTCCTATATACCCTATGAAGCTCCCTCCTTTCCTACCACTGCACTCCACCCCCTAACCAATCACCTTCTTCTTCCTCATACCTATAATAACTATCGCCATTTAACCCCATCAACTCCCTACTAGAGATAAGTGAACCGGTCGCGGTTCGGCTCGAGTTCGGTTCGCCAAACGGCATCTCGTTCGAGTTCGGTTCGGCGAACGTTCGATGAACCGAACTCGAACCGCATAGGAAACAATGGCAGGCAATCGCAAACACATAAAAACACCTAGAAAACACCCTCAAAGGTGTCCAAAAGGTGACAAACAACTCACAACACAACACAAACACATGGAAAAGTGACAAGGACATATACTCATGCGAAAACAAAAGAGCTGGACAAGGAAAAAGAGGAGGAGACACAGATATAGGCATGGCACGCCCTTGGAAAATCATGTAAAACACCGCAAGGTGACTCCAAGCGGAGTCTCCCTTTTTTACAAAAATTGGGCCCCACACACACCCACCCCTTCAGTGGCAGCACTTGTGCCCCAGTTGTACACTTCACAGCTAGATTTGCATCAAGCACATTCAAAAATACGCCATACTTAACCGTCCCCAGGATGACACCGGGGTAGGTAGCAAAGTCTTTCCTGATTCCAGCTCTGTGCATCTTGGATCATTTTTAAAAACAATGTAAGCAAGGGTTACTCCAAGCGGAGTCTCCCTTTTTTCCAAAAATTGGGCCACACACACACCCACCCCTTCAGTGGCAGCACTTGTGCCCCAGTTGTACACTTCACAGCTAGATTTGCATCAAGCACATTCAAAAATACGCCATACTTAACCGTCCCCAGGATGACACCGGGGTAGGTAGCAAAGTCTTTCCTGATCCCAGCTCTGTTCATCTTGGATCATTTTTAAAAACAATGTAAGCAAGGGTTACTCCAAGCGGAGTCTCCCTTTTTTCCAAAAATTGGGCCACACAGACACCCCATCAGTGGCAGCACTTGTGCCCTAGTTGTATAATTCACAGCTAGATTTGCATCAAGCACATTCAAAATACACAAGCATTTACTCTCCCCAGGATGACACAGGGGTAGTAAATTCCTTGTGGATCCATGACTTGTTCATTTTTGATGAACGTTAGTCTGTCCACATTGTCACTGGACAGACGCGTGCGCTTATCTGTCAGCACAGACCCAGCAGCACTGAAGACACGTTCAGAGACAACGCTGGCAGCTGGATACGACAAAATCTCCAAGGCGTAAGTGGAGAGCTCTGGCCATTTTTCAAGATTTGAAGCCCAAAATGAGCAAGGCTCCATTTGCAAAGTAATGGCATCGATGTTCATTTGGAGATACTCCTGTATCATCCTCTCCAGCCGTTGACTATGTGTCAGACTTCTTGTCTCTGGTGGCCTTGCAAAGGAGGGTCTAAAAAAATTATGAAAAGATTCAATAAAATTGCTGTTACCAGCACCAGATACGGTGCTACTGGTACGGGTAGACTGTTGAAGATGACGAGACCGTCCCATGTTTGTCAAGTTACAACTGGGAGATTCACTCCCTGCACCTGCACGGTTGTTTGGTGGAAAAGCCGAGCTAAGATCGAGTAACAGCTTCTGCTGATACTCCTGCATACGTGCGTCCCTTTCTATGGCTGGAATTATGTCACAAAATTTGGACTTGTACCGGGGATCTAATAGTGTGGCAAGCCAGTAGTCATCATCACTTCTAATTTTGACAATACGAGGGTCATGTTGGAGGTAGTGCAGCAAGAAGGCTCTCATGTGTCTTGCGCAGCCATGCGGACCAAGTCCACGATGTGTTTGTGGCATAGAGGTGCTAACCGTTCTTTCTTCCTCTGACATCTCCCCCCAACCTCTTTCAACTGAAATTTGACCAAGGTCTCCCTCATCCGCTGAGTCTTCCATGTCCATGGACAGTTCGTCCTCCATTTCTTCATGTTCTCCTGCACCTTCCTCAACATTTCGCCTGCTACCATGCGCCCTTGTTGATCCCTGTCCCCCATGGTCCCATGCCTGCCGCGTTGGTGATGATGAACGTCTGGACCTTGGTGATGTTGTTGTGTCTTGCGCATATGAATCCTCTTGTAGTTCCTCCCCTTCCTGTTGTCCCACTCCCTGACTCCGAATAGTGTTTAGCGTGTGCTCCAGCATGTAAATGACTGGAATTGTCATGCTGATAATGGCATTGTCAGCGCTAAACATATTCGTCGCCATGTCGAAACTGTGCAGAAGCGTGCATAGGTCCTTGATCTGAGACCACTCCATCAGGGTGATCTGCCCCACCTCTGCATCTCGTTGGCCCAGGCTATACGTCATGACGTATTGCACCAGGGCTCGGCGGTGCTGCTACAGTCGCTGTAACATGTGGAGAGTCGAATTCCAGCGCCACATCACATTTCAGGCGATGAACCGGCAGGCCGAAAGACTTCTGGAGCGATGCAAGTCGCTCAGCTGTGGCGGTTGAATGGCGGAAGTGAGCAGACAGTTTTCGTGCCCTGGTCAGAAGGCCATCTAGCCCAGGATAGTGTGTTAAAAATTTCTGGACAACAAGGTTCAACACGTGAGCCATACAAGGCACGTGTGTCACCTTGCCCAGGCGAAGGGCCGCACCCAGGTTTGCAGCATTGTCGCACACGGCCTTACCAGGCTGCAGGTTGAGTGGAGACAACCATTTATTAAACTCAGTCTCCAGAGCTGCCCACAACTCAGCCGCTGTGTGACTCCTATTTCCAAGACATGTCAAGCTAAAGACCGCCTGATGCCATTGCGCTCTGCTGCCAGCATAGTAATGAGGGGTGCGTGATTCCATCTGCGCAGTGAGAACGCTGGTGGCCTGACCAGGCAGGCTTGGGGCGGAGGTGGAGGACCCAGATGAGGTGGAGGAGGCAGAAGAAGTGGCGGAACTTGGACAGACAGAGGATTGACACACAAGTCGTGGGGACGGCAAGACTTGTGCAGCAGACCCGTCACCATCTATCACCATAGTTACCCAGTGCCCAGTCAGCGACATGTAACGTCCCTGTCCATGCTTACTGGTCCAAGTATCGCTGGTGAAATGCACCCATTCACACACAGAGTTTCTCAAGGAAGCGGTGATGTTGTGTGCGACATGCTGATGTAGCGCGGGCACACCTTTCTTAGAGAAGTAGTGACGACTGGGCATCTGGTACTGGGGCACAGCGACAGACATAAGGTCTCTAAAATCCTGTGTGTCCACCAGGCGGAAAGGCAGCATTTCGGTAGCCAAGAGCTTACAGAGGGATAAAGTCAACCTCTTAGCTTTGTCATGGGTCGCAGGAAATGGCCTGTGGGACTGAGATCTGGCTGCTGTGTGTAGACGGTGTTGAGTAGGGTGTCCCTGGAAAAATGCAGGTTTGTGAGGAAAGTGCAGGCGTAGACATGATGTTGCCTTCATCCAACGTTGGTGCTATCGATGTCTGAGAGAGCTGTACACACGCACTTGTTTCCCCTTCCAAACCAACTGACGACCTACCAAGCAAACTGCCTGTTGCGGTTACAGTGGTGGAAGTTGTGCGTGGAAAACCAGGTGTGACAGCTGTCCCCACAGTCCTAGAAGATGAAGAGCGCGCGGATGCACTGGAAGGGGCAGGCGGTGGATGGTTCGCTCCGCTAGGCCGCATTGCAGCACGGTGAGCTTCCCACTGGGACATATGATATTTATTCATGTGAAAAATTCATGGAAGAAGTTGTCAAACTGCTGAGGTTTTGCCCTCTACTAACAGAATCACGACAAATTTTACAGATCACATAATTTGGGCGATCTTTTGCTATGTCAAAAAAGGACCAGGCTAGGCAAGGCTTAGAGGGCATGCGACCTGCTGATCCACCCCGACTAGTGCTCAGAGGCACAGTGGTGGCTGAGGATGCAGTTGTAGATGTGCTACCAGTACTCCGACTCTGTCCAGGAAGGCGCAAGGTAACTTCGTCAGTTGCATCCTCCTCCACCGTCTCTGTTGACCTCCTCGAGGGCCAGACTGTGGGTTGACAGTAGATGGCATCTAGAACTTCCTCATCAATTGTTGTGTTTGCACTTCCCTCACCCTCAGACCGAGCCTCTTCTTGCCCTGACCGAATATTTAAGTTGTCATCCCAATCTGGTATCTGCGTCTTATCGTCATCAGTATGTTCCTCATTGTCTATTACAACAGGTGTTTCAGTTTGTGAATAAGGGTCAACATTATGCTCAGAAACTTGGTCATCACGGCCTGAATCTGAGTCACAAAGGTTCTGGGCATCACTGCAGACCATTTCCTGGTCTGTACTCACTGTAGCTTGGGAGCAGACCTCTGATTCCCAGGCTATAGTGTGACTGAACAGCTCTGCAGACTCAGCCATCTCAGTTCCACCATACTGTGCAGGGCGGATGGAGACTTCAGAGCTGGGAGAAAGCAAGTGTGATTGGGATGACAACTCAGAGGACTGGTGTTTTTTGGATGTGGTAGTTGAGGTGGAGGAGAGGGCACTTGTTGGACCACTTGAGATCCATTCAAGCATTTTCTTTTTTTGGCCATCATCTACCTTTGTTCCAGTTGTTCGTGTCCGTAAAAAAGGGAGCACATCGGATTGTCCACGGTAAGTAGTAGACATCTTACTTTTGCTGGAAGATGGTCTATCTTCAGCAGATGTTAATGGAGCTTTGCCACCTTCCCCACGGACAAACCCTTTTTTTCCTTTTCCAACACGCCTCTTCCCCTTTCCACCAGCATCTGTCATTTTGCCACTCATTTTGATTGCGACAAGATTGTGCACTTAAAATGTGGTAGTAAAAATTGAGAGATGGTGTAGATTGCAGCGGTAGTCTATCTTTATTAACAGCAGAATAAACAACAATAACTATCCCTGACAATGCAACTACGGCCCTTAAACTGGCAGCATAGTTTGCTAGTATAATGGCTTAGTAACAATGAGTTTGAGTGTGCAATGCAGTGGTGCTGCAAATAGCTTTGCACCAGTGGGACACTAATGGAAGTCCAACAGCAACTTTTAGGATGCCACTAAGTTTCCTCAGTGTTTGGTATTATAATGGCTTTGTAACAATGAGCTTGAGTGTGCAATGCAGAGGTGCTGCAAATATCTTTGCACTAGTGGGACAATAATGAAGTCCAACAGCCACTTTTAGGATGCCACTAAGTTTCCTCAGTGTTTGCTAGTATAATGGCTTAGTAACAATGAGTTTGAGTGTGCAATGCAGAGGTGCTGCACATAGATTTGCACCAGTGTGACACTAATGGAAGTCCAACAGCCACTTTTAGGATGCCACTAAGTTTATTCAGTGTTTGCTAGTATAATGGCTTAGTAACAATGAGTTTGAGTGTGCAATGCAGTGGTGCTGCAAATAGGTTTGCACCAGTGGGACACTAATGGAAGTCCAACAGCCACTTTTAGGATGCCACTAAGTTTCCTCAGTGTTTGCTAGTATAATGGCTTAGTAACAATGAGTTTGAGTGTGCAATGCAGTGGTGCTGCAAATAGCTTTGCACCAGTGGGACACTAATGGAAGTCCAACAGCCAATTTTAGGATGCCACTAAGTTTACTCAGTGTTTGCTAGTATAATGGCTTAGTAACAATGAGTTTGAGTGTGCAATGCAGAGGTGCTGCGCATATGTTTGCACCAGTGGGACACTAATGGAAGTCCAACAGCCACTTTTAGGATGCCACTAAGTTTACTCAGTGTTTGCTAGTATAATAGCTTAGTAACAATGAGTTTGAGTGTGCAATGCAGAGGTGCTGCACATAGATTTGCACCAGTGGGACACTAATGGAAGTCCAACAGCCACTTTTAGGATGCCACTAAGTTTCCTCAGTGTTTGCTAGTATAATGGCTTAGTAACAATGAGTTTGAGTGTGCAATGCAGAGGTGCTGCAAATATCTTTGCACTAGTGGGACAATAATGAAGTCCAACAGCCACTTTTAGGATGCCACTAAGTTTCCTCAGTGTTTGCTAGTATAATGGCTTAGTAACAATGAGTTTGAGTGTGCAATGCAGAGGTGCTGCACATAGATTTGCACCAGTGGGACACTAATGGAAGTCCAACAGCCACTTTTAGGATGCCACTAAGTTTACTCAGTGTTTGCTAGTATAATGGCTTAGTAACAATGAGTTTGAGTGTGCAATGCAGTGGTGCTGCAAATAGCTTTGCACCAGTGGGACACTAATGGAAGTCCAACAGCCACTTTTAGGATGCCACTAAGTTTCCTCAGTGTTTGCTAGTATAATGGTTTTGTAACAATGAGTTTGAGTGTGCAATGCAGAGGTGCTGCACATAGGTTTGCACCAGTGGGACACTAATGGAAGTCCAACAGCCACTTTTAGGATGCCACTAAGTTTACTCAGTGTTTGCTAGTATAATGGCTTAGTAACAATGAGTTTGAGTGTGCAATGCAGAGGTGCTGCACATAGATTTGCAGCAGTGGGACACTAATGGAAGTCCAACAGCCACTTTTAGGATGCCACTAAGTTTCCTCAGTGTTTGCTAGTATAATGGCTTAGTAACAATGAGTTTGAGTGTGCAATGCAGTGGTGCTGCAAATAGCTTTGCACTGGTGGGACAATCATGAAGTCCAACAGCCACTTTTAGGATGCCACTAAGTTTCCTCAGTGTTTGCTAGTATAATGGCTTAGTAACAATGAGTTTGAGTGTGCAATGCAGTGGTGCTGCAAATAGCTTTGCACCAGTGGGACACTAATGAAAGTCCAACAGCCACTTTTAGGATGCCACTAAGTTTACTCAGTGTTTGCTAGTATAATGGCTTAGTAACAATGAGTTTGAGTGTGCAATGCAGAGGTGCTGCACATAGGTTTGCACCAGTGGGACACTAATGGAAGTCCAACAGCCACTTTTAGGATGCCACTAAGTTTACTCAGTGTTTGCTAGTATAATGGCTTAGTAACAATGAGTTTGAGTGTGCAATGCAGAGGTGCTGCACATAGATTTGCAGCAGTGGGACACTAATGGAAGTCCAACAGCCACTTTTAGGATGCCACTAAGTTTACTCAGTGTTTGGTATTATAATGGCTTTGTAACAATGAGCTTGAGTGTGCAATGCAGAGGTGCTGCACATAGATTTGCACCAGTGGGACACTAATGGAATTCCAACAGCCACTTTTAGGATGCCACTAAGTTTCCTCAGTGTTTGCTAGTATAATGGCTTAGTAACAATGAGTTTGAGTGTGCAAAGGGCAGGAGGGTACAGTGGCAGGGTTGTGGGTCTGGGTAGAGGAAAGGAAGCCTCCCTTTCTATCCCTCCTAATGGGGAAATGCAGCGAGGAAATCCCTGACCTTAGCTACACAGACGCTGTCATCTTGTGTAGCTGTTAAAATCTGTTTTCACTCACCTGACTGTCACCTATGGCTCTGACCCTGCCGGTATTAGCCCTTACAAGGACTAATAGAAACTTCTATCCCTATTCTGTATAGCGCTGTGTATAGAGCGTACACAGCAGTATCGGAGACAGGAGCTACGCCAGCGGTGACTGACACCAAGACGCAGAAGGCAGATAATGGCGTGCCGGAGGAAAATGTCCGTTTTTATAATGCATGGACATATGACATGGACATCCTATCACACATGCCGTTGCTTCTCTGGCTAAAAGTCCACTTAGCTGTGTGTGTGTCTGGGATTGGCTGACATGCTGGCCCGCCCCACTACACGCGCGCGCTTAGAGAAGGAAGACAAGGAAAAAAAAAAAAATGGCGATCGCCATTATCCAAACAGCAGTGATCTGAATGCGCTGTTCCCGCACACTATACGCTGAAATTTCATAATAGTGTGAGTCACAGAGTGACTTACACTATTACAGTGGAAAGCCAGCTAGTAATTAGCCTTTTTGCTGCTAGAACCGTTCTCGAACGTATCTAGAACTATCGAGCTTTAGCAAAAAGCTCGAGTTCTAGTTCGATCTAGAACAGCCCCCAAAATCACTCGAGCCGCGAACTGGAGAACCTCGAACCGCGCTCAACTCTACTCCCTACCCTCCAGACTGTCATGTCGCCCCTACACCCTATGGGTTCCATGGCTTTCTTGACATTCCAGGAGGGTTTTTCCGGTTGTTGATTCCTATATTATTCCCAATTACCCTTACCCGGTATAAATAATACATGTACACTGCTTGTGACTTGGTAGAAATTGGCCACAGCAGCCCTTTATTGCCTATTGTTTACACACTAACACAAGGGGGCGCCGTCCAACGGGCGTCCTCAACATTTAACAATAGGTAATACCATAATAATAATACAGTACGTAATACAATACGTAACCTTGGCTAGGGTACTGGAACAGAAACCACCTTCCATCACCAAAACTGATCCCTGGCCGCAGCACACACCGGGCCGGAGATGAGGTATGAATCACCTACGGATCAATACCCCCACCTTGCAGGATCCATGCCTGCAAGATCCTTGTAACCGGAGCCACTATATCCTACAAGTGACTCTCCAATCAAATAGCATTATCCATTAAACCGCCTCTGGACCAGACCTACCCCCGCCACAGGACAGGCCATGTGACACCTTGCTTGGCCTGGACCCCACACACCCAACGCTTGCTCCTCCAACCTGCAAGCCAAACCAACCATTAAACCCTTCCATCCATCAACTTAGACTCTGAGCATCCCATATATGCACCAGCCAACGTTCCCAGTCCATCTTACTGCACCGCACTCCCCTCATCCTTGGTGGCAGCACACGCCACTCAAAATATCTTTGAAGCTACCCGTGTCACAATCTGTTTGTTTATTTTAAAATTTTCCTTCAATACGGGTCCCGCTGAACGACACACCATGACCACCACATAACATGGCCACCACCTCGTACCAAAACTCCCTTGATACCACGATTCAGCTACCAAGACAAACATTCCAGAAACCACCTCCTTGCTTTCCACACCATCATACGTAGCTGGTGCCACCCCATAATACTAAACAACTTTAGGCAACCCTGTCTCCAGCTCGACAGGGGCCCAGCCACATCACTGGCTCCCTCTGCTCACTGGCTACCTCTGACGGCCACTCAGGCATACCCGGCACACCATGCCACAAGCTCCCAAACTATTCCTGAATCCACACCATGCCCCACCGGCATCAGTGAAACCAGTTACATGCAGTACCGACTGTACCATCGGCCTCCCCATTACCGACCAAAGAATCACTGTACCGTCACCCTGTCCCTCTTCCTGTCTCCAGCTGGACTCAACCACAACTGAGGTTGAGATACAACAATCAGGATCACACTCACACTGCCTACTCGACTGGGCTACTTCACACCCTGAACCTAGTTTCCCCCAGGAAACGGCTAAAGTGACCCCCCACTTGAAAATGACTGCAATCCATAGCCTTCAAATTTCCCCTAAAGCCGACTTTGCAGCCTAACCAAAAGTAGGGGGGGCACCGTCCTTGCCCCCCCCAGGCTCACTAACGCATGCATTAGACATACCACTTCCCCAGAGCAAAATATCACTACCGGTCTCCCCCGACCGATTTATTCCGCCATCACACACTCTGACAACAACAGAGGCTAAAGATGTCTTTCCCAGAAAATTCAAAAAATCTTTCCACATACTCAACCACCACACTAACGGACATTCTTCATCCGAATTTGGGCCCACTTAATTTTCCATGAGGCCCACACAGCCTTACGGAACCATGCCCCACACCAAATGTAACACGCCCTCAAAAAACAAAAAACAATCGCAACCATCGCCCTGCACCCATTGCTGAGGTGAAGATGTCGAAGCATTACTTTCGATCCCCAAGGTCCCCAACAACACCTCCAATCCATAATTTACAGTCTGCTTCTCTCCACAAACCACACCAAAGACAAGTTACCTGTACAACAATGCATTCCGGGAAATTGCAGCCACACCACTAGCCTGATTGACTCCATATGCAACTATGGGCATCAGGAGACACAAACTTTACCAAACACCATGTCCGGGCCTTGTGTTCTTAAAGGAAACCCTATAACACACCACCCCCTTTGAGCCCTCATATTACACCCCATGATAAATTAAAACTTTAGCCACACCGTAGTACCCGCTCAAAGCCGACCACCATAGGGTGTACCATTATTTTCTTGCAACTCACAACTACACCCTCCAAACCAACTTCCTTTCTGCTGTGAGATCGGAGCACCACGACTCCCTAAGCAAACCCTTACCAAGATCCCCATACCTACCACCGGGCCAATCATTTTTTACTTTTTTTTTTTTAAATTGTATATAAATATATAATCAAACTCCACCAGCCCAAAGATGCCATGAGCCCAACCACACAAAACACATAATAATATCAGATGGCCCTAAGCCACACACAGAGATAAATCTTTGGCAGATCTGTGGTTGCAGTGAAATCATGGACATATTGTTCCATTTGTACACAGCCACAAACCTGGCACTGATTGTCCACAATTTCATTGCAACCACAGATCTGCTGCAGATTTATCTCTGTGTGTGACAGGGCCTTTACTCTCTATGCACCACAAGTACCCAATCCTGAAGTCCGAACCATAACTCACATAGTCCCCCCACCGTAATCACGGATGTCCGAGAAACTCCATTGTGCCATCCGCAGCCCACCATTGCCGAGTTCACCCACAGCAGCCCAAAGCTGCCCCCACCTACATTAACACCAATTCAGGCCCGCTGGACTCATCATTCCTCCCAGCACCAAACTCCATAATAGGATAACATGCTGACTACCCACGAATTGCTACCATAGATGTGGTTTCAAACCTACAAACCCATTACAGCAACCAACACCTCATCTTCTCCTACATTTCCGCTCTCCTTTATTCAATTATCCACAGCAACCCTTGCGCTATATCGGAGCCCCACACCCACACTCATCACTCACGAAATCCCCTGAAAACTCCCTGCACACTCCGTACCGAGGGACCCCTCGCCCCTTTACCTTACCCATAATAATTCATTCAATATGAACCACCATACATTAGAAAATTCCCAATAAAATACACCAGTGAACCTTCAGCAAATGCTCCGTCACTACCAGCTCACGTGTGCCACAATCGTCAGCACCCGTAACCAAGTCTCAAATTACCTAAAATGCGGCGAACGCCGAACCTATCCATCCCCCATCCTGAAACTGTGACCACTGGACATGACACCATCTGCACCCTCACGGCCATGCCGCCATGACACCACCCCATCTGTAACTCTGCCCCTGGCCTCAATAACATGAACCCACACTCCCTCGGGGACCACGTCAGCAACTGACCTATGAACTAACCACACGCTCCAACCCCCCAGCTGCTACCCATATCTCTAGTCACTACTACACTATAGCGACTGTCCCCACCACTACAAAAGGCTAAAACTTAAATTGGTTAACGCACCAGGCTGCCTCCAGAGGACGCCCTCAGATCAGCAGTCACCGTCCTTTTTCGCCGGTTGTCCATTATCGTTCCCGGGACAGCTCCTCAAGCTGCAGCCACTGAATGCCCGCTGGGTTTGCCCCCTGAGCCAGGAGCACCGCGTCCACATGCTCTGTTTGGGCCAATTGTCGCTTCCGCAATGCTGGGCTCTCCTCCTTCCTGGAGGAAGCTGCTACTGAAGGGAGCTGCACCGCTGACCCAATGCCTGCTCCAGGAGAGACAGCAGACCTCCTGTCTCTCCTCCTCACCGCCGCCTGCTGTGGCCAGTCCTCTGGATCCGATGATCCAGCCACACAGGTGTCCCTGCAGGCAGCCGCCCTCCGGCCCCCCCCAGGTGTGGGTATGTAGTGCATCCACAGTCGCTGGGTGTGCTCCTGGCCGGGAGCCGCAGTATTGCTTCTAAATCCAGCTCGAGGCCTCACACCAGAAGTAGGCCCCCGGGCTTGACACGCTCCCTTTTCAGCCACCGCGGCCCTGCAGGAGATTCCTCCCGGCAGCCAGAGCGGTCACAGCAAGCTACCGCCGCTCGCCCTGCCCTGTAGGGTCCTCATGGGGGAGGGGGCTCTTAAGTGTCCCTCCTCACCCCCCACCACCCCTAAAAGACCCCCGGCGAGGTCTAGAAATAAAAGCGCCGCCAGCACTGCAGCCCAGAAGGGGGGAGGGGAGTAGCAGATGGTACCTAGGAGACACCCAGGCAGCCTGGATGTGGGACTGCGCTGCCTGGGCACCCTGCACTGCCATGCTGACCAGATCTGCGACGTCCACGGATCCATCAAGCCGAGGAGGTAACTGACCCCCACCTCCTCCTATATACCCCATGAAGCTCCCCCCTTTCCTACCACCGCACTCCACCTCCTAACCAATCACCTTCTTCTTACTCATACCTATAATAACTATCACCATTTAACCCCATCAACTCCCTACCCTCCAGAATGTCATGTCGCCCCTACACCCTATGGGTTCCATGGCTTTCTTTCTGCACACATGCTATATTCCTCTGCTTAGTCCTCCCACCTATCTCCGTTTCCCTGGTAACCATCTGTCTGCTCTTTCCTGTGTCCCTGTTCTAACCTATTAACTATCTAATTACTACTGTGTTCCACACTCCTGCGGCTTAGTCCCTAGGTTACAACTTACTCCTATCTTATTACTCCTACTACACCTATCCTTACCATACTTCTATACCTGGCCCTGTATTACATCTCCTGCAAAATACAGCACGATGGACCAGTACATGTTATACACAATATTTACAACATATAAACACATACATTTTCCTCACTTCTTAATCCATACCAGCGGGGACCGCTGGGATGGTTCACTACTCAGCATAAGTGGCCATATCGCTGTAAAACACATAAGGTATTTGAGAAAAGCCTTCCTATGTAGTACCTTTTGCCTCTGAGTGGCGTTATTGTGGTCTGCTCATCCCCATCAAGTGACCCCTTTGCTCCATGACCTCAGAGATCCGGTGATGTCACGTCAACTTCCAGTTGACCCGACATCACCAAGGCGGGCCCCAGTCTCCATGACTGACTGGGCTGTGGGTGGAGTTTCACCGGTCATCACAGTCCAGCATCTTGCCAGCAGAAGTGATGCTGGGCTGTGACAAGTAGTGAAACTCCGCCCACAGCCCAGTCACTCATGGAGACTGGGGCCTGCCTCAGTGATGTTTGCTCAGCTGGAAGTTGACATGACACCACTGGATCTTAGAGGTCACGGAGCCCGGGGGTCACATGATGGGGATGAGAGAACCACAATAGCACTGCTCAGAGGCAGAATGTACTACAGAAAGTATTTGAGAAAAGCCTTCTTTATGAGCTTTACAGCTATGTGGCCACTTATGCTGAGTAGTGAACCACCTCTTTCACATAATCACCAATTGCCATCTTACCCGGTATCCAGCATCATTCTGTTCCTCTTCTGAGTCACGTGATGACAATTCAGACTCTTATGATCCCACTGCGCTCTGTGTGACCTGGAAATGGCTTTTACAACGTTATGGAGTGCAAAACGAGATTCTATAGGTTTACATTGTATAAGCAACTTCTGGCTCAAAGAGCACAATGAAATCTGAAGAGTTTGTATTGCCAATAATGACGTTGTGGCTAGGAAGAGGACCTAGTTTTGAAAATCTTCCTCCTTCTTCAATAGTTTTAAGACGAGGTCATTGCAGGGTCCATAATTGGAGGTAAAAGCTATAGGTGTATTTACACTGTGATAGTTGTATTTCATCCCTCTACACTTTGTATTCTGAGCTGCAGCTTTCTCATGAGAAATAAATTAATAAACACAACTTTTAGATGTATTAAAATGTAAATAAATGAATAGGTGATATGTGAATTTTGGATTATTACATTTGTGTATATTGTGATGTTTTTATTTTGGTACTAGCAGCTTATTTCCGGAGAATATACTGCCGCGTTCACATGCTAAGAAATTAAATAAAAGTCTTAAATGTGTCTCTGTGGGAGATCTGTGTATGCTTCATCTATATTTTATAACACTGGCTATAACTGCACAACCTGTTAGCCATCAAGCCTAGTGAGAGCGTGTAGCTAACTGGATTTCCAACCTTTTAATACTTCAGTTGCTTTAAAAATTGCAACAAGCTTTCCGAGGTAAAAAGAGACCTGTGTACTTCATCACACCAAGAAGTCATTCAACCTTAGCGCAAATTACTTAAATCATTTAAAATAGCAACATGAGACATTTAATTAAATGTCTACAAAGCAGCAGGAAAATCAGGAGGATATCTAAAAACAACATTTAGGTTCCTTGGCCTTGTCAGCAACTTTTATTCTGTTTTTAATCAACGCTTCACGGTTTGCACAAAATATGTATAATATAATTTTCTATTGTTATAGGTAGACTAACCTCACTTTATTTGCTGTGGTGGAGATACAGTAACATTCTAGGATTCTAGGACTTTGTGGTATGTTTGGGGCTAGTGAAAAAGACAAACATTAGGCAAAACTTGAGTGTGAAAATTTTGTACAAATGACTCCAACACACTTTAAAGTTGATCTGAAAGTTTTTGAATTATATATGTATAAAATATGTATTAAATATATATATATGTGTATATATATATATATATATATATATATAAAATTATTATTAATAAAAATGCACAGTGTCCACCCCAGGGTTACACAAGACCACTGATTCTGAATCTGTTTAGCAGTCTTACCACCAAGTCCCACGCAAGTGCACTAGAATACTTTGATCTGCCTTGCTCAGGGCAGAACAAAGTGCGCCTGCGCAGGACCTCAATGCCGGACCTTGTGCATGATGTAGGACGCGTCATGCACCCAGGATTCAGAAGAAGGAAGACAAAGATGGCTGAAAGAGGAGGCACCGGACTCGGAGAACAGAGACACCCATCCGACCAATCTGCACCGCACAGCCCGTTAGGTGAGTATTATAAAATGATTTATACGTTCTACACAACGGCCTGGTCTCTTATACTGTGTGTTAGAATGCTGTATATAAGAGCCCACGGGTGGTGGCTGCAGCTTATAGTCACCAAATTTAGTGACAAGTTCCCTTTAACTGGATAATTATGTTGCGGCAGCTCATTTTACTGCAAAATAGGTGCCGCTAAATTTAAAAAAAAAAATGTAGATTTTTTTTTCCACTATTTCAGTGCACTTGGAATTTTTAAAAGATTATTTGCAAATGTGTTATTCAAAACTACAGCTTGGTGCTCAAAAGACAAGCTTCCAAATAGCTGTCACTGGGAAATATAGGAAAAAAAAAAAAGGAAGAAGAGGTTTGGAGGCTGCTTTGGTTCATTGACAATAATGTTTTAATATTACTGATATTAGCGCTACAGTGTATTTTATAATTATGTAAGAGGAGTTTCCAGCCTTCCCAACCCACAGTATGAACATTATATTTGTTCAAAACGGATATGCCTGCTGCCCTTTTCAATTTGCTACTTGCATAATTAACTCCACAAGAGGTTGTTTGTTACTTGCATAATTAACTGGATAATAGCAGAAATGCTAATAATGTATCTTAGAACTGAAAATTATTATACAAAGTAAGATTTTCCTTCTGGCTGCCGAGGAGCTAGCCTTTTGTAGTCTCTACATCCTGTATCTGAGTGTCCAGGAAGCACAATGGTATGTTGTTCCTGATGCATTAATATATTTCTCAAGCATTTTTTTCTCAGGATTATAATTTCCTTAGTGTCCATATGCTGAAAACAGGATGATAAAACGAAAATGTATCAAATCTTCTCCTGTCTATAGCAAAGTAAAGGACAGACAGCACATTGATGGCATTGATCTGTGTGCTGTTCTTGATAGTGGCTGAACCATATAGTCTTGCATGGGTGATTTTGATACATGACTTCAGACATTTTTTTCTCAGTGACTAGTGTTGGGTGGACTCGCAGATGATATATTTTTAAATCTGGTTCCAGTCAAGAATCCGGCCTCCATATAAGTCTATGGGGACCAGAATCCAGAGATTAAAAATGTTGGTACAAGGGATAGGGGGGGTAGGGGCATGCGTGCTGTATTTACCGAGGATCTGTCATGGTGGTGCATTGTTTCCAGGTCACGCATTCACTACTGGAGCGGATAATTAACCCCACATTGAATATTCACTGCTTTCCACGCCCACTGGCGCATGTGATTGGTTGCAGTCAGATACGCCTACAGCCTATGTGACAGCGTGTCTGACCAATCACAGAACTGGTCTATAGCATACAGTAAAAATAAATACGAAAATTGTCGCACTATCCCCCATATTCAGATACCCAGCACAGATAAAGCCCACAACTATAGGCTGCAGCCCCAGCCCTGCACATATCTTGGCTGTGTATCAAAATAAGAGGAACTGCATGCAGCTTTTTATTTTTTTAATTAAATAAATAATTAAAAAAAAAAACCAGCATGCGGTCCCCCCCAATTTTGATACCCAGCCAAGATAAAGCTTTGATAGCTGGGAGCTGGTATTCCCTGACTGGAGAGGTCAATGCTTTTTGGACCGCCCCTAGTCAGACGCACCCCCACACATGCTAAATGACAGCTGTCTGACTGCAAACAGTCACAGACACCGGTGGGCAGCTCTATATAGTATGGTAAAGTAATTAAATCATTTTTAAAAAACTGCATGCGGTCCCCTTAATTTTGAACCCAGCCAAGATAAAGCCCCATAGCTGGGAGCTGGTATTCTCAGACTGGGGAGGCCTATGGTTATTAGGCTGCTCCTCATCTTAAAAATATCAGCCTGAAGCCACCCGGAATTGCCGCATCCATTAGATGCGACAGTCCCGGCACTTTTGCTGGCTCTTCCCGATTGCCCTGGTGCGGTGGCAATCAGCGTAATAAGGAGTTAATGGCAGCTCACAGTGGCCATTAAGCCCTAGATTAGTAATGGCAGACATCTATGAGACTCTCATTACTAATCCGTAAATGAAAGTAAACATACACAAAATCCTTTATTTGAAATAAAATACAAAAAACACCCTCTTTCACCACTTTATTAACCCCAAAACCATCCCTGCAGGTCCGACGTAATCCACACGAGGTCCGACGACTATTCAGCTCTGCTTCATCGAGTCACAATGAGTGTGCGTAGAGCATGATTGCCCGCTGTGAGTGCAGGCAGAGAATGAGCCGCGATCAGCAGTTACGTCACTCACTTTATTTACGGTCCCAGCTGGACATTCCCATGGTCATCTACCTGTGACTGCCGGTAACCTGACCTCAAAGGACCTCAGGTGATCTGATTAAACTTAGTGAACTCACCTGCATCTCCTGGCAGAAAACCAACGGGGTTTTTTTGCCAAGAGATGCAAATTTAGTGCTGAAATTTTTACACCATATTCATGCACCCGATTTACACATCCTGGCAAAAAAACGCATCAACGCCACATAAAAAACAGGTCAAAAAACACATTTTTTTTGTCAAGAGGTGTAGACTTGGTTCATAAATATGGTGTAAAAATGTCATCACGAACTTTGCATCTCTTGGTCCAAAAATGCAAAAAAAAAAACGGTTTTCTGCCAGGAGGTGCAAACTTGGTGCTGATATCTGGTGCAGATATTTCAGCACCGAATTTGCACCTCCTGGCAGAAAACTGCATCAAAACCGCAACAAAAAAAAATCCAGTTTTTTGCCATGAGGTGTAGATTGGGTACATAAATATGGTGTAAAAATGTTATTACAAAATTTGCATCTCTTAGCCCAAAAATTCAAAAACAATTTTTTTTTCTGCCAGGAGGTGCAAATTTGGTGCTGAAATCTGGTGCAGACATTTTAGCCATGCGATCACAGTTCGGAACCTCCAGCTGTGACCGCAAATAACCTGAGTGACATCATGGCAGATCGAGGCTCATTCTCTGCCTGCACTCACAGCGAGCAGTCATGCTCAATGGCCGCTTGCTGTGATTCAGATATAGCAAAGCTGAATTGTCGCTGGACCTCAAGTGAATTACGTCAGACCTGCAGGGGTGTTTTGGGGGTTAATAAAGTCATGAAAGAAGGGTTTTTTTGTATTTTATTTCAAATAAAGATTTTTTTTCACTGTTTGTTTTTATTTACTTTCACTTACAGATTAGTAATGTGGGGGTCTCATAGATGCCTGCCATTACTAATCTAGGGCTTAATGGCAGCTGTGGGCTGTTATTAACCCCTTATTACACGGACTGCCACCGCACCAGGGGAATCTGGATGAGGTGGGTAAAGCGCTGGATTTATTGCATCTAATGGATGTGACAATCCCGGGCAGCTGCAGGTTGCTATTTTTAGGCAGGGGGGTGGTCCAATAAGCATGGACCCCCACTGTCTGAAAATACCAGCTCCCAGCTGTGGGGCTTTATCATGGCCCCTGGACTACCCGGCTAGGTGGCAGATAGTGGACAGGGCCACAGGCGACGGAGATCCGATCACGGGATACCTAAAGTGGACCGAGGCAGGGTTGTAGCCTGCCGGTACCGACAGCGGGAATCCAGTCCGAAGGCCGTGCACAGTTGGGGTGCCTGGACCCTAGGGTGAGAAAGGTTGCAAGTCCCAATTAACCAGCCGGTGACAGGGTTTCAGACTTTGTCCTATTAACTGCCCAGATAGAGCAAAACGGAAGCCCAACGCGGGGGATAGGGTGTCCGTCAGAACCCACTGAAATCAGAAGGGTCAGCTTTCGCGGGCCACAGCTCCCAACACATACAGAACCGGGAGTGGACTTCTCCATTCCATGCAAAGTCGTCCAGAAGAAAAGACAAAAACAAAGTGCAGGAGGAAGGGATACCTGTTCATTAACCTGGGTGCGGGACCCGAATGCAGCCTCCTAAGGCAGCCGGCCACTGGCAACTTGGTTTATTACTGGACTTGTGTGAAATTACTGAACTGTGAGTACACCATTGTCCCCCGGTCCAGCCCGGCGTGCCACCTCCAGCAGCCATCACTCCTGTGTTTCACCCGCAGGCCCCGGGACTACATCTCCCCTACCCGTGGAGGGGATCCCATCTTGCTGCACCACTCCATCAGCCCAGGGCGCCCCATCACCAGGCAGCGGTGGTGCCCCCATCCCTCAACCCATGGGTGGCGTCACA
This sequence comes from Anomaloglossus baeobatrachus, assembly GCF_048569485.1. Taxonomy (NCBI): domain Eukaryota; kingdom Metazoa; phylum Chordata; class Amphibia; order Anura; family Aromobatidae; genus Anomaloglossus; species Anomaloglossus baeobatrachus. The sequence continues at coordinate 364,384,826 of NC_134356.1, forward strand.
GACACAACAACTCCCCTGTAAATATCCCCCTTCATGACGGTTGTGAGGACAGACGGCTGTGCGAGCCCGGGTCCGGTCACCACTCGAGCCGCAGCAGTAACCCGGATCCGAGCAGCCCCCGAAGCGGCAGGGGCCCCCGCCCGCAACAACCCGAACCTGGCGTCACAAAAAGGATTACTACCCCATCTGTAGATGACGCGCGACTTGCTTTAAATTCAGTAAACTTTTTGGAAATTTTGAACTGCCGCCATCTTGCCCACCATCTTTGGCACCAAAATGACAACAGCGTAATATTCTTCCCCGAAAAAGGCGCGAAGTCGAAGCCCCGCTCCCTGGAAACACGGGCGGAAGCCAGTGACTCCCAAGACAGGAAGCGCAAAGAACAGTGGGTCCCGCGAGACTACTGTCGAAAAACCGGGGGGAGGACAGGAAGAGCGGCATGTGATCCGAGAAGATAAAGGGCAGGGACACCAGGACTTTGCCAAATCCCGTTCCTGGACACAAGAGCGACAGGATGTCTCAGCGGTCCGGCAACCAGCGTGTGGAGGATCCCGTCCCCGGGACCGCTGACTGGATTGAGGAGCAGACGGAGAAGATGTGCTGACGCATCCAGGCCCAGGCTCACTTCGTCCTGAGAAGGTGGACGATCGAGATGAAGGGCCTGGCCGCAGCTGTCCGGGCACGCGAGATGGAGATGGCCTCGGAGGAGCGGGTGACCCACGCCCCTATATTCCACAGGAACCGGCCATCCCGGCTGAGGGGTCCGGCCTGCCCCCGTCCTCCACGTAGCCTCCCTCTCCAGACGTGTCCACGGCCAGTGCCCCGATCGACCCGCTACCCCAAGCTGCGGCAGTGGAACCCGTCCCATCTAAAAAAGGGGACCCCGCCACAGGGACCTCGGGCCTCACCTGCACCACCGACCCGGCACCCGTCTCGGCCCTGAGCCCGTCCACAACTGAGATGATGACGGCCCCGGCAGTCCGCCCGGCCGCAACAGAGATGACGATGGCCCCGGCAATCCGCCCGGATGCAACTGAGATGACGGCTCCGGCAGTCCGCCCAGCCGCAACAGAGGCGGCCCCCGACCAGAAACCTATCCCACTTTTGGCGCCAGATGCTCCCAAGTACCACATCCCGGCTGTGGAGCAGCCGCGGTGTACCTGCAGAGAGGAGGAGCAGGCACCTGAGCAATGGGTCCACGACAGAGAGTCCGGTCGTCGCCGGCGCCGTGGGCATCCACGTGGGCCTGGCTCCCGAGCAGGAGGCAGAGCACGAAACCCATGCCCCGTACTGGGAGTGGCAGCAACGGCAGCTGTGCATGGAGATTGCTGCTTGAGAAAAAGTGCGAGACTGAGGTGCTGGCCCGCACCTATAGAGAGAAAGACTACCTGCAGCAGGCTACTTTTTGGGTCCGGGGCCCGACCTACAGAGGACAGGTCCGTTATTTTGACCCCCAGAAGGGATGGGGTTTCATATATGAACCGGGACTGGATTCCAAAATTTTTGTGTCCCGGAGGGATGTGGCCCCTCACCTGCCAAGCGGCCACCCAGACCGGGATTTGGAATCCGGAGATATAGTGAGCTACACCCGGCATTGTGGAGAGCGAGGGTGGTTTGCCCTGGATGTAAAGAAATGGGTCGTGGTGAATGAAACACCCTGCCTTGCCTCCCACAGTCACTTATATGAAAATAAGGAGTAGGTAGCGGCTTATGGATACCCCTCCTTCAGTTAACCAAATGTTTAACCCTTTGTTTTAAGTTAAAGCTAAACATGGACCATGGCTTTTGGACTGGAAAAGCCGCCCCAAAAACTTTCTTGGGTCTTGTAAATAACCCCATCTACTTTCTTGTTGCCTCACCACCAGGACTGCAACGCCTCTGGAGAGGTTGGAGGAAGGGCATGCGGTAGAGTCGGCCAAGGCCCAGTCACTAACAAAACCGGTGGCTAACCTCCAGGCCAAGGGTTCCCGGACTATGGAACTCTTGACATGGACTAGTGGGTGAGGGACCTTACTCGAACATTGCAAACACCCCCAGGAACCCGGAACGGTGTGCACTTGGGATTAGCAGTGGCACCGAGGGTGGGTTCAGGTGTTTTGGGTGGCGGGTGAAAACGGGAAAAGTAGATGCATGTTTTTGTTTTACTGCAACGTTCAAGTCATGTGCCTCCCATAAGGGCTGAAATGTTTTTACAATGTTTGATGTACTTTTTCTATCCCCAGTTGCTGCAAAATAAATGTCAGTGGCCGGACAGCCCACGGACGGGCTATATTCAACCAAGGGGGAGTGTGACGCCCTGGCAAAACCAGGTAGTCACAAAAGAGTATATCCTCCTTGTTACCACCAAAACCTACACTTAGGCATAACACACAGCCATAAAACCCTAGCCACACCCTCATGATAATAAGGACACACCAGTGGGTGGGATCAGGTGGATGAGAACGCTCACCTAGGGGTCCTGAGGTGTCAGAGGCGGGAACACAACAGTCTAGTTTGTAGTTGTGAGAGAGCAGTTTTTGACAGTTGAAGTGAAAGGAGCGAAGTGCGCAGTTTAGTCAGGGGTAGGGGCCCCTGGACTACCCGGCTAGGTGGCAGACAGTGGACAGGGCCACAGGCGACGGAGATCCGGTTGCATCTAGCACTGCAGCATAAATGCATGCGCCCTGCATCCCCTGCACAATCTATGAAGATTGTGCATAATTTTTGCGCATGTTGCTTTTTTGAACGCAGCGATTCGGATGCTGAAATTTTGTTCCAAATCGGTGCGTTCAAAAATGCAGCATGTCACTTCTTTTGTGCGCTTTGGATGCAGCTCCCACTCTGTCTATGAGAGAGGCAGCATCCAGAGCGCATGAAATCGGAATTTATTCTGCTGAAACACTGCATCCATTATGCAGTGTTTTTGCAGTGATTTGAAGTGCACATGTGCTGACAAATTGCTGCAGAAATTTCAGCATGTACATGCGCACACAGCCTAAGGCCATGTGCGCACGTTGCGTTTTTTTCATGCGTTTCCGCAGCGTTTTGAACTGCAGCGTTTTAATGCAAAAATGCATGCGTTTTGATTTCCAAGCAAAGTCTATGGGAAATAGACATATTTTGTGCGCACTATGCGTCCAAAAACGCTGTGTTTTTTGTGACAAAAATTTGTCAAAATCTCTGCGTTTGAAGAAGCAACATGTCAATTGTTTTGAGCGTTTTGGCAGCGTTCAGCTAACATTGAAGTCAATGAGAATTATCAAAACGCATCCTAAATCAAAATTGTAGCATTTTACATGCATTTTTGATGCAAAACGCATGCTTTTTTGTCAAAATCTAAGCATGCGTTTTTGGCATTATAGTGAGGACAAGAGGTTTCCTTTTCCCGTCACATCCAGCCCGACTTAAAAAAAAGAGTCAAACAATAATCTAAATTTAATTTTTAAATAAATATGAAATATCAATAATCTTTTCCTGAAAATTAACATTATAGTGTATGATTTAAAGCATGACTTTTTATTTCCACTGTTTGAATGTTCAAACTTTATTTTGTAGTGTCTTTGTTTTTAAAACGCATCTCAATTTAAGCACTGAAAATACATGTAAAACGCGGTCAAAATGCGTTAAAAACGCGTTAATGTGATCAAAACCTAATTTGACAATGACAAATTCTGCCAGAGGATACGTTCATTTCTGCAAGGTACAGAACGCAACGTGCGCACATGGCCTTAGTGCGATCTTTGGGAGGCAGAATAAACAAATCAACATCAGATTAACATCAGATTTAAGAATCAACATCAGATTAAGAATTTATTTTATTTTCTATTTTTTTATTTATTTTTATGCTGTTCACAGATGCTTTTATTCTTTGAGTCACTGCGATTACAGGCTGTAGCAATAGTATGAACAGTAATAAACCGGCAGCGGTGTCACTATCGATGCAGCAGATCGGCGTCACCCCACAGGTGACGTCACAGGTCTTTGCTGCCAACTTATTGCTATTCATAAGTCGCCAATAATCAAGATGCTATGGTCCTCCCACAGCACAGAGGGAGAAGGAAAAGAGACAGCGCTGGCGGGGAGAGGGACAGTGCACAGGAAGCGAAGAGTGCATAGAGGGGTTGAGAGAGTGCACAGAAAAGAGAGAGCACAAAGGGGAAAAAGAGACAGCGCACAGAGACCAGTGATATCACCTGCGGTACAGCGCTGATCTCAGCTTTCAGATAGGACAGCTCTCCAGTCCAAAACACGTAAGCGTATTCCCTGCATTGGTGAACCATGTTTTTTTTAAAAAACAGGCTTATTTTTTAACTATTTTAAAGATATGGAATAAAAGTTATTTTTTATAATTTCCTGGTCGAGTTGCTGGAATTTTCAAACCAAGAATACTATCTCCCTTGTGATTATCCGGAATCAAGTTCCCTGCACCGCCCTGGATTGATTGGACTCCTCCAGACTTCACATATGCTGTGGTTTGGTGAGCTGACAAAATTATTGTTTTTCTTCTATTTGTACAGGCTCAAGCTATTTGCGCTCCCGACAACCTAGCCAGTAATAATGAAAAACTCCATACTAACTGCGCAAGCGCGGCCAGGAGCACCATAATGGCCATAACCCTGGATACCCATAGTGAACGTGAGGAAAATGACTTAGCTTATGAGGAAAAATATACTACATTTGTAATTGAAGGTATTAGCTAATATTAATATTACAGTATTATACCTACTAAATAATGGGATGGGATCTCTGAGATGGGCATAACCCTTTAATCTCGGAACTTCTGTACACTGCCTGAAAAGTATTAATTAGTAGGAAATATGTTTTTCCTATTTCCCGATTTCCAAACCTGGCTGGCATTTATAGTGAGGTACATTCTATTGCCAGAAAAATACAGTAAATGGCCATTTGTCTTTTCATTTACCAGGAGAGTCTTCACAGAAAAAGGCCACAGTTGTACTGTACATGGGAAAATTTGGCAGGTGCTCCTGGATCGAAACCTGCTCTGTGCAGAAAGATAGATATCTCAAACTGTCACAGTCCGTTAACTGCATATGTTTCTGCTGTTTCCTTCTAAAAATCGTAGAGCAGTTGGCGCAGTATAAAGCTGTCAGGATTTTTTCTGCTTCACTTCTCCTGGCAGATTTTTTTCAAATAAGCATTAAAAACAAAAAACACATTCTTCAGTCATTCACAACGAACAACTTCATAACATTTATGATGTAAGAAAAGCATCAAGAGATCTTAACAATCAAACGGTGCGATTAGAAAGCCTAATGATTCATTTCTTCTGTGATCATTCCTGACAAATGAAGCAAGCATTATATTAGATGTCTGAATAGTAAGAAAAGAATTAAGAAAATATCAACAAAAAAGGAGAATTATGTAAAGTTTACACGAATAAAGGAGCTTTGTTTGGAAACTGGCGACATTGTGCACTATAATAACTATTGTGAGGGCGCTGCAGGGAAATTGCTGGAGGGAATGCATATATCTTAAGCTGGGTGAGATAAAAGGAATTCATTCTAGCCGAGTTTCCTCAGACTTTCCTGAGGCCTTTGGTAAGTTTCTTTTCTGGACTTAGGAACTCCAAGATTTCAGCACACAGGTGACACATAGTAGTTTATTTTGGAGATACAGTGTATAAAAAAGCATACAGAACAAAGGAGAGAATCTAAGGAAGTCCTCTAAACACAAGAGCCATACTGTTTTGTAACACTTGGTTTAGCTAAGCAAAAAGTGGGAGTTTTCTCTTTCAGTTGAACACTCACTAATAAGCCAAAATATAGACCACTGACAATGGGAGAAATCTAATATATAAAGCTGTGTGTATGTATGTATGTATTTATGTATGTGTGTATGTATGTGTGTATGTCCGCTAAAGGAATCCGCACCATCACATCTACAATCACAAAATTTTGCACAGACACCCCATGTGACTCAGGGAACGTCATAGACTATGTTTTAAAGGGAAAATGTAACCCCGTGCTTTACAGTTACTCTCCGAAAAACCTGCCTTAATTAAAGTCAATGGAGCTGGGAGTTACAGGTTATTAATAGCAGTTCTAATTGGTTGCTATAGGAACAAAGGACATTCTTAATATAATAAGCTTATGTGTGAGGTAATATGATTTCTGTGGAGAGAGGGACAGACAGACAGGGCAAGAGACAGTGAAAGAGACAAAGCGATAGAGACAGAGAGAGATAGGCAGACAGGGAAGAGACAGACAGGGAAAGAGACACACAGAGACAGGCAGATAGGGAAAGAGATAGACAGGGAAAGAGACAGAGACAGGCAAACAGACAAACAGGGAAAGAGACAGACAGAGAAAGAGAGAGACAGACAGGATAAGAGACAGATAGGGAAAGAGACAGAGAGACAGTTACTATCCCGGGCAACACCGGGTACTGTAGCTAGTTATTAATAATAATAATAATAATAATAATAATAATAATAATAATGTGTTGTGGATATGACAAAAATGTTACAAAAGATATTTCAATTTATATGTGTATATTCACAAATTGTAATGTGATACGATTATTTTGTCTGGAGTTTTGGTTAGAAAATCTGTAGTGTATTACACAAAATGCAAGGTAGCAAATTTTTCTATATCTTATTCACAAGCTCCAATAAAAAAAAGTTTCTTGTATATTGGTTTGGATGAGAAAACTGTAGCATGTCAATTTATTACAAAAATTTGACTGAAAATTATTATTATCATACCGCCATTTATTCCACAGCTTTTTACATGTGAAAAGGGGTATACATAATAAAAACAAGTAAAATAATCATAAACAAAACAAGGCACAGACTGGAACAGGAGGCGAGAGACCCCTGCCTGTGAGGGCTCACAGTCTACAAGGGATGGGTGAGGACACAGTAGGTGGGGGTAGAGCTGATTGTGCAGTGGTGTAGTGAACAAATGTTAATGCCGGTTGTAGACTTGTCGGAAGAGGTGGGTCTTCGGGTTCCTTTTAAAGGTTTCTACAGTAGGCAAGAGTCTAATATGGTGGGGTAAAGAGTTCCAGAGTATGGAGGATGAATGTAAAAAATCTTGTATGCGGTTGTGGGAAGAGGATAGGTTGTGGATGGCTTTGTATGTCATGGTTAGGGTTTTGAACTACAACCCCTGGCAAAAATTATGGAATCACCTGGCTCTGAAGATGTTCATTCAGATGTTTACTTTTGTTTAAAAAAAAAAAAAGCAGATCACAGACATGGAACAAAACTAAAGTCATTTCAAATGGCAACTTTCTGGCTTTAAGAAATACTAAAAAAAATCCTGAAAACATAATGTGTTAGTAAGTAACGGTTAATTTTCAAGACCAAACAGGGGGGAAAATATGGAATCACTCAATTATGAGGAAAAAAATATGGAACCACCCTGTAAATTTTCATTCCCAAAATAACATCTGCATCAAATAAGATCTGCTTGTTAGTCTGCATCTAAAAAGGAGTGATCACAACTTGGAGAGCTGTTGCACCAAGTGGACTGACATGAATCATGGCTACAACACAAGAGATGTCAATTGAAACAAAAGAGAGGATTACCAAAACGTTTCAAAGAGGGTAAATCATCACGCAATGTTGCAAAAGATGTTGGTTGTTCACGCACAGCTGTATAAAATCTGGACCAAATACAAACAACATGGGAAGATTGTTAAAGGCACACATACTGGTAGACCAAGGAAGACATCAAAGCGCCAAGACAGGAAACGTAAAGCAATATGTCTCCAAAACAGGAAATGCACAACAAAACAAATGAGGAATGAATGGGAGGAAACTGGAGTCAATGTCTGTGACCGAACTGTAAGAAACCACCTAAAAGAAATGGGATTTACAACCAGAAAAGCTAAACAATAAAAAGATGACTGCCTGAAGAGAACATGTAAATTACCACAGTGATTGATGATATGGGGCTGCATGTCAGGTAAAGTCACTGAGGAGATGGCTGTCATTACATCTTCAATAAATGCCCAAATTTACATTGAAATTTAAGACACTTTTCTTATTTCATCATTTGAAAGGATGTTTGGGGGATGATGAAATAATTTATCAAGATGATAATGCATCCTGCCATAGAGCAAAAACTGTGAAAACATTCATTAAAGAAGACACATAAGGTCAATGACATGGCCTGCAAATAATCCGGATCTCAATCCAATTGAAAATGTTTGGTGGAAGTTGAAGAAAATGGTCCATGACAAGGCTCCAACCTGCAAAGCTGATCTGGCAACAGCAATCAGAGAAAGTTGGAGCCAGATTGATGATGAGTACTGTTTATCACTCATTAAGTCCATGCCTAAGAGACTTCAAGCTGTTGTTAAAGCCAGAGGTGGTGCAACAAAATACTAGTGATCTATTGGAGTGTTCTTTTATTTGTTTGTTTTTCGTGATTCCATAATTTTTTCCTCATAATTGAGTGATTCCATAATTTTTCCCGTTTGGTCTTGAAAAGTAATGAACATCCTCAGAGCCAGGTGAGTCCATAAGTTTTGCCAGGGGTTGTAGACTCTTTAGGCAATGGGAAGCTAGTGAAAGGATTAGCAGAGACGAAAAGCCAGGAATAACGGGGGTCAGGTGGATTAATTGGAAGCACAGTTTAGGATAGATTGGAGGGGTGCAAGAGTGCCATAAAGGAAGCCATAGAGCAGGAGGTTGAAGTTATTGAGGCAGGAGATGATGAGGGCATGCACTAATATTTTTGCAGATCATTGATTAAGGAATGTACAGATATGGGAAATATTTTTGACTTGGAGTTGGCAGGAGATGAAAAGGGTTTGATATATGGCTTGAAGGAGAGCAGAGTTGAGGCAGCAAGGTTGTAGCCATTGACATTAATGGATAGGTCTATTGGGGGGTTGAGTAATAATAATAATAATAATAATAATTTTATTCATTTATATAGCGCTATTAATTCCACAGCGCTTTACATACATTTGCAACACTGTCCCCATTGGGGCTCACAATCTAGAGTCCCTATCTGTATGTCTTTGGAGTGTGGGAGGAAACCGGAGTACCCGGAGGAAACCCACGCAAACACGGGGAGAACATACAAACTCCTTGCAGATGGTGTCCTTGGTGGGATTTGAACCCAGGACCCCAGCGCTGCAAGGCTGCAGTGCTAACCACTGAGCCACCGTGCCGCCCAAGTAAGATGGGGAAGGATGATGAATTCTGTTTTGTCCACGTTAAGTTTTAGAAATCGAGCAGAGAAAAAAGATGAAATAGCTGACACGCATTGGTTATTCTGGTAAGAAACAAGGTGATATCAGGTCCAGAGAGGTAGACGTGTGTGTCTTCAGCATAGAGATGATAATGAAAGCCATGGGACTCTGAGCTGTCCCAAGTCAAAGGTGTACACAGAGAAAAGTAGGGGGCAAAAAACTGAACCTTGGGAGACACCAACAGATAGGGGGAGAAGAGGAGGTGGTGTGAGAGTAGGAGATGCTGAATGTCCAGATGGTTAGGTGCGAAGAGCGCCAAGATAAGGCCAAGTCTTTTATGCTAAGAAATGAGAAAATATGTAGGAGGGAATGTTCCACTTAGTCGAAGACAGAGGACAGGTTCAGGAGGAGGTCAGAGTAGTGTAACTTGGCTTTGGTGGTAAGTAGGTCATTAGGGACTTTAATTCTTGCATTTTCAGTTGAATGATGTGGTAGGAAGCCAGATTGTAACAGGTAAAGAGAAAGCAGGAGGAGAGGTGGGAGGACAGTTCAAGATGGACAGGCTGTTACAGCAGTTTTGAGGTATAGGGGAGAAGTGATATGGGGCAATGGCTAGACAAAGAGGATGGATGAAGGGAGGGCGTTTTGAGCATGGGTGTGATCAAGGCATGTTTATAGCATGAGGGGAAGACACCAGTTGTTAGTGATAGGTTGAAAAGATGGGTTAGGATTGGGATGAAGACTATGGTGAAGCTAGAGATGAGATGGGATGGGAGTAAGTCAAGTGCACAGGTGGTGAGATGTGATCTGGAGAGTAGGGAGATAAGTCCCTACTCTTCAGTCATGTGGAGAAGAGATGTCTGTCATGTCAGTTTCTCTTCTGTCATGTGGAGAAGCTGGTTTTGGAGGAAGAGGCCTGAGTATTTATGAGGAGGGGCTATAGGGACTGTAGGGCAAAGCTCTCTCTGAAGTCAATATTCTGCTTAAAGAGGCAAAGTCTTCAACTGAGATGAGAGAGGAGAGAAGAGGTGCTGGGTGACAGAGGAAAGAATTTAAAGTGTTGAATAGCTGTTTAAGGTTGTGAGACATGGAGGCTATGAGAGATTATAATTAGGTTTATATTTCAGCAGTGAGAGTGGACTTGAAGTTAGTGAGTGATTGTATGTGATGAAATGCTTGTTGGAATGGGATCTCTTAGATCAGCTCAGCAACCCTGGAAGCCCAGCTTAGTTATTTAGTTAGGCTGGAGTGCCAGGGTTGCCTATTTATTGTGTGACTTTTGGTATGCATGAGGGGGCAACCGATATAAAAGAGCTACAGCTATTGTGGTGTTATATAAAGCAGCAGTAGAATCTACATCATATAAGGAACCTATGTGTGCAAGAGGGAGAAGGGACTCAAAAAGTGAGTGTGAATCAAGGTGTGAGAGATTGCGAGGGTGTGCTCACTTGGGGAGTTGAGATTGTGCACTTGGAAAGGAGAGAAAAGAGAATGTGAGTAGGTTGTGGTCAGTAAAGATGAGAGAACCTTTGCAGGTTTGGTTCGCTGGCAGCAATCAAATTGAACCTCCAGTGATTCGAACTTGGCCTGAGCCTGGTTCAAAATCACTGATTGGCAGTTCGGGTCTCCACCCACGTACAGAAAAGCCATAAGCAGATCACTTCCGGGGGAGGAAAGCAAGCTTTTTCAATTTTTTTTTGTTGCACACATCTAATCACGCTGTTGTAACCTCAGTGCAAGCCATTCAAACACTGCAAGCGTCTCGCACAGGGCTAATCACGCCTGAGCACAGCGGTACTCACGCAAATGAAGTTCGCACGTAAAGTATACAACTCCGAACCCGACCTTAGTGTTTTTTCAAGTCAGTGTTCGGTTTGAAAACCGAACCTCAAGTTCACTCATCTCTAGTGGTAAACAGTGTCTACAACCCTGATTCCCATAGGGACGCCAGTGTCTTTATATTTCACAGAGTTTCTCATTCTTTCCACATCATCCATATGCCATCTTTATTATTATTTCCATTCACCTAGGTACCACGTCACGTCTGGTGATGTGAGCTGATTGACATAACTCCCAGTGTGGCGTCACTAATATTCTTATATGTGATCTTTGTCACGTCACTTCTGGTAATCCTAACGGATCTCCATGATGACCACTGCCGGGTTCCTAGCATCCATACCTTCCAACATCCACACAGGGACACTTCTGATGACGCGAGCGGGTCTCTATGGTGACCACCATAGTGTTTCCAATGTCTATACCTCCTGTGATCCGCACTGCGTCTCTTCCAAGTAAGCGAGCTGGTCTCCAGGACAACCACTCAAACCTTTTGAGACCCGCATCGCGTCACTTTTGGTGACGTGAGCAGGTATCTATGACAACCACTGCAACGCCTTCAGCGTTCATACTCTGTGTGCCGTGCATCGCATTACTTCTGGTGATGCGAACGGACCACCACGTCTTCTATAGTTGCATCCTGCTTGTTGTTGGCAACTATTGCCAATGTCACATCACTTCTGATCACGCTGTTTAGCTATCCGGAAGCCATTACAGCTCGTTAGCTCAACACTATTTAAACCCAATACAGTGGATCCTCTATAGTGCCTATTTCCAGCACATGTTGCTAAGACCAGCAGCGCCCTGAATATCATGCTATTTGCCTTATACCACAGTGTAAGTAACTTTGTGTTCAGGTTTACATATCTTTAGGTTTCATGCACTATACATTTGTGCTCAAAAGTTTACATACCCCGGCAGATTTTTTTTGCTTTCTTGGCCTTTTTTCAGAGAATATGAATGCTAACACAAAATCTTTTTTTTCCACTCATGGTTAGTGCTTGGGTGAAGCCATTTATTGTCAAACTACTGTGTTTTCTCTTTTTAAATCATAATGACAACCAAAAACATTTAAATGACCCTGATAAAAGTTCATATACCCCAGTTCTTATTACCATGTATTGTCACCGTGTATTGTTATAGGGCCGCACAACCAGCTCTACCCTCACCTACTGTATCCTCACCTATTCCTTGTAGACTGTGAGCCCTCGCGGGCAGGGACCTCCATCCTCCTGTACCAGTCTGTGCCTTGTATTGTTTGATTATTGTACTTGTCCCTATTATGTATACCCCTTTCACATGTGAAGCGCCATGGAATTGATGGCACTTTAATAATAATAAATAATAATTGTCACCTCTAACATCAATAACAGCTTGAAGTCTTTTGTGGTAGTTGTAGATGAGGCTCTATTTTCTTAGATGGTAAAGCTGCCCATTATTCTTGGCAAAAAGTCTCCGGTTCCTGTAAATTCCTGGGTTTTCTTGCATGAACTGCACACTTGAGTTCTCCCCAGAGTGGCTCAATGATATTAAGGTCAGGAGACTGAGGTGGCCACTCTCGAACCTTCACTTTGTTCTGCTGTATCCAATGACAGGTCGTCTGGGCCTTATGTTCTGGATCGTTGTCATGTTAGAATGTCCAAGTACGTCCCATACGCAGCCTCCAGGCTGATGAGTACAAATTTGCCTCCAGTATTTGCTGATGTGTTGCATTCCTCTTTTCTTCAACCGTGACCAAGTTTCCTATGACTTTGTAGCTCACACATCCGCACATCACCAGCGATCCACCTCCGTGCTTCACAGTAGGAATGATGTTCCTTTCATCATAGGCCTTGTTGACACCTCTCCAAATGTAATGTTTATGGTTGTGGCCAAAAAGTTTGATTTTGGTCTCCTCACTCCAAATTACATTGTTGCATACGTTTTGAGGCTTGTGTCTGTGCGGTTTGGCGTATTGTAGGCGAGATACATTGTGGCATTTGTGCAGTAATGGCTTTCTTCTGCCGACTTGACCATGCAGTCCATTTTTCTTCAAGTGCCTCCTTACTCTGCATTTTGAAACAGCCACACTGCTAGTTTTCAGCGAGTCCTGTATTTCAGCTGATGTTATTTGTGGGTTTTTCTTTGCATTCCAAACAATTGTCCTGGCAGTTGTGGCTGAAATTTGCGATCGTGGTTTGGTTTTACAGAGCCCCTGATTTTCCATTTGTTAATCACAGTTTGAACACTGCTGACTATTATTATCAATTCCTTGGATTTTTTTTGTATACCTTTCCTGTTTTATACAGTTCAACTATCTTTTCCCGTAGATCTGTTGACAATTCTTTTGCTTTCCCCATGACTCACAATCCAGAAACGTCAGTGGCTGGATGAAAGATGCAAGAGTCTGTCTGGATCCTAGAAACTCACTCAGCTATTATGCACACATGCTGATTAGAAGCAAACAGGTCACAGGTGAGGATGTTATCTTTTTTAGCCATTCAAACCCATTATTGTATACTTCGGTGCATGTTACGCTGGTTTCACATCAGCGTTTTCCTGCCGCACTCGCAGTTCTAGCACAAGGACAGTACAGTACATTAAAGTTCACTGGCAAGCTCCGGGCACATGCGGTCATGTGACCGGAGCATGTGACAGCATGTGACCGGGGCTTGCCGCACTGTCTGTGAACTGTATTGTACTGTATTGCCCTTATGCCGGATCCGGCAGTGCTGCAGAATACCGCTGATGTGTTTGTGCCCTTATCAGGCCAAAACATCAGGGTATGTGAACTTTTGATCAGGGTCATTTAGATGTTTTTGGTTGTCATGATTTAAAAAGAGAAAACACAGTAGTTTGACAATAAATGGCTTCACCCAACCACTAACCAGGAGTAGGATAAAAAGATTTTGTCTTATTCATATTCTCTGAAAAAAAGGCCAAGAAAGCAAAAAAAAACTATCGGGGGTATGTAAACTTTTGAGCACAGCTGTACTTGTTTCTCTTATGTTTCCTTCGGAAAATGGAGCATGGCAAGCCCTAGTTAAGTGATCATTTATAAAAGATTTGTTCAATTTCCTTTTTGTAACGATGATACCACTTTTCCTCTAAATAGACATAATTTTCTCTATTGTGTCATGTACAAATATATATGTACAGTATATACATATAACTTTGCTTGTGTATGCGATTTCTTTATGCTACCGATATATATACTGATTTGTCTTGTGAAGTATTGGCATGCTGATTTCTGATTAGACTAATTTGGTCATTATATTTTATTTCAGTATCTGATGAAGGTCATTAGGCCAAAATGTCATTTGTGGTAGCAATAAAAATAATCTTTTTTTTCCATTTATTCCTATTTTGGTGTGCCAAGTGTCTTATTTTTCTACCTGAGCTACTAAGTTGTCGTCTTCAACAATGACTGTATATATTAGATTAGTTCAAAACCTCTTAAAAACCCTCGGAAAGAAGGAACCTTGAATATGTTTATCACCTGTTCATATCCTTTGCAGGGCAAAAACAGATTTCAAGCACCAAAATCATTGTTATACACATGGATTACAGATGAAATAGTTAAAATGCTACATTAATGAATGGAAATCACCTTTAGTAAGGGTAAAAGCTCATATAACATGTTCCATGTCATGCTACAGAGAGGAATGGAATAAAGACCTTCTGAGTTTGGCAGCAATTTGGCCCAATGCTTTGACTTTCATCTGTCACAATGGGGCTGACTTTTGGGCAGTTCTATAGTTCCCATCAGACACCTAAAACGTCCCTTAAAAGGAATCTGTCAGCAGGTTTTTGCTATGTGATCTGAAGACAGCAAACTGTAAGGGTTAACATACAGATTTCAGCCATGTGTCTCATCACAAATTGTGCTTTTGTTTACCTACAATGCTGGCTTAAGCTGCAGTAGCTTTATCATTAGTGGACTGAGCAGCACTTGAGCTCAAATCCAACTCTGCCCCCTTCTGTGACTAGCAGCTTCTCTCTATAGATATGTACACTGTAAACCTGGTGTGGGCAGGAGCAGCTTCTTAAGTTCTGCTGCTTTGCTAAAACTAAAATATTTGACTGTCCGAATGGCTGCAGCCAGTAATCTATGGGATACAGTGTTGGATTCAGAAACTCTGTCTACATTATGCTGCTTTGAGATGAGGTAACAAAAACCTGCTGGCAGATTACCATTAAAGAGATATTCCCATCTCCAAGGTCTTATCCCAAAATGTATTAGGTATAATAATAGTAGCAAATATCTAATTCGGAATATAGTATTGTTCTCCTGATTTGCTATGTTGCTTCCCTCATGTGCAGGGCATTACAACATATGTATCCATTGTTACGACAACTCATATAGTGAGTTAGCTTGTTGCTAGTGGTTGTAACCATGGTTACTTCAGCTACTGTAATGCCTTTGAAGAAGGAAGCGCCGAAACGCAAGCGTCAGGGGATGGCGTCACTACTCATAGCCCGGTGCCTCTGCAAATATTAGGTAAATACATTTTCTAACTAATTACACTTCAAGCGCCAGCACCTGGATGGCGTTGGAATTGACTACTGGTGCGTGATTAGGTTTTTTTGCTTGCAATTATACATGACTGGACATCTTTGCACCTTTGGGTATTTAACCCCTTGTTGTACATGACGCCTTATATACATATACAAAAAACCTCCTCTCTCTATGGCTACATTATGCTTCTCCTTTGATTATATATACCATATATTGTGTAATATACACCTCTTACATTGATAAGCACTTTATATTTTATTTATTTTTTGTATAACCTCTGGATAACCATATATGTGCCATAAGTATCCCTTCATTCAGCACAGCATTGTGAGAATTATACTTAAGATTCTATATACTTCTCTCTGTGCACGGATTTATTCTATGGTGTGATGCCTTATTTCATTCCAGTAAATGACTGGTATCTTATTAGATTTTATTGTATTTTTTATATTCAATAAAAGCCATCATCATTGATCTTTGTTCGATTTTTCTCCCCTCTCCCCCCTCCTTTTCCCTCCTTTGGTGTCTTATCATTCTGAATGATCCCTATGGTTTGGTTCGTTCCCACACATCGGTTATGATCAATATACTGGCATTATATATCTATTCACCCCAATCTGTGTCATGAACCTTAATCAGTATTTGTGATTTTAATAGTACATGGTCAGCCCTTTCAGGATCAGTAACTTTTATTGTTGTAGCTTCTCCAGTTGTCTTGCTGTAAGCACCAGAGAATTCAGTGTCATGTGCTGGTTGGTCAAGTGTATGGGAATCTAAACTTAATATGCACTGCTCCCCATAATACCACTCATCTCTCGGCAGTGATAGTAAATGACTGAAGATTATGGATGTGGGAAGCACGGCATATTCAGTTGCAAGTTTAATGCATTTCTGCTGCAGAAATGCATGCGCATTTTTTTCCAAAAATCTGCAATCTTAACGTACCTGCAAGAAAAATTGACATGCTGCGGATTGGAAACACACACCGCAACTCAGATTACACTCGGTAATCAAGAGGCACCGTGGGCAGGAGATTTCTATAAACCACATCCACTTTGCTGGAACTGTAAAGGCCCCTTTACACACAGACTTTCTAGCGATCCCACCAATGATCCCGACCTGGCCGGGATCGCTGTAAAGTATCTAAACAGTCGCTGGTGAGCTGTCAAACAGGCAGATCTGGCCAACGACGCAGCAGTGATACGGACCTGCAGAACGACCTCGCTGGTCGTTGGAGACGTGTCACACAGCAGCTATTTGACGACTCGCACCTATGTTAGGTGGCTTCAGCGCCAAACACCACGCCCCTAGGTGTCCTTTTTACACACCCTCAGCTCCGATTGGTGTCGACAATAAGAACGCACTAGCGATCACCAATCAGAACGCAACAGCGACCACCAATTGAAGGTAAGGGGGCGGGAAAGGGAACGCTATAGCACCTCTACAGGCTGGGTTCTAAGTCGCTAACAATGTCGTTGTAACGGTGTCAAACACACCGATGCATGCTGCACAGCGGGAAACAAAGGACCAAAAAATGTTCCTGAAAGATTTGTATCAATCAGCGACCTCACAGCGGGGGCCAGGTCACTGATGTGTGTCACACAATGCAATGTAGCTGGGGAGGTCGCTATTATGTCACAAAACCGGTGACGTTGCAGCGATATCGCTAGCGATGCTGCAGTGTGTAAAGGGGCCTTAAGACACTGCGCTTTTATAACTAAAAAAATCATAACAGTAACAATAACACAAGGTGGGGATTTACTGATGAACTATAAAACAGATGAATGTGTCTCCCTTTATGGTGTTGACTGTTTTTCGTAAAATCCATAGCTTTTAAGTGGGTCGGACATTGACTTACCGGAGTAGATATCGTCAGGTGTTAATAAAGAGTTCTTCTTCAGCAGGGCTATAGAGTGTATAGTTACACCTAGAGATCAATACCTATTTCTCGCTTTATTCCAGCTGGCAGTCTTCGTAGGAGAAACAGTGCCCCCTAGAAAGGCAACTGTGTGTGTAGATTTAGACTTTAATGAGAGCAGTGCACCAAATATAAAAATAAAGAACATACGGAATGATAAAAATCTGTAAAAAAACAAAACCGTGTATAAGCTTAACCTATTAGAGTTTAGCTTTAATGCCAGCTATAATTGGGTGGTCTCATGGCGCAAGACAAATTAGACAAAAAAAAATAAAATAGAGAAGATCAAGCTAATGTATAATTCACATAAAACATTGGATTATTAATATTTCGTCTAACCTAAGTCCACATAAGAAAATCCTTATCCCAACTATTAGTACACTGTAATGCTGCTCCATCTCGCTGTCCATTACACAACAGCCGACCTCTCCATTAACTATTGAATTTCAGTTGCTTAGCAACATCAAATTATTCTTTGCCATGATGCCACTTTTTAATAAGTCTAATCTTCACTGGAATCGCTCTTGTTTGCTCTATAAATCCCACACTTACCCAATGAAAGAGCAAAGCTTAGGTAAGGAAGCTAACGAGCTAAAGAATCAGCCATAAAGGCACAAGATGTTTTCTTGATCACAGAGTTTCTGTGCCCCTAAGCATTTTGAAATGTTCTTAATGTTTGTATACATTACATATAATATTGCCCTAATGATTTCTCAAATATTACAAAATACAGTACTGTGCAAAAGATTGAGGCAGGTGTTGAAAACATGTCGCAAAGAATGCTTTCGAAAAAAAGAAGTAATTCTGTATTTTTATCAGTTAACAAAATGCCAAGTGAAGAAGATAAGAGAAATCTAAATCAAATCAATATTTGGTTTGACCGCCATTTGCCCTCAAATCATCTATTATACTAGGTAGACTTGCACAAGGTCAGGTATTTTTGTTGGATTATAGTCAGGTGTATGAGTGACCAGTTATGCAAACACATCATAATGATCGTGATTTTCATATGTAGACAAACCCAGTCATTAAGTGAAACAGAAACCACTGTGTAGGAAACTAAGTGGGAGAGGGAATAGTCAAAGTCTGCTACTAAGACCTTCTTCACACGTCCGTGCAAAACACAAACATTTTGCCCAGTCCGTGGTGGAGGTGTATGTGTGTGCATTCTACGTGATTCATGTGACATCCGGATAGCATGAACTGGTATACTTACCTGTCTCCGGTGCTGCAGTTACTTCTGGGTCCACGGTCAGTGCAGTGAATATGCATGCCCTTAGTGAGCGAGCCAGAAGCAACATCAGAGGCAGAGACAGCAGCGCAGTTGACAGGTAAGTAGTAACATTGTTTATTTTTATGTGACCTGTGTTTTCTCCAGTACGAGTCACACTGATGTCACATGGATCACATCAGTGTGCGGTTCATGTGCCACCCGTGCAGACAGCAGAAAACTGACATGACGCCGTGTGGAGAAACAGACATATGTCACACGGACACAGTCTGTGTGAAAACACAGATGTTTGACCAAGCACATTGATTTTAATGGGTCTATGTGTGTCTGTGTCTTAGGTATGTGAGAAAACGGACGTCACGGATGTGTGAAGGAGGCCCAAGATGAGGTTGTGGAACAGTTTCATGTCAAAATTCATACATCATGGCAAGACAGAGAACAGTAACAAGACACAATGTAGTTCTACTGCATCAGCAAAGTCTATCTTAGGCAAAAATTTAAAGGCAAACTAGGGTTTCAAGGTATGTCAGCTCTTTCGAAGATGCACCAAAAATATAAGCAACATTAAAGCACACCTCCATTGGTTTTTGTTTGAGTGGTGCTTTAAATTTAAGCCCCTTTTCATATACTCGCCTTCTGGCATCTTCACAGTTTACCGATGCCACTCCAGTCCCGCGGCACCATCTTGTTACAGCAACTTCTCACCGGCCAGAAGTTACGTCACAAGGTCTCAATGCGTCTCTATGAGAGCCAGAACAAGGCCAAAACAAGGCTCTCATTGCAATTTATTTAGTTGTGACCTCCAGCACGCTCCATGAAACACTGGTGTAGTCAGAAGGTCATAGATCACAGAAGACAGAGTGATGATGATAGAAGGTGAAGCCGCCAGAAGGTGAGCATCAGACAGGGGGCAGGGGACTTAGATTTAGAGCACCACTCCAGTGGGGCAATAAAAGAAAATGTTGTATTGGTGCTGTAAGGACTGTAGATGCAGTGGTCAGCCAAGGAGACATAGTGCATCAGATAAAAAGACCAAAGTGCCATAAGCTCAGACCTAGCATCAACTGGTGGGAACGATCAGCACCAATCTACTGTTCAGAGAAATCTGTGCAGAAATGGTCTTCGAGGAAGAATTGTGGTCAAAAAGCCATATCTTTGATAGGGTAAAAAGCCAAGCAACTCAGCTATGCACAAAAAATAGAAAGCTCTGGTGCAATGAGTCAATGGAAGACAATTTGCAGAGGGGCTGTAGAACAGTACAATAACTTGTCTTTTGCCAACAATGAAACATGGTGGAAGTTCCTCATAACGTTGGGCTCTATTAGTCTGAATGGGTCTACATCAAGAGGAAGAAGGATGTTCACAAGCCTACAAAGTGTAATCTGGCACCTAACTTGAGATTAGTCAATGGCTTTTGCAATTTTAATCTATCTTAATCCATTTGGAGAGAACTTTCTGAGAAAGGTTATCAAGATGGCATGTTATTTGAATATATTTGTATAATTACATTTGGCTTCCTCTGTACATCCACAAAATATCTGGAACAATCCCCCTGCAGAATTCCTTTGGAAACTGTGCAACTGTACCTAGACAAATTGATGTTGTTTTGAAGAAACAGGGTGGTCAAGATGCAATATTGATTTTTATTTAAATATTTGTTAATTCACTTTTTTGAATTTTGTTAATTGATAAATTATTACCCCTTTTCTGAAAAGCATTCCTATTTTGCAAGATTTTTCAACATCTGCTGTAATGTATTTATAAAATTGACAGGTTTTTGGTAAATTACAGTACCAAACAATGCTAAAATAATTCTCAGACTGTGTTTACTTTTCAAGTAAACACATGGGTGTTTACTTTAAAAACACTGAAATAATTGAGACTTTTAGAAAACAATTGTTCCATGTGCAAATGCAATTATTCTGCCTCTTTGATTATGACAAGTGCAAAGTGCCTCCTAGTGGACAAATATATTACCTTGGAAAAGATCTGGAAGCCAGCAGTTGTCTACTAAAATGTAAATGCCATCTATTTTTATAGTTATTTAGTAGCATGATCTGTTCTTTTCTTATGAAAGCTAGTTAGGTATAGTGAGTGAGCAGATGGAGATTGTAATTATGCATCTACAGATCCTGGAATGTTTTCACATGAAAACAGGACTATTAGTGATGAATTACTCAGCTACAGTTATCTAAAAAACGATACTGTCTAGCACAGAATTTAGCCTCAGCCTTACCTAAGAGCATAAACACATGGCAGACCACCCATGAGAAAAGTCAGATTGGACTCAAACCCCCAGCACCTTCTGCTAAAGAGTATTATACTTTTATTGCATGTCGATAATTCAATTTCTAGGTCTAAAATTGGGCGTGTATATTGGAGAACTGTTTGTTAATTGATACATTATATCATTCTGGATATATGAAGACAAAACTACAGGGAGCTAGAACAGCGATTATTAAAGTTGGGAGGGGGCTGTATAAATCTATATGCAGTGAGTTCTCTCTAGTGGACACTAAAGGTAGCTGCTATAACAGTGTCACAGCAACCCTTTTCGATACTTAAAACACCGTTATCCAAAGTTTTGTATCTTAGCACTAATATGTATAAAATGTATGGAACTCTTATAAAATTAAAGGCCTCCATCAAAGTATGTTAATTGAATGAAAATAGAAATTGCATTCTTTTTTTCTTATTTCATTAGGATCTTGCTCAAGTCGGACTTTTTTTTTTTTTTCCACCATATCCAGGTCACTGTTCTTCAGTTTCCACATCAGTTATTTGTTGCACGTGGCTAACGAAGCATCACGGTTGGGAGAAGATGACACATGGCGGGAGCTTGATTGCCTTCAGACTTCTTCTTTTGCACAAGCATGAAAGTATACTTTTCTACGCTAGGCAAAGGGGTTTTCCGGTCTTCTGATAACATATTCTGCAGTCACTCTATGTGACTGCAGACCTCTTAAACCCCGACATGTACATACACTCTCAGGATTCACCGCTATTGCCAATGAGGCATGTTTAACCGGAAGTATACATGCGGTCATGTGCCTACTAGACATGCTTGGCTTCTCTCAATTCACTCGTAATGAGACTAGCCAGGCACGTCTAGTTGGTATGTGGCCAGAAGCATGTAAATAGCATACTTGTGGTTATATAACCACCCCGTCTCATGGGCAATATCTCTAAATCCTGACTATCAGGATTCAGAAGTCTGCAGTCAGAGTGACTGCAGACTTTTATCAGAAGTATGGACAACCCCTTTAATAAACAGTACATAAAAAGGGTAGCATTTATAAAAGGATAAAAATAAATCAATCAAGAAAACCAGTAAACAACGAAACAAGGACAGAAGTATTTGTGCATGTGTTTATTCATGCATTAGCTGAACTGAAATTCACTAGTTATTGTAATCTACAAACTCAATATGCACAAATATTTGTTTCTTCTATATTAAATTTGCATTTGTCAAATTTACAAAATAAGATTAAGAAAACAAAAACATAAAAAAAAATAAAAACACAAAAAAGAATATTTTCCAAAGATTAACACAGCATTTAAAATCAAACCAGGAGCTGCAGAATATCTTTTTACAACCAAATTATATACAGTTCTCTACCACAAACAAGACTCTAAGGTTTAAAAAAAGAAACCGTATTGAGGATACACATAGCAGCATTTTAAATTAGAAGCAAAATTATGCAGTCATGAAAATAAAATGGAAGTATTAAAAGAAAAATAAACTAAGAAATAAAAAATAATTTATAGCATATGTAGGTATTACCAGTAGGACACACAACACAGAAAACATTGCCTCGCAGCCACAAAAAGGTTACTATGTGAAGACAGAAATGTGTAACGTGTCAGATATTTCACTGCACAGACAATCCTGATCACCAGGGTGTGCAGAAAAGAAAAACTTTGGTCGAGTGTAGTACAATTGTAATATATTTAACACCAAAGCTATATAACAGACAGACTTCTTCTGGCAATCTCTCGTGAAGACCATCAGCATGACCAGAAGCCACCACGGCAGACATGTTAAGGATAGCCATTAGTTGCATGTCTCTGCGCTCGGCAGTTTTGTATTCGTCTACAGGCACACAGTGTATGTGAGGGTGGACAGTATGGGAGTATTTCAAGTAAATACTGTATGCTTACTTCTATATAGAATTACTGCATGTTAGCATAATGGGAGTACGGCACGCACAACCAAACAAGTACCATTTGTACCCAAAGCTGTAGCACAATGGCCATTCTAGTACAGA
Organism: Anomaloglossus baeobatrachus; assembly: GCF_048569485.1. NCBI lineage: Eukaryota > Metazoa > Chordata > Amphibia > Anura > Aromobatidae > Anomaloglossus > Anomaloglossus baeobatrachus. Next base: position 364,407,724 of record NC_134356.1, read on the forward strand.
CCATCAAGATTCTCGGTCAGTGTGTTAGGTGGATACTAGTAGGATATAGAATACAGTATAACCGTTCAGAACAAAGCTTCCAGTAATTCAGGTCCAGTATGTGTACTATACTATAGCAAATGCCCAAAAGAGTCTTAACAGTAAACAGTCCGTCACAGTATCCTCTTAAGACTTTATCTTTAGGTTTCCAGTTTAATTGCTTGCAACATCCTCACTTGTGTCCCCAGCATCTGATATTTGCCCATCAAGAGAACCATTAGCCTTCCAAATTCTAACAGTTTGATCACTGCAAAGAAAAAATAAAACAAATGCTTTAGGTGAATAAATAAACTAAATGATATGAATCTGTTTGAATACTGAAGATAGAAGGCCAATATACAGCCTAGATCAATACCCAGGCACATCACGACTGAAAGCTGGCGGCAACTGGGAAGAAATTGGTTCATTTTTTCCTAGCCGCCAACATGTCAATAAGACAACCGAGAAGCATTGTACCACTATTCACCTACAGATTACATTAACAGGTAAATAACATTTTCCGAGGTGACAAGATTGCTTTTAATGCAGACATGAAATCACACTTAACTACAATCTAAAATTAGACACATTTATATAAGAATGAAAACAATACTTACTCTGATGCTGTGAAAATATGAGTAGAGTTTGTGCAGATTGCATTTATGGGACTATCATGTCCCTTGACTTCTCCTATTGGCATGAACGTATCCACATTCCACAGCTTCAGGATGCCACCTCGGCAGCCACTCAGAACAATGGGACGACTGGGCACTATCCCAAGAGCACATACCCAATCTTTATGAGCATTTGGAACTTGCTGTAGAAACAGAAACAATATCATGAAATAGGTTTGTTTGTATAAACAACTAACATGCCTGAGAGTAAAAACATAGGCCTACGTGAAGAAGGTCTTTACGAGAGAGGTCCCATTTCTTGATTCCATTGTCTCTTGACCCACTGAAAAGGTAATCTCCACTTATGATGAGAGCTTCAATACCATCGTAATGAGGTGGCTCAAAACAACGTGTAGGACTAACAACACCAAGGGCTCCTTCCGTAATATCAAACATCTAAGGAAAAGCAGAATATTAGTATATTAAAAGGTTCTTATGTGCTAAGAAATGGATGCAGGAGTGACTTGTTACTTAGCACATCCAAGGAGAGAATTATTATATTTCAAATACAAGTAGAATTATTAAACAGCATTATCTTTTTCCACCTCTTCAAAAATGGGTTCCTGGTCACACTAAGAGAGATAGTGGAGAAAGAGCTAATAAAAAAATCAGCAAAGATGAGCGCCACTCTTGTCCAAATCAGTGCTCTGACTGTGGACATAAGCTTCATGAATTTCCTGACCTTCCGGCTTTTTCAGTGTGGCATCTGATTTGTTGGCCTGCTGTGACATCTGTATGCCGTGTGGTGAAGCTCCAGCATAGCAAATTGTAAATAAGACGAGCCCGGGATCCCAGAAGGTAAGGAAAGGTAAGAGTTCCTGTCTACAGCCCAAGAGAACTAACCTGGACTGTGGACCAGGTCTGCACAAAGCAGAACAAGGATGATAATATCTATGATTTCATACTTCTGACTCATCTTGGCATCCTTAAATGTACTGTGTAGATTGTTGAGGGGCTCAGGTCCTGCAACCCCAACTGATCCTAAGCTGGGAAAGCGTTCAGCTCAGGAAGCAGAAGTCAACAGCTCCTGCATGAGAGAGCACAATGATAGTATGTGCGCTCTTAGGGTATGTGCGCACGTTGCTTTTTACCTGCTTTTTACCTGCTTTTTTGCTGCTTTTTCTTCTGCGCTGTTTAATGCCAAAATGGATGTGTTCTTCTATTCAAGCAAAGTCTATGGGAATTTGGGTTTCTTGTTCACACTATGTTGTTCAAAATGCTGCCTTTTTGAGGCAGAACTTTGGTCAAAAACTCAGCTTTTCAAAGAAGCAACATGTCAATTGTTTTTGCCATTTGGGTTTTGCACTGCAAAGCTGAGTTTTTGACCAAAGTTCTGCCACAAAAAGGCTGCATTTTGAACAACATAGTGTGAACAAGAAACCCAAATTCCCATAGACTTTGCTTGAATAGAAGAACACATCCATTTTGGCATTAAACAGCGCAGAAGAAAAAGCAGCAAAAAAGCAGGTAAAAAGCAGGTAAAAAGCAACGTGCGCACATACCCTTAGAGTTGAAAGCTTTTTTGGCGGTTTAATCTTTTCTCGTTACACCATTTACCAAATCGGATTAATTAGTATTATATTTGGATAGCTCAGACATTCAAAGATGAGGGAGCTACCATGGACATCATTTAAATGCCGCAGTTTCTGTCCGTGGATGTTTGAGACCGATGCCAGCTATTTAATATAGCCGATGTCTGGATGTGGAGAGAGCTGACCGTCCACCTAACCTGACATCCCAAGCACGGAGAGCACTAATTACAAAAGCCTCTAGATGTGCAAAACTAGTAGAGACATACCCCAAAATGTTGTAGCAGAAATTGCATCAAAAGATGGTCCTGAAAAGTATTGACTGTGGAAGTGGGTGGGGGGGCTAAACACAAGTGCACATCACAATTTCTAGATTTATATGTTTAAAATTTCTATGTTTAAAAGAGTCTGCAGAGGGGTGACGTCACTGAGAAGAGGAGAAGAACGGTGCTGGACACTGAAGAGAGCAGCTGTGAGTATATGAATACACGCATACTACATTACATCAGTATATGTAGACACAAATTAAAAATAATAAATGAAAGGCCTTCTTTGTAACTAGAAAAAAATGTAGAAAAGTTCATGGGGTATTAATACTCTGTTAGGCACTGCACTTTGTGTTGCTTCTTTTATTACATTTTTAAGACCTGGAGGTATTATATGATGCCTTTAGCTATGACTGAATATTTTACTAACGGATCTGCTCCATATAACACTTACTAAATATAACAATACACGTTATATACTTTTATCATTTGAACATAGCTTTCTAATTACCGATTACTAGAATCCCAATAACCTTGATTCCTCACCTTAATATAATGATCCTTTGAGCCTGTAATAATTAGATCTTGGCCACTGGCAACCTGGTCTACTGTAAGACACATGACAGGTCCAAGATGTCCAGTTAATTTCCCTGTAGACTGGAACCTTTAAGATGAAAAAAACAGCAGCTGTTATATCTTAAAAGTCAGAATCTAACACCAGGTATACAATGTCCTGCAGGAATCCTGGACTACGCCTAATGCCGCCATATGTTCTAATAAATGTGACCTATCACAAAGATACCTATTGTTAGATAAATCACAATGAACATGGATGACAAATCTTTTAGATCAAAATACACAAATTATCAAACTTTCTGCTAATCTTCAAGGCTCCCTCAAAGAGGTATTATTAAATGACAGTATGGAAGGGAGTATTTGATCCATGCAATTGTCAATATGAAAACCATGTAATTGTTGACCTCGGTCAGATCATCAGGTCCTGTCATTTATTACCTGATCCTGATAAATTGCATTTCCATTCTCATGACTGATTACAGAGGTTTTTCTGTACTGCACATCAGAATGCTTATTCTCCCATTTTACTATGGTGCATACTGCAGATATCCAGTTGGTCACTTTATCTCTTCCTTAGTTTAATCTTTCATTAAAGTCATGGGTAGACACTAAAGGCCACGTTTCGCTAAGTGACATCGCTAGCGACATCGCTGCTGAGTCACGTTTTTTGTGACGCAACAGCGATCTTGCTAGCGATGTCGCTGTGTGTGACATCCAGCAACGACCTGGCCCCTGCTGAGGTCGCCGGTCGTTGCTGAATGTCCTGGACTATTTTTTGGTCGTTGCTCTCCCGCTGTGAAGCACACATCGCTGTGTTTGACAACGAGAGAGCAACGATCTGAATGTGCAGGGACCAGGGAGCCGGCTTCTTTGGACGCTGGTAACCAAGGTACACATCGGGTAACCAAGCAAAGCACTTTGCTTGGTTACCCGATATTTACCTTAGTTACCAGCGTCTGCAGCTTCTAGAAGCCGGCTCCTTGCTCCCTGCACATTCAGATCACAGCTCACCAGCGACCATGTAGCGACGCTCCAGCGATCCCTGCCAGGTCAGATCGCTGGTGGGATCGCGGGAGCGTCGCTAAGTGTGATGGTACCTTAACTTCAAGAACATGAAACATACCTTTTCAGATCCCACATTCTCACGGCGTTTCCAGCAGCTGCATATAGGAAGGTGCCTGTCGGGTTCAGTGCAATTTGATTGATTTGGTTTTCACCAGGAGGAATGGTCACCGTCCTATTCTGGCTTCCGGCACAGGAATCCCATGCCATCACCTGGCCAGAAGATCTTAACAAAGAAAAAAAAAAAGATTTGACATTTTCGATAATTGTTAACTTATCTCTATTCTGTGATCTGATAAGGAAAGTATGCAGCAATAACAAAACAAAAAAAAAAAATCAATGGGGAGTCAAAGTGATCAGGATATCAAGTGATTTACTTGGACGCTCAAGGCTGTCAGCCATCTACGGGAGTAAACAGGTAACATATGTGTTTAGTAAATAAAATGCTATGAACCCAGAAATATACCAACTGCTTTGTATATTTTCTTTTAACAAAACAAAAAAAAAAAGGCCTTCACCGCTCCAAATAAATGCTCATATTCTGTGGAAACCTGGACTGAACCAGTCCCTGAAAGGGCTGATCCAGTGGAAAAAAAGAACTACATAGGCACATCCAACCCAAGGAATTAGGATAAAAACATCTTTATTCAAACCATGTTAAAATCACACAAAACGCTGAACACGTACTGACGTGTTTCAGTAGTCCATAGACACCCTTAGTCATTGGAAATACCTATGACTAAGGGTGTCTGGACACCAAAAACATGTCAGCTTTCTGTTAAGCGTTTTGTGTGGTTTTAACATGGTTTGAATAAAGAAGATTTTATCCTAACTCATTGGATTGGATGTGCCTATGCAGTTCTTTTTTCTATTTGAAGTATATATTTTTTATTATTATTGAGGGGGATGAGATGTTTGCTTATATTCCAAGTCAAGAAGTATTTGCTGAAGCGTTCCTATTTAGTATGTGGAGCATGATGAGAGAGTTTTCCCTGATGGATACACAGACTATGAATTGCTGAAATCTTATGGAACATAAGTATTTTTACACAGTTTTGGGGCACAGACAATGGGTTTATCACATTATTATTATTATTATTATTTTTTTTTTTTTTTTTTTTAAACAAGGTAAGCTTTTCTTTGGAGAAAAAACATCTCCTTTTTGGACACTGTCCTTTCCTTAGTTGTGATCAAAACAGCACTTGCAAACCAAAACAATTCAAATAAATACATTTTTCCCTCAAAAATGTAAGGCTTTTTAGACCACCACCAAACATCTATTCCAACTTTTGGGAAGAACAATAATGTCTGAAATCAACAAGAAAAACAGACTGAGGCTTGTAAATCTCACATGACCATAAAAAGCACTGTTTAGCTGATAAATTCCTCACTTCCCTCATTCTCATCAGCGCTGCAGTCAATCTCTGGCTTCAGCAGTCACACATTGGAGACCAATAATTGGCTGAAGTGTATTATAATCATCAGCATAACATCCCTGCAGCCAAAGACCGACAGGGAGCACTGAAGCGGCAGGGGTTTAACAGGTAAGTAATGCTTCTTTTTTTAACGTTTGCCCCCTTGGCCCATTTTCGATTGCCCCTACAACTCTTCTAAGTAGTTTATGAGTGCAGAATCCCAGCAGGACAGCAATGTTTCAAGTTCTGGAACACTAAGCATGTATTTGGGGAAATATGGAACTGGGTCTATTTTTGTATTTTGAGTGTTCCTAGAGATCCCTAATATAAATGCTCTACATCTTTAATATTTATATGACTTTCCTCTTAGTTCTAGTTACTCATTAGATTAGTAGCTTCTAAAATACTCAAACTGCAGACTACATTATTCCCTGGGGAAAAAATCACACCGCTCACCTTTGACTGGATTGTATTGTTTAGTCTAAACAATTACAGTAACTCTTGACCATATCTGATAGGATATTTGTATTTATCAAAAAAAGCAAGCAGTTTGCCAAACAGTAAAATACTTACGTAAGTGTACGGATGCATTTTGCAGAATCTCGGATGTCCCACACCTTAATGTAAGATGTTGACACTGTAAATACTAGACTGGTGTAGTTACAATACTTCACAGACACCACGTTGTTTGGATGACCTCCAAGAGACATTATTTCCTGTCCAGTGACAAGATTCCATACTTTACAAGTCCGATCTGAGAGAGAAAAAATAAATAAAGTCAAAGTATGCTACTAGTACATGAAAGCAGCTTATTACAACTACTTTAAGCAGCTAAACTGATAATGTATAACATGTGTACTCATGGAGACCAGTCTTTTTTATTTGGCACAAATGTACCAATAATTTTTAGCAAGGCCTCCATAAGATCAGAATTCTGACGGTCTGAGGTGAAGGGGACTATACCACAATACCCATCATTATCAGTATTAAGAAGCTGGCATGATGTAAACACAGAATACGCTGCAGTGCTCACACAAGTACCACAGCACCAATAGCCCAATCAGTAAATTTTAGGGAAGGGGTGCTGAGTGAAGAAAAAAAATCCAAAGTCTTGTAGGGAAAACCTTAAAAGGGGTACTCCAGGTAAATAAAAAAATCTTCCAATGGCCATGCCCTCAAACTATTAAGATGAGATCCATATTGCTGTTCCCCACCCTCACCATTAATTCAGTGTGACGCTGGAGCGGCTCTTTGCTGCTCCCCCTTTCTTCTGGGAGGTTACATCACATATTAAGGGGCATAGCCTGCTCATAGTTATGATAACAGCCAGCCTCAATATGTGTTTCACTGCAGTCCGAGAACTCCCCTCCCCTTGTTCTTGGACTCCAGGGAAACAATTATCAGGAGGCTGGTAGTTACCAACAGCATGGAACAGGCCAAGTCCCTGATGTGCAATATAACTTCCCAGAAGGGAGGGGGAGCACCAAGGAGCAGCTCCAGTGTCACACCGAGTTACAGGTAGTGTCAGGGTGGGAAACGGCACTATGGATCTAATCTTTATAGTTTACTAGCTGTAGTACCCAGCGTTGTCCTAGTTTTTGAGAGCATGGCCATTAGAAGATTTTTTTTTTACATCCATGCAGTACTCCTTTTATGGTGAGTTTGTGTGGCAGATTTGTTGAAGAAATGTTTGAATTGTTCCATTTAATTTAACAAGGCTCCTGAAAATTCATATATTTGCTGCAGAAAAAAATGTGCTTGAATGGGTGGAACTAATTTTGAGTCACATACATTTCTGTAATAAATATGTACTATGTGAATTCACCCATTCTAAGCTACCACTGACCAGTACAAGTTAAGGTATAAAGGAAGCATTTTTTTGGTCACAGTGAAAAATCTGTGAAAATAGAAAAAAAACATAGCTGAAAATAAAGAATATATTCTGTAAACTAATTACTTGCTGAGTAATTTTTCAGCAGCAAAGTAATAAAAGGGGTTTTTCCATGAATAAAGTTGATTTTAAACGTTGATTTAATCAATAGATCTTGGAATACGTTACACAATTGTATGAGTTTAAAACAAATGTCCCTGTGCTGAGAATCTTATACATGTGCCCCTGCTATGTACTGTATAATGGCCGTGTTTGAAAGTACAGGGACATGATCTGATCATACCACATCTCTTGGGCAAAGGAAGATGCAACAAAGGTATACAGACATTACTGCATGGGATCACAGCTGATCTTTTCTGTGAGGTAAAACATTTCCCTGCCTGTTTTTAAAAAATAATTAATACAAAGGACCGGCACTCCAAATCTTCTGAAATATTTTTGTAGTTTATTCCATCATAATCAATTATACTGTGGATGCCTTCCTTGGACACGTGCACCTTGAAGGATTGTGTGCCGCCTGGAACTTCTGTTTCTGTTTTCAAAAAATGTTTTACCTCAAAGAATGAATAATTTGCCATCCCATGCTGTAATGTCTGTATACTTTTTTACTTCCTCCCCTGCCTGGGAGATGTGGTATGGTCAGACCATGTCCCTGTATGGTCAGAAACAGCAATTACACAATTCCGCAGTTAGCTTCATTTTAAGGAAATTCAAATAAATCTCTTTTGATATACAGTACAGACCAAAAGTTTGGACACACCTTCTCATTCAAAGAGTTTTCTTTATTTTCATGTCTCTGAAAAGTGTAGATTCACATTGAAGGCATCAAAACTATGAATTAGCACATGTGGAATGAAATACTTAAAAAAGTGTGAAACAACTGAAAATACGTCTTATATTCTAGGTTCTTCAAAGTAGCCACCTTTTGCTTTGATTACGGCTTTGCACACTCTTGCCATTCTCTTGATGAGCTTCTCTTGAAGCTCTTGGTAGTCACCGTAAATGGTCTTCCAACAGTCTTGAAGGAGTTTCCAGAGATGCTTAGCACTTGTTGGCCCTTTTGCCTTCACTCTGTGGTCCAGCTCACCCCAAACCATCTCGATTGGGTTCAGGTTTGGTGACTGTGGAGGCCAGGTCATCTGGCATAGCACCCCATCACTCTCCTTCTTAGTCAAATAGCCCTTACACAGCCTGGAGGTGTGTTTGGGGTCATTGTCCTGTAGAAAAATAAATGGTCCAACTAAACGCAAACCAGATGGAATAACATGCCGCTACAAGATAATGTGGTAGCCATGCTGGTTCAGTATGCCTTCAATTCTGAAAAAATCCCAAACAGTGTCACCAGCAAAGCACCCCCACACCATCACACCTCCTCCTCCATGCTTCAAGGTGGAAACCAGGCATGTAGAGTCCATCCGTTCACCTTTTCTGCATCGCACAAAAAGACACGGTGGTTGGATCCAAAGATCTCAAATTTGGACTCATCAGACCAAAGCACAGACTTCCACTGGTCTAATGTCCATTTCTTGTGTTCTGTAGCCCAAACAAGTCACTTCTGCTTGTTGCCTGTCCTTAGCAGTGGTTTCCTAGCAGCTATTTTACCATGATTGCCTGCTGCACAAAGTCTCCTCTTAATAGTTGTTCTAGAGATGAGTCTGCTGCTAGAACTCTGTATTGGCATTGACCTGGTCTCTAATCTGAGCTGCTGTTAACCTGTGATTTCTGAGGCTGATGACTCAGATAAACTTATCCTCCACAGCAGAGGTGATTCTTGATCTTCCTTTCCTGGGCGGTCCTCATGTCAGCCAGTTTCTTTGTAGCGTTTGATGGTTTTTGCCACTGCACTTGGGGACACTTTGAAAGTTTTCCCAATTTTTCGGACTGACTGACCATCATTTCTCAAAGTAATGATGGCCACTCGTTTTTCTTTACTTAGCTGCTTTTTTATTGCCATGATACAAATTCTAACAGTCTATTCAGTAGGACTATCAGCTGTGTATCCACCAGACTTCTACACAACACAACTGATGGTCCCAACCCCATTTATAAGGGAAGAAATACCACTTATTAAACCTAATAGGGCACACCTATGAAGTGAAAACCATTTCCGGTGACTACCTCTTGAAGCTCATCAAGAGAATGCCAAGCGTGTGCAAAGCTATAATCAAAGCAAAAGGGCGTAACTTTGATGAATCTAGAATATAAGACATATGTTCAGTTGTTTCACACTTTTTTGTTAAGTACTTCATTCCACATGTGTTAATTCATAGTTTTGATGCCTTCAATGTGAATCTACAATTTTCAGAGTCATGAAAATAAAGAAATCTCTTTGAATGAGAAGGTGTGTCCAAACGTTTGGTCTGTATTGTATATAATTGCAATTCGAAGCTGAAAGGTTGGGGAACATTCCCTCTGAAATTTCTAAAGCCATTGCTTTACTGATCACAATATTATAAGCAACACACAGCCTGTAATTTTTTTGTTGAATGACAGTTCCTGGGACCCTAGTTCCACCAACATAATGTAATCCCGAGCTGTAAGTGTACCTGAAATGAAGACGAGGGGTTCTGCTCCCGTATGATATGCCACCTCACATATTAATCCCAAGAATAGGACAGATGTGATGTTGCCTTGTAAAGGGCTCTTCATGGCATTACATATGTGGTCCCCAGATGGAAACTCGTGGCTGTAATGGAGGCTAAAATTGAGGTCTGTTTGTTCAGTAATTAGTTCCACTTTTGTACTGGACGCAATGATAGACATACATTGGTCTGGAGACATCGTGGGCATATCCATGAATAGGCCTACACCCAGGATAAAGGTGTTCCGCGGAATAATTTATGGTAGTCAGACATCTCTACTTTTCTTTCCAGGTCCACTAACAGCTTGACATTACATGGATTTAGTCATAGCAGTAGAGACATTGGCATTTCACCAAAGGGTCCACGGAGTATATATTGAAAGAAAACAACACCAAGCTCGTGCTACTGTGAGCAAGCTGCATGGCCAAAACTTTATATCATAACCTGCTGCACCTCTCCACTTGTCTTCCACTGAGCACTTCTGGGATGTTATTGGTCAGCAACTGCAAATAAAGCTGCCAGAAGTGGATGTTGAGCATATGTGTTCCCAAGTGCACTGATCATGACAGAACAATCCTAACACAACCATTAATAATTTTAGTAATAAAAGTCAAGTCAATTCCATGTATTTCTGTGTTTAGTGCTCATACTCCTGAAACCCAGATGTTTTGAAAGATTTGTATATATTTTTTCGTCATTTGCATATTATTAACATGTCAATCGATCCTGTGATTTCCATAATTATGATTTCCATAATTAGCTGGGTAAACATATTACAGTTGAGCTGAGGTTGTAGGCAGGTCAGAAATCGCTGGAGGGAACCATGCATGAACAGTTTCATCAATCATAGATGGGGAGCTCTGCTCTGAGTGTGGGAGCATGAAGCTATACAGCACGATGCCTAAACTGCGCATGATCTAGCTATGCCCATGAATGTGGGAGCATGCAGCAATACAGCACATGATGCCTAAACTGCAAATGATTGAGCTATGCTCATGAGCGTGGGAGCATGCAGCTACAGTGCCTTGCGATAGTATTCGGCCCCCTTGATTTCTTCAACCTTTTCCCACATTTCAGGCGTCAAACATAAAGATAACAATTTTAATGTTATGGTGAAGAATCAACAACAAGTGGGACACAATTGTGAAGTTGAACGAAATTTATTGCTTATTTTAAACTTTTGTAAAAAAAATAAACAACTGAAAATTGGGGCGTGCAATATTATTCATCCCCTTGACTTTCAGTGTAGCAAACTCACTCCAGAAGTTCATTGAGGATCTCTGAATGATCCAATGTTGTCCTAAATGACTGATGATGATAAATATAAGCCACCTGTGTGTAATCTAGTCTCCGTATAAATGCACCTGCTCTGTGATAGTCTCAGTGCTCTGTTTAAAGCACAGAGAGCATCATGAAGACCAAGGAACACAACAGGGAGGTCCGTGTTACTGTTGTGGAGAAGTTTAAAATCGGATTTGGTTACAAAAAGATTTCCAAAACTTTAAACATCCCAAGAAACACTGTGCAAGCGATCAGATTGAAATGGAAGGAATATCATACCACTGAATATCTACCAAGACCCGGCCGTCCCTCAAAAATTTCATCTCAAAAAGGAGAAGACTTATCAGAGATGCAGCCAAGAGGCCATTGATCACTCTGGATGAACTGCAGAGATCTACAGCTAAGGTGAGAGAGTCTGTCCATAGGACAACAATCAGTTGTACACTGCACAAATCTGGCCTTCATGGATGATCTGTGCATGATCGAGCTATGCTCATGAGTGTGTGATCATGCAGCTATACCGCACATGATGCCTAAACTGCACATGATCAATCTTTGCCCATGAGTGTGGGAGCATGTAGCTATACAGCACATGATGCCTAAACTGCGCATGATTGACCTATGCACATGGAACTACAAGAGGACCGTTCCATTGACCATGTAGAGTAAATATAGCCTGGGAACAAGGAGACATATTTAGGAGGCAATTATTCATACAATATGAGGATTTTTAAAATAGCTTATATTTGTAAACGTTTACAAAAGTCATGGACTTTAATATAGAACCAATTTATGATTTTTTGGAATAACCTTTTACCATATTAGTGAAAAAGAAACAGATTGGACAACCCCATTAAACCTGATTTTGGGCTTCTCTACCGCAGCATATTATTGATAACTTTTTAAAAATTAACAGCTTGACTAAATTAGTTAGAAGATGGATATGGGGCTGAATGTTTTGGGTTCTTTTGGAGCCCCTCTGCACAGTTGGGGATTCATTATACCTCATTTGTATTCACATGTGATGTCTAACAAAGGGAATCTGTCAACATGGAAATGCAATCCAAGCTGCAAACATCATGGAATAGAGCAAGGGGAGCGGAGTAGATTCATATATAGTTTTGTGAGTGAAGATTCACTAGAATGTTAAGTTGTCTGCCCCACCTGGGATTTTTTGTTCAGTGGGCGGTCCTATCCGTGACTGACAGCTTTGTGTAATTATACATACAGGGATATCTGTCAATCACTGATAGGACTGCCCGCTTGACCAGAAATCCCAGAAAGAGCAGAGGATTAAATCATTACAACACAAGTTATACTTATACTTATAATCCTTTCTCACAAAAGAAGGGAATTTTGTTTACTTACCGTAAATTCCTTTTCTTCTAGCTCCAATTGGGAGACCCAGACAATTGACAATTGGGTGTATAGCTACTGCCTCCGGAGGCCACACAAAGTATTACACTAAAAAGTGTAAGGCCCCTCCCCTTCTGGCTATACACCCCCCCCGTGGGATCACGGGCTCCTCAGTTTTAGTGCAAAAGCAAGAAGGAGGAAAGCCAATAACTGTTTTAAAGACAAATTCAATCCGAGGAACAACATCGGAGAACTGAACTCTTCAACATGAACAACATGTGCACCCGAAAAAACAAAATCCCTAAGAAAACAGGGCGGGTGCTGGGTCTCCCAATTGGAGCTAGAAGAAAAGGAATTTACGGTAAGTAAACAAAATTCCCTTCTTCTTTGTCGCTCCTAATTGGGAGACCCAGACAATTGGGACGTCCAAAAGCAGTCCCTGGGTGGGTAAAAGAATACCTCGTGATAGGGCCGTCAAACAGCCCTTTCCTACAGGTGGGCCACCGCCGCCTGAAGGACTTGTCTACCTAGGCTGGCATCCGCCGAAGCGTAGGTATGCACCTGATAATGCTTGGTAAAAGTGTGCAGACTCGACCAGGTAGCCGCCTGGCACACCTGCTGAGCCGTAGCCTGGTGCCGTAATGCCCAGGACGCACCCACGGCTCTGGTAGAATGGGCCTTCAGTCCTGATGGAATCGGAAGCCCAGCAGAACGGTAGGTGTGAAGAATTGGTTCCTTGATCCACCGCGCCAGGGTGGATTTGGAAGCTTGCGACCCCTTACGCTGACCAGCGACAAGGATAAAGAGTGCATCCGAGCGGCGCAGGGGCGCCGTGCGGGAAATGTAGATCCTGAGTGCTCTCACCAGATCCAATAAATGCAAACCTTTTTCAAATTGGTGAACTGGATGCGGACACAAAGATGGTAAAGTGATATCCTGGTTGAGATGAAAGGAGGATACCACCTTAGGAAGAAATTCTGGAATTGGACGCAGAACTACCTTGTCCTGGTGAAATACTAGGAAGGGAGATCTGCATGATAACGCCGCCAGCTCGGACACTCTCCGAAGAGACGTGACCGCCACTAGAAAGGCCACTTTCTGTGAAAGACGAGAAAGGGAAACATCCTTCAAAGGCTCGAAAGGCGGCTTCTGGAGAGCAATTAGGACCTTGTTTAGATCCCAGGGCTCCAACGGCCGCTTGTAAGGGGGGACGATATGACAAACCCCTTGCAGGAACGTGCGTACCTGAGGAAGTCGCGCTAGGCGCTTCTGAAAAAATACGGATAGCGCGGAGACTTGACCTTTAAGGGAGCCGAGCGACAAACCTTTTTCCAACCCAGACTGCAGGAAGGAAAGAAAAATAGGCAATGCAAATGGCCAGGGAGAAACTCCCTGAGCAGAGCACCAAGATAAGAATATCTTCCACGTCCTGTGGTAGATCTTGGCGGAGGATGGTTTCCTAGCCTGTCTCATGGTGGCAACCACTTCATGAGATAAACCTGAAGCCGCTAGGATCCAGGACTCAATGGCCACACAGTCAGGTTCAGGGCCGCAGAATTCAGATGGAAAAACGGCCCTTGAGACAGCAAGTCTGGACGGTCTGGCAGAGCCCACGGTTGGCCTACCGTGAGGTGCCACAGATCCGGGTACCACGACCTCCTTGGCCAGTCTGGAGCGACGAGGATGGCGCGGCGGCAGTCGGCCCTGATCTTGCGCAGCACCCTGGGCAACAACGCCAGAGGTGGGAACACATAAGGTAGCCTGAACTGCGACCAATCCTGAACTAGGGCGTCTGCCGCCAGAGCTCGGTAATCGTGGGATCGCGCCATGAAAACCGGGACCTTGTTGTTGTGCCGTGACGCCATCAGGTCGACGTCCGGCATCCCCCAGCGGCGACAGATCTCCTGAAACATGTCCGGGTGAAGGGACCATTCCCCTGCGTCCATGCCCTGGTGACTGAGAAAGTCTGCTTCCCAGTTTTCCACGCCTGGTATGTGAACTGCGGATATGGTGGATGCCGTGTCTTCCACCCACGTCAGAATCCGCCGGACTTCCTGGAAGGCCTGCCGACTGCGTGTTCCCCCTTGGTGGTTGATGTATGCCACCGCTGTGGAGTTGTCCGACTGAATTCGGATCTGCTTGCCTGCTAGCCACTGCTGGAAGGCTTGTAGGGCAAGATAGACTGCTCTGATTTCCAGAACATTGATTTGAAGGGTGGACTCTTTCAGAGTCCACGTACCGTGAGCCCTGTGGTGGAGAAACACTGCTCCCCACCCTGACAGGCTCGCGTCTGTCGTGACCACCGCCCAGGATGGGGGTAGGAACGACTTTCCTTTCGACAATGAGGTGGGAAGAAGCCACCACCGGAGAGAGTCCTTGGCTGTCTGAGAGAGGGAGACATCCCTGTCGAGGGATGTCGACTTCCCGTCCCGTTGGCGGAGAATGTCCCATTGAAGTGGACGCAGATGAAACTGCGCGAAAGGAACTGCTTCCATTGCCGCTACCATCTTCCCTAGGAAGTGCATGAGGCGCCTCAAGGGGTGTGACTGGCTCTGAAGGAGAGATTGCACCCCTGTCTGTAGTGAACACTGTTTGTCCAGTGGAAGTTTCACTATCGCTGAGAGAGTATGAAACTCCATGCCAAGATATGTTAGTGATTGGGTCGGGGTTAGATTTGACTTTGAAAAGTTGATAATCCATCCGAAACCCTGGAGAGTCTTCAGTGCCACGTTCAGGCTGTGCTGGCATGCCTCTTGAGAGGGTGCCTTGATAAGTAGATCGTCCAAATACGGAATCACAGAGTGACCTTGCGAGTGCAGGACTGCCACTACTGCTGCCATAACCTTGGTAAAGACCCGAGGGGCTGTCGCCAGCCCGAAAGGTAGAGCTACGAACTGCAGGTGTTCGCTTCCTACAACGAAGCGTAGAAAACGCTGATGCTCTGGCGCAATCGGCACGTGGAGATAAGCATCCTTGATGTCTATTGATGCTAGGAAATCTCCTTGAGACATTGAGGCGATGACGGAGCGGAGGGATTCCATCCGGAACCGCCTGGTTTTCACGTGTTTGTTGAGCAGCTTTAGATCCAGGACGGGACGGAACGACCCGTCCTTCTTTGGCACCACAAACAAATTGGAGTAAAAACCGCGACCATCGTTCCTGAAGAGGAACGGGAGTCACCACTCCTTCCGCCTTTAGGGCGGACACCGCTTGCAGAAGAGCATCTGCTCGGTCGGGAGGTGGAGAAGTTCTGAAGAAGCGAGTTGGAGGACGAGAGCTGAACTCTATCCTGTACCCGTGAGACAGAATGTCTCTCACCCAACGGTCTTTGACCTGTGACAGCCAAATGTCGCCAAAGCGGGAGAGCCTGCCACCGACCGAGGATGCGGAGAGAGGAGGCTGAAAGTCATGAGGAAGCCGTCTTGGTAACGGTTCTTCCGGCTGTCTTTTTTGGTCGTGATTGAGTCCGCCAAGAATCTGAGCCCCTCTGATCCTTTTGAGTCCTTTTGGACGAGGAGAATTGGGACCTGCCTGAGCCTCGAAAGGACCGAAAACCAGACTGTCCCCTCCTCTGTTGGGGTTTGATTTGTCTGGGTTGAGGTAAGGATGAATCCTTACCCTTGGAGTGTTTAATGATTTCATCCAAACGCTCACCAAACAGTCGGTCACGAGAAAAAGGCAAACTGGTTAAGCACTTCTTGGAAGCAGAATCTGCCTTCCATTCTCTCAACCACAAGGCTCTACGTAAAACCACGGAGTTGGCAGACGCCACTGCCGTACGGCTCGTAGAGTCTAGGACAGCATTAATCGCGTAAGACGCGAATGCAGACATTTGAGAGGTCAAGGGCGCCACCTGCGGAGCAGATGTACGTGTGACCGTGTCGACCTGTGTAAGCCCAGCTGAAATAGCTTGGAGTGCCCATACGGCTGCGAATGCTGGCGCCAACGACGCTCCAATAGCTTCATAGATGGATTTCAACCAGAGCTCCATCTGTCTGTCAGTGGCATCTTTAAGTGCCGCCCCATCTTCCACTGCAACTAAGGATCTAGCTGCAAGCCTGGAGATTGGAGGGTCCACCTTGGGACACTGGGTCCAGCCCTTGACCACGTCAGGGGGAAAAGGATATCGTGTATCTTTAAGCCGTTTGGAGAAACGCTTATCTGGATAAGTGTGGTGTTTCTGGATAGCGTCTCTAAAGTCAGAGTGGTCCAGAAAAGTGCTCAATTTACGCTTGGGATACCTGAAATGGAATTTCTCCTGCTGTGAGGCTGACTCCTCCGCAGGGGGAGCTGGTGGAGAAATATCTAACATTCTATTGATGGACGCTATAAGATCATTCACTATGGCGTCACCATCAGGTGTATCCAGATTGAGAACGGTCCCAGGATCAGAATCCTGATCAGCCACATCCGCCTCATCACACAGAGAGTCGTCCAGCTGGGACCCTGACCAGTGTGATGAAGTTGAGGGCCGCTCATAGCGAGCCCGCTTAGGCCGTCTGGGACTGTCGTCCGAGTCAGAGTCGTCACCCTGGGGTGCATGCGACACCTCCTGAGCTCGGGAGTGATCCAGCTGAGTGGGACCAGGGAGCAATGATTCAACAGTGCCCATGGTCTGAGTTACTGGTCTAGACTGCAATGTTTCAAGAATTTTAGACATAGTCATAGACAATCTGTCAGCATAAACTGCAAACTCCGTCCCTGTCACCTGGACAGCATTCACAGGTGGTTCTCCCTGGGTCACCTCTAGCAGCGGCCCCGGCTGAGCAAGTGCCACAGGGGCCGAGCACTGCACACAATGGGGGTCAGTGGAACCTGCCGGTAGAGCAGCCCCACATGCGGTACAAGCAGCATATAAAGTCTGTGCCTTGGCACGTTTGCTTTTTGCGGACGACATGCTGTTGTCTGCCTTGAGTAACCTAGGAGGGTATATAGCAGAGAGTCACCAGCGACCGTACAGTGTAATGTATAGCATGCAAGCACAAAAATACAAAGTACACTTCGGCACAAGTGGGGGTGAGCCCTTGAGGGCTGCTTACTGCCCGCTGAAAAGCGGGTGTGAGGTCGCAGAATCCCGTGTCTGGGTCTCCCAGTCTCCCCTCTCCAGCTCAGCGTGCAGACAGGAATGGCTGCCGGCGTCCTGTGAGGAGGGGCGGACCGTGGGCGTGCCACAAACAAAGTGCGGGAAACTGGCGTCCCACTGTGCCCAGTGTGAGGGCTGGAGTATGTAAAGCAGACTCCAGCCCTCAGCGCTGATGGTCTGTACAGCGTCCCGCCCTCCCCCTGACTGGCAGGTCTGGGGGCGGGAACGAAACGAACTAGGCCGCAAAAGCCGGGGACTGTAGTAATAAGCGCGGCCGTCATACATGCACGGCTAGCGCGGAAGTCCCCGGCGCACCACAAGTCCCAGCCGCGTCGCAGTGAAAACTGACCCCAGCGGCCGGCGCGGCCGTTCGTACTAAGTCTACTCACTCAGCAGCGCTGTAGTGAGGAATGGCACAAGCGCAGCAGCGCTGATGTCCCCGGCGCACTAACACGCCCAGCATGCTGCGGTGTGCGCGCGGTATGCCCGGGGACACAGAGTACCTTAACGAAGCAGGGCCCTGTCCCTGACGATACTCAGCTCCATATCCAGCCGATTCTCCGGGGGCTGTGGAAGGAGCACGGTCTCAGTGCCTGGAGACCGGTAAAGTCCCACTTCACCCAGAGCCCTAATGGGGATGGGGAAGGAATCAGCATGTGGGCTCCAGCCTCCGTACCCGCAATGGGTACCTCAACCTTAACAAACACCGCCGACAGAAAGTGGGGTGAGAAGGGAGCATGCTGGGGGCCCTAGTATGGGCCCTCTTTTCTTCCATCCGACATAGTCAGTAGCTGCTGCTGACTAAACAGTGGAGCTATGCGTGGATGTCTGACCTCCTTCGCACAAAGCATAAAACTGAGGAGCCCGTGATCCCACGGGGGGGTGTATAGCCAGAAGGGGAGGGGCCTTACACTTTTTAGTGTAATACTTTGTGTGGCCTCCGGAGGCAGTAGCTATACACCCAATTGTCAATTGTCTGGGTCTCCCAATTAGGAGCGACAAAGAAACTATATATCATCAATATATCATTGTACTCAGCTCCCCCCTGCTCTATAACGTAATGCCTGCAGATTAGTCTATTTTTATGCTGAAAGATTCCCTTTAAATCTGAGAATAATCCTACATAAGAAAAGACTCTTAACTAGAAACTTTTTCACCCATTTTAAAAGACCATCCACACAGTCATTACATTATACACTCCAACACCCATTTCAAAGTTGACAACCATACTAAATATGTAAACTAAAGCTAAAATATCTAAAACCAATGACATTTCACTTGAACTAGAAATACACTGAATATTAGCTGTCAGCTTGTATTTATACAGAAGAAATAATGCGGCTGACCTTTAGAGCCAGTGAACAGAAGATCATCAGTAGCATCTACACAAAGCACAGCCTTGTTGTGCCCTTCAGCTATATGGATACACTGTATAAGGGATGATTTGCTGCTCTTGCACGAAGGAAATGGGTTAATTACGCCCCTGGAGAGAAGAAGACATTTGTGTTAATGCTGCTCATTAAAAGTAATCTGACAATTTCTGCTACTCAATATACAACACATGCAGTAATTGCGATTATTAAAGATCAACAGGTTTGTGCGTGCACAAAAGTAACGTTATAATTATTAATACACATGAGGTTTGGGGGATTCTTGATCATGCTGTCAGCCAGAATAAATGCTTGGTGTGAATAAAGCAAAGAAGCAAAAGTTAAAAAAAAATAAATAATGCAACCTACAGTGCATAAAATAGCATTAAGGATACATGCATATACAATTTGTTTCAGTCTCAAAACTGTGCCCACTATTTCCTCCATTAACTCACCCTCCCTTTAAGAATGTAATGTCAAATGGAATAAGAATCCATTGAAGAATACTGGCAGCAGCCCATCCGGAAAGAAGATATGGCTAACTCGGAAAACAGGAGTGGTCAATCTGAGGGCAAAGCTTGAAGGGAACCTGTCAGGTCCTGCAAAACACCAACATTTACATGTCCAAATTGCCTTCCTAACCATACCTGTATAACATCGTTCTCTAAAATAAAACATTAAAAAAAAAAGCATTAATTACCCTGGTTTTTCTTAATCAAATTCAAGGGAACCAATCACCAGGATTTTCGTACATACTGGCAGTGATGGCCACACTTGGAAATCCTGTTATCATGGCCACAGGAAAAAGGGCTGACAAGTCAGGGGAACTAACACCCTTGCAACTAGTCAGAGGCTTAAAAGGGAACCAATCACCAGGATTTTCGTATATAAGCTGAAGCCAGTGCTATACTGGCACTATCAGGCTGATTCTATACATACCTGTAGTGGTCAGCTCGGATATATAGGTTTTGAAATCCAAGAAAGTAAAGTTTATAAAATTAGCGGCTTGTTGAGTGACAGCAGCAAGGGAACAGAATATACGCATAGTTATCACCTCCCTCTGTTAGAATTAGCATAAGTATACAAATGATTCACTTTGTCTCTTGCAGGACCTGTGTGAGGTCATACCCATGTGACCTGGTATCCAGCTTTGTTGACTGAGGCCCCGCCCCTTCTGCTCACATGGGTATGACCTCACACAGGTCCTGCAAGAGACAAAGTGAATTGTTTGTATAATGTATAATATATATATAATGTATAATTCTAACAGGGGGAGGGGATAACTATGAATATATTATCTGCTCTTTTCCTGCTGTCACTCAGCAAGCAGCTAATTTTATAAACTTTACTTTTTGGATTTCAAAACCTAAACATCCAAGCTAACCATTACAGGTATGTAGAGAATCAGCCTTATAGTGCCAGTACAGCACTGGCTTTAGGTTATATACGAAAATAATGGTGATTGGTTCCCTTTAAGACTCTGAAAAGTTGCAAGGGTGTTAGTTCCCCTGACTTGTCAGCCCTTTTTCCTGTGGCTATGATAACAGGATTTCCAAAAGTCAGTGCACCTCAGAAGCAGAGTGGATGCATCCTGGTTTCAGAAGTCTTCTGCACTTCTGGTCATGCACAGTACACCTCTATAGCCGGGTGGATGTATCCTGGCTTCAGAGGGGGGGGAATGCTCATGATGTGAAAGTCTTCTGCACTTTCGACCATGCGCAGCGCATCTCTGAAGCTGGGAAGCGTCCACTCGGTTATAGGGGTGCACTATGCGTGACCGGAAGCACAGAAGACTTCTGAAGCCGGGATGCATCCACCCTTCTTCTGAGGGGAACTGACATGGCTGGAATGAGCCACTCGCATGCGTGAAATTTTCAGGAGCTGGCGGTGATGTCAGGTCAAGAGAATCATGTTATTATGGATAATATGGAGAAAGGGTCGGCTAGTAAGGGGAACTAGTCACAGGCTTAATTTGAATAAGAAAAATGGAGGTAATAAATGCTTTTTTAAAGTTTTATTTTAGAGAATGATGTTATACAGGGCTGATTAGGAATGGAATTTAGACATACAAATGTAAAGGCTACTGAGTTGGAGGGCAAAAGGGATCTGACAGGTTCCCTTTAACATGTACCATCGCATCAAAACATGTGCCAAACGTATGGCATAAATGATGGCACACATTATTGGTGCAACTGTGCAGTTTACACCACCTACAGATTGGACAGGATTAAAAAATATACCCCACTGTGCTTTCATGAAATAGCGGTTTGCTAGTGCTATTGTACATGTCATTCACATACACCTAAAATAAAATGTCAAAGTCAGCAAGCAAAATTATAACCGTCTGAAATTAATAACTTAAATTATATCTATTACGATAAGACACCAGATGCAGGGAACAAGATACGGTAGTAAGTGCAGAATAAGAACAAAAAATAAATCATGCAGAAAATAAAAGTAGCGTTACTTGCAACAAGGAAAAGTGTACAAGGAAATGTGTACCTGTGTACCTCGGACAGAGAGGAATCACTTTCATCAGACCTACAAAGATCAGTAGTAGAGAGTGCAAGGGGAAAGAATACAGATATCAGAAGGGTAAAGTCTGCTCCAGTGATAGGCGACACACACAGCCCGACCACACCAAAAACACAGATGGGCATTAGTGCCAAGGGGCACCTATAGTTCCTGATACGTAGCAACATGTTTTCTACCATCGGCCAAAAAGACTGCAAAACTACACATATCAACTGTTAACATAGAAGCTAATAAATAGAAAATAATGTGGTGGACTGAACATTTCTCCCACTTTACACACCGCAGTCTTGTGTATGCCTCTGAACAAAAATGTAAAAAATAGAAAAGCAGATTTGCAATATTGAAACTTCCTTGGTATTAGTGTGAAGGCATGTTATACCAGAAAATCTGTGACGTTAAAATGTTAATTAATGTTAGGACAAATCACTTTTATTTATATATATTTTTTTTTTTTTTTAAAGATAAAGTTATGATATGACCTCAATTAATAGGAAGAGAAGGCAGTAATGTGGGATAATGATATATTCTCTTATGATCTATTGGTTACCAGTTTTAGTTACATTCTTGACATCACTACAGCTTTGTGCGGTGACAAGACGGTAAGTGCACACTGATTTATTTTGGAGTCTCCACTCCACTCCAAAAACGCCTGAAAAAAAAAAAATCACAAAAGAAAATACTTGAAAGTCTCTTCCTATTCATTTCTATTGTAAAACCTGTTCATGTTCAACATTTAGAGCTTTTTTTTATTCCACTTCAGGTTTTTCAAAATACTTAGTAGGAGAAAAGCAAGTGTATGTCACCTGTTTTTAAGGGTCTGCTGATGGATAAGCCTCCAAAATAAGCACCGTCCAAAAGGCTGCAAAATACGATTCAAAAAAAGCCTATGCAAAACCCTTGAAAAAACTGCTCAAAATTGCTTTTGATCCTCAAAAAACTCCAAAAATAAAGCATTTCCTGAAGGTGTTTTCACTAAAAATCTTTTTTTTTTTACTGCTGCACCAAAACTGTGTGCACATAGCGTCCGTTTAAGAACTCATGCAGACGACAGGATTTTTGGGCCATCAAAATAATAATAAAAAAAAAAAAAAAAAAAAAAATCGGACGGCACTCGGGCTAATGTTATCCAATAAGACAGTACACATGTGCAATTTTGTTCTCGAACCAAGGGGGAAAAAAAAATAAATAAATTGCAGCATGCATGATTTGCCTTTGGGAAACGGTGTCTGTGAAAGAAAATCGGACTGCACTAAGATGGCATTAGCATAATTGGACCGTTTTTCTCGGCTGGAGAAAATACAGTCGTCTGCACGAGCCCTAAAGGCAAGGTTAGACAAGGTGGCACTGAGGTTCGCACAATTAAAAGAAGTCATCCACTACTTTTCCACTGATGGCCTATCCTTAGGAAAAGATCATCAATGTCTGATCTCCCGGGGCACTCCCGCCGATCAGCTGTTCTCGGTGCTGGCGGTAGGAGTCCAGAAACGCTCAGTGACAATCTGTCCCGCCTTTTGACAGTGGCTGCTCATCCGCCTCATATTGATTTGAATGGGAGGCGGATGTGCAGTATCCGGCAACGGCTGCTATCAGAAGACAGAGCAGCTCCGAAGCTGAGAGTTTACAGGTACCTGCTTTTGCCCAAGCACCGAGGACAGCTGACCACGAGAGGGTGTCCCAGCCGATTAGACATTGATGACCTATCCTGAGGATAGGCCAGCAATGTAAAGGTAGTGGACAACCTCTAACAGCTTTCTGACAATATCACGTCTCCATTTAACAATCAACTTAGAAACTGTGGCAGCCAGCACATCTGGGACGTCCAGTCAGGCCCAGTCTAAATAACATCTTCTAATAGAAGATATTGAATAGTTTTTACATCTTCTATTTTCTCAAAATACATTTTTTATTTAAATTTTCTTCTGGTAAGCTTCTTATAAGGAAAGAGATCGGTATATTCATGATTTGAGTGTTATTTTATTAATAGCCTAATGAGACTGTACAAAATAAGTAATCATATTGCTAATTCCTACTGAAATTGCTACATCATGGCATACAGTTCTTGATCTTATTATTTACTATTTTAGTCTATAGGAGACATAAGGTAGTGGATGGGATAATAAACTGTCTAATGTGTGCAGCTGCCTGCAGCTGATAAGCTGCTCAGTAAATGGAGTGGATGTATAAATGCCCACCAGAGCGTGATCTCCGAGATACACGGAGAAGCAGAATGATAAACCGTATCACATACTCCAGTGTATCACCAATATCAGCCAATCCAGGGGTCTTTTCCTATTTCTATGTTTAGGAGACTTAAATCACATGTATTGTTCAATGCAGCTCCATCATTAAAGTTTAAAGGCTTTTGCACACATTTTTTATTTATAGGTCATTTGCTTCCCAAATGCAAAGTTATGAATGGTTGTCATATTAACGTACATTTTAATCAATAGATATTAGAATACTAGTAAGTTCCTTAATTGGTGGTGTTTAAAAAAACCTTATAAATGTACCACTGCTATTTATTACTGTGTTATATACTATGCACAAGTAAACTCATCCAAAATCAAGTCAGTCACTGATTTGCTTTATGATGAGCACAGGACTGACACAGCAAAAACACTGGCTCCTGTGATAAAACAAACAGACACGGAAACGTGTTCCCTCACACTGAAATACAGCTGAGATTCCTTGGCAAGATGTTTGTAAACTGACTTATATTTTCCCCCTTGACTAGGAGCTGCAACAGCTCTACTTGGCTGAGCAAAGCAAATAACACAGTACATGGTAGGGGCAGATGTAGGAGGAACACTTCTTTTAATCACAACAAATTGTGGATCATACGAAGATTTCAAGATCTATAGGTTAAAATGAACTTTGTTAGTAGGACAAACCCTTTAAGTGACTTTCCAGATAGTCTTAAAAGAGGTTATCCAGTACTCTTATAATGATGGCCTATCCTTAGGATAGGTCATCAAGACCTATTGATTTGAATGGCAGACGGATGTGCAGTACCTGGCCGCGGCTGCTAACAGTTGACGGGGCAGATTTAGAATTGAGAATTTCCATCTGCCTGCTGCCGCCACAGGGACCTACATCAGCAGATTGGCAGGGGTGCGTGGCGTCGGACCCTGGCCGAACAGTCATTGATGACCTATCCTAAGGATAGGCTATCAATGTTAACCTACCTCTCTTAAGTCCTTTAGCTAACCGAATGATGTGTAAAATAAATCCAAATCCATCCATCCAACAAGCCTACAACCTGCCGTAACCCTCAGTCTGATATAGCGCCGAACAACCAGCTCTACCCTAACCTACTGTATCCTCACCTATTCCTTGTAGACTGTGAACCCTCGCGGGCAGGGACCTCTCTCCTCCTGTACCAGTCTGTGCCTTGTATGGTTTATGATTATTGTACTTGTTCCTATAATGTATACCCCTTTCACATGTAAAGCGCCATGGAATAAATAGCGCTATAATAATAATAAATAATCATAATCCTGTTCCTGGTTCAGACAGCTCTCTGCTCCCCCTCTCCCTTCTCTCAGTGTTAGAGCGTACAGGAGGGATGGGAGATGTACATAGATATGCAGTAAGCGAGGTGAGAAAGAATCTAAGGTCTTATGAAAAGTAGAGAAAACAGGCTATAGATAAGGAGGAAAGCACACAGAGTGGAAACAAGTGTAGACTTGGATCACTGCTGATGCATAATGGACACACAAAGCTCACATCCAGAATGTATTACAGGGAGAAACACTGCTACAAGAAAAAAAAACATGAAACTTGAATCAAGTTGCAAACTGCATATCAACTTTACCTCAAACACTAAAGTGTATCAGGGGGTCTAGGGAATGAAAAATTGTAAACTGAAACTTAGTGCAGCAGTATTAGTTTAAAGTAACCACTACACATGTTACTAGATTTTTTTTTTTACATATCAAAGTTGTCCATAGCCTTTAAAAATAAACAATGAAGAAACACGGAAGTGGACACCAGGATAGAAACCAGGAGGACTGCTTTAATGGTCAATAGGGTCCATCAAGCGCTGTTAGTTTCCACCATGTCACGGATCGGACTCTGCCTTTAATTTTATGACCGAGCAGAACAAAGGACTTTATAAAACGTACATGTGAACAAAGCCCAATATTTTGAGCAGCGAAGGAAAACCTTAATTAAGAGGATAATAAAGCACTGAAACTCCCTGTGCAATAATTATAAATTTCTTCTTCAAAAATGTTTATTATATATATTTTAACCAACCTTTACAACATAACTCCAGTTAATAGAAAAAAACTCCTCTTCATAAATTTGGCAGTCTAATTGTAAATCAAATGCATAACTGTCATTTAAAAAAGTATTAGTGATTTTATTACTTGAAGTAAAGGTCTAGTTTTCCTTTAACATTTCAAGCAAACTCTTCTGTTCTCTCCCAAGGCAGTTTTTCTTTTTAATTAATACTAGTAACAAGCAGTCTGACGCTTGGACGCGCTTGACTCGTTTACCAAGTACAGTGGAACGAACCTTGGTTAACGAGAACAATCCGTTCTGGAAGTGTGTTTGTTGTTAACCAAGTTACTCATCTAACAAAGCAAGATTTCCCATAGAACATCATTGCAATGCAGACAATTTTTTCCACAACTTGTTAAATGTGTCATCCTGGTCCCCTATTGTGCCATTCCACACACGTACAAACTCGCACAAACACGCACAAACACAAACATATTATGCTCACCTTACCTTCCGTTCCATCGCGGCCTCCTGGATCTTACAGTTCGCCGGTACGAGATGTGTATCGGGTAAATATTGCGATGAGGGAGGTACTTCCGCTGCCAGAGTGCTGACGTCAAAAGCAGGAGTCACTTGCCTCTGATTGGTCAGCGCGCTGCCTTTGAGTAGCGGCTGACAGCGGAAGTTCCTCCATCTTCACGATGGTTACCGATACACATCCTGTAGTAGCGAACTACAAGAACTATGAGGCCGGCGATGGAACGGAAGGTAAGGTGAGCATAATATGTGTTTGTGCGTGTTTGTGTGTGTTTGTGCGGACTGCAAGAGCGGGTTAGAGCGCGGTGGATGTACGGAACCAGAAGAGTGTGCGGTGAATATTTTGCTCGTACAGCAAAGCTTGCTCGTAAACGGAGTTACAAATTAACAGCAAGCTTTGCTCGTTAAGCAAAATACTCGCTAACTGGGTTACTCGTTAACCGAGGTTCAACTGTATAATGGAAATCAAAGGGGAACTCAAGCATTTTGTCAGAAAATCTTCTGTAAAAATGCTAGAGTTCCCCATTGGCTTCCATTATACTCGGTAAACGTGTCGAGCCCGTCCGAGAACCTGAGCATGGTAGTGCTCACTGATCACCAATTAAAACATTTTAGCGACCCAATTTAAGCAATCAACAATGGCGTTAGAGGTTACAATGCAACAGCATTCAATGGTAAACACAACAAATAGGGAGGGTGAAGCAACACATCCAGTGAAATGAACCATTTATTAACCCATGTAGTGTTTCAGCTCTATTTAGTTTCTTTTTGTTTGGATCAAGTCCATAGAGGAGTGCACCCCCTCTTTGAAACTGCCAGTGCTGCTTCTTTTCCTTTAGTTACTCTTTAAATGGTTTGTCCTCTACTAGGACAACCCCTTCTCATTAACCATGTTTGCCCCATCAAAATAATAAAGCTTATACTCACCTCCCATGCCGCAGCCATTCCAGCGGTGTCGGCACTTGCATTCCCGGGGCTCACGTGAGAGGATGTTACGTCACATGAACCCTGGGCCCAATCACTGCATGATTCTCTCTCCCTGCCGTCAGACAAATAAGTAATCAAAAGGCAGTGAGAGCAGTGGCTGGCCGCTCCCCTCCTCTTAAAGGGAACCTGTCATCAGAAATTTAGCTATAAAGCTAAAAGTTCCCCCCTCTGCAGCTCCTGGGCTGCATTCTAGGAAGCTTCCTATAGATTTTGTGTCACCTTTTATCCCAAAATAAACACTTTATAAACTGGTACCTTTTCGTATGTAAATTTCTTAATTTTCCATGTGGGCGGGCTGCCTGATGTACGTTGCTGTTCCTCCATCATATTGACGCCGCCCCCGAACGCTGAATTTGAAAGTTCAGGACACCGCCCCTGGGTGCCCGTGGTCCAGCGCATGCGCTGTTCCACTGTAGCGGTGCCGTGCACTGTGTGCACGTGCGACCGCTGTGACGCTTTGCGCGGGCACGAGGTTATGGGCGGCGCTGTTAGTGTCATCAGTAAGTGCCGCCCATAACCTCGTGACCTCGTGCTGAGCATGATGGGAAGGAGGGGACGTCCGGGCATCATTCCTCCAGCGCTTGCGCATAACGCTGGAGGAATAGGGGAAAGTGCGGTCACGAGGTTATGGGCGGCACTTACTGATGACACTAACAGCGCCGCCCATAACCTCGTGCCCGCGCAAAGCGTCACAGCGGTCGCACGTGCACACAGTGCACGGCACCGCTACAGTGGAACAGCGCATGCGCTGGACCACAGGCACCCAGGGGCGGTGTCCTGAACTTTCAAATTCAGCGTTCGGGGGCGGCGTCAATATGATGGAGGAACAGCAACGTACATCAGACAGCCCGCCCACATGGAAAATTAAGAAATATACATACGAAAAGGTACCAGTTTATAAAGTGTTTATTTTGGGATAAAAGGTGACACAAAATCTATAGGAAGCTTCCTAGAATGCAGCCCTGGAGCTGCAGAGGGGGGAACTTTTAGCTTTATAGCTAAATTTCTGATGACAGGTTCCCTTTAATTACTTATATGTCACAAGGCGAGAACAGAGAAGCAGCCGGTGATTGGGAGCAGGGCTTGCGTGACGTAACAATCCTGGGAACGCAAGTGCCGACATACCTGGAACGTAGACTGCACGCGAGGTGAGTGTATTTATTTTAACAGTGGTAAACATGGCGAATGAGAAGGGATTGTACAAGTGGACAACTCCTTTAATGGTAAATACACTATATGGACAAAATTATTGGGACACCTATGGAAACGTCTATGATATTCCATTCTAAACCCATAGAAGTTCGAGTCTACTGAGAGAAGAGAAAATGCAATGGCAATGTGGCTGCAATCTGTGTTTGGGATTAACTGAACTGTGGTAATGACAGAGTTGTTAATCTTTTTGCAGTTAAAATTAGACACAAATAATACCTTCTATGTGAGGAGTTGTGCATAAACCTGTCTTTCATTCATACCAAACTAAACAATGGAAGAAAAAACTTTCTGTTAGGGAGAAATACACGAACGATAAAAGTATGAGACAACTACACGTTACACCGACAAATGTTTCTATAACACTGCTTTCTAAATCCATGGGCATTGATATGAACTTGGACCATCCCCTATTGGCAGGTACAACAGCCTCCACACTTGGAAGATTTTGTATAAAATTTTAGAGAGTGCCTATAGGAATTTGTGCACATTTATCTAAAAGAGTATTTGTGGGGTTAGCCAGGCACTGGTATTGGATGATATGGCCTGGTTCACAATATCTGTTTTCGTTCATCCCAAAAGTGGCCTTCACCACAGGGGTCTCGCAGAGCCATCATGGTCTTCCAAACCAAACTCACCAAGGCTTGCTTTTATGGAACTTGCTTTGTGCAAGTGTTCGCTAACTGACTTTCAGTGGTTATCCCAATACATTTCTGTCCATAAAGTGTGTGTCACTTTGTAATGCAGTAAAATAAATAATTATTTTGTCTAGTCAATGGAAAATAGCTAGCCAAACATATCAAAGCTTTAGTCTCAGGAAGATAACCTTTTAAACATGAAATGGGCTGATCACAAGTCTCATCCTCATCAAAGGCTGCCATAGCTGTATGAAGCCAGGAGTTGGCGTACAATTCCCCTGCTGCAGCCTAGCATTACATAGCAGCAATTCACCCGTGAACGCCTCTTCATTCTGGCTGATAGAAAACGGCCTCTATGGCATCCAATTATCCGAATAGGGAGTATGCACAGACATTAAAGCAAAGTCTGGCTCATGGTAAATTTACAAGTCGTGTCAATGATATTATGGTACTGATGTACAAAAACATTTCATATCCTTCAACATACAACAGCCAGTGGTAAAATACATTTTACTTTATCCAAGGGAAACATTTAGAGATACACAATAGATTTGATAAAGTATTCAATCACAAAGATATTTGCTTTGACTGTTCTAAACCCACCAAGGTACAATGTATCAAATTAAGCTTCCTGTTCTTGTACAAAATCTTGGATCTCTGCCTGTACAATAAGTAAAGTCTAAGGTACTAAGAAGGCATGGCTTAATTCTTCATGTGTAGGTCAATTATCATAAACTGAATGATTACTTCCTAATCTATTGCATGACAGAATGCAACAGTCAGTCTGCCATTCCCTTCTGAAACTTTGCAGTCTTGTGCCTGCCAATGTAAGGGGTGGCTTATTATCCTAGAACTTACTTATCCTGCTGACATGTTGAGTTTCCCTGAGAAACTGTGAGACGGCTAAAAACATTCATTTCATTACGGGTTCGGCTCGTTGGGGAAGAAGGAGGTGATAGACTAGCCTCTGAGGTTCCCGAGTCTGAGCTACAAGAAAAAAAGAACACGGAATGCTCACTTCAATGGGTTAGAAAAGATGGAAGTCGGCAAAATGACTCATGCTATACAAGCCTGCTTTCCAAATAGCAATTTACAGGATTCTTGTCAATAAAACATGGCAACTCCTGTAGCATGTTCTCCACTAACAAAAAACAGAGGCTTACACAAGAACAATAATAGAAAAAAAAACAGGCAAAGCCAGCGCAACAAGTATTGGCACATATAGTCTACAAAACTGGAACACAGAGCCCCTCAATTTATCTCATTTCTAAATGTCAACTACCACTAGATGACTTCTGCCATGTCCTGGAAGCAACGCCAGCACACAATACAGGACATAGAGGAGGAAGAAACAGAACATGTCCATGGGGCATACGTACAATTTTTGTTCTTTGGATTTAACCGGCTTCTCCCCACTCCTATCATAGGTTTTCCTTCTTGATGAAGGAGAAGGCTCAGGAATACGTCTTTCAGCCGATGCATTTGGCTTAGACCTGAGAATTATACCAATATCAAGACAATTCTTAAAATCTTGTACTCTGAGGTTCTGTATATATTTCAAGTGTGACATGAATAATTTAATCAGCATGATTGTTAAAAGGACAATTTTCTACACACAAAAAAACAATTCTATATCCATATGCATAAACATAGGAATATATTTAACCACAGCTTTGAGATTAAACACAAAAACGTACAAATATTACACACAATCCAAACATGCTGCTCCATCCCAAACCCTGGCTAGGAAAAACATTCATTGAAGACTGTTATAACTCAGTTTTGCCATCAGCATATTGTTATTAAAAGAAACCTGTCAAATCCAAAAAAAAGCTATTTACCTGCAGATATAGGGGTAATCTAAAAATATAGCTTGTAAACCATTTCTGGCTGGCTTACTAGAGTAGCAGTTACAGGGAGAAAATTAAGTTATATTCTCCCTGCAGCCACTCTCTTCCAGTCATCAGGAAGGTGCAGGGTGGTATTACAGTCACAGCTCAGTACACAAAGCAAACTGATTGACCACCTGCTCTGTACACACAAACTGCATATACATCCTGAAGTGCAGGCTCTAAATCAGAGTGATAACTGTAACCGCACCCCCCTCCTCCATTGTTGAATTTTAAAACATATCAGCGTGTATACGAAGTTTAATTATTTTTTTACGATTTATACATTAATACATTTATACAAAATATTCCTAGTTTTTTATGCTTAAGGGTTCATGCCGGCAATGAGTATTTGGTGTTTTGGATGCTGTATTGTTTTTGCAGCATTTATGCACCTTTTAGGTTAATTGCCTTTTTTTCATTGCTTTGCTTTACGTATGTTTTTATTGCATTTTTGGTCTCTTGTTGGTATGTTATGTTCTAAATAAAGCTGCATTGTTTTTGATACTTTGATATTTGGCCTTGACAAAATTTTATTGACATATTCATATGAACTTTACATACATTTTTAGTGTGTTATTTTGTAGTCGCCCATGACACCAGATAATAAATGAGGGCTCTGAACAGCAACACCTATTGCTAGGTTAATATTCTCTAAAAAGGGTATTTGAAAGAGGGTAAGTAGATAATTCAATTAACAGCACACTGTACAGAACCCTTATTTATTACATGGAGGGTACTGAGAAATGACAGCTAGGCTAGAAAGAAGGGAATTTTGTTTACTTACCGTAAATTCCTTTTCTTCTAGCTCTAATTGGGAGACCCAGACAATTGGGTGTATAGGCTATGCCTCCGGAGGCCGCACAAAGTATTACACTCAAAAGTGTTAAGCCCCTCCCCTTCTGCCTATACACCCCCCGTGCTCCCACGGGCTCCTCAGTTTTGGTGCAAAAGCAAGAAGGAGGAAAAAGAATTATAAACTGGTTTAAAGTAACTTCAATCCGAAGGAATATCGGAGAACTGAAACCATTCAACATGAACAACATGTGTACACAAAAAAACAGGGGCGGGTGCTGGGTCTCCCAATTAGAGCTAGAAGAAAAGGAATTTACGGTAAGTAAACAAAATTCCCTTCTTCTTTGTCGCTCTATTGGGAGACCCAGACAATTGGGACGTCCAAAAGCAGTCCCTGGGTGGGTAAAATAATACCTCGTAAGAGAGCCGTAAAACGGCCCTTTCCTACTGGTGGGCAACCGCCGCCTGAAGGACTCGTCTACCTAGGCTGGCATCCGCAGAAGCGTAGGTATGCACCTGATAGTGTTTCGTGAAAGTGTGCAGGCTCGACCAGGTAGCCGCCTGACACACCTGCTGAGCCGTAGCCTGGTGCCTCAAAGCCCAGGACGCGCCCACGGCTCTGGTAGAATGGGCCCTCCGCCCTGATGGAACCGGAAGCCCAGCCGAACGGTAAGCTTCGATAATTGGCTCCTTGATCCACCGAGCCAGGGTTGATTTGGAAACCTGTGACCCTTTACGCTGGCCAGCGACAAGGACAAAGAGTGCATCCGAGCGGCGCAGGGGCGCCGTACGAGAAATGTAGAGTCTGAGTGCTCTCACCAAATCTAACAAGTGCAAATCCTTTTCACATTGGTGAACTGGATGAGGATAAAAAGAAGGTAAGGAGATATCCTGATTGAGATGAAAGGAGGATACCACCTTAGGGAGAAAATCCGGAACCGGACGTAGAACCACCTTGTCCTGGTGAAACACCAGGAAAGGGGCTTTGCACGACAATGCTGCTATCTCAGACACTCTCCGAAGAGAAGTGACTGCTACTAGAAAAAACCACTTTCTGCGAAAGTTGTGAGAGGGAAATATCTCTCATTGGCTCGAATGGTGGTTTCTGAAGAACCATCAGAACCCTGTTTAGATCCCAGGGTTCTAACGGCCGCTTGTAAGGTGGAACGATGTGACAAACCCCTGCAGGAACGTGCGTACCTGTGGAAGCCTGGCTAGGCGCTTCTGGAAAAACACAGAGAGCGCTGAGACTTGTCCCTTAAGGGAGCCGAGCGACAAACCCTTTTCCAGTCCAGATTGAAAGAAGGACAGAAAAGTGGGCAAGGCAAAAGGCCAGGGAGAAAAAACCCTGAGCAGAGCACAACGACAGGAAAAATTTTCCACGTCCTGTGGTAGATCTTGGCGGACGTTGGTTTCCTAGCCTGTCTCATAGTGGCAAAGACGTCTTGAGATAACCCTGAAGACGCTAGGGTCCAGGACTCAATGGCCACACAGTCAGGTTGAGGGCCGCAGAATTCAGATGGAAAAAACGGCCCTCGAGATAGCAAGTCTGTTTGGTCTGGTAGTGTCCACGGTCGGCCGACCGTGAGATGCCACAGATCCGGGTACCACGACCACCTTGGCCAGTCTGGATCGACGAGGATGGCGCAGCGGCAGTCGGTCCTGATCTTGCGTAACACTCTGGGCAACAGTGCCAGCGGAGGAAACACATAAGGGAGCTGAAACTGCGACCAATCCTGAACTAAGGCTTCTGCCGCCAGAGCTCTGTGATCTTGAGACCGTGCCATGAACATTGGTACCTTGTTGTTGTGCCGGGACGCCATGAGGTCGACGTCCGGCACCCCCCAGCAGCAACAGATCTCCTGAAACACGTCCGGGTGAAGGGACCATTCCCCTGCGTCCATGCCCTGGCAACTGAAATAATGTGCTTCCCAGTTTTCCACGCCTGGGATGTGAACTGCGGATATGGTGGATGCCGTGGCTTCCACCCACATCAAAATCCGCCGGACTTCCTGGAAGGCTTGCCGGCTGCGTGTGTCGCCTTGGTGGCTGAAGTATGCCACCGCTGTGGAATTGTCCGACTGAATTCGGATCTGCTTGCCCTCCAGCCACTGCTGGAACGCTTTCTGGGCAAGATACACTGCCCGTATGTCCAGAACGTTGATCTGAAGCGAGGACTCTTGCTGGGTCCACGTACCCTGAGCCCTGTGGTGGAGAAAAACCGCTCCCCACCCTGACAGACTCGCGTCTGTCGTGACTACTTCCCAGGATGGGGGTAGGAAGGATATCCCCTTCGATAATGAAGTGGGAAGAAGCCACCACCGAAGGGAAGCTTTGGTCGCCTGAGAGAGGGAGACGGTCCTGTCGAGGGACGTCGGCTTCCTGTCCCATTTGCGTAGGATGTCCCATTGAAGGGGACGCAGGTGAAACTGCGCGAAAGGGACTGCCTCCATTGCTGCCACCATCTTCCCCAGGAAGTGCATGAGGCGCCTCAAGGGGTGTGACTGGCCTTGAAGGAGAGATTGTACCCCTTTCTGTAGTGACTACTGCTTAATCAGCGGAAGCTTCACTATCGCTGAGAGGGTATGAAACTCCATGCCTAGATATGTCAGCGATTGGGCCGGTGTCAGATTTGACTTTGTAAAATTGATGATCCACCCGACACCCTGGAGAGTCTTCAGGGAAGCGTCGAGGCTGCGTTGGCATGCCTCTTGAGAGGGTGCCTTGATCAGTATCCAAGTACGGGATCACCGAGTGACCCTGAGAGTGGAGGACCGCTACTACAGTAGCTATAACCTTGGTAAAAACCCGTGGGGCTGTTGCTAGGCCGAACGTCCGTGCCACGAATTGCAGGTGTTCATTTCCTATGGCGAAGCGCAAGAAGCGCTGGTGCTCTGGAGCAATCGGTACGTGGAGATAAGCATCTTTGATATCGATCGACGCAAGGAAATCTCCTTGGGACATTGAGGCGATTGGAGTAAAAACCGTGGCTCAGTTGCTGAAGAGGAACCGGGATCACCACTCCTTCTGCCTTCAGAGTGCGCAGTGCCTGCAGAAGAGCCTCGGCTCGCTAGTGAGGCGGGGATGACCTGAAGAATCGAGTCGGGGGACGAGAGGTGAACTCTATCTTGTAACCGTGAGACAGAATGTCTCTCACCCAGCGGTCTTTTATTTGTGGCAGCCAGGTGTCGCAAAAGCGGGAAAGCCTGCCACCGACCGAGGATGCTACTAGAGGAGGTCGAAAGTCATGAGGAAGCCGCTTTGTTAGCGGCGCCTCCGGTGGCCTTTTAAGGACGTGACTTAGACCGCCATGCATCAGAGTTCCTTTGTACTTTCTGAGACCTTTTGGACGAGGAGAATTGGGACCTGCCCGCGCCCTGAAAGGACCGAAACCTCGACTGCCCTCTCCTCCGTTGGGGTATGTCCTGTTTGGACTGGGGTAAGGATGTATCCTTTCCCTTGGATTGTTTGATGATTTCATCCAGACGCTCGCCAAACAGCCTGTCGCCAGAAATTGGTAAACTGGTTAAGCGCTTTTTGGAAGCAGAATCTGCCTTCCATTCCCGTAGCCACAAGGCCCTGCGGAGTACCACCGAATTGGCGGCCGCGACCGCCGTACGGCTCGCAGAGTCCAGGACAGCAATAATATCGTAAGACGCAATTGCCGAGGTCTGGGTGGTAATGGATGCCACTTGTGGCGCGGCCGTGCATGTGGCTGCTTCAATTTGTGCTTGATCTGCTGAGATAGCTTGTAGCGCCCATACAGCTGCGAATGCTGGGGCAAAAGAAGCTCCGATAGCTTCATAGATGGATTTCAACCAGAGCTCCATCTGCCTGTCAGTGGCATCCTTGAGCGAGGCCCCCTCGTCCACTGCAAGTATGGATCTAGCCGCCATTGTCTGGAGATTGGAGGATCCACTTTGGGACACTGAGTCCAACCTTTAACCACGTCAGGGGGAAAAGGATAACGTGTATCCTTAAGGCGCTTAGAAAAAACGCTTATCTGGACAAGCATGATGATTCTGGACTGCCTCTCTGAAATCAGAGTGGTCTAGAAACATACTCGGTGTAAGAGAAGCTGACTCCTCCGCCGGAGGAGCTGAGGGAGAAATATCCAGCATTTGATCGATGGACGCAATAAGAACGTTCAGTATGGCGTCCCCGTCTGGAGTATTAAGATTGAGAGCGCCCTCAGGATCAGAATCCTGATCAGCTGTCTCCGCATTATCAACCAGAGAATTCCCCCCGCTGAGACCCTGAACAATATGATGTCGAGGGAAATTCTAAGCGAGCCCGCTTAGTCGGTCTGGGGCTGGGGTCTAAGTCAGAACCCTCAGCCTGGGATGTATGAGATACCCCGGGAGGACATTGTTGGTCCAACTGAGGGGGGCCAGGGAACAATGATTCAACAGAGTCCCTTTGCTGAGATACCGGCCTGGACTGCAAGGCTTCTAGTATCTCCGCCATAGTCTCAGAGAGTTTTGCAAACTCCGTCCCCGTCACTAGGACAGTGTCAACAGGTGGCTCCCCCTGGGCCCCTCTTAGCAGAGGCCCTGGCTGAAGAAGTGTCACAGGGCCGAACATTGCACACAATGAGGGTCAATGGAACCTGCCGGCAGCTGGGTCGTACAAGCGACGCAGGCAGCATAATAAGCCTGTGTTTTTGGCACCCCTGCCTTTTGTGGGCGCCATGCTATTGTTTTCCCTGAGTAACACACTAGGGTACATAGCCAGAATGAACTGTGCTCATACAGTGTAAAATATATACTAAAAACAAATAATGTATCAGTACACTACAGCACCATGAGGCTAGCACCACAGGTGCTGCTTACCATCCGCCTAAAGCGGTTATGAGGCCACCAGAGACCGTGTCTGGGTCTCTCAGGGTTTGTCCCTCTCTGCAGCATCGTAGAAGCTGACAGGAAATGGCTGCGGCGTCCTGACGAGAGGAGGGAGCCGTGGGCGTAGCCGAGGTGCTCACACTGTGCACAGTGAGGGGGGTGGAGTATGGAAATCATACTCCAGCCCTCAGTGCTGCTCTTCCGTGCAGCGTCCCGCCCTTCCCCTGCCTGTCAGGGCTGAGGGCGGGAGAAAGGGAAACTAGGCCGCAAGCCAAGCCGGGGACTCGAGTATAAGCGTGGCCGCCGTAAAAGCGCGGCCAACGCCGAAGTCCCCGGCGAACTACAAGTCCCAGCCGTGCCGCAGTTTCCCATGGCAGCGGCGGTTAGCGCGGTAGCCCCTACATGTAAACACACTCAGCGACGCTGAGTGTGTAATGGCACAGTTTAACCCGGTCCCCCGGTGCACTAGCACACCCAGCAAAGCTGAGGTGTTGCCGTGCGCGGTCCCCACAGGGATACAGAGTACCTTCACGTAGCAGGGCCATGTCCCTGAACGGTACCCGGCTCCTATCCAGCAGGCTCCACAGGAGTTGTGGATGAAGCACGGTCTCAGTGCCTGGAGACCGATAGGATCCCACTTCACCCAGAGCCCTGAGGGGGATGGGGAAGGAAAGCAGCATGTGGGCTCCAGCCTCCGTACCCGCAATGGATACCTCAACCTTAACAACACCGCCGACAAGAGTGGGGTGAGAAGGGAGCATGCTGGGGGCCCTATATGAGCCCACTTTTCTTCCAACCGACATAGTCAGCAGCTGCTGCTGACTAATCTGTGGAGCTGTGCTGTGCGTGTCTGACCTCCTTCGCACAAAGCAAAAAACTGAGGAGCCCGTGGGAGCACGGGGGGTGTATAGGCAGAAGGGGAGGGGCTTAACACTTGAGTGTAATACTTTGTGCGGCCTCCGGAGGCATAGCCTATACACCCAATTGTCTGGGTCTCCCAATAGAGCGACAAAGAAAGTTACTTAAATCCCTTAAAGCGACTATCAGCAAGTACAGGTGCTTGGTGCATCATAGTGTGGCCAAATATTTAAGTGCATCTTCCCACCTGCTTGGTTCCATCATCTCCGCCTTTCTATGGCTTTATGAAGTCAGAGGTGCCAATCAAAGAAGAAGAGGGGGTCGAGATAGAGGGGAAAACAAGCAGGTGGGAAGGTGTATTTAAATGTCTGTCCTCCCCATGATGCACGGAGTACCTGTGATTAGTTTAAACAGTCATTCTGTGCTGACAGAGTCCCTTTAACACTCCATGATTGATGAGTACATCATGAAGCATATCAGGTTCCAGTCAGCATAAGGTACTCACAACCTTAATGAAATTGAAGGGAGGATGAATGGACAAATGTACATTCTTGATAAAAATCTCCTGCCATCTACCAGGATGATGAAGATAAAGTGAGGGTGGACATTTCAGTAAGATAATGATCTAAAACACACAGCTAAAGGCCCAGTCACACTAAACAACTTACCAGCAATCCCAACAATGATACAACCTGATAGGGATCGCTGGTAAGTTGCTAGGAGGTCGCTGGTGAGATGTCCCACTAAGCGACGCTCCAGCGATCCCACCAGCAACCTGACCTGGCAGGGATCGGTGGAGCGTCGCTACACGGGTTGCTGGTGAGCTTGTCACACAGGCAGATCTCACCAGCAACCCGTGACCAGCCCCTAGCGCCGCGTGGAAGCGATGCTGCGCTTGGTAACTAAGGTAAATATCGGGTAACCAACCCGATATTTACCTTGGTTACCAGCGCACACCGCTTATCGCTGGCTTCCTGCACTCCTAGCCAGAGTACACATCGGGTTAATTACCCGATGTGTACTGTGGCTACGTGTGCAGACAGCAGGGAGCCAGCACTGACAGCTGAGAGCGGCGGACGCTGGTAACGAAGGTAAATATCGGGTAACCAAGGTAAGGGCTTCTTGGTTACCCGATGTTTACTGTGGTTACCAGCGTCCGCAGAAGCCGGCTCTTGCTGCCTGCACATTTAGTTGTTGCTCTGTCGCTGTAACACACAGCTATGTGTGCTTCACAGCGGGAGAGCAACAACTAAAAAAATGGTCCAGGACATTCAGCAACAACCAACGACCTCACAGCAGGGGCCAGGTTGTTGCTGGATGTCACACACAGCAACATGGCTAGCAACATCGCTGCTACGTCACAAAAGTTGTTCCTTAGCAGCGATGTTGCTAGCGATGTTGCTTAGTGTGACGTGGCCTTAAGGAAACTCAATTTGTTTAAGAAAATATAACTGCTAGAGTGCCCAGCCAATCAACTGACCTGAATCCAATACAAATTTTATGGAAGGAACAAAAGCTCAAAGTTCATCAGAATGTAAAGAGTATTTGTATGAAAGAATGGACCAAAATCACTCCTGAGCAATGCATGCAACTAGTTTCTCCATACAGGAGTCTTGAAGCTGTCATCACCAACAAAGTCTTTTATTGGACTCATTAAATACTTTTTAGTAAGCATGTTCAATACTTTGTCCCTGTGTAATTTTTCATTATTACACATCACTAAATTTAAGGACATCTATGGTTTGATTTCTTTGCCTGTGTGGATTTTGGATTGCTTATTACCGACATCTGATGATAAATTTAGGTCAATCGCACGTTTACAAATATACTTCGAAAACTGGTGATGTGTTTAATACTTATTTCACCCACTTTTTTAAATCTACATATCTTGTTAATTTCAGTCCATATCTACATCCATATTTGCTGGTTCTTATAAAAAGTTATGTAGTCATTGTGTACTTCAGCTTAGCCAACCTAACTTTGTGCATACTTTTTGCTGCTTTGCATTCTTGGAAGCTTTTGTCACCTTCATTTACAATGACTGGTGTAAAAACTAAAGTATGTTAATTAACAGAGCAAGATCTCCAGAAAAAAAATATGTAAGAACTGGAAATTTTAACTCAAACAAAAAATACAAATAAATAATACATTATTTGTTATTTAATGGCCTTTAGCTGGATCTCGAGTCATGGTGACTTGACTGAATGCTCTGTAGGAAGACCGATCTTGTGCAATCTCAGATTTGTCCACCAGAGTCTTCTCAGCGGTTATCTTGAGTGTCTCAAGCCATCAAGTTGCTGGTCATTCTCTTCGGCCTTGTTCCTTCTATTCTTCCAACGATTATGTGCTTCAGTGATTGCTCTCTTCGTATGATGTGTACAGGTCATAGCTTGGTGATCCTTGGTTTGAGTGACATGTCTAGCTCGATTTTTCCCAAATTTGATTTGTTAGTTCTACTGGTCATCCATGGTATTGATAACATCCTTCTCCAGCACCACATTTCAATGGCGTTGAGTCTTCTTCTGTCTTGTTTCTTCATCATCTAGGTTTTGCATCCATGTTACTACAAAAAAGACTATACTATGTATGAGCCGTGTGTTCGTCGCCAGTGAAATGTTACTCGATTTTAAGACCTTGTCCAGTGATTTCATTGTTGATTTGCCAATAGCTATTCTCCTATTGACTTCCGGTGTCATTACTGCTTCTTGAGTGATCATTGATCAGAGTAGGATGAAATCCTTTACAACTTCCACTTTGTAGCCGTCAATTTCAAGTATGTCCCGGTTGTACCTGGCAGTAATCAATATCTGTCTTTTGTTTTGAGTTAAGCAAATTTGATTCCTTCTTTCTCAGCAAGTCCAGCCTTTCTAAAAACAGCTTCTGCATATACATTGAAGCTAAATGGTGGCAGGATGCATCTCGTCTGAAGCTTTGCTCTACTTTGAACCATGACATATCTCAGTGGTCTGCTCGGACTGTTGTTTTTTGGTAAAGGTTCACAATGAGGCTAATCGGATGGTTGGGTAGATTCGTATTCTTCATGGTGTTCCAAAGTTTCTTAATAACAATATAACTTAGTAACAATGCAAAACAGGTATTTACATGTTAATGTAATTACAATATATAATAACATGATTATAATATACTAGAAGGTGGCCCGATTCTAACGCATCGGGTATTCTAGAATTTACGTATTGCGTAGTTAATGTATGATTTTTGAGAATATATATATATATATATATATATATATATATATATTGTTGTGTGTAGTTGCCAGTGTTTGTGTAGGGCGCTGTAAATGTTCTGGGTGTGTGAGAGCGGTGTTGTATGTGTGTTGCGTTGTGTGTGTTGCGTTGTTTGTGGAGCGCTGTGTGTCTGCAGCGTTGTGTGTGTGTGATGCTGTGTGTGTTGCGCGGTTTGTGTGGCTGTGGGGTGCGTGTGTGTGTTTTGGGGGGAGGTATGTTTTGTGCAGTGTGTGTGTTGCGCGGTATGTGCGTATATTTATGTATGCCGTGGTGTTTGTGTGTTGGGAGTTGTGTGTGCGGCGTTGTCTGTGTGTGTGGGTGTCTGTGTAGGGCGGTGTTTGTGGTTCCCAGTGTGTGTGTGGTGTGTTGTGTTGTGCGGTGCGCGTGTGGCGGTGTGTGTGTGTTTTGGGGGGAGTTGTGCACCCCCATCGTGCTCCATCCCCCATGCTGCGCACCCCCCATCGTGTTCCTTCCCCCATGCTGCACATCCCCATCGTGCTCCATACCCCATGCTGCGCACCCCTCATCGTGCTCCATCCCCCATGCTGCGCACCCCTCATCGTGCTCCATCCCCTATGCTGCGCACCTCCCATCGTGTTCCATCCCCCATGCTGCGCACCCCCCATCGTGCTCCATCCCCCATGCTGCGCACCCCCCATGCTGCGCACCCCCCATCGTGCTCCATCCCCCATGCTGCACACCCCCTATTGTACTCCAACCCCCATTCTGCGTACCCCCTATCGTGCTCCATCCACCATGCTGCGCACCCCCCATCGTGCTCCATCCGACATGCTGCGCACCCCCCATCGTGCTCCATCCCCCATGCTGCGCACCCCCATCGTGCTCCATCCCCCATGCTGCACACCCCCATCATGCTCCATCCTCCATGCTGCACACCCCCCATCGTGCTCCATCCTCCATGCTGCGCACCCCCCATCGTGCTCCATCCCCCATGCTGCGCACCCCCCATCGTGCTCCATCTCCCATGCTACACACCCCCCCATCGTGCTCCATCTCCCATGCTGCACACCCCCTATCGTGCTCCATCCCCCATGCTGCGCACCCCCCATCGTGCTACACCTCCCATGCTGCGCACCCCCCATCGTGCTCCATCCTCCATGCTGCACACCCCCCATCGTGCTCCATCCCCCATGCTGGGGCTGCCGGGGGCAGGTCCAAGCGTGGCAACATGTGCCTGGGGCGGGGCTGAACGGGCGAGGCGTCAGCGTATGCTGGCTCCCTGCACATGTGTACCGGGAGCCGGTGTACGCTGGTAACCATGATACACATCGGGTTACTAAGGGAAGCGCTTCCTATAGTTACGCGATGTGTATCATGGTTACCAGCGTATACCGGCTCCGTCACGATCCCAGCATCGCAAGGTTATGTCCGCCGGGGACGGGGCTGAGTGTGCCAACGTGTGGCGGGGGCGAGGCGGGCGAGGCGTCAGCGTATGCCGGCTCCCTGCACATGTGTACCGGGAGCCGGTGTACGCTGGAGCGGGCGATGCGTGTGGAGGGCCGGGGCGAGCGGCTAATCCATGCGGGGGGCGGGGCCAGGCCGAGGCAAGCGGCCAATCCGTGGGGGGGGCGGGGCCAGGCCGAGCCCAGCGGCCAATCCGACAGTTGTCACTCTAACGACACTGTCACGGTGACACTGTCACGGTGACACAATTTTGGAGCAAGACAGACAGACAGACAGAATAAGGCAATTATATATATAGATATCTACACTACAGGTCAAAGGTTTAGGGTAACTTCGATATTTCCTTATTTTTGAAAGAAAAGCACATTTTTCTTTAATGAAGCTAACTTTAAATTAAATAGAAATACACTCTATACATTGTTAATTTTGAATGCAATATCTACATAAGTATATAGAGGCCCATTTCCAACAACCACCACTCCAGTGTTCTAATGGTACAGTGTGTTTGCTAACTGTGTTAGAAGGCTAATTGATGTTTAGAAATCCCTTGAAAACCCTTGCGCATATAGGGTAGTACAGCTGAAACGTTTTGCTGATTAGAAAAGCTATAAAACTGACCTTCCCTTGAGCTAGTTGAGAATCTGGAGCATTACATTTGTTGGTTCCATTAAACTCTCAAAATGGTCAGGAAAAGAGAACTTTCATGTGAAACTCGGCAGTCTATTCTTGTTCTTAGAAATGAAGGATATTCCAAGCGAGAAATTGCCAAGAAACTGAAGATTTCCTACAACGGTGTGTACAACTCCCTTTAGAGAATAGCACAAACAACAAACAGGCTTTAACCAGAGTAGAAAGAAGTGGGAGGTCCCGCTGCACAACTGAGCAACAAGACAAGTACATTAGATTCTCTAGTTTGAGAAATCAACGCCTCACAGGTCCTCAACTGGCAGCTTCATTAAATAGTACCCGCAAAACGCCAGTGTCAACGTCTACAGAGAAGAAGCGACTCCGAGATGCTGGCCTTTAGGGCAGAGTGGCAAAGAAAAAAACATATCTGAGACTGGTTAATAAAAGGAAAAGATTAATATGGGCAAAACATCACAGACATTGGACATGGGAAGATTGTAAAAAAAAGTGTTATGGACAAATAAATCGAAGTTTGAGGTGTTTGGATCACACAGATCATCATTTGAGACGCAGAAAAGCTGAAAAGATGCTGGAAGAGTGCCTGACGCCATCTGTCAAGCAAGGTGGAGGTAATGTGATGGTCTGGGGTTGCTTTAGTGCTGGTAAAGTAGGAGATTTGTAAAAGGGATTTTGAATAAGGAAGGGTATCACTCCATTCTGCAACGCCATACCCTGTGGACAGCGCTTGATTGGAGCCAATTTCATCCTACAACAGGATGAATGACCCAAAGCACACCTCCAAATTATGCATGACCTATTTAGGGAAGAAGCAGGCAGCTGATATTCTATCCGTAATGGAGTGGCCAGCCCAGTCACCAGATCTCAACCCTATTGAGCTGTTGTGGGAGCAGCTTGACCATATGGTACGCAAAAAGTGCCCATCAAGCCAATCCAACTTGTGGGAGGGGTTTCTGGAAGCATGAGGTGAAATATCTCCAGATTACCTCATCATTAACTGCTAGAATGCCAAAGATCTGCAAAGCTGGAATTGCTGCAAAGGGAGCATTCTTTGACGAAAGCAAAGTTTGAAGGAGAAAATTATTATTTCAAATTTCTCACCTAGTCAATGTCTGCACTATATTTTCTATTCATTATGCAACTCATTTGATAAATATAATATGATTTTTCATGGAAAAGAAAATTGTCTGGGTGACCCCAAACTTTTGAACTGTAGTGTATATAATAATATAACTAAGGAACAGAACAAAACAGGTATTTACATGTTACTGCAATGCTTTATGGATAGCATCATAAAACATATAAAACAGCAAATTGGAGTTTATAGGTAAAAGTACCATGTCTACATCAAGTACAAATTCTTAAAGACACCAAAACATACAAACTGTGCCTTAAACATTAAAGGTAGAAAACACTAGAAAACACAGTCTATCTCAAATATGAAGGTCAGAAATTCATCAAGACCAGCGATTTTCTTGCCGGTCTTGACGAGGGAGCGTTGCAGAGTCACACTTCTGATTCATAACGAGGTGCACACTTATCAGAAGTATCTGACAAGTGGTACATGACTCCTTGCCAAAACAGTAAGATTTCTGGAGTA
This sequence comes from Anomaloglossus baeobatrachus, assembly GCF_048569485.1. Classification (NCBI taxonomy): domain Eukaryota; kingdom Metazoa; phylum Chordata; class Amphibia; order Anura; family Aromobatidae; genus Anomaloglossus; species Anomaloglossus baeobatrachus. Next base: position 364,452,255 of record NC_134356.1, read on the forward strand.
AGGTACACCACAGTGCGTTATGAACAATACAAACTGTAGCGCCCAATTACAGCTACACTCATTTTGCCACAGCTTGACAATACTGGAGTGAAAACACCGACAGTAATAAAAAAATGTTGTGACTTTTCAAAGTAATTTCCGGCATAATCGCTTGATGAATCACGGCCTTAGTGTTGAGGTTACCTAGCTTTAGTACCTCAGGCAGAAAATTTAGGCGAAAAAATAATTAGATACTAACACAGGCATTGGGTAAGAAGGTTATGAGCAGCTTGTCCATTTCTGCAGTCCAAGAACAAAGGAAATCAGAAGTTCTAGGACCTGCAATGCCCTCTTGATTTCAGTCTGGCCATCTATCATAAATTGCTGCTAAAAGTTGAATATAAGGCGTAAAAAAACGTGCAAATGAAATTTTGCAACGTCGAGTCAATTTTCAATTTCCTTGATAAACACTGCTGCCTGTAACTATTCTTTTCTGTGCCTAGTCACTTGAGCTGAGCTTTATTAGGGGCGCAACCTGTATTAAGGAAAATAAAACTATTTCCGAATTGGTGGAGATTCCAGCTGTTAAACATCCTCAGATCAAATATAGATAGCATATCACTTAAGGTCCAGTCACACATAACGAGATCGTTAACGAGATTGTTACTATGTCACAGTTTCCGGATCGTTGTTAAATCGTTGGTGAGATCGTTGGTGAGATGTCACACAGTCATTTTCCCAACGACTTTAGTAACGATGCAGAGGGGGGCGCGGAAAAGGTGATGCAACTACACGCCTACGTGTCACACTTTAAGTTCTCATCTAGGTTGTTAACGAGATCGTTGGTAGGTGTCAAACATACAGATCTATCCTGCCCAGCAGGACTCCAACGAGCCAAAAATGGCCCAGGACATTTGGCAACGACCAACGATCTCACAGCAGGGGGCGGATCGTTGGTACGTGTCAAACATAACAAGATCGCTGGTGAAGTCGTTGTTTCGTCACAGAAACTGTGACGTAGCAACGATGTCGTTAGCGATCTCGTTATGTGTGAAGTGGCCTTTATGCTGTACCTATATAACAATTCAAAACCTATAACAATGATCAAGTCTCCAAGACAAAAGAGAGATAAGATTACCTTGTTATAAAAATAGTAAGATCTTCCAACATTATAACAAGATACTGATGAAAGAGGGAGTCTAAAATCTATTTCTCCACTGACAACGGCAACAAAACGATGTCCTGATCTTTGTTATTTTTCAGGTTTCTTCCTAACATTTTGCTAATTTTGCTTTACCTCTCACCATTGCACATGCAGAGAATTTAGTGGCGCCAGAGGAGAGATGTTCATGCAATTTTCATTCGCTCAAGGAAACTTAATGATGAATGTATGTGTAAGAATGACAACTCTGCAGATGCCATGCACAGGAAGCATTCCTTTCTAAAAATATATAAATAGGCTGCTTGGCATTTTTCAAAACCAGAAACAATCTTCATAATGGATTTTGGGAAACCCAGCAGCTAAACTTCAAGATGATTATTGCTAGAGGCTAGAGGTTCAGAGGCGGGCTACTAAAATAATAAATGGAATGGGTGCATTACAATACACGGAAAGGTTATCAAAATTAGGTCTATTTACTCTAGAAAAGAGAAGACTTAGGGGAGACCTAATAAATATGTACAAATATATCAGAGGGCCATATAGAGATCTCTCCCATGATCTGTTTGTACCAAGGACTATGACAAGAACAAGGGGGCATTCTTTTCGATTGGAGGAAAGAAAATTCCTACATCAGCATAGAAGAGGGTTCTTCACGGTAAGAGCAGTGAGGCTCTGGAACTCTCTTCCTGAGGAAGTGGTGATGGCCAACTCACTGAATGAATTTAAGAGAGGAATGGATGCATTTCTTGTTAGCAAAAGTATAGAAGGTTATAAATAGCATAATCTTACAGGTAGATAGAAGAGCGACCAAGATTATTAGAGGAATGGGTGGGCTGCAATACCAAGACAGGTTATTAAACTTGGGGTTAGTTAGTTAGGAAAAACAAAGGCTTAGGGGGATCTAATCACAATGTATAAATATATGAGGGGACAGTACAGAGACCTTTCCAAAGATCTCTTTACACCTAGGCCTGCGACTGGAACACGGGGGCATCCGCTACGTCTTGAGGAAAGAATGTTTAATCATAATCACAGATGAGGACTCTTTACTGTACGAGCAGTGAGACTATGGAGCTCTCTGCCGTATGATGTTGTATTGAGGGATTCACAAGTAAAATTTAAGCAGAGCCTGATCGCATTAATTGAAAAATATAATATTACCAGTTATGTATATTGGATTTTATGACAGGGTGTTGATCCAGGGATCTAGTCTGATTGCCGTATGTGGAGTCAGGAAGGAATTTTTTTCCCCATTGGAGCTTATTTGACACATTGGGGTTTTTTTGCCTTCCTCTGGATCAACATGTTAGGCTACGGGTTGAACTAGATGGACTTAGAGTCTCCCTTCAACCTTAAAAACTATGAAACTATGAAACTCATATCCTTGAATAATGACATGCAGAGCTGAGGAGATTACAGTATAATAGTGTAATAGATCCTTCACACCCACGGGATGTGAAAAAGTTAATAAATGGCATCTACCTGCTTTAATGCAAAAGATTCAGACTCTTGAATCATAATAAGTGTCATAGTGATAAATTATTTAAAAAAACAAAACAAAAAAAACCCAGAAAGATGCATGTTATGTACAAATGTTATACCTTACACATCACCTACACACTATATACAAGGTTCTATCCAAACAATGTGCAGCCCTTATAAACGAAGCAAAGGTTATTTGTAAGGTGGAGCTTTGCAGGAGATGTGCTTAGTATAAGTTCCATGCTTTCTGGCCCAGTCTAGTCTACTAAAGACATGCACGTCATCGTAAAACTGAAAGAAACAGTCTAAGGGCTGGTTCACACTAAGCGACAGCGACAACGAGGTCGCTGTTACGTCACCATTTTCTGTGACGTAACAGCGACCTTGTAAGTCGCTGTTATGATCGCTGCTTAGCTGTCAAACACAGCAGCCGAAGCAGCGATCATAACATCCCTGCTCGCTTCATTTCGTCGCTCTCTCGCTGTCACACACAGCGATCTGTGTGTCACAGCGGGAGAGCGCCTTTGAAGAAAACGAACCAGGGCTGTGTGTAACGAGCAGCGATCTCGCAGCAGGGGCCAGATCGCTGATCAGTGTCACACACAGCGAGATCGCTAATGAGGTCACTGTTGCGTCACCAAAACCGTGCCGTAGCAGCGATTTCGGTAGCGATCTCGCTATGTGTGAAGTACCCCTAAGCCGCCTTGGTTAATGCAGTGCAGACAGACTTACATGCTGCCTATTTTAGAAGATAAGCCAGAAGGTGAGGGCAAGGAGTCTTTCTCCCTAACAGAACCGGAACTTGTCTCCAGGTGTATCTCCAGCCCTTGCACTTCGGGAACAGGAGGGAGGCAAGTAGGCAAGCCACCATCTCCAGATCCAAGATCGCCGGCAGTCTCGCTAGTATCTGCATAAAGCAACTCCTGCTGGGTAGTAGTTCTCCGACGAGCCTGTATAGAGGACAAGAAAACATTACCTAAAATTGCAACAACAACATGAAAAGAATGATACCACATCTTATCATACTTAACAGTTTAGTTTATTAGTTAAGGGAACGTCAACCTTGAGCCATGTTGCGGTTTATTTTTAGAAGTACTTCTGTTATATGTACTGAACCCGATTTACGGGAGGGCCACTACCGCACATACCACCGTGCTTGCTTCAGACCTGAAATGTGCCAGTATTCTTTACCGTATTAAGACTGGCAAGGACAATGCCGATCTTGATAAGCTGTATGCTGGAATCAGATGTTCATACTTTCAGTAAAAGTCAGATGCCTCTTAAATGGATTTTCCACTAAAATTAATTTTAATCAATAAATATTGGAATAATTTCCACAATCGAAAGGGTTTAAAAAAATGTTCCTGTGCTGTGATATCTTATGCCCTGCAGTGTACTGTGTAATGGCCATGTCTGACCATACAGGGACATAGTCTGATCATACCACATCTCCTGGGCAGGAGAAGAAGCAAAATAAGTACAGTGGAACCTCAGCTTAAGAGTAACTTGGTGTGTGAGCATTTCGCTATCCGAGCAAAGCTTGCTGTAAATTTGCAACTCAGTTTACGAGCAAGCTTTGCTGTACGAGGAAATACTCACTGCACACACTTCCGGTTCCGTACTTTCACCACGCTCTGACCCGCTCTTGCAGTCCACACAAACACACATATTATGCTCACCTTACCTTCCATTCCCTCGCCGGCCTCTTGGTTCTTGTAGTCCGGAGATACAGTATGCATATCCGGTAACCATCGCGACGATGGAGGAACTTCCGCTGTCAGTCGATACTCAAAAGGCAGCGTGCTGGCCAATCAGAGGCAAGCGGCTCATGGCTTTGACGTCAGCGCACTGGCAGCATCGGTCGCGATGGTTACCAGATACACATCCTGTACCGGCGGACTACAAGAACCAGAAGGACGGCGAGGGAACGGAAGGTAAGAGGAGCATAAATTTGTGTTTGTGTGTATGTGGAATGGCACATTGGGGGACCAGGATGGGACATTGAACAAGTTGAGGAACAAATTGTCAGCATTCCAATGATTTCCTATGGGAAATCTTGCTTTGCTAGACGAGTAACTTGGTTAACAACAAGCACACTCCCAGAACAGATTGTTCTCGTAAACCAAGGTTCCACTGTATCAGGATCGCAAATAATTCTTTGAGATAAAACATTTTTTAAAAACAGGCAGGGAAATGCTTTGTAGGGGTGGTCCAATACTCAGCTTAGTGGCAACACATCGATGTATGTAAAGCTCATAAAGAAGGCTTTTCTCAAATTTCTCAAATACCTTGGTAAATCAATTGTGCCTCTGAGCGGTGCTATTTCGGTCTGCTCATTCAGATCAAGTAATCCCCGGCTCTGTGACCTCTGAGATTCGGTGAAGATATGTCAACTTCCAGTTGACCCGACATCACCGAGGCGAGACCCAGTCTTCCTGAGTGACTGGGGGCGGAATTTCACCGTTCGTCACAGCCCAGCATTTTGTGAGCTCTCTCCTTTGCTGCAGAGCGCCGCAAGCAGGAGCGATGATGAGCTGTGATGAGCGGCGAAACACCACCCATAGCCCAGTCACTCAGGAAGACTGGGGCTGGCCTCGGTGAGGTCAGGTCAACTGGAACAGTGTTGATCTGGGAGGTGAGTAGGTTGCAGTATATATACCACATATTACATTACACACTACAACATACCTCCCAGATCGATCTGTACAAATACTACAACATGCTCACCTACCAGATCAACACTGTTACAATGCTGTGACTCCCAGTTGTCAAATGCTTTGATGGCATACTAAAAGGCTGCAGCCAATCAGCACCCATTTATTATGACATATGATAACATCACTGACATAGCAGCACTTGGAGATGGGAGTTTGTGTGTTACATGGGGCGATTAATAGCTAAAAGGGTATTTCTATCTCCAAGATCCTATCCCAATATGTAGTAGGTGTAATAATAAGAATATCAGCAAATACCTCCAATTAGAAATGTAGTATAGATCTCCTGATTAGCTATCTCACTTACCTCATGTGTAGTCATGGCAGTAGTTTAGTTATCCATGGTTATGATCACTAGCAACTAACTGTCCCTATATGTGTGGCTGTAACCTTGGATACCTAAACTACTGTAATGCCCTGCACATAAGGTAAGAGGCATGGCTATATCAGGAGAACTATACTACATTTCTAATTGGAGATATTTGATAATATTCTTATTATTACACCTACTACATATTGGCATAGGATCTTGGAGATGGGAAGACCCCTTTAAGATGGGGTTGTCAAGTTATGAACAGTTACTTTAATACCATGTGCTCCATAGTAACTGGGTGTAGTATAGATGACGTCTCTGAATTATGGGAGCTCAGCTAAGCTGTTAGGGCTTACAAGACTGTTACTAGATTACAGTGACAACCAGCAAAATCACATTATCCTTCAATAATTTCCTACATCAAGATGTTTGTTTTCTTTGAGTATTTTTCTTGTCTACATTGAGAAGCTGAAATCCCAGTCTTAGCCAGTTCTGCTCTCAGCTGACAAGAGCATACTACTCTATATAGGCAATGATTTGTGAGCTACAACAGCATGGACTACACATGCGGAGTAACAAATATGATGAATTAGAGAATCTTAGAAAGAGGTAGAACGTTTCAGTTACACAACGATTACAAGGGTAATGCCTGGCGAACCGTTTAAGAATTAGAAGCAAAAATCTAGAAAAGCCTTAGAAAAGGTATTCTAGTAATAAGTTATCCTCTATCTATTGACTGGTAGGTGTTTCATTGATGGCACTGCCATTTATTGGCAAAATGAAGGGAATTTTGTTTACTTACCGTAAATTCCTTTTCTTCTAGCTCTAATTGGGAGACCCAGACAATTGGGGTGTATAGGCTATGCCTCCGGAGGCCGCACAAAGTATTACACTCAAAAGTGTTAAGCCCCTCCCCTTCTGCCTATACACCCCCCGTGCTCCCACGGGCTCCTCAGTTTTGGTGCAAAAGCAAGAAGGAGGAAAAAGAATTATAAACTGGTTTAAAGTAACTTCAATCCGAAGGAATATCGGAGAACTGAAACCATTCAACATGAACAACATGTGTACACAAAAAAACAGGGGCGGGCGCTGGGTCTCCCAATTAGAGCTAGAAGAAAAGGAATTTACGGTAAGTAAACAAAATTCCCTTCTTCTTTGTCGCTCTATTGGGAGACCCAGACAATTGGGACGTCCAAAAGCAGTCCCTGGGTGGGTAAAATAATACCTCATAATAGAGCCGTAAAACGGCCTCTTCCTACAGGTGGGCAACCGCCGCCTGAAGGACTCGTCTACCTAGGCTGGCATCCGCCGAAGCATAGGTATGCACCTGATAGTGCTTCGTGAACGTGTGCAGGCTCGACCAGGTAGCCGCCTGACACACCTGCTGAGCCGTAGCCTGGTGCCTCAAAGCTCAGGACGCGCCCACGGCTCTGGTAGAATGGGCCTTCAGCCCTGAGGGAACCGGAAGCCCAGCAGAACGGTAGGCTTCGATAATTGGCTCCTTGATCCACCGAGCCAGGGTTGATTTGGAAGCCTGTGACCCTTTACGCTGGCCAGCGACAAGGACAAAGAGTGCATCCGAGCGGCGCAGGGGCGCCGTACGAGAAATGTAGAGTCTGAGTGCTCTCACCCAATCTAACAAGTGCCAATCCTTTTCACATTGGTGAACTGGATGAGGATAAAAAGAAGGTAAGGAGATATCCTGATTAAGATGAAAGGAGGATACCACCTTAGGGAGAAAATCCGGAACCGGACGTAGAACCACCTTGTCCTGGTGAAACACCAGGAAAGGGGCTTTGCATGACAATGCTGCTAGCTCAGACACTCTCCGAAGTGAAGTGACTGCTACTAGAAAAACCACTTTCTGCGAAAGTCGTGAGAGGGAAATATCTCTCATTGGCTCGAATGGTGGTTTCTGAAGAACCATCAGAACCCTGTTGAGATCCCAGGGTTCTAACGGCCGCTTGTAAGGAGGAACGATGTGACAAACCCCCTGCAGGAACGTGCGTACCTGTGGAAGCCTGGCTAGGCGCTTCTGGAAAAACACAGAGAGCGCTGAGACTTGTCCCTTAAGGGAGCCGAGCGACAAACCCTTTTCCAGTCCAGATTGAAGGAAGGACAGAAAAGTGGTCAAGTCAAAAGGCCAGGGAGAAAAACCCTGAGCAGAGCACCACGACAGGAAAATTTTCCACGTCCTGTGGTAGATCTTGGCGGACGTTGGTTTCCTAGCCTGTCTCATAGTGGCAATGACGTCTTGAGATAACCCTGAAGACGCTAGGGTCCAGGACTCAATAGCCACACAGTCAGGTTGAGGGCCGCAGAATTCAGATGGAAAAAAACGGCCCTCGAGATAGCAAGTCTGTTCGGTCTGGTAGTGTCCACGGTTGGCCGACCGTGAGATGCCACAGATCCGGGTACCACGACCTCCTTGGCCAGCCTGGAGCGACGAGGATGGCGCGGTGGCAGTCGGTCCTGATCTCGCGTAACACTCTGGGCAACAGTGCCAGCGGAGGAAACACATAAGGGAGCTGAAACTGCGACCATCCTGAACTAAGGCGTCTGCCGCCAGAGCTCTGGGATCTTGAGACCGTGCCATGAACACTGGTACCTTGTTGTTGTGCCGGGACGCCATGAGGTCGACGTCCGGCACCCCCCAGCAGCAACGGATCTCCTGAAACACGTCCGTGTGAAGGGACCATTCCCCTGCGTCCATGCCCTGGCAACTGAGATAATCTGCTTCCCAGTTTTCCACGCCTGGGATGTGAACTGCGGATATGGTGGATGCCGTGGCTTCCACCCACATCAAAATCCGCCGGACTTCCTGGAAGGCTTGCCGGCTGCGTGTGCCGCCTTGGTGGTTGATGTATGCCACCGCTGTGGAATTGTCCGACTGAATTCGGATCTGCTTGCCCTCCAGCCACTGCTGGAACGCTTTCTGGGCAAGATACACTGCCCGTATTTCCAGAACGTTGATCTGAAGCGAGGACTCTTGCTGGGTCCACGTACCCTGAGCCCTGTGGTGGGGAAAAAACCGCTCCCCACCCTGACAGACTCGCGTCCGTCGTGACTACTTCCCAGGATGGGGGTAGGAAGGATTTCCCCTTCGATAACGAAGTGGGAAGAAGCCACCACCGAAGGGAAGCTTTGGTCGCCTGAGAGAGGGAGACGGTCCTGTCGAGGGACGACGGCTTCCTGTCCCATTTGCGTAGGATGTCCCATTGAAGGGGACGCAGGTGAAACTGCGCGAAAGGGACTGCCTCCATTGCTGCCACCATCTTCCCCAGGAAGTGCATGAGGCGCCTCAAGGGGTGTGACTGGCCTTGAAGGAGAGATTGTACCCCTTTCTGTAGTGCCTACTGCTTGAACAGCGTAAGCTTCACTATCGCTGAGAGGGTATGAAACTCCATGCCAAGATATGTCAGCGATTGGGCCGGTGTCATATTTGACTTTGGAAAATTGATGATCCACCCGACACCCTGGAGAGTCTCCAGGGAAGCGTCGAGGATGCGTTGGCATGCCTCTTGAGAGGGTGCCTTGATCAGCATCCAAGTACGGGATCACCGAGTGACCCTGCGAGTGTAGGAGCGCTACTACAGTAGCCATAACCTTGGTAAAAACCCGTGGGGCTGTTGCCAGGCCGAACGGCAGTGCCACGAATTGCAGGTGTTCGTTTCCTATGGCGAAGCGCAAGAAGCGCTGGGCTCTGGAGCAATCGGTACGTGGAGATAAGCATCTTTGATATCGATCGATGCAAGGAAATCTCCTTGGGACATTGAGGCGATGACGGAGCGGAGGGATTCCATCCTGAACCGTCTGGTTTTACATGTTTGTTGAGCAGTTTCAGGTCCAGGACCGGGCGGAAAGACCCGTCCTCCTTTGGGACCACAAACAAGATGGAGTAAAAACCGTGGCTCAGTTGCTGAAGAGGAACCGGGATCACCACTCCTTCTGCCTGCAGAGTGCACAGCGCCTGCAGAAGAGCCTCGGCTCGCTAGGGAGGCGGGAATGACCTGAAGAATCGAGTCGGGGGACGAGAGGTGAACTCAATCTTGTAACCGTGAGACAGAATGTCTCTCACCCAGCGGTCTTTTATTTGTGGCAGCCAGGTGTCGCAAAAGCGGGAGAGCCTGCCACCGACCGAGGATGCTACTAGAGGAGGTCGAAGTCATGAGGAAGCCGCTTTGTTAGCGGCGCCTCCGGTGGCCTTTTAAGGACGTGACTTAGACCGCCATGCCTGAGAGTTCCTTTGTTCTTTCTGAGACCTTTTGGACGAGGAGAATTGGGACCTGCCCCGCCCTGAAAGGACCGAAACCTCGACTGCCCTCTCCTCTGTTGGGGTATGTCCTGTTTGGACTGGGGTAAGGATGTATCCTTTCCCTTGGATTGTGTGATGATTTCATCCAGACGCTCGCCAAACAGCCTGTCGCCAGAAATTGGCAAACTGGTTAAGCGCTTTTTTGGAAGCAGAATCTGCCTTCCATTCCCGTAGCCACAAGGCCCTGCGGAGTACCACCGAATTGGCGGCCGCGACCGCCGTACGGCTCGCAGAGTCCAGGACAGCAATAATAGCGTAAGACGCAATTGCCGAGGTCTGGGTGGTAATGGGTGCCACTTGTGGCGCGGCCGTGCATGTGGCTGCTTCAATTTGCGCTTGACCTGCTGAGATAGCTTGTAGCGCCCATACGGCTGCGAATGCTGGGGCAAAAGAAGCTCCGATAGCTTCATAGATGGATTTCAACCAGAGCTCCATCTGCCTGTCAGTGGCATCCTTGAGCGAGGCCCCCTCTTCCACTGCAAGTATGGATCTAGCCGCCAGTCTGGAGATTGGAGGATCCACTTTGGGACACTGAGTCCAACCTTTAACCACGTCAGGGGGAAAAAGATAACGTGTATCCTTAAGGCGCTTAGTAAACCGTTTATCTGGACAAGCATGATGAATCTGGACTGCCTCTCTGAAATCAGAGTGGTCCAGAAACATACTCGGTGTAAGAGAAGCTGACTCCTCCGCCGGAGGAGCTGAGGGAGAAATATCCAGCATTTGATCGATGGACGCAATAAGAACGTTCACTATGGCGTCCCCGTCTGGAGTATTAAGATTGAGAGCGCCCTCAGGATCAGAATCCTGATCCGCTGTCTCCGCATCATCAACCAGAGATTCCCCCCGCTGAGACCCTGAACAATATGATGTCGAGGGAAATTCTAAGCGAGCCCGCTTAGTCGGTCTGGGGCTGGGGTCTAAGTCAGAACCCTCAGTCTGGGATGTATGAGATACCCCGGGAGGACATTGTTGGTCCAACTGAGGGGGGCCAGGGAACAATGATTCAACAGAGTCCCTTTGCTGAGATACCGGCCTGGACTGCAAGGCTTCTAGTATCTTAGTCATAGTCTCAGAGTTTTGCAAACTCCGTCCCCATCACTAGGACAGTGTCAACAGGTGGCTCCCCCTGGGCCCCTCTTAGCAGAGGCCCTGGCTGAAGAAGTGTCACAGGGCCGAACATTGCACACAATGAGGGTCAATGGAACCTGCCGGCAGCTGGGTCGTACAAGCGACGCAGGCAGCATAATAAGCCTGTGCTTTGGCACCCCTGCCTTTTGTGGGCGCCATGCTATTGTTTTCCCTGAGTAACACACTAGGGTATATAGCCAGAATGAACTGTGCTCATACAGTGTAAAATATATACTATAAACAAATAATGTATCAATACACTACAGCACCATGGGGCTAGCACCACAGGTGCTGCTTACCATCCGCCTAAAGCGGTTATGAGGCCACCAGAGACCGTGTCTGGGTCTCCCAGGGTTAATCCCTCTCTGCAGCGTCGGAGGAGCTGACAGGAATGGCTGCGGCGTCCTGACGAGAGGAGGGAGCCGTGGGCGTGGCCGAGGTGCTCACACTGTGCACAGTGAGGGGGGTGGAGTATGGAAATCATACTCCAGCCCTCAGTGCTGCTCGTTCCGTGCAGCGTCCCGCCCTTCCCCTGCATGTCAGGGCTGAGGGCGGGAGAAAGGGAAACTAGGCCGCAAGCAAGCCGGGGACTCGAGTATACGCGTGGCCGCCGTAAAAGCGCGGCCGACGCCGAAGTCCCCGGCGAACTACAAGTCCCAGCCGCGCCGCAGTTTCCCATGGCAGCGGCGGTTAGCGCGGTAGCCCCTACATATAAACACACTCAGCGACGCTGAGTGTGTAATGGCACAGTTTAACCCGGTCAGCGCCGCGGTCCCCGGTGTACTAGCACACCCAGCAAAGCTGAGGTGTTGCCGTGCGCGGTCCCCACAGGGATACAGAGTACCTTCACGTAGCAGGGCCATGTCCCTGAACTGTACCCGGCTCCTATCCAGCAGGCTCCACAGGAGTTGTGGATGAAGCACGGTCTCAGTGCCTGGAGACCGATAGGATCCCACTTCACCCAGAGCCCTGAGGGGGATGGGGAAAAAAAACAGCATGTGGGCTCCAGCCTCTGTACCCGCAATGGATACCTCAACCTTAACAACACCGCCGACAAGAGTGGGGTGAGAAGGGAGCATGCTGGGGGCCCTATATGGGCCCACTTTTCTTCCAACCGACATAGTCAGCAGCTGCTGCTGACTAATCTGTGGAGCTGTGCTGTGCGTGTCTGACCTCCTTCGCACAAAGCAAAAAACTGAGGAGCCCGTGGGAGCACGGGGGGTGTATAGGCAGAAGGGGAGGGGCTTAACACTTTTGAGTGTAATACTTTGTGCGGCCTCCGGAGGCATAGCCTATACACCCCAATTGTCTGGGTCTCCCAATAGAGCGACAAAGAAATGGATATCTTATTACTGGAATATTCCTTTTAAGTTTGTAAAAAACATAGCAAATGCCATCTTAGAAAACATCTAATATGTAGCAAATACTATTCCTTAAGTCTGCCATCTATTATAACAAACATACGCTAACTAAATTTATATAAAATAAAATAATTTTCTTATATTAACTGTTCTAATAAGGGGGAAAATTCTAATGCTGTTAGTTGGTAAATGGAATGGACATACAAGTTATTTCTTACCTTGCTTTTGGGTTTTCCCTCACCGCAAAGTTTCATCAAATCCGATGAAAGAGTACTAAACAAAATATTAAATACAATATTAAAAGATACACGACACAACTATGATGACTACTCTACCCCTAATGAAAAGGCCAAAGTCATCTTGAAAACTAGCTACAGTATTTGTCATATTTCCATTTAACTGAAAAAGGCTAAATGAATGTCAATCTGGCCTTCGTTTTCATTTATATATTTTTGGGATGGTGCAGTCCTGTATAATATACCCTATTCCATACAAAGACATACTATGCTATATATTGTACGGTACACGCTAGATCGGTTCTGTAGGTTTGTTTGTAACATGAATTTGAATGTAAGTTGGAACTGAGCCAACAAAAAAAGCCGAAAAAATATCCAATTGCGGACCTCTCCAGTTGCCAAGCTGCTTGCCACCTAATCAGCTTTCCTCCGTAGCGTGCCACATCTTCCATCTGTGTCCGGGCCTCAGAGGTCACTGCATGTTGTAAGGCTGTGAAGTGCGCTTGTGACCCCTTAGGCTTGGACACAGCTAAAGTCTTGGCCTTTAGTGAAGAGAACAGAAAACGTGACGTCGGAGAGAAGAGAACTGGACAGGGAAGGCAGCAACCAGTGAGGTAATGTTTTTTTTTATTTGCCAATACTCATTTCATCACTCACCTCTCCAGTCACCTTGTTACTCACCATCCGGTCATCTTTTTTCTGGCATTGGGTGCCACATCTCTGTCCACTTCACTAGAAGCCAGGACGTCCAGCCATGTGCAGGTTTCAGAGGTCAATGTGCTTAATAAAGTCGCAGCGCATGTCTTGATGTCACAAACTTACAGCACACGGTGTGACCTGTGAGGCATGGATGCAGACGGATGTCTTGGCCTTTAGTGAAGAGGCTGGAGATGGGCATGCGACGGTGGAAAGCTGACCGGATGACAGGCAGTGAGCAGTGGGCGGCCTGATAGGTGAGCGATTAGATAACGGGTCTCTCCCATTCCAAATTTACAGGAAGAGACCTGTCACTTAAATGGAGCAAGTTGGCAGAAGCTGCCGGGGTCCCGCAGTATTTCTGACTAGTCTCCTATGCAGCCTGGCTCCGGCTGGCATTAATTATGTTTTTCTCTGAAACTCCGCACCTTTTAAGAGTCAAACATACTTGGTTAAAATAAAACAGCCAGTGGCTGATATATGCTGCCCAGGGGGTCATTTCAGTATAACAATCTCACAAAAGCACTATGGATTTAATAACTGAAAACAAACCGGTCGCTGCTCAAAAAGCCTAGGAGGTAGCTTGTAATATTCACAATGTAGTTTAATAATTTTACATGACAACAAAGACTACTGTGAAATCTACAGAGGAACTACAGAAGACAGACTAAAGCCCGCTTTACACGCTGCAATGTATCTTGCAATGTGTCGGTGGGGTCACGTTGTAAGTGACGCACATCCGGCATTGTAAGTTACATTGCAATGTGTGACAGGTACGTGCGATTGCACGTTTAGACGTTCATCGCATGCACATCGTTCATTTCTCTAGAATTGAAAGTCAGATTGTTCAACGTTCCCAGGGTACACCGCGGGAACAATGAACAGATCTTACCTGCGTCCTGTGGCTCCCGCCGGCAATGCGGAAGGAAGGAGGTGGGCGGGATGTTTACGTAACGCTCAGCTCCGCCCCTCCGCTTCTATTGGCCGGCTGCCGCGTGACGTCGATGTGACGCCGAACGTCCCTCCCACTTCAGGAAGTGGACGTTCGCCGCCCACATCAAGGTCGTATAGAAGGTAAGTACGTGTGACGGGGGTTAATCGTTTGTGCGGCACGTTCAACAAGTTGAACGTGCTGCACATACGATGGGGGCGTTGCAAGTTGCATACGATATCGTATGCGAAATTGCAACGTGTAAAGCAGGCTTAACGGGAGTAAATCTTCATTTCAGTTAGTACTCTGGAAGATGTGCACCTACATAAACACTACATAACAGAACTACAGAAATATTGCACAGGAATAACAAAATATTGTACATATTATTATTATTATTATTATTATTATTATTATTAATAATAATAATAATATAGTTAAAAGCTGTCCTTTGGAACATGAAATATTGCTGCATCAACATACCTGCCTTCTGATCCAGGGCTTTGCAATGACCCTTCTTCATCGCTGCTGTTTTCTTGGTTTTCTACAGTAAAAAAAAAAAAGTCACAATTGTTAACATCATAGTCAACACAGCATGAATATGCAAAACAAAGTGTCTAGGATTACCGCCTCTAACTCTAGGACACCACAACATGTAGCATTGGATAAAGATAATTATATACACAATAAATCATCATGATGTATACTGAGGGTCCTTTAAATAAATTGCATTACTTAACCTTTACCGATCTGCAGTTGCAACCTAGTCTATGTATTAATAGAAGAGCGCTCCTGGCACAATTCTGCAGGCTTCAAATCTGAAATCTTGTAACATTCCTTGCATTCTGGGAAGCATCATCTATACGTAAGGTACAGAATATTCAGCTATATAATAAACTCATTTATTCACTGCAGGGGTGGTTTTTGAGGACAACTGGAAAAGTGATTGCTCTGAGCCTTGAAGGGGGTAGTCCCCTTTCAGAAAATCCTCATTCTTGGGTGAAGTTTGTTATTTGGGGGAAAAAAAACAATATCTGCATCACTGATGTCAACGTGACATGAGCCAATATCAGATACCGGGAGCGGTTGTGGAGACTCAGGGGTACTTTGCACGCTGCGACATCGCTAGCCGATTGTAGTGATGCCGAGCGCGATAGTACCCGCCCCCGTAGCAGATGCGATATCTTTTGATAGCTGCTGTAGCGAACATTATCGCTACGGCAGCTTCACACGGACTTACCTGCCCTGCGACGTCGCTCAGGCCGGCGACCCGCCTACTTCCTAAGAGGGCGGGTCGTGTGGCGTCACAGCGACGTCATACAGCAGGCGGCCAATAGAAGCGGAGGGGCGGAGATGAGCAGGATGTAAACATCCCGCCCACCTCCTTCCTTCCTCATTGTAGC
Organism: Anomaloglossus baeobatrachus; assembly: GCF_048569485.1. Classification (NCBI taxonomy): domain Eukaryota; kingdom Metazoa; phylum Chordata; class Amphibia; order Anura; family Aromobatidae; genus Anomaloglossus; species Anomaloglossus baeobatrachus. Next base: position 364,467,978 of record NC_134356.1, read on the forward strand.
CGGGACACAGGTAGATGTTCCTCACTCCTGCGGCTTCATACACAGCGATGTGTGCTGCCGCAGGAACGAGGAACAACATCGGACCTGTCGCTGCAGCGAAATTATGGAAATGTCCGACACTACACAGATCACCGTTTTACGACGCTTGTTCAATTGTTTATCGGTGCATCTAGGCTTTACACGTTGCAACGTCGTTACTGGCGTTGGATGTGCGGCACTTTCGATTTGACCCCGACGATATCACAGTAGCGATGTCGCAACGTGCAAAGTAACCCTCAGCGCTGGAACTGGGGAGGGTGAGTAAAGCACGGTTCTATTTATTTATTTTCAATTATAAACTGTGCCAGTGGACCAATATTTGCTGAAAGGGGACAACCCCTTTAAGAGCTACTGCAGGATCAAAACAAGTAATTTGTATTTACACAGGTCCTCAACATTTTATATTGATTATATCCATTTATTAACAGCAAAGTGGTTTTCAAAGATGAGCAACCACTGAAAACTAATTAAGTTTACCCATTTATTGTAAGCGGAGTGCTATACATTTCTAAATGTCAAAAAATAGTAACTTGAAAATGCCCATATTAAATATAACTAATACTAAAACTGTAAGCCACAACAATGGTCAAATGATTTTACCATTGTACAAGCTATTACAGGAAAAAAAAAAATCTGAGTAAATAGAAAAAAACAATTTTTTAGTAAATTATTAATTTCTAATAGTAAAGGGAATTTGTCAGCAGGTTTTGCTGCTTAATCCAAGAGCAGCATAATCTAGAGCCAGAGACCCTGATTCCAGCGATATGTCACGTACTGAGCTGCTTAGGGTGGTTTTCATAAAAATCACTGTTTAATCAGCAGTAGATTATCATTAGAGGACTACTTGGTCTGCTGCCAGGTAGTCCAGCATATTCATGAGCTATGTATAACTGCTAGATATGCAGCAGAAAAAACATTGATTTTATCAAAATGTCAAGTGACATTCCTGGAATCAGGGTCTCTGCCCCTACATTATGCTGCTCTCAGATGGGGAGCAAAAACCTGGTGACCGAGTCCCTTTAAATACAAAAAGGCCAACAACATCTGGCATTTTTTTTTTGCAAATCCTTTACACTGACAGCAGGCTTACCTTAAAGAAACCGTAACAAGTTATGTTCTTCTTAATCACTAAACCAAATACGCTTGATTTGCTCTAAACTACAGCAAATATGGATATGAATCTAGAAGTTGTCTAGAAGTTGTTAGAATAAATATCTATGTGTAAGTAAACAAAAAAAAAAAAGTAATAAAAGAGGCGATGCCCTCAGAATTGGTTATAGTGCTCCAAAAAGGTTAACGGTGATCTACATCTTTACAAAAAGCAATATTATCAGCATTCAGCTGTTAATATCTTGATTAATGGATGGAAGGGGCATGAGACTGGAAATGTACGGATGAAAGAATATCATCATAGAAGGCCATGCAACGTGGGCACATTGTCAGGAGGTGTGCGTGGTCTTCTGGTTAATGCATATGGAGAATTAGTAAGTCATGCATTTGCACAACACATAGTAAGCTAAAGACATACTTACCCAGCGGAATGCTATCTAAGTCTGTGTGAATTCAAGCAACAAGGAAACAAAAACCAACACCACAATCAAAACAGATTCATCTGCCATGAGAGCTCAACGCCATTCTTATAAGAAAAGTATTGACTTAAAGATCACGTGAAAAAAAGAGAAGAAGCCTGAAAGGGTGCGCTGAAAACATTCATGGAAATGCACTGTGTATTTTTACTCAGACACTCATGGCTAGAAAGCTTAAAGTGGAAGCGTTATTTCATTATTACTTCATAAATCAATAGTGCACATGAAAATAAGCAACTTTAATATGTATCAGACACATTTGCTTCTTTCTCGGCCAGAACTGATCAGTCATTATCAGCATTCTCAATTCCGAGGTAAAATCTGTATTCAGTGAAGACTTTCCCATTACTGAGATAGAAGATGGCTGTTGGTACTGATGAGATTCTATGTAGATAGAAGAGGGTGTGGAGCTCTGCCTGTAGCTCCTCCCTCAGACTCCAGCGCTTCCCCTTCCCTCAGACTCCAGCGCTTCCCCTTCCCTCAGACTCCAGCGCTTCCCCTTCCCTCAGACTCCAGCGCTTCCCCTTCCCTCAGACTCCAGCGCTTCCCCTTCCCTCAGACTCCAGCGCTTCCCCTTCCCTCAGACTCCAGCGCTTCCCCTTCCCTCAGACTCCAGCGCTTCCCCTTCCCTCAGACTCCAGCGCTTCCCCTTCCCTCAGACTCCAGCGCTTCCCCTTCCCTCAGACTCCAGCGCTTCCCCTTCCCTCAGACTCCAGCGCTTCCCCTTCCCTCAGACTCCAGCGCTTCCCCTTCCCTCAGACTCCAGCGCTTCCCCTTCCCTCAGACTCCAGCGCTTCCCCTTCCCTCAGACTCCAGTGCTTCCCCTTCCCTCTGACTCCAGCGCTCCCCTTTCCTCTGACTCCAGCGCTCCCCTTTCCTCTGACTCCAGCGCTCCCCTTTCCTCTGACTCCAGCGCTCCCCTTTCCTCTGACTCCAGCTCCTCCTTCTGCCTCCAGCTCCTCCCTCAGAAATGAGAATTTTGATAATGACTGATCAATTCCGGCAAAGAAAGAAGCACATTTCTCCAATAAGATGTACTACAAAGTTGCTTATACGTATATATGTGTACTATTCCTTTATGGAATAAAAAAAGAAAAAGACGGTTACACTGTAAAACCTAATCCTGTGGTGCTAATTAACCAATGTAAGCTAAACGGGTGCCGCCTACATCGTAAGCTGTACAGAGAATAAAATTGCATCTAATAAATGCAGTAGTAATCTCACACAAATTGGCAGCCGTCATGCTTGTATATGGCCTTGTAAATAGATTAGCACAACCAATGGAAAAACCATAGAGAGTCGAGATCTTCATAGACCTTTTAATTGCGTAGCATGCACATCTAGCATGTAAAATGTTACAAATTTGGCCTCACTGTCAATTTTGTAGTGGATTTCAATAATGATTTGATCTCAGCAAAAATCATTAAAACACATTTAGCATGGTGTGGTAATGAGAATCCACACTACGCCTAGAATATAATCGTGTCTTAATGCCATTTGTAAATGAGGCAAGTTTAATCTCTATTTATCTGCATTGTGCTTGTGCGTTCCACAAATATGCCATGTCTGAATATAGTCACACACAGCCGTTTTCTGACCCGTATAAAAATCCCTCAATTTAATCTCGAAAACCATTTTCAGAAAGGAATGTCCATTATAGGAAACAGCAGTAATTTTTCTCTAGTATTTGTTTGAGCACATCTTTTTCAGTCAGATTCCAGCTATAACCCTTCCTGAAATATTGCGGCAAAAAATGAACAAAGTCTAAAGCAAAGCATAAACGACATTGCTGTGCACATGCCCAGTCATTTGTTACATCTTTTATTACTTCTTTTAACCACTTCATGGTTCAGAAACCATGAAGTGGATATAAAAAAAAAAAAAAGTAGCCTGTTCATTCTTCAGGCAGCTTACGGCATTATAGTGGAAAGGACAGCAAAAGACTCTGCCTTTGAAATCGCCACAAAAAACGACAGCAAGGCAGCCACTGAAGCCATCAGCTAGAAGATAGGCAGACATCCAGCAACCGCTATGAAAAAGACTATAAAAACATTGGTAACTATTAAAAGATCAAAAGGGAGATAATAAAAACAAACACTACGCCTACGCGTTTTAAGGACATAGGGCTCAACAAGGGACTACGTTCAAAACATATTGACCTAGTGTGTTTTATTATTTTTTTTACCCTTTAATATTTTATTAGTTACTAATAATGTTTTATAGTCCTTTACATTGTGCTTGCTGGATGTCTTCCTAATTTCTACCTATTTGTTTTCACCGGGAAGCCATCCTATGTGCACCCTTATTATTTGCTTTTGTTCAGCCAGAGAATCTGCTTCAGGAAAAAGACCACCAGTGGTTTCCTGAAGTGGCTTCATCTAGGAAAAACTTGGCTGCTCTGCCACCAGAAAAACAAAAGACATTGTGTACTCCCTTGGACTGTATCTGAACATACACTACTCAAAAAAAGTTAAGGATATTTGGCTCTCGGGTGAAATTTCAGGATGAGCCTAAAATGCACTCTTTACATGAGAAATTAATGTGACCTTCTCTGAACTTCTGATTGCACATGTCTAAGTGTTCAATTTTTCAGTACTTTATGCACAACTTGCTGTTGTCTGACAAAGTGCTTAATGGCAAAATTCACAACAGATGTTTGATCCATGAATCGCCCAATACATTTAAGCTTTCAATTAGATTTAAACAGTCCTCCTCATCATGCTGTTCACATTTTTAAATCATGAGACTAACAACGCACCATTGCGAGACTTCAAGCAAGATGTTCTCAGATGAAAGTGGCTACTGAGCTTAGAGTTTCAAAGAATGTCATCAGCAGGTTGCAACAGAGATACAGAGAGACTGAAAGAGTCACAAAAAGGCATAGAAGTGGACATCCCTTGACCATATCCCACACTGATGACCTTTCATTGTGAACAATGCCCTTCAGAACAGGATGATGAATGCCACACTACTCTAGGCACATTTAATGGAGGTGAGAGGCACCCAAGAGACACATCAGACCATCCAAAACTATTTATTAGTAGTGTGGTCTGCGTGCTAGACGACTTGCAAACGTATCTCACTACACCACCAGGCACAGTAGTCATCTACACTGGACGAGCGACCAGTGGGCCTCAGTGCTCTTCACTGATGAAAGTCGAATCATGCTGAGCAGAAATGATGGCAATCAATGATGTTGGATTCATCAAGGACAGCGCTATGCATCAGCCACTGTTCTGTTGCCACCAGACAAACCTTTGGTGGAGGTAGTAGTGTTACAGCGTGGGCAGGTGTGTCTAGTCCATACAGAACTGCCCTATAGACTGTGAATGATATTGTTACAAACCCCTACTATGTGAATAACATCATTGTGCCTCTGCATGAACAACACAGGCCTAATTTCATGTTCATGGACAACAATGCTCTAGATCATCATTAGAGCATGGCTTCTCAAGACTGGGGTACATCAAATGGAGTGGCCTGCACTTTTTCCACACCTGAATCCCATAGAAAACCTATGGGATCATCTGAGTCGACGTGTAGAGGCTCATAACTCTGTAACCCAGAACCACAATGACCTGAAGGCCACCCTTCAACAAGAGTGGGATGCCATGCCTCAACAGACAGTAACTCCACTTGTGAACAGCATGAGACGTCATTGTTGAATTACAGTTGCAATTGTCGACTGTAATTGATTTTCAAGGACACAAGAGAAGTTATTGAGATACTGATATTTTTGGGGGCATAACCACCACTGCCGTTGGCTTTTTTTCAATAAATTGTTTGAGATGAGATCACTATTGCAGATCTCTACTTAAACGCCCTACTGTCATGATAAAATAGCACTGGTGTGTGAACGTTTTACATTGTTTATAACTTTAACCAAAAAGCCAAATATCCCTAACTTTTTGTGAGTAGTGTTATAAAAGCAGAGCTTAATTATTCCTCTGCTAGGAGACAATCCACTGCAGTGATGTATACAAACACACACCCACATACTGAAAAAGCCAGGCAGCAAAAAGTGTTTTCTACAAATACTGCTAAATTGCAGTTCACAGAGGCACCATACTTAGTCTTTAGTGAAAAAAAGAGGAATATTGATAGAATTTTTCAAAGAAATAGAAAAAGCCTTGTACATTTCATGTGATCTTTAAAATGAAAGCAGAATAGATGCTGTATAAGGTTTCTTTGAGAGTTACAGAATTTTTCAGAACTGCAAAGTGACACATAACGACACCATGTTGTGTTTTGATGAAAATGCCGCAAGATGCATAACACCAAAACGTTGCGTGTCGACAGGCTCACATTTTACCATAGACTTCACACACTTGGTAGCAGTTTTTATGCCCCAGTTTCCCCAATCTCTCTCCCACCACCAAAAGAACCCCAAAACATTGAATTACATAAAGATGCTTTGTGTGGACTGATCGAAAACTGTTTTGTTTTGTTTTTTTACTTTTAAAACCCCAAGAAAAGTTAAGAATAACAAAATACCATGTAACCTGTATCTATGTCAAGAGAGAACCTGACTTGTAACTACCCTAGGTGTTCTCCTTAGTGAAGTTACTTACAGCATTTATTCACAAACTACATCACAATTTTTGCATTTATAAAACATGCCAAAAAATAAAAGCCGTCATGCACAAGAAGTAATTGCATAAAAACTTGGTCCCAACCTTGTAAAGCATGGCCCAACAGAGCATCGAGTTCAGGGTTCAGCTCGGCCTTTTCCTTTAACATATGGAATAAAAGCTGATTTTGTGTAGCACTTGTTATTTCAATTTGCTTCAGACGCCCTTCTAGAACTTTAATTTGGGCCTCTCTCTGAGCAGACTGAAGACCCTACAAGCAAAAATGGAAATTAAGGTTTTAGAGATATTATATCCAAGAACCCATATCTATGTTCATAGACTTGTATTGGCCCTTGTCATCTGTGATACCATAAAAAATGGATATGTCTTGAGTGTATTGCACAGACACCCAGTTCATGTAAAAACACGGACATGTGAAGAGCACCATCGATAACCATATGTACTGGAACCACGGACGTATAAAGGAGGTCCAATACTGTCAGTACCATGTATTAAGTATGTTTATATTCATTCCTGGTAGTGACTTATTGGACATCAACATTTTTTCATTTGCTATATCCTTAAACTATGTGATAGCTTTGATCTCTTCAATAAACTTTGAGTACAAAAAAAAAAAATTAAAAAACCACAGCAATAACAATAGCAAAATTGTAAAAACAGTTCAACTGGAGGTTACTACTAAGCCGTGCCATTTGTAGAAAGACTAAATATTAACTGGACACAAAAAGGTTTCCTTTCTTTAAGTTAAAAAAAATTCATGTAAAAAAGCCCAAGGGTGCCGGGAGGAATTAAGTTAAGTTCCTCCCAGCAGCAGTGCTCTCAGTGAGGCAGCAGGCGCCACAACACTATTCACTTCATATCTGCAGGTTTATAGAAGGTTTTGTTTTGTTTTTTTCATGACAGGTTTCCTTTAAGGTATTACTAGAAAATTACATATTTAAATCAAGTTTTGATACTTTCGTTACTGTAAGAAACAAATAATCACATTACGCTGATGCATCCTATTTTCTGCATCTCTGCTGTACAGTCTGGGGTTGGAGGAGTAGAGTCATCTCATTATCATACTGTCAGGAGGCTTAGCTGAGGCAGGACTTCAAGGTATGTCCACAAAGAAAAAATCTACGGCAAACACCATCCAATATTCCAAAGTGATTTATTCCATCATCATGTGCAGTTAAAAGTAGCAGGGAGAGAGCCGGCTCGAGTGCAGGCCCCCTACTGTACGACAGCCGTTTTGCACGTCCTTGTGCTTCAACGGGTCCGTTGCACCACAAGAACGTGCGAAACAGCCGTCGTTCATTAGGGGGCCTGCACTCGGCTCTCTCCCCGCTACTTTTAACTGCACATGATGATGGAATAAAGCACTTTGGAATATTGGATAGTGTTTGCTGTAGATTTCTGCTTTCTAGACATCGGTTTGGATTTTCTCTTTCCTTGACTACGTGCGCCCATGACCACGGTTTCCATAAGGAGGACTGAAGCTGACCTATAAATCCGGTGACAAGGTATTGCACGGTTTGGTGCAGAAACCGCCTCTGCATAGTATATAGGACTTCAAGGTATACTCTGGTAACGCACATGTCGTGCAATCTGCTCTTAAGGCCCCGTCACACACAGATAAATCTTTGGCAGATCTGTGGTTGCAGTGAAATCATGGACATATTGTTCCATTTGTACACAGCCACAAACCTGGCATTGATTGTCCACAATTTCACTGCAACCACAGATCTGCCGCAGATTTATCTCTGTGTGTGACAGGGCCTTTAGTTTCACACTTTTCTGGTGTGATCATACTGCATCCTTCCCTTTGAGGCATGATACATGTCAGTCCTGTGTGCCAGCACAGCTTCATTCCTCCTCAGCCCATATGGGATCCCTTCTTCCTAGTGCTGATAAACATTGATGCTGGGAAGACTGAGATTCTCCCTTCCCTACAGTTGTGCAGGGACACAGTGGACCACCAATTAAATAAAGTAAAAAGGCAGCTATCTACAATATGAAAAAAAAGAGAAAAAAAAAAAAAGTCTTTACATTTGCCTGTCAGTAATCACATTTCCCGGGTCTCAAAGGACTTAAAAAAAGCACTAAAAACTATTGAAACTAGTTTTCATTAGCTATCAAAAAGTGCAGGGAAATGGAACATACAATTATATAAATAGTACACAGGACTAGGACGACACAGAGAGGTGAAAAGAATCCCCACACATGACCACATATAAAAAATTGTAACCCTCTGTTGCTCAGGCATACTGCTGCTACATAGCAACCTCCGCAGGTAAAAAGATAGTTTAAATATAGGGTCACCCTAGAGCAGTGATGGCGAACCTCACGCAGAGCCTTTTCTGTCAGCACGTGCACTATCTCCTCATTCAGCCACTTTGAACTCCTGGTGCCGGCAGTTCAGAGTTGTGTGGGAGCGGAGGAGACATTTCTCCCAGCTCCAACACTCCTCTCTTAGGCCGCAGGCTTGTTGCCTAGGAGACATCGAGAGCGTCAGTACGCAGCGCCGGCGTAAAGACGCTTGTGGGCGCGCAGGAACTGAGGTCCCAGGGTGAGTATGATTATGCTTTATTTTTTTTTTCTTAACCTGTGTGCGGCTATATCGGGAGGGGGGGGGGGGTAGTGCCAGCATCGGGCCAAAAACATGCCAGGGGGGAGAAGTGCCAGCATGGGAGCAAAACATACCATGGGGGAAAACATACCAGTGGGGGGTAAGATATCAGGATGGGGGCACTTGTTTACCAGGAAGTGGCCCAGGAAGGGGGGACATAACTACATAATGAAGGGGGAGGGGAGCAACTCGTATGTCTTTATGGGATTTCGAGATGTTCAGACTTTGAAATGTAGATGTGGATTACAGGGTGAAATCTGATTGCATTCCATGCTAAAATCTGTCTGTGTGTCTAATATTCTGCATTTTTTTCCATGAAGATTAATCCAACTGCTGTGTTTGGAGCGGGCAGCGGGAGAGGCTCAGCTTCAATGTGTGGTAAGTATGCATGAGCGTGATGCCCCCTGCTGAAGAGAAGACTACAAAAGGTAAGGTTAAAATCAATTATTTATTGACATAATCGATTTGATTAAATTGCTGTGTTGGCACTTCAAAAATAAAAAAAAAAAAATTGGGCTTAGGGCTACAGTTTGGGCACTCGGTCTCTGAAAGGTTTGCCATGACTGCCCTAGAGCATTAATAAAAGCTGGGAATGGGGACCTACATAGACACAGTGCTCCTGTGCATATGCTGCATTTTACCTGAAATGGGTGTCTATGTAGGTCCCCATTCCCAGCTTTTACTAATGCTCTAGGGTGACCCTATATGTAAACCATCTTTTTACCTGCGGAGGATTCTATGTAGCAGCAGTATGCCTGAGCAATACACTGTGTGCAGAATTATTAGGCAAGTTGTATTTTAGAGGATTTTTTTAATTATTGATCAACTATGTTCTCAATCAACCCAAAAGACTCAAATAGCAAAGCTTAATATTTTTGGAAGTTGGAATGGTTTTTTTAGATTTGGCTATCTTAGGAGGATATCTGTTTGTGCAGGTAACTATTACTGTGCAGAATTATTAGGCAACTTAATAAAAACCAAATATATTCCCATTTCACTTGTTTACTTTCACCAGGTAAACCAATATAACTTCACAAAATTTAGAAATAAACATTTCTGACATGCAAAAACAAAACCCAAAAAAATTAGTGACCAATATAGTCACCTTTCTTTATGATGCCACTCAAAAGCCTACCATCCATAGATTCTGTCAGTTCCTTGATCTGTTTACGATCAACATTGCGTGCAGCAGCCACCACCGCCTCCCAGACACTGTTCCGAGAGGTGTATGGTTTTCCCTCCCTGTAGATCTCACATTTTATGGAGGGACCACAGGTTCTCTATGGGGTTCAGATCAGGTGAAAAAGGGGGCCATGTCATTTTTTTTTTCATATTTTAGACATTTACTGGCCAGCCACGCTGTGGAGTAGTTGGATGCATGTGATGGAGCATTGTCCTGCATGAAAATCATGTTTTTCTTGAACGATACAGACTTCTTCCTGTACCACTGCTTGAAGGCTTGAAGAAGTTGTCTTCCAGAAACTGGCAGTAGATCTGGGAGTTGAGCTTCACTCCATCCTCAACCTGAAAAGGTCCCACAAGTTCATATTTGATGATACTAGCCCATACCAGTACCCCACCTCCACCTTGCTGGCGTCTGTGTCGGAGTGGAGCTCTCTGCCCTTTACTGATCCAGCCTCTGGCCCATCAAGAGTCACTCATTTCATCAGTCCATAAAACTTTTGAAAAATCAGTCTTAAGATATTTCTAGGCCCAGTCTTGACGTTTTATCTTATGTTTCTTGTTCAAAGGTGGCCGTTTTTCAGCCTTCCTTACCTTGGCCATGTCCCTGAGTATGGCACACCTTGTGCTTTTTGATACTCCAGTAACGTTTCAGCTCTGAAATATGGCCAAACTAGTGGCAAATGGCATCTTGGCAGCTTCACGCTTGATTTTCCTCAATTTATGGCAGTTATTTTGTGCCTTTTTTGCCCAACACGCTTCTTGCGACCCGGTTGGCTATTTGCCATGAAACGCTTGATTGTTCGATGATCATGCTTTAGAAGTTTGGCAATTTCAAGACAGTTGCATCCCCCTGCAAGACATCTCTACGGATGTGAAGCGATACCTCATGGAGACCTTCCTACAAGTCAGTGGGTATGGTGGCTGCGTGGAGTGGCCACCACGCTCACCTGACCTGACCCCATTAGACTTCTGTGAGGTCAAATCAAACAGCAGGTGTATGGGACCCCTTCACCAACATTGCAGGACCTACGAATACGTATTACAGATGCTTGTGCAAACATGTAACCACATATTGCACAACGAGCAGCAAGATACAGTATGCTGTCCAGAGTCCAGATGTGCATTGCAGCTGACGGTGGCCACTTTGAGCATCAAAGTTAAATGAGCGCCATATGCGTGACCAGCATTCAATGTTTTGGGGGGGGTCATGGGTTTCATATCATAGCATTTCTGTATGCAAGGTGTTGATTCGTATTGAATTGATGATGCCCTACAACTTTGTAATTCACTTTTTTTCTCTCTCTCTCGTTCCGTTTTAAAGATAAAAATGCTAACTCCTTTGTTTTCCACCAGGTGGCGCTATAGGTGGTTTCATTGCATAGCGCATGGCTACTTTACTATACCTAGACACCACTTCGATGCCTATAGCTGTCGCCGTTCTAAAGTAAATGGCGATGGACAGAATATGGGTGGACACACTGTATACAATAGTTCAAAGTCCTCCATTAACTACATACTGTAGGTGTCGTGCAGATTTATAAAAAAAAAAAAAAAAAAAAAAAGAAAAAAAAAAACCCACACATCCTCATTCTCCTACTTTCCTGCCTGAGAATCACATACCCAGCAGATGACAGATTGCTTGGGGCACTTAAGATAACCGTAAAGCATTACCTTGCTGACAGCCATTGTAAGAAAATGATCAAGGAGGTATCGTGCCTCTGTTAAAGTGGAGGAACTAATAATGGCAGTAACATCCAATGTATCTCCTTCTTCCTAAAAGGGAAAACACACAGACTTTTTTATTAAAGGCAAAAAAAGGGGGAAAAGAAAAGAACAAAAAGAAAATGTGACCAAGGTCTTACTTTAGCCTCTTCAATCTGCATAATACTGGCCTGACAGTCGGATATACTGTCATTAATGTAATCAATATTTGCACTTAAAGACTCAATTTCTTCATTCAGACTGCTGAGGTTTTTGTCAGTGTCACCCGTTTCCTTCATAATCCGGTCCCGTCTTCTTGTGACTCTCTCTTTCCTCTTTGTGAGCTCCTCCCGTTGCTGTGATAGGAGATAATAATAATAATAATAATAATATTTATTATTATAGCGCCATCAATTCCATGGCGCTTTATATGTGACAGGGGTATACATAATAGGGACAAGTATAATAATCAGAACAATACAATACACAAAAAGGTACAGGAGAGAGGTCTCTGCCCGCGAGGGCTCACAGTCTACAAGGGATAGGTGAGGATACAGTAGGTGAGGGTAGAGCGGATTGTGCGGTGCTGTATCAGACTGAGGGTTACGGCAGGTTGTAGGCTTGTCGGAAGAGGTGGGTCTTATATAAACAATACAGTACTCTAATCACTGAACTAACAGACGTACATTGTAGCATTTGACAGAACGGTGACCATTTAAATAGAAAAAGTAAATACAGATCTAAAACCAGATTTAAAAAAAAAAAATGGGAACTTGGCTAATGTCGAGCTTTTTTACCTTCACAGTCGGCACAAGAAAACTGTATTTCTGTGCTGAAAACCTGGATCATTTCACCCAGACTGGAATATAATTAATAGTTGTCCAATCCTCGGAGAACCCCCTCTCATTCCCCAGGCTTGCCTCTGTTAACATAAAAAAAAGCTTATACTCCCATCCCATGCCGTTCCAGCGACACTCACTGTCTTGGGGCTCCTGAGAGGTGGCTCTGTCACGCGAGCACCACCCCTAATCACCACCGTCTTCACTTTCATGGCCTTTGTACGGATCAAACATCATCAGGAAGTGATTGGCAGCAGCAGTACTCCCTTCCTCTTGATCAATTCGCCCAAAGGTCATGACAGTGAAACTGGCGGTGATTGGGCCCAGTAAGGATTGCATTTATACTGGCCAACCCCCTTTAGAAATTCCAGTAATAACAAAGACGAAGTGTTCCTAAGCAGCACAACTGAAGTTACCAAAACAAAGCTTGTTACTCTGCAGGTTTTGGCGGAAGCGCTCACAGACTCCCTGCTTTACACCACCCCACATATTGTCTGCACAGAATACTGGAAAAATCAGAACTCTGTTCGCCATTTTAAAGGGAAAAGGTCAATTACCTCAAAGTGCCCAAATATCCAGCAGTGTGATAAAAAGCCGTAGTCATACTTTTTAACCAGGTTCATTGTGTGACAAAATGCTGCTGCTATGTGCAACAAAACCATTTTCTTTCATTCTTGATAGTTTAATTAGGTAGGATTAGTCTGGCATGGTCTCAACTGCCCTCCACCTGTGCTGCCCCAACCTGCTGCCCTCCACCTGTGCTGAGCGCAATCAACTGCCCTCCACCTGTGCTGCGCGCAACCAATTGCTATCCATCTGTGCTGCAGGCAATCCACTGTTCTCCACCTGTGCTGCCCCAACCTGCTGCCCTCCACCTGTGCTGAGCGCAATCAACTGCCCTCCACCTGTGCTGCGCGCAACCAATTGCTATCCATCTGTGCTGCAAGCAACCTGCTGCCCTCCACCTGTGCTGAGCGTAATCAACTGCCCTCCACCTGTGCTGCGCGCAACCAATTGCTATCCATCTGTGCTGCAGGCAATCCACTGCTCTCCACCTGTGCTGCCCCAACCTGCTGCCCTCCACCTGTGCTGCACAGAACCTACTGCCCGCCACCTGTACTGCACGCAACCCATTGCCCTCCACCTGTGCTGAGCGCAATCTACTGCCCTGGACCTGTGCTGAGCGCAATCTACTGCCCTCCACCTGTGCTGAGCGCAATCTACTGCCCTCCACCTCTGCTGAGCGCAATCTACTGCCCTCCACCTCTGCTGAGCGCCATCTACTGCCCTCCACCTCTGCTGAGCGCCATCTACTGCCCTCCACCTCTGCTGAGCGCAATCTACTGCCCTCCACTGATACTGCGTACAACCTAATGCTCTCCAGTTGTACTGCATGCAATTTACTGTTCCATGCCTGTACTGTTTGTAATTTACTGCTCTCCACCTATGCTGTGTGTGATTTACTGCTCTGTACCTATATTGCGTGTAATTTATGGCCATTTATCCGCTCCAGGGCTATATTAATTTGTGTGTATACTGGGCGTATTGAGCAGGGAAGAAACTCCTATTCTCTATAATGAAAATGATTCACCAGTTCCCCGCAGCTACTTCTGACTTGTTGGTGACAAAATGACTTGTTTTATCTGTATTGGCCATGTCAAATCTTATGATATTTCTAAAATGACATGTTGAGGGCATATGCAATTCATTATTTGTTGTCCAGGAATTTATGGTCTGAATATAGATTATGACGTTACAATGGTCATTGTGTGACACATTAATACCATTTTTAATATATGAATCCTTATTGTGAGCGGTTATTTTACCTTCAGTAGCCGGTTCATGTCAGATTCCATATTAGATATAGTCATCCTTTGCATCACAATGTCAGTGATCCTTCTCTCCAGTGACTGCCATTTCTGCCTGGCCGCCTTTGACGTGTAAGTGTTAGATCCCTTCCTTTGATGTTTTTTTCTGCCAATAAAAGGAGTAACATGTGCAAATATAAAAAAATCTGAATTTTAATATAGCTGCTTTGGGATTGTGTCCGTGACTATAGTATTTGACTAAAGAAAAATGAGGTTTTAAAAAAAAAAAAAAAAAAAAGTATAAAAACACAAAAATGAGAGAGTGAAAGTACGCGCTGCTAAATCTTAATTAAGCTTAACGTATTGTAATTATCCCACGCTGCTGTGATACTGCGATCCATCCGCCCACACCTACTGTTCTCAGCTGGGGATGGTGAACATTTTGCAATAACTGCTGTACCTTCATTAAAATTATAATTCTCCACTTAGTACATGTAATTAAAAATAAATACCCATGATTCCTGAACTAAGGCTAATAATGAGATTACTTCTCCTGTGGTGCAGAACTTTCAGAACACGTCTATAAAAAGGAATATGCAAAAAGAAAATCTCATTAAACAAATCATATGGATATAGTCCAAAATACTACTTGTTCTTGGCTGGCCAGAAATGTACCCAAAAAGTACAAATTCATTATTGATGTTGCTTAGCATTATTTTTCATTACTTCGCAACTAAAATGGATTGTAAACTGTGAATATTATCCGACCATGCAATTTTTATGCACAAATCCCAGGTCAGAAATGTTTCGGAGACAGAGGTTTGTCCTATATACTGCAATACTGTACTATTGCAGCACAGAGAACAAGCGAACAAATAGAAGGTTCTGGGCCCTAATGGGAACTAAAAAAATAAAATAGTGTAAAAAAAAAAGTTCAATTTGAATCAACCTTCTGCCCAATTAAAAGAAAACAAACACCTCCTTTAATAAGTCTGCATCAGTAAATATGCACTCTATGAAAATCCAAACTTGTTTAACCCTTTATTATATGGAACATGCTCCTTCCTTTTCTTCTTGTTTTTTTTTCTCTTGGGTTTTGTTTGTATATGGCCAGCTTTGGCAGGTAGATAGTCATCTGTAATCCAACATGACTGATCATAGGCTTGGTAGATCAAAAGATGACTTAGGATGCAAGAAATAATAAAATAGCAACTTTGTAGCATCTAGAACCACAGATCTATAACACTTCAAAAGTGAAAACCTCCCAGATGATTGATATTAATGATGTACCTTGTGCCATTGTAAGTACTGGACGTTGCAGGTTGTACTCTGGCTATTGGGATTTTAGGTCTTTGTTGTCCTGCTATCCGGGCTGACTCATGCTCTTCACTGACATGTTCTGAAACTGGTTCAGGGAGGCTAATTTTACGACTTACGACCCTCCCAGCCACTCGATCAGACATTGGTTTTACTTGTCGCCGTAGTGCTGTAACCTGTTTACATGAATCAGAGGTGATAAAACCAGTGAGCAATGCACAAGATTAGACATGAAAAAGAAACAAGTCAGTTATTTATAAACAGTTTTTACCTCTTCATTTTTCCGTCGTAAGATAACTTCTTGTTGTCTTTTGTGGGCTTCGAGGGTCCTCACCTGACTCTGAAACATAACAATGGCCCAGTTTAATCCTCACATACAGTTGTGTTTGTGAACCTTTCAGAATTTTTCACATTTCTGCATAGGTTTGACCTAAAAACTACATTAAATTTTCACACAAGTTCTAAAAGTAGATAAAAGAACCAAAGAAAAAAAAAATTAAAAAAAAAAAAAGGAGTAAAAAATATTAGACTTCCGAAACCGTGATGTTTTCATTTTTCGGTTGACAGAGCTGTGTGGGGGCTTCTTATCTGCATCCTGGGCGGATTTATTTAGTCATCCCATTTTGGGGTACATACAGTGTTTTTATTACTTATTACACTTTTTTTGAGTAGTGTTGACTAAAAAAAAAATTCTGGTGTTTTAATTTTTTTCTCATTATGACATTTAAACAGTGAGGTTAATTAATGGTATATTTTGATAGACTGGGGTTTTCCAAACATGGAAATACCACATTTGGGTTGGTTTTTTTTTTATTTTTAATGGAGAAAAATGTTGCTTTATTTTGTCATCCCCTGCAGTAAATAGTAAAAATCATTGCCTCATATGAAGCCAGCCTCAGTCTGGTCTTCATAAGAGCAGTCTGACGATTCAGCAGGCCCAAATCCACCAAAGGACCCCCTCACCACCTCACAATCACACTGTGGTGGTGCTGAAGGGTACGTGGAATGGAATATTCATGGGTCAAGTACTTTAACCCTAGAACGCATACCTGGGGCCTCGCAGGCCTGCTAGGTTACTTGTTTTCTATGGTTGATTTCTAGGGTTGCGCGTTCTATTGTTAAACACTGCTGTCAGGAATTGACAGAGACATTTAATTTAGCAGTGGATGGATCAAGTTGCACCCACTGTTAGAGGCAGGTGATGGCTGAATAACATAGCTATCATTGGTTGTTCATACTGCAGATTAAACTTCTAAGCATTCTTCAAAGACAGGGGCCTGACATACTGTATGATGGGGCAGTACATCGCCTATCAGGGAGAAGTTAGGCTATGTGCGCACGTGTGCGTAATTCGTGCAGTTACGCTGCGCTTTGTAGTGCAGCGTAACTGCATGCGTCCTGCGTCCCCTGCACAATCTATGGAGATTGTGCAGGGGCCGTGCGCACGTGGCATATTAGAACGCAGTGATTCGGCTGCTGCCCGAATCGCTGCGTTCTAAGAAGTGACATGTCACTTCTTCCGTGCGCTTTGCCGGCAGCCCCTGCTCTGTCTATGGCAGGAGCTGCAGGCAGAGCGCACGTTCTCGCCGGCACCATGCGCTTCAGAACGGAGCTTTTCAGCTGCGCTTTGAAGCGCACCTTTTAGGTGCCGTGGAGAGCGCACACGTGCGCACATAGCCATAGAGATATTCCAGTCTTTTCGCAAAAAATTCTTTGAGCAGCCATGATGTTTTAAAAAAAATAAATAAATAATATGATGGAATACTCGCCCCAGGAATCTACTCACGTTCCAACGGTCTCTACTGGATAATAAGCAACGGCGTTCTGAGCACAAGTCTCCTCACAATGCAGCCAATCTGTGGCCGCACGGATCAGGTGATTTGTGGACGTGAAGTCATAACTGTGGTTTGCGGAGAACTGTGAAGCAATGGCGTTGGAGTTGGCAGTGTGTTCTTGAGGAGAGCATTGCTTCATTTCTTCATTTATCAGTATGGCTCTATTGTGATTTTTTGTTAAAAAGGACAGAAAAAAACATCTAACCTAAAACTCTACTTTAAGTGTTTTGAGTGTACAGAAAGAGGATACATAAAAGTAAAAGGGTTACCCATGAACAATGTCAGTTTTTGCTTTATTGAAATATTTTAACTACCTTCAATGTGCCTGTAATGTACATACAGCTCTTGTTGCAACACTAATTGAAGGAAAGGTGACTAATAGAGATGGGCGAGCACTAAAATGCTCGGGTGCTCAAGTTGAGCAGATCAGACACTCTGAAAGTGCACAACTTGAGTAAGGAGTATAATGGAAGTCAATGATTGGGCAGTTAGGCTCTTAGCACACATACAGCCAGCCATAAACGGAACATTTCCAGGGGAGGAAGGGCAGGGATTCTTTTTTTTTTTTTTTTTAGTTTATTTTTTATTTTGGACACCACATGCGAAAACACTGATTTCCTACCAGTGAAAGCCATTCAGAGCACCTGCGATACATGGCCAAGCTCTGAGAGCACCTGGGCATGACGATGCTCGGTCAAGTAATGAGCAGTGCCTAGCACGCTGACGCATCACTGGCGACTAACTGTATTCTCCTTCTGAAGTTCTGTCTCCACATGCTTCCCAAAATGTAGGAGCACCAATCAGTACCACTAGACTCAGGGGTCATACAGTGACAATTTAAGTCTTATTTTGGTAGCTTAAAAATACTTATATTAAACCTCTACTGCGTCATTATAGACAAAAACAATTAGGACATCCCTAATGATAAGTAAAGGTACAATTACACCTGACAGCTGGTGGCACTAACCAACCGCTGATCAGCTACTTTGTTGCCGATAGGTGGCTGTTTAATACCGGGTTTGCACACACAGACTCAGCTTCAGATGCGCATTGAACAATCTGTACTAGATCATTCAGTGAACTTGGGATGCCATTCTTTCATTGGCACAGGCATTCGTTACAGAGGATCTTTTGTATAAACCAAAAAAGGATTTTACCTGACGAACAAGCATTTTGCCAGTTCATTTGGCAATTGACAACCAGTCTTGACCGATCAATTATCAGGAGTTGATTATTCTTAGAAATGATAATCATGCAGTATATATGGACGATAACAAAAACCGCTGTAAGAAAATACGCACCTCTTTCTTCCGCTGATCTTTTTTAAGCTGTGCAATTTCACGGGTTCGGCGAGAGTCTACCATTCTTGCCTTCTCTTGCTCTTCCTTCATTTGTTTCATTAGCCGCACCTGCACACAAATAATTATTACGTCTCAGGTTTGTGCAGCGGTGGACACACGTCTACCCCTGACTGGAGGAGAGCCATGTGATGACATGCATGCAAACCGATCCTTTCCAGGGCTCCGGTACATGCTACAGGTATCATACTGGTTTGAAAAGAAATTATTGTCCAAATCATTATTACAGACTCATCAGACACAAACATGGTCTAGCCATTTATTTTTTGAGTGAAAGCCTGAGCTATAAAAAGACTGCTATTACAGTGTTTCAAAGACCTTTACTGTTTCAAGAGCACTTGCCTTTTTGCTCAAAATACTGTCAATGGAAAGACCGTCCTTAACCCCTTAACGACCTTGGACGTACTGAGTACGTCATGGTCACATGGTGCTAAACGACCCATGACGTACTCAGTACGTCCTGGCGAAATCGCGGTCCCGGAGCCCCGGGGAGTGAAATTTGTTTACCTAAACGGTGGATTCGGGAAGGAGGGGACCTCTGCCTGACCTCAGGAGGGGTGGTGCCTCCTCCCCGAACCTACAGAGGCTGTGATTGGCTGACGAACGCCGCTCAGCCAATTACAGTCACTGTAATGTGTCAGCCATTGAAAATGGCTAACACATTGCAATCCAGCCATAATCAGTGCTGCTGTAGCACTGATGACTGGCTGGAGCTGGGTGAACTTTGTTTCACCCGCCCCCAGCTCTGATTGGAGAGACCGGCCTTGTGACCGATCTCTCCCAATCACTGTGGATCTTGTGCCGTCACCGCTACCCTCAGCTTCACTCCGTCCGTGAAAGCTGATGAGAGCGGTCGCTGCAGGTGCCCATCGGTAAGTTATAGCACCCCCCCCCCTCGATCTCCCGCCGAGATCCCCCGCCGCTCCCCGCCGAGATCCCCCGCCGCTCCCCGCCGAGATCCCCCGCCGAGATCCACCGCCGCTCCCCGCCGAGATCCACCGCCGCTCCCCGCCGAGATCCACCGCCGCTCCCCGCCGAGATCCACCGCCGCTCCCCGCCGAGATCCACCGCCGCTCCCCGCCGAGATCCACCGCCGCTCCCCGCCGAGATCCACCGCCGCTCCCCGCCGAGATCCACCGCCGCTCCCCGCCGAGATCCACCGCCGCTCCCCACCGATCCACCGCTGCTGTCCCTGGTCGCCACGCCGCTTTACACGCCGCTGTCCCTGCCCGCCACGCCGCTGTTCCCGCCGCTGTCCCTGCCCGCCGATCCACCTCTGCTGCCCGCCACGCCGCTGTCCCTGGTCGCCACGCCGCTTTACACGCCGCTGTCCCTGCCGCCACCGTCCCCTTTCAGTCGCACCCACCTTTTTCAGCCGCCGCTGCACCCGATCGGCCGCCGCCTCCATCGGCTGCCACTGCACCTAATCGGCTCCCCCCCTCCATGTGCTGCCTCCCCCCCTCCATGTGCTGCCTCCCCCCCTCCATGTGCTGCCTCCCCCCCTCCATGTGCTGCCTCCCCCCCCTCCATGTGCTGCCTCCCCCCCTCCATGTGCTGCCTCCCCTCCCCCCCCTCCATGTGCTGCCTCCCTTCCCCCCCTCCATGTGCTGCCTCCCCTTCCCCCCCTCCATGTGCTGCCTCCCCTTCCCCCCTCCATGTGCTGCCTCCCCTTCCCCCCTCCATGTGCTGCCTCCCCCCCTCCCCTCCCCCCCCCTCCCCCCCTCCATGTGCTGCCTTCCCCCCCTCCATGTGCTGCCTTCCCCCCCATGTGCTGCCTCCCCCCCATGTGCTGCCTCCTCCCATGTGCTGCCTCCTCCCATGTGCTGCCTCCCCCCCCATGTGCTGCCTCCCCCCCCATGTGCTGCCTCCCCCCCCATGTGCTGCCTCCCCCCCCATGTGCTGCCTCCCCCCCCATGTGCTGCCTCCCCCCCCATGTGCTGCCTCCCCCCCATGTGCTGCCTCCCCCCCCATGTGCTGCCTCCCCCCCCATGTGCTGCCTCCCCCCCCATGTGCTGCCTCCCCCCCCATGTGCTGCCTCCCCCCCCATGTGCTGCCTCCCCCCCCTTGTGCTGCCTCCCCCCCCATGTGCTGCCTCCCCCCCCATGTGCTGCCTCCCCCCCCATGTGCTGCCTCCCCCCCCATGTGCTGCCTCCCCCCCCATGTGCTGCCTCCCCCCCCATGTGCTGCCTCCCCCCCCCCTCCATGTGCTGCCTTCCCCCTCCCTCCATGTGCTGCCTTCCCCCCATGTGCTGCCTTCCCCCCCATGTGCTGCCTTCCCTCCCATGTGCTGCCTCCCCCCCCATGTGCTGCCTCCCCCCCCATGTGCTGCCTCCCCCCCCCATGTGCTGCCTCCCCCCCCATGTGCTGCCTCCCCCCCCATGTGCTGCCTCCCCCCCCATGTGCTGCCTCCCCCCCCCATGTGCTGCCTCCCCCCCCATGTGCTGCCTCCCCCCCCCATGTGCTGCCTCCCCCCCCCATGTGCTGCCTCCCCCCCCCATGTGCTGCCTCCCCCCCATGTGCTGCCTCCCCCCCATGTGCTGCCTCCCCCCCATGTGCTGCCTCCCCCCCATGTGCTGCCCCCCCCCATGTGCTGCCCCCCCCCCATGTGCTGCCTCCCCCCCCATGTGCTGCCTCCCCCCTCCCTCCATGTGCTGCCTCCACTCCATGTGCTGCCTCCCCCCTCCCATCAGACTCTGCCCCCCTCCCTGATCTGCTGCCTGCTCTCTCCCATCCTTTTCACCCTCCTTCATCTGCTGCCTCTTCTGTCTGCTGTGATTCTGCTGCCTAGATCCATCCTGTAAGGTAGGTATCCCCATCTCACCCCCCCATCCTCTGCCGCTCCTCCATCCGCTGCGCCATTTCCCATCATCCATCCGCTGCGCCCTTTCCCATCCTCTGCCGCTCCTCCACCCGCTGCGCCCTTTCCCATCTTCCATCCGCTGCGCCCTTTCCCATCTTCCACCCGCTGCGCCCTTTCCCATCTTCCATCCGCTGCGCTCTCTTTCTCATCTGCCGCCCCGCCCTCTCGCATCGCATTATCCAGCGCAGTTGCTCGCTTCCAGACTGCAGTGGATGATGCGATGCGAGACTTGTGCATTGCATTGTACTTTGACAACCTACAGTCCGGCTTCCGTCCACATCATTCCACCGAAACTGCCCTGACAAAAATCACAAATGACTTACTTACTGCCAAAGCTAACAACCACTTCTCTATACTCCTACTTCTAGACCTATCCTCAGCTTTTGACACTGTTGACCACTCCCTCCTACTACAGATCCTCTCTTCCCTTGGTGTCAGAGACCTCGCCCTCTCTTGGATCTCTTCATACCTCTCCAACCGCACTTTTACTGTCTCCCACTCCCACACAACCTCTTCATCCCGTCCTCTCTCTGTTGGTGTCCCTCAAGGCTCTGTCCTGGGACCATTACTTTTTTCTATCTATACATTTGGCCTGGGACAACTCATAAAGTCCCATGGCTTCCAGTACCACCTATATGCCGATGACACTCAGATCTACCTCTCTGGTCCAGATGTCACTTCTCTGCTGTCCAGAATCCCAGAGTGCCTATCTGCTATATCTTCCTTCTTCTCCTCTCGCTTCCTAAAGCTCAATGTGGCCCAAAACTGAGCTGATCATCTTTCCTCCATCTCCCCTACACTCTCTACCTGATCTATCTATTACAATAAATAACATCACGCTCTCCCCAGCATCCAAAGTTCGGTGCCTCGGAGTGACCTTTGACTCTGCCTTGTCCTTCATACCACACATTCAATCCCTCACCACCTCCTGTCGTCTTCAACTCAAAAATATTTCCAGAATCCGTCCCTTCATCAATTCTCAATCCACAAAAATGCTAGTGCATGCTCTCATAATCTCCCGCCTCGACTACTGCAACATCCTCCTATGTGGTCTCCCTGCTAACACGCTCGCCCCTCTCCAGTCCATCCTTAATGCTGCTGCCCGACTGATCCACCTCTCGCCTCACTACCACCCCCGCTTCTCCTCTCTGCATGTCCCTTCACTGGCTCCCAATCTTCCATCGTATCCAATTCAAACTACTAATACTGACTTACAAAGCCATCCACAAATTGTCTCCTCCATATATCTCTGAACTAATCTCTCGCTAGACTCCAAAACGTAATCTCCGGTCCTCCCAAGATCTCCTTCTATCCTCCTCTCTCATTCGCTCCTCATGCAACCGTCTCCAAGACTTCTCCCGAACATCCCCAGTCTTCTGGAACTCACTGCCTCAACACGTCAGATTATCTACTACACTTGCAAACTTCAAACGGAACCTAAAGACTCATCTGTTCAGAAATGCCTATAACCTTGAATGACCTCACTGCCCCACCACCGTGCGGAGCTGCCGCCCCACCACCGTGCGGAGCTGCCGCCCCACCACCGTGCGGAGCTGCCGCCCCACCACCGTGCGGAGCTGCCGCCCCACCACCGTGCGGAGCTGCCGCCCCACCACCGTGCGGAGCTGCCGCCCCACCACCGTGCGGAGCTGCCGCCCCACCTACACCCCACCTACTGTCTCCTCCCCATAATCCTATAGAATGTAAGCCCGCAAGGGCAGGGCCCTCTTCCCTCTGTACTAGTCTGTCTACTGTAACTTGTACATGTATTTTGTATGTAACCCCCTTCTCATGTACAGCACCATGGAATCAATGGTGCTCTATAAATAAATAATAATAATAAATAATAATAATAATTGCTCTCACGTTTGGCACTGGTCTTAGTGGCAGGCGCTCTTTTTTTTTTTTTTTTTTTACTGATGTCTGTATTTTTTATTTCGCCAAACTAATTTTTTTTGTATGGGGGGGGGGGGCTAGTTTCCAAAATGGGATCACATGTGGGGGAGCTCCATTGTTTAGGCACCTCAGGGGGGTCTCCAAATGAAACATGGCGTCTGCTAATAATTCCAATCAATTTTACTGTGAAATGGCGCTCCTTCTCTTCTGAGCCCCGCCGTACGCCCAAACAATTGATTTCCACCACATATGAGGTATCGTCGTACTCAGGAGAAATTGCACAATACATTTTATGGTGCATTTTTTTCTGATACCCTTGTGGAAAAAAAAGCTACCTGTTTGAAAAAACAATTTTGTGGTAAAAAAAAAAATAAAATATTTTCACGGCTGAACATTACAAACGCTTGTGAAGCCTCCAGGGGTTCAAAGTGCTCACTAAACAGCTAGATAAATTCCATGAGGGGTCTAGTTTCCAAAATGGGGTCAATTGTGGGGGAGCTCCATTGTTTAGGCACTTCAGGGGGGTCTCCAAATGAAACATGGCGTCCGCTAATAATTCCAACCAATTTTGCTGTGAAATGGCGCTCCTTGCCTTCCGAGTCCTGCCGTGCGCCCAAACATTTGATTTCCACCACATATGGGGTATCTGCGTACTCAGGAGAAAATGCACCATAAATTTTATGGTGCATTTTTTCCTGATACCCTTGTGATAAAAAAAGCTACCTGGTTGAAGCAACAGTTTTGTGGTAAAAAATTTTTTTTTTCTTTTCACGGCTCAACGTTATAAACTTCTGTGAAGCCCCCAGGGGTTCAAAGTGCACATCAAACATCTAGAAAAAATATTTGAGGGCTCTAGTTTCCAAAATGGGGTCATTTGTGGGGGAGCTCCATTGTTTAGGCACCTCAGGGGGTCTTCAAACCCGACATGGCGTCCGCTAATGAGTGCAGCTAATTTTGCACTCAAAAATTCAAATTGCGCTCCTTGCCTTCCGAGTCCTGCCGTGCGCCCAAACATTTGATTACCACCACATATGGGGTATCTGCGTACTCAGGAGAAAATGCACGATACATTTTATGATGCATTTTTCCTGATACCCTTGTGAAAATACTAATTTTTATGGCTAAAGTAACATTTTTGTGTTAAAAAAGTAAAATTTTAATTTTTTCGTCTACATTGCTTTGGTTGCTGTGAAGCTCCTAAAGGGTTAATAAACTTCTTGGATGTGGTTTTGAGCAGAGTGAGGGGTGCAGATTTTAGAATTGGGTCACTTTTGGGTATTTTCTGTCGCCTAGGTTTCTCAAATCACTCCAAATGTGATGTGGTACCTAAACAATTTTTTTTTGTAAATTTTGTTGGAAAAATGAGAAATTGGTGATGAACTTTGAACCCTTCTAACTTCCTAACGGAAATTTTTTTTTTTTCAAAAATTGCGCTGGTGTAAAGTAGACATGTGGGAAATGTTATTTAGTAACTTTTTTGTGTGACATTTCTCTCAGATTTATGGGCATAAAATTTCAAATTTTGAAAATTGCAAAATTTTCAAAATTTTCGCTAAATTTCCGAAATTTTCACAAATAAACGCAAAACATATCGGCCTAAATTTACCACTGACATGAAGTACAATATGTCACGAAAAAACAATGTCAGAATCGCCAGGATCCGTTGAAGCGTTCCAGAGTTATAACCTGTCAAAGTGACACTGGTCAAAATTGCAAAAAATGGCCGGGTCTTTAAGGTGAAAACAGGCTGGGGGCTGAAGGGGTTAATTTACAAAATATCTTATTTTGTGTATTGAGCGCCTAATAAATATACTTGATTGATTGCTGTACTGAATTATGTACTTGGCCCACCATTACATATCCCATCCACAGTATAAATCAGAAATACAGAGGAATATTTGTACTTTGCAAGGTGTTAATTGGACCCTTTCACCAGGCTATATAAACTATAATCACCATCTTTTAGTTGTCTTGTAACCCTTCACATGACGCTAGCATTCCCAGATATCCAGGAGATAGCCTTTTGTAATTGACTTGTGCCGTAAGCTAATCGGCACTGTCAGGACCATGCTCAGCGCCTCCTCTGCCCCTGCAATCTCTGTCTTGCTGTATTCGACGTAGCGGATATGTCCTATGTCATCCATTGAGTCAGTTCAACTCTCCCGCTAGCACAGGGAACCAGATGTGTGGACGCAACAGACTGTGCAGTTGAAACATTCTTCTAAATAAAGATAGAAATGACAGCGACTGCAGGGGCAGAGGAGGCGCCAAGCACAGTCCAGAGAGTCAATGAAACCAAATGTTGTCAGACAATGATAAAAGGTATTTTCTAAGCTATATGGGGCAGCTGGGCTCTTATGAAGGGGTTGCAAGAATGGCGTTAAAGACAACTGGATATAGATCATATATACACAAGTTCCCTGTAATGAAGCATTAAGATATTTCCTTACATAATATGGCACCACATGGGGCTCATGCATAACACTGACACTGTGTATTTTCATCTAATGAATGAGGATGCTGCTGATTGAACATACTGAGTTAGGCTATGTGCGCACAGTGCATTTTTGCGCGTTTTTCGGGTGTGTTTTTGGCCTCAAAACTGCAGGACTTTGCTTCCCCAGCAAAGTCTATGAGTTTTCATTTATGCTGTCCGCACACATCTGTTTTTTTTACCTGCGTTTTTGAGTTAAAAAAAAAAAAAAAATGGACATGTCAGTTCTTTCCTGCGTTTTTCTGCGTTTTCCGCCCATGCAATGCATTTGAAAAACGCAGCAAAACGCAGAGATCAAAAACGCAGCAAAACGCAGCCAAAAACGCACCAAATCGCGGCAAAAACGCATGCGTTTTTTGATGCGTTTTTTCGACGCAGGTGCGTTTTTAGCGACCAAAAACGCACAAAAACGCAGCATCAAAAAGACGCAGTGTGCGCACATAGCCTTACTCTACTCACTGCCTTCCTGATGATCCTAATGAAAGGCAGTAAGTGAATAGCACTACTCTATCAAGTCAGGCAGAAAATGATTTCTATAGCTGCTCTGTAGTGTGGGATCACTAAGGAGACACCCATCTGTGGGTAGAGGGATTGACCACTTATTAGATGGATGTGCATATTGTTAGAACCTTTGAACACCAGGTGGCACTATAAGTAAATGAACCCCCTATTGATTAAATTATTTTGTCAATTTGCCCATGACGCACAAACGACGGGGGCAGGTATGCTCGCTAGCGATCTCGCTGCGTGTGACGGGGCCTTTAGAGTAGGCCATCAATGTCTGATCAGTAGTGGTCAGACACCCTGCACCCCTGACAATCACCTGTTCCCGGTCCCGGTGGAGGCAGCCAGAAATGATCAGTTCCAGTGCTGCTCCGTCTTCTGATAGCGACCAAGGCTGGGTACTGCATATCCGCCTCCTATTGATTAGAATGGAAGGCAGATGTGCAGTACCCGGCCACGTCCACTATCAGAAGACAGAGCAGTGCCGGAGCTAAGCA
Organism: Anomaloglossus baeobatrachus; assembly: GCF_048569485.1. NCBI lineage: Eukaryota > Metazoa > Chordata > Amphibia > Anura > Aromobatidae > Anomaloglossus > Anomaloglossus baeobatrachus. The sequence continues at coordinate 364,495,100 of NC_134356.1, forward strand.
TTTCCGACAGCCTGCTGCCACCACCGGGACTGGGAACAGCTGATTGGCGAGGGTGCTTGGCGTCGGACCCAGGCCGATCAGACATTGATGACCCATCCTAAGAATAGGCCCTCAATGTATTAGTAGTAAAACTTGGTGCTGCAGTTTTGATTAAAAACTGTGATCTGTTGCATATGTACCTATTTTATTTCGTACTTCTGCCTATGCACAGTGTACACAGAAAATGGTCAATCAGTGATGGTGGGGGGTGTGGTTGGACTACCCAGCAGCACACCAAGTAGTCCTCTAGTGATAATCTCCTGCTGATTAAAAAGTTAATTTTTATAAAAGATTACACTAGGCAGCCCAGTATGTAACAGTACTGGAATCTCTGCCCCTACATTATGGTGCTGTCTGTTTAGGTAGCACAGACCTGGTGACAGATTCCCTTTAAAAAAAACACAAAAGGCAAACCTTTCCTTTAAGTGTTATGGTATAAAGTCACCTTTCATACGATATGAAATATTTAATGTATTGACATTTCATGTACCTTCGTTTTCTTCATTTCTACAACCTCTTGCTGCAGTTTCTTCATTTGTTTTTCATACTGGGACTGGTTTTTCAATAAACGGGCATGCTCCTTTTGTGCAGTTTGCAGCTTTTGGAGTTCCTTATTCATGGTCTGCAGCTTTTTCTCATACTCTGTCTTTATCTTTTTGGTTTTCTCTTCTGTACATGTTTCCATTGAACCTACAAGAGATGTTCTAGTAATGAGTGATAAGCAGGATGAAGGCCCAGGGAACGGCTTTGTAAGAAGAGAAATGTGTGCACAGAATGTGTTTGCAGACCATTTTTTTGTCTTTGGGTAAATATTGATGGAATCTAAGGATATATCAAGTTTTTCTTTTCCAGAAGACTGGATTATATTGCCTTCTTTCATGCTGGACTCAATAGAGTATTTTCTATTTGCAGCTGTGATTTGGGTTTAATATCAAGCTGTACACAATGTATGGTGCTCTGATTTATCACCCAATAATAATAGGTTCAAAGGTGTTCAATGACCTATAGATGTGAGGAAAAATGAAAACCATGGCTCCTTGGATAAGAACCTGCTATTTCAGTAAATTTAGCACCATCCTGTCATTACCCATGTTCTGAAGCACGCGATCCCTCTCAAGTTGTGTGTCCCGGATCTTATGCTGCAGGGTCATCAGCTTTTCTTCATACTGCTGTTTCAGGGTATGCAGCCTTCTCTGGCTGTTCTCCAGCTCATCAATAAGCTTCTGCTTAATGGCAATCTCACAGGTGATGTTAGCCAGATCCGCTTGGTAGTTTTCTTTAAATCGGGACAGAAAAAAAACCAAGAATACTTCAGTACACTAAAACAATAAATGCACATAGTTATTTGAACCTGACTTATTTCCATAATTAATGGAAGCCCTGTCCCCCAACTGTAGTCTATTTAAAGGGAACCTGTCACCAGTTTTGGGGCCTATAAGCTGCGGCCACCATCAGTGGGCTCTTATATACAGCATTCTAACATGCCGTATATAAGAGCCCAGGCCGCTGTGTAGAACATAAAAATCACTTTATAATACTTACCTAAACGGTCACTGCGGTGGAGTTGGGTCATATGGGCTTCTTCGTACTCTGGAGCCAGCACCTACTCTTTCAGCCATCTTCGTCCTTCTGAAGCCTGTGTGCATGACACATCCTATGACCTATGTCATACACACTTGCCGGTCCCGCGCAGGCGCACTACAATACTTTGATCTGCCCTACTCAGGGCAGATCAAAGTCCGTCTGCACAGGACCTCAATGCCGGCGAGTGTGGATGACATAGGACATGTCATGCACCCCGGTTTCAGAAGATAGACAACAAAGATGGCCGAAAGAGGAGGCGCCGGCACCAGAGAACGAAGATGCCCATATGACCCAACTCCACCGCAGCGACCGTTTAGGTAAGTATTATAAAGTGATTTTTACGTTCTACACAGCAGCCTGGGCCCTTATATACAGCATGTTAGAATGCTGTAAATAAGAGCCCACTAGTGGGGGCTGCAGCCTATAAGCTACAAAACTTGTGACAGGTTCCCTTTAAACACAAACTGGCTTTACTCCCCCTCCCTGGGTCCAGAGTTGAGCATCTAGCACTGCATCTGAAGTCTGATATCTGATAGCACTGATTGGCTGCAGCACTGTTGACCTAACAGTGGCTTTGCTCAAGTATATAAAAACAATAAAAGATTATATTGGTGAGCTGCCACAATGTGTATTTAAATAACACTTTGCACGCCAAAAACATATCACCCGATGAAGACTCCAGTGCGGAGCCGAAAACCAGTTTGTAATTTTTAAAAACCCTAAATAATAAGATATTTCATTTTAATCACCCCATCCTCACTAATTCTCTTGGCAGCACACCTATTTGACCTGTTATTGTCTTTATCTCTCCTGGTTCCATTGGTGTATCACAGACTTTGTTTGGTGCTTCACCTCATTCCCTAATTTCATATTGTCATATGCCGCACCATTGGATTTACCAGCCATTTTACCGCCACCATCCTTACTGATTCTTTAAATCTGCAGGAGTACATGACACTATCCACTGAGCTCTCTGATTGGCTGCAGCGATGTTGATGTGAAGTAAGCGCTGCAGACAATAACATTCACCAGAAGCAGCAGGAGAGACTCAGCACTGGAGCCGGAGAGGGTGACAAGCATAATCTGTCTACTGTGCAGTGTACTCTAGCAGAGCCGTTGACACACTGATTGGCTGCAGCGCTGTCAACGTGATGTCAGCGCTATAAACTATAATGGACCATGGAAGGCATCAGATACAATTAGCAGATTTTACTATGCAAGTATACCAGCAATGCTTTTATCTAGTATATGAACTATATCATTCCATATAAACACACAACATACTATACTAGCCATTGCTCCAGCACAACATGTACTCAACAAGCGATGTACACAGTTGGTCCATGAAGCCGTCTCTAGTATATAAGAGCTCATATACTAATGCTGTCTAATCATTGTACAATATGACCTTCTGACAGTCTAAAAAGCCACAAATGTTATCACAGTGGCTCATGTTACATGATAACTCCAGCACATATTTTGGCATATGTTGTTACATTCACTTCCAATTAAAATAACATCTTTTAAATTGAAACCAAATCTCCTTGTCCTGTGAATTATATAATAGACATGGTGCAAGGCAGAGCTGTCAATGTTTTGGCTTAAACTAAGCCTTATCTTAGGAAATCTGTTCCGATTTACTTAGTTTTCTTTTATATAAATAAAATATTTACCCTTTTCATCTTGTTCTGAATCCGATTCACTTGAACTTTCTGCTCCATCTGCATCTTCCTCATCTTCATCGTCTTCTTCTTCATCCTCCTCATGATCGCTTCCATCATGTCCTTCCTCCTACAAAGAGCCATCATTTGCCATAGATTTACAGTTGAGGCTTATAACTGTAAAACTGCTAAAATAATTTCTAATAACAGTATATATAAACAATATATTTATGAATAGTTTTCAAAAACAAGCTGATGTCATAACGTATTATTCTTTGTATTTTCTTTGCCTTTATCCATTTTCTAGTATACTTTAGTTTTTCATATATATATAATCTATATATATGTGCATATATCTATATATATATCTATCTATCTATATATATATATACACACACACATTTTATATTATATATTATATATATATATGTATATATATATATATATATATATATATATATATATATATATATATATATATATTTTATATTATATATATATTATATATTTCTTTTTTTTTTTTTTAAATATAACTTACAGAAAACGACTGGTGCTCCAGTATAAAATAGGGCTAGTGAAGGTCATAAGCATTCCTCAGAGGGATACATACAGTCATGGTCGAAAGTGTTGGCCCCCTTGAAATTGTTCCAGAAAATTAAATATTTCTTCCAAAAAATTATTGCAGTTACACTTTTTTTTTTTTTTTTAATATATCTATCTATCTATCTATCTATCTATCTATCTATATACATACATACACATTTATTTCCTTTGTGTGTCTATTAGAAAAACAAAAACAAATTGGACATTATTTCACACAAACACAAAACCCCAAAAATGGGCCAGACAAAAATGTTGGCACCCTCAACTTAATATTTCGGTGTACACCCTTTGGAATAAATTACTGCTATCAATTGTTTCTTATAACCATCAAGAATCTTCTTGTACCTCTCAATTAGAATTTTAGACCACTCTTCTTTTGCAAACTGCTCCAGGTCTCTCATATTTGAAGACGCCTTCTCCCAACAACAATTTTAAAATTTCTCTATAGGTTAATAGGATTTAGATCAAGATTCATTGCTGCCACTTCAGAACTCTCCAGCACTTGGTTTCCATCCATTTCTGGGTGCTTCTTGAAGCATGTTTGGGGTCACTGTCCTACTGGAAGTCCTATGACATAGGACGCAAACCTAGTTTTCTGACACTGGGCACTATATTGTGACCCAAAATCCTTAGTTACTCTTCAGATTTCATGATGTCTTGCACACAGTCAAAGCACCCAGTGCCAGAGGCAGCAAAATAACCTCAAAATATCTTTGAACCTCCACCATATTTGACTTTAGGTACTGTGTTAAGTTCCTTGTACAACGCTTTCCGTTTTTGGTAAACAGTAGAATGACTTGCTTTACAAAAAAAGTTCTATCTTGGTGTTATTTGTCCACAAGATGCTTTCCCAGAAGGACTTTGGCTTACTTGCGTACATTTTGGCAAACTGCAGTCTAGCTTTTTTATGTCACGGTGTCAGCAGTGGGGTCCTCCTGGGTCTCCTTCCATAGTGTTTAATTTCACTCAAATGTTGGCAGATCGTGCGCTGACACTGATGCCCCCAGAGCCTACTGGAAAGCTTGAATTTCTTTGGAACTTGATAGGGTCTATTTATCTACTATCATAGACTATCCTGTGTTGCAACAGTTTATCAATTTTTCTCTGGCGTAGACATCCAGGGAGATTAACTACAGTGCCATGGGTTGTTAACTTCTTGATTATATTGCACACTGTGGACAAACAAATATGAAGATCTCTGGAGAGGGATCTGTAATCTTGAGATTGTTGCTATTTTTCAACAATTGTGGTTCTCAGCCCTCAAAATTCTCTTCTCTTTCTGTTCTTCATGCTTAATGTGGCGCACACACAGACACACAATGCAAAGATTGAGTCAACTTCTCCCCTTGTTATCTGGTTTCAGTTGTGATTTTTATATTGCCCACACCTAATACTTGCCACAGGTGAGTGAGCAACACTTGCTTGAAACAAAGTTGTATACCCACAATTTTGGAAAGGTGTCAACAATTTCGTCCGATCCATTTTTGGGGTTGTGTGTGAAATTAAGTACAATTGGCCTTTTTTTATTTCGTTTTTTCTGTGTGTGTGATATTCTAATACACACAAAGGAAATAAGCGTGGGTCTGTATAGTAAAACTTGTGAAATTGCAATAATATTCTGGGAGAAATTATTTTCTGAAACTATTTCAAGGGTGCCAACACTAAATGCTACACTACTCACATAACATTACATGAAAATTAAAGTCTGTACAGGATTAGGAAAAGTGTTACAGCTTTATCACACAAGTCTACACTGTGATATGAAGGGTTGAATGTCATTTTTATAAATAAAGCTATTTTTTCATCCATGGACCCTGTCCTGCACACGTGTGTTCATGCACAGTATACACAGTAACTGCACTGACATGTCTACAGACACAGAGACAAGCCTTATAAAAGCAAGTTTCTCTATTCCATTTTTCCGACTGTTTTACAGGCAGTACATATAGTATTATCTGTTCATGTAATGTTCTTCACACTTACAGCATCCATATCATTTAATTCTTTTTCTGTAAGCCCTCTCTCCTCAGACTTCTCATTGTCGGCATTTTCATCTTTTACACTATAGGAAAAAAAACAAATATATAAAATAAAACATCTTTTTTGTTCAGCTTAGTTGCAAATTGCAGATTATGCATTAATGCGCTACAAAAATTAAAATTAATTTGAATTATTATTAATATAATAATTTATTATTAATTATATTTATTGTTCAAATATATTAAACGTGACCACACTGTGTGGTATCCGAATGGTTTGTTTCAATTTTCATTATATTTTAAAATGTACTGATGATATAGTTATATGCAAATGAACAAGAAAGCACTTTTCATTTATCGATATGTTTATGCATCCTTTGAATAGGCCCAGAATACTAGGATAGTTGGGGTATAACTCATGAACCCCACCAATGAAGTGGCCATATCTGATTGGATAGCGCTCGACATTGCTGGTACGGCAGAACACCGCACTTTTCATGACGGCTGTGTTAGGACTGCATTTAAAGAGAATCTGTCACCAGGCTTTTGCTACCTCATAAGAAAAGTGACCCCGATTCCAACAATGTATCACTCAGTATACTGGGTGCAGCAGTTGTGATACAATCAGAGTTTCTACATGTAGCAGAGCTCAGAGAAATAACCTTGCCCACAGCTCTCTGTGTACACTGCAAATTGACAGAATGCTGCTAATCAGTGCTGAGGGCATGGATGGACCAGGTCTCGCATGATAACTTGTCCAGCCAGTGATAATATCCTGCTGATCAAACACTCATTGTAATGTAACAACAGCTCACAGCCTAATAAGTGACACATCCCTGAAATTAGTGTCTCATCCCCTACCTCATGCTGCCCTCAGAGGACATAGTAAAAACCTGCTGACAGATTGCCTTTAAAAGGGTTAGTCCCCTCTCCAAGATCCTATCCCAATATGTAGTAGGTGTAATAATAATAAAATTAGCAAATCCCTCCTATTAGAAATGTAGTATAGATCTCCTGATTAGCTAAGTCCCTTACCTCATGTGCAGGGCATTGCCGGATCTTAGCAGTGACAATATACATTGTTGTAACCATGGATACCTAAGGTCCTGCAATGCCTTGAAGATGAGGTAAGTGACAAAGTGAATCAGAAGAACTATACTACATTCCTACCTGTAATTATTTGCCAATATTATTACACGTACTACATATTGGGATAATATCTTGGAGATGGGAATACCCCTTTAAGTCCCCTTCAAGCAGCTGATCAACAAGAGTGATGAGCGTTAGATCTCAGAATACTCCAGCAATCTGAAACCCATTGGGACAGTTTATTTCACTTCAATCTGAACATAGGAACCATGAAAATTCAGGATACACATTTTTTGATTACTTTACCTATCTGCTTACATAAAAGATAGGTAATGAATAGTAAGGCTATGTGCGCACAGTGCGTTTTTCGCAGCGTTTTTGCGCGTTTTTGGGTGCGTTTTTGGCCTCAAAACTGCATGACTTTGCTTCCCCAGCAAAGTCTATGAGTTTTCATTTTTGCTGTCTGCACACAACTTTTTTTTTTAAGCTGCGTTTTTGAGCTTAAAAAAAAAAAAATGGACGTCAATTCTTTCCTACGTTTTTCTGCGTTTCCCCCCCATGCAATGCATTGGAAAACCGCAGAAAAACGCAGAGATCAAAACCGCAGCAAAACGCAGCCAAAAACGCACCAAAACGCGGTAAAAACGCATGCATTTTTTGCTGCGGGTACGCTTTTGTGCGTTTTTAGCGGCCAAAAACGCACAAAAACGCAGCGTCAAAAAAACGCAGTGTGTGAACTTAGCCTAAAAGTAGATTTGGACAAGTATGCAACTAATTAGCTACTACAAAAGGTTTCAGATTAACAGGATGTCAGTTTATTAATATATATTGAAGTATACTACATTTACTTTAAAGGAAAGCTGTCAGGTTTTTGCTATAGAATAGGATAGCAGCATAATGTAGAGACAGAGACCCTGATTGCAGTGATGTGTCACTTACTGGACTTCTTGGTGTAGTTTTAATAAAATCCCTTTTTTGTCTGATGTAGATGTAGCAGAGCTAAGATTCACTTTCCTGATTGGCAACTTCCTGTATACACTGTAAACTGTCAGCAAGCTGCCAATCAGGGGTGGGGTAACACAGATTAGCCTGACTTGTCTGCCAGTGAGACGCCTAGTCCTCTAGTGATAATCTATTGTGGATAAAACACTGATTGTGTTCAAACCACAGCAAGCAGCCAATAACTGACACATCCTTGTTATCAGGCTCTCTTACCCTATATTATGCTACTCTTAGATTACGTAGCAAAAAGCTGTTGACAGATTCCCTTAAAAAAAAAAAAATACCAGTATCTGCATTACAGTATAAAACATGTCCTAATATGTTTATACAACAAAAAAAACCTTATAGATGGAAAACTTTACATTAGTGTAATGGTTATGTAAGCTTTTGGACCCATCATTTTTTTTTTATTAAAACTGCATTGTGCTCTCATAACATAAGGAGTTGCATTTTATTTTCATAAAGACTTTGTCTTGTAGAGTTTATGTACAATAAGATGCAGGCGTTACCCTCCTATTAGACAAATCGCTGATGATGCAAGTCTGCAGCCTTGCTCTGACAACTAGCAAATACTGTATAAACTAAGCGGATATGCAGAAGAAGTTTAGATCCATTTGATTAATGTGGTTTATTTTAGTTTTCATGCAAGAGTAATTACAGGGGTATTCCCATCTCCAAGATCCTATTCTAATATGTTTAAGCTGTAATAATAATAATAATAATAATAATAATAATAATAATAATATTATTAGTAAATACCTCCTATTACAAATGTAGTATAGTTCTCCTGATGTAGCCATGTCTCTTATCCCATGTGCAGGGCGTTGTAGCTTAGGTATCCATAGTTACATACACTCATATAGTGGCGGACAGTTAGTTGCTCATGGTCATAACCATGGATACCTAAGCTGCAATGCCCAGCACATGAGGTAAGAGACCTGTCTATATCAGGAGAACTATACTACATTTGCTATTTGTTATTATTAAACGTACAACATATTGGGATAGGATCTTGGAGATGGAAATACCGCTTTAAAGTGAACCTGTCAGGTGCAATATGCATTCCGGACAACGAGCAGTCCTGGGTGCATATTGCTAATCCCTGCCGAACCGTCCCTGTATACACTAGCACAGATAAAGAGATCTTTAGAAAAAGTATTTCTAAAGATTCTTTATTATATGCTAATGAGGCCAGGGACTAGTCACAAGGGCATTACTTCCCCCAGCTAGTCAGCCCTCTTAGCATGTTATGAGGGCATATCCCAATAAATGAGCCATATGGTAGATACTCCGCCAGCACACTTGCGCTGGCGGAAAATATGTACCACTCGTAGTAGAATACAACAAAGGAGAACAATCGAGTGTATATGCAAATAAATAGTTTATTAAAGAAAAGACACACGCAAAACAGTAGTGAGGCAAAAAATAAAAGTTAAAAACAACTACCACAGTGTCAAGGGGGGCATACAATATGCTACTATTAATATTATCATTATCCTTTCTATTAAATTTGATCAGTCCTCCTCTCCCACGACTAGAGGATGATATCATAACTCGCATTCCTCTCTCCCACGGCTATATATTACCAAATTTGCTGGTCATGATACCATTCCCCTGTGACCGCCTACTCTCCCACGACTATCAGGGACTTTACATTTGTTCACCTCTCCCACGGCTACTGGCGGCCTAGATATTGTATCTTTTCATCATATTGTATGCCCCCCTTGACACTGTGGTAGTTGTTTTTAACTTTTATTTTTTGCCTCACTACTGTTTTGCATGTGTCTTTTCTTTAATAAACTATTTGCATATACACTCGATTGTTCTCCTTTGTTGTATTCTTAGCATGTTAGTACGCCCACAGGGGCTTGCTAACATGCTATTCAATGCAGCGTCACCAGTGGTGATGTGCGTACCTGTGTGCGCGGTGAACTATGAGCTGAATGCCCAGCATTTCCAGTCATGCGCACTACACCTGTCTGAAGCAGGACGCGTACCCCCGGCTTCATACCGCGCATGACCAGAAGTGCTGGGCATTCAGCTCAGCGTTCACCGTGGACACAGATAGGTGCATCACCACTAGTGACGCTGAATTGAGCGGCATGTTAATACAACCCTGTGGGCGTACTAACATGCCAAGAGGGCGGACTACTTGAGGGAAGTACGGTAACACTCTCACAACTAGTCAATGGCCTCATTAGCATATGATAAAAGATCTTTAGAAATACTTTTTCTAAAGATCTCTTTATCTATGCTAGTGTATACAGGGACAGTTAGGCAGGGATTAGGAATATGTACCCAGAACTCCTCGTGGTTCTGGGTGCATACTGCACCTGAAAGGTTCACTTTAAACCTTCAGCAGTTGTTTTTTTTATATAGTGCAGGTATTTTAATTGGCTGCAGATTCGTGGCCGTCTGGGTCTTGAAATGGGTCCATTTACAATATCTGCAACATATACAAAAAAAAACCTGTTGAATGTTTAGTTACTCAAGAAGGAGAGGTCATAGATGGGATATAAACTTAGCAGTCACTGAGCAGCCTGCACTGAAGTTTATTACATGCAAGCTCTACAAGACAAACAGTAGAAAGTTTCTAATTAAAGCCAATTGCAAATATGTTGTTTTCTTTCTAAAAGTTCTATCAGAACAATAATAAATGGGCTCAAAGATGTACAGTGTCTTTAAAGAGAAGTTGAAAAGTATAGCTTGAAATGAAGAAATACCTGTGATGTGCAACTATGACATAAAACATTACTTTTCTTTCAGTTTGTTTGTTTTTTTTACCATATTTCTTTGTCACATAACACATCATAAATGGAAAAAATAAAACAGAATTTGAGATTAAATCAGAAATGAAAGGAAGCAAAATTAAATGGTCATTGTCCTAGGAAGAAAAAAAAATGTAAACGAAAGAAAAATAGTTAGATCAACAAAGATGTGCGGATGGCATGTAGAAGAACGGCTTAGTACAGCGTGAGAGATAACAGTGAGCACATGCATTACGGGCTGATATTGTAACAAAAACAATAGCAAAATACAAAATCCTTGACTATTGAATGCTGGAATATCGGAGCAGTCACAGTCAAGGTTTCTTTAGGTCGCATAAGTCAGAAAATGGAGCATGGAGGACATGCTTAAGGCAAACCCAGTCTTTAAAGGATCTGTCATCCCCCTATTATTATGGGCATACAGGTAATAGAATGAAAGTAGTCTTACCTGTATGCCTTATAGTGGATGCCTTGTTCCACAAATATTACTTTACATCGCTATATGCAAATTAGCCTACCAGGGCGGTTGCTTCCCTGTAAGAAATCCCGGCCTCCGTGTTGGACTATCCTTCCTGTCACCTCCTCTCAGCGTCAGTCACAGCCTCACAGCTGGCAAATCCTGCACGTGCGCAGTAGAGCGTTCTTCAACCTGCGTTCATTCCCCTCCCGTGAATCTATTGCGCATGCGCTGGTGACAGTTCCACTTCAGTTATCGGTGCGCTGTTGCCTTCCTGACTTCCTGCCTGGGGGCAGGCATGCAGACAGACATACACATACCTGGGCGATTTTGCAGGCAGGAAGTCGGGAGGACTACTTAGAACAGAGCACCGATAACGGAAGTGGAGCTGACTCACCAGCGCATGCGCAGTAGATTCAGTGAGGGTGAATGAACAAAGATTGAACAACACTTTACTGCACGCGCGCGGAATTTGCCAGCGGTTACTTACAGGGAAGCAACAGCCCAGTAGCCAAAGCACAACACCCAGTAGCCCGGTAGGCTAATTTGCATATAGCGATCTAAAGTAATATATGTGGAACAAGGCATCTACTAAGAGACATACAGGTAAGACTACTTTCACCATCCTATCACCAGTATGTCCATAGTAATAACTTATAATCGTCAAAGGGGGTGACAGATTCCCTTTAAGGTAATGCTATCAGTAACCTACCTCTGAAAATATAATATGCCTCAAAGCCAATAGCCATCTGTTTAAGGCTTTATCTAAATTTACAGAGATTAATATCAGCACCTTATGCATTGCACTTTACAAGTTACCCGGTCATCTGATTCATGCTACTTGAACCACAGAAGGCATGAATCACAGACCGTATCCTTATTACAAATAACTAGGTCTCACTTTGACTCCCTCCAGCTTTTCAGGATAAAAAAATACTCTGAAAAAGGGGCCCAGAACAAGGCATCTGAGGTGTCTAGTAACTCAGGCAGGCCACCAATGCAGTCTTACTGCTTGGCTCTGCATGATTGACAAGTCTCTCTCGATGCACATATACAGCAAGACCTGTCAATCAAGCAGGGTGGGGCGAGTCATGAATAGGCCAACAGAGATTGGTCATCTCAGTTGCTTCGATCTGGGCCCTCAAAGGAAATCTGTAGTCAAGATCAACCCTCCTAAGCTATCAATACAGATTTGTAGGTCATAGAAAATAAAAGTATACCTCGATATCTGAGCTTTTTTTAAATGAAAGGAGGCATTACTAGTGTAAGACATATAATGACTGACAGTCTGCTCTGATGATCTCACTGAAGAGCTATTTGATTTCAACTAACACACAGTATTTTTCTCTGAAAAGCTGGAGGATTTCTGAATATAATATAGTTACTTGTAATAAGGAGCCTGTCCTAAATTCATGCTACTCATGGTTCAAGCAGCATAAATCATATGACAGGTTCCCTTTAAAAATATAAGATGGTGCTTCCATAATATTCAGGTTATATTTTATGCAAGAGTGGCTTTGTGACGTGATTCAGCACAACCTACTCAATGCATATAATATATCCTACTAGGTGGAAGGATCCAGAAACTTCTTTTATGGGTGCAAAGTGTTTGTCATAGTAAGAAAATATATCTAGTATTTACAGTATATGAGCAGTTTAAGTATTACTAGGATATGGGTAACGTTTAAAGAAGAGAAGACATTATATCTGATAAAGTGGTAATCCAAACATCAGTTTCAGTAGGATAATGGCTTCTTGGACAACCCCTGACCTAAGGCTGCTTTATACACAACGATATTGCTAGCGATCTCGTTAGCGATGTAACACGCCAGATCGCACATACGATTTGCTGAGATCGCACATTTGACCGGCGCTACAAAAACGACCTATGTGCGATCACAGCAAATCATATCTGCGATCTGGCGTGTCACATCGCTAACGAGATCGCTAGCGATATTGTTGTGTGTAAAGCAGCCTCTACACTGAAGACCTGGGGTTGTATATGGCTCTGATTAACATAGCAAACACTTTGCTCCAAAAAGACACATGAAGATCACAGTCATATCATTAGGTTAGAGCTAGTTAGTTTGTATAACGGATCATATAAAAGAAATCAAATAGACAGATAAAGGGGAGTATTCCAACCTTCTTTCTTCTTGATTGTTTTCTTGAAGATGCTGTAGCCTTCAAAATCAGAAGTATAGTATAGGGAGCCAAACCAATGAAGGACAGACCAGACAAACAATGAAAGTTACAAAGGTAAGAATGGTGCATGATCATGCTGCCATCAATAACACTGCACAATACTGTTAGCAATACATAAATCTCTTTACAGAGCCCTAACTAATCTGCATAAGGGGTTTAGGTCCAGTTTTAAGGGCATTTAGGCCATGCACACGTGTGTTTTGTTTGCGTTTTTTCTAACGTTTTTCCTTGCTTTTTTCAATCAATAAAAGCATCCCAGTAAAGTCTATGAGAATTGTGAGTTGCTGTGCACACGCTGCTTCTTTTTTCTTGCAGATTTTATTGCTGAAAAAAGAAGCAACATGTCAATTATTGAATACTTCGTGCAGAACACACGTAAGGAGACTTATTCAAATGTAAAATCTAAATTTTTATTGAAAAACAGACATACAATAATAAAATTGTGCATTTGCCATATAGTTAATGTTTGAGGTAGGTAGATTCAATCACAGCCACCCACCTGGGAAACTAGCCACATTTAACCCATCATTACTCCATAAAGTTAAATAGTAAATAATTAATCTAGTAAACCATGTAATGGAGATACACTACAGGATCAATTGATCACAGTATAGAATAAGGCATTTCAAACTTACCCATAGTGTAAAGATAGAGGGTCTACAGCTGGCAGTCCCAGAGTGGGCGAGTGAGCAACCTTTATCCCGGACGCGCGTTATCGCAAATGCTTCATCAGCGGGGTATGTTTGGGTATGTATGGGTACGTTTGAAATGCCTTATTCTATACTGTGATCAATTGATCCTGTAGTGTATCTCCATTACATGGTTTACTAGATTAATTATTTACTATTTAACTTTATGGAGTAATGATGGGTTAAATGTGGCTAGTTTCCCAGGTGGGTGGCTGTGATTGAATCTACCTACCTCAAACATTAACTATATGGAAAATGCACAATTTTATTATTGTATGTCTGTTTTTCAATAAAAATTTAGATTTTACATTTGAATAAGTCTCCTTACGTGTGTTCTGCACGAAGTATTCAATTGTTTGGGAGTATATTCCATAATACTATCCATACAGGGGATTGTGATTGCATTCATTATGATGAAATTGAAATACTATATTTTCCCCTCTTTGTCTATGACCTGTTTGATAAATGCAGCAACAATTGACATGCTATTTTCGGAGTTTCTATAATCCCCTGCAATGCTTTATCACTAGAAGGGATTATAGCACAACACTCTGCCTCACACTATGCCTACAGCATGGTGTCTAAAGTTCTCCATAGCTCAGTAACCCGGGGTCGTCATGGTGATGACCCAGGGTTACTATGGCAGTGATCAGGTCCCTGTGATTGCATTATAGTGACCCGATCGCCAAAGAAAGGTAAGATAACCACTGATCGCAGCATTCAGGGAGTTAAACTGCCGGGAGCAGTGCGGGCACCGCTCCGAGTAGAGAGCCGGATTCTAGTTGTACCATCAGCCAGAGACCCAGCAGCAATCGCAGCAGTACAACGCCTGAATACCAGCAGTCGCCATGATTAAAAAAAGATCCACACCTCCAAGATTTGAGTTATTCTACTCTATATCATATGTTGCCTATCCTATAACTTGTAAACATGTTCTTTATTTGAATAAAATCTGATTTACACAATAAAAAAAAATCCACAAAAAGCATGGAAAAAAGCATGTGAAAAAAACACGGAAATGCAATAAAAAAATGCACATTTTTTTCAGCTGCTTCTTTCTGCCAAAACATGCGTATTTATGTGCAGATTTTCTGCGCACATTGCCTTAGGGATATTTTTCTATACTTTTTTTTTTTTACTAATAAACATGCAGTACTGACATGGCGCTGGTGGTCAGAAGTTTCGTTTTTCAAAAATGACCAAATGCCTCATGATTTAATTAAATACATGGACCGGAACTGCACGTACAGTACAACTGTAAAAATATACAGCTTTACATTTGAGGACATGTATATACTCGCTAACAAAAGATGCCTTTACCAAATTATTAAATTGCAAAAAAAATGTGATTGCATGTTTTTTTCTGAATTGTAAAGCTCTGCAGAATATGTTGGCGCTATAGAAATAAAGATTATTATTATATTATTATTATTATGAGATATTTTATTCACTATATGGTAAAACTGATGTGTTGCTGTGACCCCTGAGGTCGGCGCAAGTTCATAGACACCAAACATGTATAGGTTTACTTTCTTTGTCGCTCCATTGGGAGACCCAGACAATTGGGTGTATAGGCTATGCCTCCGGAGGCCGCACAAAGTATTACACTTAAAAGTGTTAAGCCCCTCCCCTTCTGCCTATACACCCCCCGTGCTCCCACGGGCTCCTCAGTTTTTTGCTTTGTGCGAAGGAGGTCAGACATGCACGCACAGCTCCAGAGAGTGGTCAGCAGCAGCTGCTGACCATGTCGGATGGAAGAAAAGTGGGCCCATATAGAGCCCCCAGCATGCTCCCTTCTCACCCCACTCTTGTCGGCGGTGTTGTAAGGTTGAGGTATCCATTGCGGGTACGGAGGCTGGAGCCCACATGCTGTTTTTCCTTCCCCATCCCCCTCAGGGCTCTGGTGGAAGTGGGATCCTATCGGTCTCCAGGCACTGAGACCGTGCTTCATCCACAACTCCTGTGGAGACTGCTGGATAGGAGCCGGGTATCGTTCAGGGACATGGCCCTGCTACTTGGAGGTACTCTGTATCCCGGTGGGGACCGCGCACAGCAACACTCCAGCTTTGCTGGGTGTGCTAGTGCACCGGGGACCGCGGCGCTGACCGGGTTAATATGTGCCATTACACACTCAGCGTTGCTGAGTGTGTTTATGTATAGGGGACTGCCGCACTGACCGCCGCTGCCATGGAAACACTGCGGCGCGGCTGGGACTTGTAGTGCGCCGGGGACTTCCACGCCGGCCGCGCTTTTACGGCGGCCGCGTTTATTACTAGAGTCCCCGGCTTTTTGCGGCCTAGTTTCCTTTCCTCCCACCCCCAGCCCTGACAGGCAGGGGAAGGGCGGGACGCTGCACAGAACGAGCAGCACTGAGGGCTGGAGCATGCTTTGCATACTCCACCCCTCTCACTGTGCACAGTGCGGGCACCAGTTCCCGCTCTTTCTGGGTCACGCCCACGGCTCCCTCCTCTCCTCAGGACGCCGGCAGCCATTCCTGTCAGCTCCTCGGACGCTGCAGAGGGGGACAAAGTCTGGGAGACCCAGGCAGGGACTCTGGTGGCCTCACAACCGCTTTAAGCGGGTGGTAAGCAGCACCTGTGGTGCTAGCCCCATTGTGCAGTAGTGTAACATTATATGTTTATTTTACACTGTATGGTGCACAGTTGATTTCTGGCTATATACCCTATTGTGTTGCTCAGGGAAGATAATAGCATGGCGCCCACGAAAGGCAGGGGTGCCAAAACACAGGCTTATTATGTTGCCTGCGCCGCATGTACGACCCCGCTACCGGCAGGTTCCACTGACCCTCATTGTGTGCACTGTTCGGCCCCTGTGGCACTTACTCAGCCAGAGCCTCTGCTAGGGGGGGCCCAGGGGGAGCCACCTGCTGACACTGTCCAGGTGACGGGGACGGAGTTTGCAAAACTCTCTGAGACTATGGCTATGGCTAAGATACTAGAAGCCTTGCAGTCCAGGCCGGTATCTCAGCACAGGGACTCTGTTGAATCTTTGTTCCCTGGCCCACCTCAGCTGGACCAACAATGTCCTCCCGGGGTATCTCATGGATCCCAGGCTGAGGGTTCTGACACAGACCCCAGCCCCAGACCGACTAAGCGAGCTCGCTTAGATTTTCCCTCGACATCATCATGTTGTGCAGGGTCTCAGCGGGGGGAATCTCTGGTTGATGATGCGGAGACAGCTGATCAGGATTCTGATCCTGAGGCCGCTCTCAATCTTGATACTCCGGACGGGGACGCCATAGTGAACGACCTTATTGCGTCCATCAATCGTATGTTGGATATTTCTCCCTCAGCTCCTCCGGTGGAGGAGTCAGCTTCTCAGCAGGAGAAATGCCGTTTCAGGTTTCCCAAGCGTACACTGAGTACGTTTCTGGACCACTCTGATTTCAGAGAGGCAGTCCAGAATCACCATGCTTGTCCAGATAAGCGTTTTTCTAAGCGCCTTAAGGATACACGTTATCCCTTTCCCCCTGACGTGGTCAAAAGTTGGGCTCAGTGTCCCAAAGTGGATACTCCAATCTCCAGACTGGCAGCTAGATCCATACTTGCAGTGGAAGATGGGGCTTCACTCAAAGATGCCACTGACAGGCAGATGGAGCTCTGGTTGAAATCCATCTATGAAGCTATCGGCGCTTCTTTTGCCCCAGCATTCGCAGCCGTATGGGCGCTACAAGCTATCTCAGCAGGTCAAGCGCAAATTGACGCAGCCACACGCACGTCCGCGCCACAGGTGGCGTCCATAACCACTCAGACGTCAGCATTTGCGTCTTACGCTATTAATGCTGTCCTGGACTCTGCGAGCCGTACGGCGGTTGCAGCCGCCAATTCGGTGGTACTCCGCAGGGCCTTGTGGCTACGGGAATGGAAGGCAGATTCTGTTTCCAAAAAGCGCTTAACCAGTTTGCCAATTTCTGGCGACCGATTGTTTGGCGAGCGTTTGGATGAAATCATCAAACAATCCAAGGGAAAGGAAACTTCCTTACCCCAGCCCAAACCGAACATACCCCAACAGAGGAAGGGGCAGTCGAGGTTTCGGTCCTTTCGGGGCGCGGGCAGGTCCCAATTCTCCTCGTCCAAAAGGCCTCAGAAAGATCAAAGGAACTCTGATGCATGGCGGTCTAAGTCACGTCCTAAAAAGACCACCGGAGGTGCCGCTACCAAAGCGGCTTCCTCATGACTTTCGGCCTCCTCACTCCGCATCCTCGGTCGGTGGCAGGCTCTCCCGCTTTTGCGACACCTGGCTGCCACGGGTAAAAGACCGTTGGGTGAGAGACATTCTGTCTCACGGTTACAAGATAGAGTTCACCTCTCGTCCCCCGACTCGATTCTTCAGGTCATCCCCGCCTCCCGAGCGAGCCGAGGCTCTACTGCAGGCGCTGGGCACTCTGAAGGCAGAAGGAGTGGTGGTCCCTGTTCCTCTTCAGCAACAGGGCCACAGTTTTTACTCCAACTTGTTTGTGGTCCCAAAGAAGGACGGGTCTTTCCGACCTGTCCTGGACCTGAAACTTCTCAACAAACACGTAAAGACCAGGCGGTTCCGGATGGAATCCCTCCGCTCCGTCATCGCCTCAATGTCCCAGGGAGATTTCCTTGCATCGATCGATATCAAAGATGCTTATCTCCACGTACCGATTGCTCCAGAGCACCAGCGCTTCTTGCGCTTCGCCATAGAAAACGAACACCTGCAGTTCGTGGCACTGCCGTTCGGCCTGGCAACGGCCCCACGGGTTTTCACCAAGGTTATGGCTACTGTAGTAGCGGTCCTCCACTCTCAGGGTCACTCGGTGATCCCGTACTTGGACGATCTGTTGATCAAGGCACCCTCTCTAGAGGCATGCCAACACAGCCTCGACGCTACCCTGGAGACTCTCCAGAGTTTCGGGTGGATCATCAATTTTCCAAAGTCAAATCTGACAACGGCCCAATCGCTGACATATCTTGGCATGGAGTTTCATACCCTCTCAGCGATAGTGAAGCTTCCGCTGATCAAGCAGCGGTCACTACAGACAGGGGTACAATCTCTCCTTCAAGGTCAGTCACACACCTTGAGGCGCCTCATGCACTTCCTGGGGAAGATGGTGGCAGCAATGGAGGCAGTTCCTTTCGCGCAGTTTCACCTGCGTCCTCTTCAATGGGACATCCTACGCAAATGGGACAGGAAGCAGACGTCCCTCGACAGGAACGTCTCCCTCTCTCAGGCGACCAAAGCTTCCCTTCGGTGGTGGCTTCTTCCCACTTCATTATCGAAGGGGAAATCCTTCCTACCCCCATCCTGGGAGGTGGTCACGACGGACGCGAGTCTGTCAGGGTGGGGAGCGGTTTTTCTCCACCACAGGGCTCAGGGTACGTGGACCCAGCAAGAGTCCTCGCTTCAGATCAATGTTCTGGAAATACGGGCAGTGTATCTTGCCCTGAAAGCGTTCCAGCAGTGGCTGGAAGGCAAGCAGATCCGAATTCAGTCGGACAATGCCACAGCAGTGGCATACATCAACCACCAAGGCGGCACACGCAGTCGGCAAGCCTTCCAGGAAGTCCGGCGGATTTTGATGTGGGTGGAAGCCACGGCCTCCACCATCTCTGCAGTTCACATTCCAGGCGTGGAAAACTGGGAAGCAGATTATCTCAGTCGCCAGGGCATGGACGCAGGGGAATGGTCCCTTCACCCGGACGTGTTTCAGGAGATCTGTTGCCGCTGGGGGGTGCCGGACGTCGACCTAATGGCGTCCCGGCACAACAACAAGGTACCGGTGTTCATGGCACGGTCTCAAGATCCCAGAGCTCTGGCGGCAGACGCCTTAGTTCAGGATTGGTCGCAGTTTCAGCTCCCTTATGTGTTTCCTCCGCTGGCACTGTTGCCCAGAGTGTTACGCAAGATGAGGGCCGACTGCCGCCGCGTCATCCTCGTCGCTCCAGAATGGCCGAGGCGGTCGTGGTACCCGGATCTGTGGCATCTCACGGTCGGCCAACCGTGGGCACTACCAGACCGACCAGACTTGCTATCTCAAGGGCCGTTTTTCCATCTGAATTCTGCGGCCCTCAACCTGACTGTGTGGCCATTGAGTCCTGGATCCTAGCGTCTTCAGGGTTATCTCAAGACGTCATTGCCACTATGAGACAGGCTAGGAAACCAACGTCCGCCAAGATCTACCACAGGACGTGGAAAATTTTCCTGTCGTGGTGCTCTGCTCAGGGTTTTTCTCCCTGGCCTTTTGCCTTGCCCACTTTTCTGTCCTTCCTTCAATCTGGACTGGAAAAGGGTTTGTCGCTCGGCTCCCTTAAGGGACAAGTCTCAGCGCTCTCTGTGTTTTTCCAGAAGCGCATAGCCAGACTTCCACAGGTACGCACGTTCCTGCAGGGGGTTTGTCACATCGTTCCTCCTTACAAGCGGCCGTTAGAACCCTGGGATCTGAACAGGGTGCTGATGGTTCTTCAGAAACCACCATTCGAGCCAATGAGGGATATTTCTCTCTCACGCCTTTCGCAGAAAGTGGTTTTTCTAGTAGCAGTCACTTCACTTCGGAGAGTGTCTGAGCTAGCAGCGCTGTCATGCAAAGCCCCTTTCCTGGTGTTTCACCAGGACAAGGTGGTTCTGCGTCCGGTTCCGGAATTTCTCCCTAAGGTGGTATCCCCCTTTCATCTCAATCAGGATATCTCCTTACCTTCTTTTTGTCCTCATCCAGTTCACCAATGTGAAAAGGATTTGCACTTGTTAGATCTGGTGAGAGCACTCAGACTCTACATTTCTCGTACGGCGCCCCTGCGCCGCTCGGATGCACTCTTTGTCCTTGTCGCTGGCCAGCGTAAAGGGTCACAGGCTTCCAAATCAACCCTGGCTCGGTGGATCAAGGAGCCAATTCTCGAAGCTTACCGTTCGGCTGGGCTTCCGGTTCCCTCAGGGCTAAAGGCCCATTCTACCAGAGCCGTGGGCGCGTCCTGGGCTTTGAGGCACCAGGCTACGGCTCAGCAGGTGTGTCAGGCGGCTACCTGGTCGAGCCTGCACACTTTCACGAAACACTATCAGGTGCATACCTATGCTTCGGCGGATGCCAGCCTAGGTAGACGAGTCCTTCAGGCGGCGGTTGCCCACCTGTAGGAAGAGGCCGTTTTACGGCTCTCTTACGAGGTATTATTTTACCCACCCAGGGACTGCTTTTGGACGTCCCAATTGTCTGGGTCTCCCAATGGAGCGACAAAGAAGAAGGGAATTTTGTTTACTTTTCTTCTAGCTCCAATTGGGAGACCCAGCACCCGCCCCTGTTTTTTTTTGTGTACACATGTTATTCATGTTGAATGGTTTCAGTTCTCCGATATTCCTTCGGATTGAAGTTACTTTAAACCAGTTTATAATTCTTTTTCCTCCTTCTTGCTTTTGCACCAAAACTGAGGAGCCCGTGGGAGCACGGGGGGTGTATAGGCAGAAGGGGAGGGGCTTAACACTTTTAAGTGTAATACTTTGTGCGGCCTCCGGAGGCATAGCCTATACACCCAATTGTCTGGGTCTCCCAATTGGAGCTAGAAGAAAAGGAATTTACGGTAAGTAAACAAAATTCTTTTCTTTTATCTAAGGGGTTAAAAAAAAAATCATAAGTTTCGTTTTGCACATTTTCTGTGACCCGTATTTTTCGGGATCTATGGCTCAATGACAGCTTATTTTTTGCGTCTCGAGCTGCTGTTTTTAACGGTACCATTTTTGCGCAGATGCTACAATTTGATCACCTGTTATTGCATTTAGCGCAAAATTTGTGGCGACCAAAAAAAAGTAATTTTGGCGTTTGGAATTTTTTTTTGCCGCTACGCAGTTTACTGATCAGGTAAATTGATTTTATATTTTCATAAATCTGGCATTTCTTAACACGGATATACCAAATGTGTGTATATTTAATTTTTTAACCCTTTAATTTTCAATGGGGCGAAAAGGGGGGTGATTTGAACTTTTAGGTTTTTTATTTTTTTTATTTTCTAAAAAATTTTTTATAAAGCTTTTTTTATTTTACTAGGTCCCCTAGGGGGCTATAACGATCTACTGTCTGATCGCTCATTCATTTCTCCTGATCAGAGCAGCACAGCTCAGACCAGGAGAAATTATCATCTCCTGTAAAAAGCAGCACTTGGCTGTTTCTTACAGGACCTAAGTCATGTGAGCACAGGAGTCATCACATCATCACATGACCCTGTGCTACCATGACAACCACAAGATCCACATGATCACGTCATCTGACTTCCGGTATCGGCCTGCGAGTCAAGTTATAGCGCGATCGCTATTATAAAGGCGCTTTCACATATTGGCAGTGCCATTTAAGGGGTTAAAAAGGCACGGGCAGATAGCGATTCCACTTGTGTCTAGCAGGCACACGTCAGCTATATAAATCAGATGAGATGTGCGCTAATCGCCACAGAATGCTTACAGTAGCCCGCGGGGATTAACACTATGAATGCTAGGACGTAACTTTACTGCCCGCTGAAGTTAAGGGGTTAACATAAAAACTGGAAATTATTCCATTACTTGACACTATTTACTATCCTATATGTATCGGGAAAAAAAAAAAAAAAAGGAGTTTAACAAATGTGAATTATGCTGCAAACTGTATTTTCCCTAGTCTTACCCAAGTATCAGTCTCGGCTAAGGTGGAGCTCAGCTTTAACTTTCCAAATGGCCCTGAAAAAAATTAGGATGCCCTCTGGTTTCTTTTCAGGCAAAGGGAAGTTTTTATCTGAGAGTGATGTATGAAGCAGGAGCTGTGATACTTACAATATTTAGTCTCTTATGGGAATGAAAAACCTTTATGTAAATGCCAACTATTTTCACTGCTAAAAATTAAGCCAGAATTAAACATTTCATTATGCAGAGCTTTCTTAAGAGCACCTTTCACCAAATGTTTAATGCTGAACGATATAATAGTGGCTGCAGAGCGGAACAATTTTTTTTTTTTCATTCCACCTCTCCTTTGTGGAGATATTCGCAATGAAAGTATTTGGCACCTAATGAGATAACTTTTTTCTTTTTAATAGTCCAGGTGAGTGTTAGACAATTTTCAGTGTGGAGGTAGGGCAGTACAATCAAGCTGACAATGCTAGGAGAGCTGATAGAAGGGATTGTAACGTGACTCAGCTAAACTCAGCTGTGCTACGCCTGCCCTCACAGGGATCTTACCTGAAAGCTGTCATAGCATCCTACATTATTAGAAAGAAGGGATGGAGATCAGGGCTGTCTTTCATTTATCACATATGGAATCTGCTCTCAGCTATGATGGGTGAATGGTCTTTTTTCTTTTGAGTGTTGCTTCCTGCTTCTGATTGGTCGGCATTATACGGGGGGGAAGTAGTACATCTCCCCAGTGAAAATGCAGATAACACCCAACTGGATTTTAAAAAATGAAAATATTTGGCACCTAATGAGTTACATTTGCTAATATCTCTGCAACAGAGGAGCAAAATTAAAAAAAAACAAAAAGGGAATTTTGTTTACTTACCGTAAATTCCTTTTCTTCTAGCTCCAATTGGGAGACCCAGACAATTGGGTGTATAGCTACTGCCTCCGGAGGCCGCACAAAGTACTACACTTAAAAGTGTAAGGCCCCTCCCCTTCTGGCTATACACCCTCCCGTAGGAGTACGGATTCCTCAGTTTTAGTACCAAAGCAAGAAGGAGGAAAGCCAATAACAGTTTCAAAAAACAAATTCAATCCGATAACAAGATCGGAGAACTTAAGAAACAACATGAACAACATGTGCACCCGAAAAACGAAACCCTAAGAACAATAGGGCGGGTGCTGGGTCTCCCAATTGGAGCTAGAAGAAAAGGAATTTACGGTAAGTAAACAAAATTCCCTTCTTCTTTTTCGCTCCTAATTGGGAGACCCAGACAATTGGGATGTCCAAAAGCAGTCCCTGGGTGGGTAAAAAGATACCTCGTGATCGGGCTGTCAGGCAGCCCTTTCCTACAGGTGGGCCACCGCCGCCTGAAGGACCTGTCTACCTAGGCTGGCATCTGCCGAAGCGTAGGTATGCACTTGATAGTGTTTGGTAAACGTGTGCAGACTCTACCAGGTAGCCGCCTGGCACACCTGCTGAGCCGTAGCCTGATGCCGCAATGCCCAGGACGCACCCACGGCTCTGGTAGAATGGGCCTTCAGTCCAGATGGAATCGGAAGCCCAGCAGAACGGTATGTGTGAAGAATTGGTTCCTTGATCCACCGCGCCAGGGTGGATTTGGAAGCTTGCGATCCCTTATGCTGACCAGCGACTAGGACAAAGAGCGCATCAGAACGGCGCATAGGCGCCGTGCGAGAAATGTAAATCCTGAGTGCTCTCACCAGGTCCAACAGATGTCAACCTTTTTCAAATTGGTGAACTGGATGCGGACACAAAGATGGCAAAGTGATATCCTGATTGAGATGAAAGGAAGAAACCACCTTGGGAGAAAACTCTGGAATTGGACGCAGTACTACCTTGTCTTGGTGAAACACCAGGAAGGGAGATTTGCAAGATAACGCCGCTAGCTCGGACACTCTACGAAGAGACGTGACCGCCACAAGAAAAACCACTTTTTGTGAAAGCCGAGAAAGGGAAACCTCTTTCAAAGGCTCGAAAGGCGGCTTCTGGAGAGCAATGAGAACCTTGTTTAGATCCCAGGGTTCCAATGGCCGTCTGTAAGGAGGAACGATATGACAAACTCCTTGGAGAAACGTGCGTACTTTAGAAAGCCGTGCCAAGCGCTTCTGAAAGAATACGGATAGCGCGGAGACTTGACCCTTAAGAGAGCTAAGCGACAAACCTTTTTCCAACCCAGACTGCAGGAAGGAAAGAAAAATTGGCAATGCAAATGGCCAGGGAGAAACCCTCTGAGCCGAGCACCAAGCTAAGAATATCTTCCACGTCCTGTGATAGATCTTAGCTGAGGATGGTTTTCTAGCCTGTCTCATTGTGGCAACTACTTCATGAGATAAACCTGAGGCCGCTAGGATCCAGGACTCAATGGCCACACAGTCAGGTTCAGGGCCGCAGAATTCAGATGGAAAAACGGCCCTTGAGACAGCAAATCTGGACGGTCTGGTAGTGCCCATGGTTGGCCTACCGTGAGATGCCACAGATCCGGGTACCACGACCTTCTTGGCCAGTCTGGAGCGACGAGAATGGCTCGATGGCAGTCGGACCTGATTTTCCGGAGAACTCTGGGCAACAATGCTAGAGGTGGGAACACATAGGGTAGTCGGAATTGCGACCAATCCTGAACCAAGGCGTCTGCCGCCAGCGCTCGGTGATCGTGAGACCGTGCCATGAAAACTGGGACCTTGTTGTTGTGCCGTGACGCCATCAGATCGACGTCCGGCGTCCCCAGCGGCAACAGATCTGCTGAAACACGTCCGGGTGAAGGGACCATTCCCCTGCGTCCATGCCCTGGCGACTGAGAAAGTCTGCTTCCCAGTTTTCCACGCCTGGGATGTGAACTGCGGATATGGTGGACGCTTTGCTTTCCACCCACGTCAAAATCCGCCGGACTTCTTGAAAGGCTTGGCGACTGCGTGTTCCCCCTTGGTGGTTGATGTACGCCACCGCCGTGGAATTGTCCGACTGAATCCGAATCTGCTTGCCTTCCAGCCATTGTTGGAAGGCTCGCAGAGCAAGATAGACTGCTCTGATTTCCAGAACATTGCTCTGCAGGGTGGACTCTTCCTGAGTCCACGTCCCCTGAGCCCTGTGGTGGAGAAACACCGCTCCCCACCCTGATAGGCTCGCATCCGTCGTGACCACTGCCCAGGATGGGGGTAGGAACGACTTTCCCTGTGACAATGAGGTGGGGAGAAGCCACCAACGCAGAGAGTCCTTGGCAGTCTGAGAGAGGGAGACAGTCCTGTCGAGGGACGTCGACTTCCCATCCCATTGGCGTAGAATGTCCCATTGTAGAGGGCGCAGATGAAACTGCGCGAACGGGACCGCCTCCATTGCTGCTACCATCTTTCCTAGGAAATGCATGAGGCGCCTCAGTGAGTGTGACTGGCTCTGAAGGAGAGATTGCACTCCTGTCCGCAGCGAACACTGCTTGTCCAGTGGAAGCTTCACTATCGCTGAGAGAGTATGAAACTCCATGCCAAGATAAGTCAGTGATTGGGTCGGGGTTAGATGAGACTTTGGAAAGTTGATAATCCACCCGAAACTCTGGAGAGTGTCTAGTGCCACTTTCAGACTGTGTTGGCATGCCTCTTGAGAGGGTGCCTTTATAAGCAGGTCGTCTAGATACGGGATGACCGAGTGACCTTGCGAGTGCAGGACAGCTACTACTGCTGCCATGACCTTGGTGAAGACCCGGGGGGCAGTTGCCAGACCGAAAGGTAACGCTACGAACTGCAGGTGTTCGTCTGACGAAGCGTAGGAAACGCTGATGCTCTGGCGCAATCGGCACGTGGAGATACGCATCTTTGATGTCTATTGATGCTAGAAAATCTCCTTGAGACATTGAGGCTATGACGGAGCGTAGG
Source organism: Anomaloglossus baeobatrachus (assembly GCF_048569485.1). Taxonomy (NCBI): domain Eukaryota; kingdom Metazoa; phylum Chordata; class Amphibia; order Anura; family Aromobatidae; genus Anomaloglossus; species Anomaloglossus baeobatrachus. The sequence continues at coordinate 364,521,671 of NC_134356.1, forward strand.
GATTCCATCCGGAACCTCCTGACTTTTACGTGTCTGTTGAGCAACTTTAGATCCAGGACGGGTCGATACGATCCGTCCTTTTTTGGGACCACAAACAGATTGGAGTAAAAACCGTGACCTTGTTCCTGAAGAGGGACGGAGGTCACCACTCCTTCCGCCTTTAGAGCGGCCACCGCCTGCCACAGAGCATCGGCTCGGTCTGGTGGTGGAGAAGTTCTGAAGAAACGAGTTGGCGGACGAGAACTGAACTCTATCCTGTACCCGTGAGACAGAATATCCCTCACCCAACGGTCTTTGACGCGTGACAGCCAAATGTCGCCAAAGTGGGAAAGCCTCCCACCGACCGAGGGTGTGGGAATCGGAGACTGCAAGTCATGAGGACGCCGTCTTGGCAACGGTTCCTCCGGCTGTCTTTTTTTGGGCGTGACTGAGACCTCCAAGAATCTGAGCGTCTCTGATCTTTTTGAGTCTTTTTTGACGAGGAAAATTGGGACCTGCCCGGTCCTCGAAAGGACCGATAACCAGACTGACCCCTCCTCTGTTGGGGTTTGTTTTGTCTGTGTTGCGGTAAGGATGAGTCCTTACCCTTGGAGTGTTTGATGATTTCATCCAAACGCTCTCCAAACAATCGGTCACGAGAAAAAGGCAAATTGGTTAAGCACTTCTTGGAATGAGAATCTGCCTTCCAATGTCTCAACCACAGGGCCCTACGCAAAACAACGGAGTTGGCTGACGCCACTGCCGTACGGCTTGTAGCGTGAAGAACAGCATTAATCGCGTACGACGCGAATGCCGCCATTTGCGAGGTCAATGGTGCTACCTGCGGGGCAAATGCACGTGTGACTGAGTCGACTTGCACAAGCCCGGCTGAGATAGCTTGGAGTGCCCATACGGCAGCAAAAGATGGCGCTAACGACGCTCCAATAGCTTCATAGATGGATTTCAGCCAGAGCTCCATCTGCCTGTCAGTGGCATCTTTAAGTGCCGTTCCATCTTCAACTGCAACCAAGGATCTAGCTGCAAGCCTGGAAATTGGAGGATCCACTTTTGGACACTGGGTCCAACCCTTGACCACCTCAGGGGGAAAAGGATAGCGTGTATCTTTAAGCCGTTTAGAAAAACGCCTTTCCGGATAAGCGTGGGGTTTCTGGATTGCGTCTCTAAAGTCAGCGTGGTCCAGAAAAGTGCTTAATGTACGCTTGGGATATCTGAAATGGATTCTCTCGTGCTGCGAAGCTGACTCCTCTACAAGAGGAGCTGGTGGAGAAATATTTAACATCTTATTGATGGATGCTATAAGATCATTAACTATGGCATCACCATCTGGTGTATCTAGATTGAGAGCGGTCCCAGGATCAGAATCCTGATCAGTTACGTCCGCCTCATCACCCATAGATTCATCTCGCTGGGATCCTGACCATTGAGATGAATGTGAAGGCCTCTCATAGCGAGCCCGCTTAGGTTGCCTGGGACCATCGTCCGAGTCAGAGTCTTCACCCTGAGGTGTATGTGCCCGTCCCGGAGCTTGGAAGTAATTCAGCTGAGGGGGACCAGGGGGCAATGATTGCACAGTGTCCGTGGCCTGAAGTACAGGCCTAGCCCGCAATGTGTCAAGAATTTGTGACATAGTGAGAGACATTCTGTTAGCAAAAGCTGTTCCTGTCACTTGGACAGCATTCACAGGTGGTACACCCTGGGTCACGTCCAGCGGAGGTCCCGGCTGTGCAAGTGCCACAGGGGCCGAGCACTGCACACAATGGGGGTCATTGGAGCCTGCCGGTAGAAAAGTCCCACATGCGGTACAGGAAGCATATAATGTCTGTGCCTTGCCTTGCGTTTTGTGGACGACATGCTGTTGGCTCTCTGCAATGTGAGAGAGTCTATAGCCAAAAGGCGACCAGCGCTATGCAGTACAAAGTATTTGCAGGAACAAAATACTAAGATTACTACTGGCACAAGAGGGGGTGAGCCCGGAGGGCTGCTTACCGCCCGCTGAATAGCGGGTAAGAGGCGCAGAATTCCTTGTCTGGGTCTCCCTGGCTCCCCTCTGCAGCTCAGCGTGTCAGCAGGAATGGCTGCCGGCGTCTGTGGAGAGGGGCGGCCCGTGGGAGTTCCCAAACAAAAGTGCGGGAAACAGTGTCCCCTCTGTGCCTATTGTGAGGGCTGGAGTATGTAAAAACGACTCCAGCCCTCAGCGCTGATGCACTGACCAGCGTCCCGCCCCTCTTCTGACTGGCAGGTCTGGGGGCGGGAACGAACGGAACCAGGCCGCAAAAGCCGGGGACTCGAGTTATCAGCGCGGCCGCCGTAAAAGCGCGGCCCGCGCTGAAGTCCCCGGCGCACCACAAGTGCCAGCCGCGCCGCAGTCCCAGCGGCCGGCGCGACCGTTCCCCAAAAGTGTGCCCGCTTCAGCGAAGCTGAAATGAGGCCATGGCACAAGCGCCGCAGCGCTGATGTCCCCGGCGCACTACAACACCCAGCATGCTGCGGTGTGAGCGCGAAATGCACGGGGACACAGAGTACCTTGAGGAAGCAGGGCCATGTCCCTGATGTACTCCGCTCCAATCCAGCATCTTCTCCAGGGGCTGTAGATGGAGCACGGTCTCAGTGCCTGGAGACCAGTAAATCCCACTTCACCCAGAGCCCTGTAAAAAGGGATGGGGAAGGAATCAGCATGTGGGCTCCAGCCTCCGTACCCGCAATGGGTACCTCAACCTTACAAACACCTCCGACATACAGTGGGGTGAGAAGGGAGCATGCTGGGGACCCTGTATGGGCCCTCTTTTCTTCCATCCGACATAGTCAGCAGCTGCTGCTGACTAAAAACAATGGAGCTATGCGTGCGTGTCTGACCTCCTTCGCACAAAGCTAAAACTGAGGAATCCGTACTCCTACGGGAGGGTGTATAGCCAGAAGGGGAGGGGCCTTACACTTTTAAGTGTAGTACTTTGTGCGGCCTCCGGAGGCAGTAGCTATACACCCAATTGTCTGGGTCTCCCAATTAGGAGCGAAAAAGAAAAAAAACTTTTACTCTGCTCTGCACCCACTATTACATTACACTGTCCAGTTCAATGTGAAAATTTGATAAAAAGGTTCTATATAATTCTCTCATATTGCTGGACCAGTTTTAATTGTTAAGATTATGTGCACTAAATGTTTTGAGGTGGATTCCACTCCAAAAATTAAATCCCTTCACTGAGTGCAAGCATAGAGATTGAAACACAAGAAATTAGAGTGTTCAAAAGTGTTAAGTAGCTTTTAAGCTTTCCTTACGTAAATATAGAAATATTAAAAAAGTAATATTTCATTTTATGGAATTTACAGAATCACTTATGGGCCATCCATGTATTGGCAGTTTGCTGAACATGTGCAGAATCTGGTTTTATTATTACCGGTTGACATAGAGCACTGTGGCACCTACACTACAGGCTCCTAGCTATTTATCCATTTGTAGGAACACCTTTGCTCTTAAATTATATAGCACGTCTAATGACTAATGTAAATAAGTGCTGTTAGTTAGATCTGGATCCCTCCTGATCTATCTGACCACTTGTACATTCACTAGTCCTCATTGTAGAATTTGTGGCAACTTCTAAGTTCAGATGTTTCGAATTGAAGATTACTTATGAGGAGACCATATGATCCTTCTTATGGATTATAATTACCCATGCACTGTAAAACATGCAGCATCTCGGAGACAATCAAACATTGCAAAGCAGGGCTTATGAACGCAAGCAAAAGAAATGTACAGTCTGAGAGGAGATCCAACCGTAGGAATGTGATGTACAGTCAGGGAAAATGATGGAAGTGGGCGACATTACCTCTTCTTTTTCTTCTTTTCAATCTTCTTCAATTTCTGAATATCTTTTTTTGCCATATCGAGAATTTCCGTGGTTTCCTTTTCAGCAGGGATCAGAGCGGCAGAGAACGGAGAAGAGAAATAAGAGGCTCTTGATGACGCTCTTGATAAGTTCTTTCGAAGGGTTTCATTCACAGCCTCACTTTCTAACAATTTTGCGCTGATCACAAAAGAATATACAAAGCATAATATTAAGAAACAGCATACATACAAAAATCCCTAACATTTATTGATGGACACCATGATGTAGACCTGACAGACCACATTTTATAGCCAGGTGCTTCTGGTGTTCATCATGCAACGGACATTTTTATTGTTCTGCAGCTATGACAGCAGAACAGATATGCTAATCACTGCTTGGTTAAAACAAGTAATCGGCTATCCACAAGCCAGGTGATAACTTGCCCACCAGTGGGTGGGTCACCAGTGGGTGGGTCACCAGTGGGTGGGTCACCAGTGGGGTATGCACTGAACGGCAGACTGGGGAATCCTCATCTCCAACAGAAAAACACTTCTCCTGGTCACAAGATGCCTGCCAGCCGCACCATTCAGTCTCTATGGGAGTGCCAGATAAAGCTGAACGCAGCACTCAGCAGCCTCATAGGGAATGAATGGAGCACAGCTCTTGCATTGGCACGGTCACTCCATTCTGACAAGGATAAAAGATCCCTATTCTGCTGCTCAGGGGAACTTCAAAGTTATCGTTTATCTTGCAAACAACTTGTTTTAAAAGGACAACCCTTTTAAGCTCGATTTTTCCTATTTAAAAAATAATTTTCAAATTATTTTGAAAACAATTTTACAGTTGTAATACACAAGCATCACCAGTAGATGGCAGCAAAGTTTAAGCAAAGAATATACTGATGTTGCTAATAGTTTCGAAATTGTGCAAAACTAGCACATCTAAAGACCCAGTCACACATCGTGAGAACGCTAGCGAGATTGCGGAAATGTCACAGGTTTTGTGACATATCAGCGACCTCGCCAGCGATATTGCTGTGTGTGACAAAACGATCAGGAACATTTTTTGTCTGCAGGGAGCCGTCGTTACACGGGTCGCTGGTGGCTGGTCTCTGATCGCTGTGAAGATCTGTATGATTGACAGCTCAACAGCGACCATGTAGTGACATTCCAGCAATCCCTGCAAGGTTGGATCGCTGGTGGGATCGCTCGTATGTCGCTATCTGTAATGGGACCCTTAGGCCTAAGCCAAACGGCGAGAAAATCTGTGCTAGTGGAGTGCGATAAAACATCGCATTCCACTCGACCAATATTAGCCTGTGTGTCAGCACACATGAGCGATTATTTTCTCAGCCCTAGTCGGACCGAGAAAACAATCGCAGCATGCTGTGATTGCAATGCGAGACTCTTTTCTCTCGCACCCATTCAAGTGAATGGGGCGAGAGAGAAATCACACTGCACTCGCGGTACACCGGTGTACCGCGCGTGCAGAGCGAGAATCGCAATAGCCGGCAACGGAGGAGAGAGGGAGAGAAATCCCTCTCTCCCCTCCTCCATGCTGGCCAGCCACTCCGCAGCACTGGCCCGCCCCTCCTCAGAGCCGGACCACCCCCTGCAGCTGAGGTCGGCTCGCATAGTCGGACCTCAGTCACATGGATACCAGCATGACACTCGGCTCCTGCTGTGCTGCCAGCGCGAACCGAGTCTCATGCGAGCATCACAGTAGTGCCCTGTGTGGCCCCGGCCTAAAGGTCCAGTCACACATAACGAGATCGTGAACGAGATCGCTACTACGTCACACTTTCTGGATCGTTTATGAGTCGTTGTTGAAATCGCATGTTGGGTGTCACACATAACGAGTTTATGAACGAGCATGCGTCCCGTATAACGATCTTTCAAATCGCTGGGACCCTGTCACACAGCAACTATGTTAACGATTCCAATCCCATTAGGGGCGTAGTAAAATGCAGTGAGTCACGTAGGCGTGCATTTGCGTCGTCAACGAAATTGTTAATAGGGTGTCAAACATACAGATTCATGCAGCCCAGCAGGACTCCAACGATCCAAAAATGGCCCAAGCTGTTCGGCATCGATCAGCGATTTCGCAGCAGGGGGTGAATCGTTGGTACGTGTCAAACGTGACGAGATCGCAATTGAAGTCGTTCTTGCGTCACAGAAACTGTGACGTAGTAACGATCTCGTTTACGATCTCGTTATGTGTGAAGTGGCCTTTAGTCATTTACTGAGTGACTTAACAGGATTTAGTGACATTTATTGGTTTAGGTAACTGAAATGCTTTACCGAAGGTCTTCAATCTCTTTGATGTAATTGTGTATCATGTTGCTAATTTCTTCATTTCCGTCACCTACAAATACAAGGTTTATATAAAAACGATGTCAGATAAAAGATGTTATACAGGAGCATTAAATGGAATCTGACAGATTGATGGACTACTTGGTATCTACGCAATCTTCAATGCCTATTTCTGTGCCCTGCATTCGATAAGCAAATTCTGGTGAGTCCTAACTGACAAAACGCATTGGCAGGCCTATGGGATCTAAAAGGGTGACAAATAGTGGAGGGTCAGCTGTGTCCTGCCCTTGTCAGGGCACGAGTTAGGGTATCATAGAATTTAGCAATTAATACAGGGATAGGAGACACAATCTGTAGGCGAATAGGAACTACCAGACGGGCAACCTCATGTGACATCTATTGATGGGTGACACAATTTCATTATCAAAAAAATCACTATTGTGATCTTATATGTTATTATATATGCCATTTTGGCATTTATGTCTATGACACTAATGATCAGACAGCCACAAATATGACTCCTCAGGATTAAATAATAAGGATAGAGAATGTCAAGATCGTATATTTATTAGCTAGAGTATAATCTTGAGAACTGGGGAGTGCTTCAACTAGTAGTAGATATATTAGATGATCTACTATTGACACCTCTACCGCCAGTATTATTCACACTGATTGGGGCTCTCTGGAGCTCTTCCTCATTGGCACAACAGTGATTTACTGTAGGAGCCACAACCAGTGGATTATATATATACTGTTTTGCTGAAGTCCTTGGTGGACGGGATATGAATGGTTACTCCATTCTGGTTTTGCACAAATTCACGAGCACTTTAAAACACAGACTATTGTGTATGATTCTATTGAGAATATTAAAAGTTACGTTTTATGTTCTAAAACCCCTTATATGTTGCTAGCAGAATTATATTCAGGAGGTTCCAGAGCAGAGCTTGCTGTGATTGCTTTTTTTTTTGCTTTCTAAGTGGAATCTGTCAGAAGGCTCAACCCCGACTAAGCAGGCTATGTGAGCGTGTAGGTCAGAGAAAGGTAAAATGGACTCTGTTAGCAGATTTTTGCCATGTTATCTGAGAGCTGCACAATGTAGGGGCAGAGAGCCTGATTCCAGAGAGGTATTCCTACTGGACTGCTTGGTGCAGAGTGTGCTGCTCTGTGTATAACCCTGTCCACACCCCTGACTGGCAGCGTCCTGTGTACACTGTGTTTGTGGCCAAGCTGCCAATAAGTGATAGAGGCAGGGTTAGTAGCCTGACTACTGGTTGCCTGAGACATAGTCAGGTGGTGATAATTCCCTGCTGATAAAGAAGGGAATTTTGTTTACTTACCGTAAATTCCTTTTCTTCTAGCTCTAATTGGGAGACCCAGACAATTGGGTTGTATAGGCTATGCCTCCGGAGGCCGCACAAAGTACTACACTCAAAAGTGTTAAGCCCCTCCCCTTCTGCCTATACACCCCCCGTGCTCCCACGGGCTCCTCAGTTTTGGTGCAAAAGCAAGAAGGAGGAAAAAGAATTATAAACTGGTTTAAAGTAACTTCAATCCGAAGGAATATCGGAGAACTGAAACCATTCAACATGAACAACATGTGTACACAAAAAAACAGGGGCGGGTGCTGGGTCTCCCAATTAGAGCTAGAAGAAAAGGAATTTACGGTAAGTAAACAAAATTCCCTTCTTCTTTGTCGCTCTATTGGGAGACCCAGACAATTGGGACGTCCAAAAGCAGTCCCTGGGTGGGTAAAATAATACCTCGTAAGAGAGCCGTAAAACGGCCTCTTCCTACAGGTGGGCAACCGCCGCCTGAAGGACTCGTCTACCTAGGCTGGCATCCGCCGAAGCATAGGTATGCACTTGATAGTGCTTCGTGAAAGTGTGCAGACTCGACCAGGTAGCCGCCTGACACACCTGCTGAGCCGTAGCCTGGTGCCTCAAAGCCCAGGACGCGCCCACGGCTCTGGTAGAATGGGCCTTCAGCCCTGAGGGAACCGGAAGCCCAGCCGAACGGTAAGCTTCGATAATTGGCTCCTTGATCCACCGAGCCAGGGTTGATTTGGAAGCCTGTGACCCTTTACGCTGGCCAGCGACAAGGACAAAGAGTGCATCCGATCGGCGCAGGGGCGCCGTACGAGAAATGTAGATTCTGAGTGCTCTCACCAGATCTAACAAGTGCAAATCCTTTTCACATTGGTGAACTGGATGAGGACAAAAAGAAGGTAAGGAGATATCCTGATTGATATGAAAGGGGGATACCACCTTAGGGAGAAATTCCGGAACCGGACGTAGAACCACCTTGTCCTGGTGAAACACCAGGAAAGGGGATTTGCATGAAAGCGCTGCTAGCTCAGACACTCTCCGAAGTGAAGTGACTGCTACTAGAAAAACCACTTTCTGCGAAAGGCGTGAAAGAGGAATATCCCTCATTGGCTCGAATGGTGGTTTCTGAAGAACCATCAGCACCCTGTTCAGATCCCAGGGTTCTAACGGCCGCTTGTAAGGAGGGACGATGTGACAAACCCCCTGCAGGAACGTGCGTACCTGTGGAAGTCTGGCTAGGCGCTTCTGGAAAAACACAGAGAGCGCTGAGACTTGTCCCTTAAGAGAGCTGAGCGACAAACCCTTTTCCAGTCCAGATTGAAGGAAGGACAGAAAAGCGGGCAAGGCAAAAGGCCAGGGAGAAATACCCTGAGCAGAACACCACGACAGGAAAATTTTCCACGTCCTGTGGTAGATTTTAGCGGACGTTGGTTTCCTAGCTTGTCTCATAGTGGCAATGACGTCTTGAGATAACCCTGAAGACGGTAGGATCCAGGACTCAATGGCCACACAGTCAGGTTGAGGGCCGCAGAATTCAGATGGAAAAACGGCCCTTGAGATAGCAAGTCTGGTCGGTCTGGTAGTGCCCACGGTTGGCCGACCGTGAGATGCCACAGATCCGGGTACCACGACCGCCTCGGCCAGTCTGGAGCGACGAGGATGACGCGGCGGCATTCGGCCCTGATCTTGCGTAACACTCTGGGCAACAGTGCCAGCGGAGAAAACGCATAAGGGAGCTGAAACTGCGACCAATCCTGAACTAAGGCGTCTGCCGCCAGAGCTCTGGGATCTTGAGACCGTGCCATGAACATTGGTACCTTGTTGTTGTGCCGGGACGCCATGAGGTCGACGTCCGGCACCCCCCAGCGGCAACAGATCTCCTGAAACACGTCCGGGTGAAGGGACCATTCCCCTGCGTCCATGCCCTGGCGACTGAGATAATCTGCTTCCCAGTTTTCCACGCCTGGGATGTGAACTGCGGATATGGTGGAGGCCGTGGCTTCCACCCACATCAAAATCCGCCGGACTTCCTGGAAGGCTTGCCGGCTGCGTGTGCCGCCTTGGTGGTTGATGTATGCCACCACTGTGGAGTTGTCCGACTGAATTCGGATCTGCTTGCCCTTCAACCACTGCTGGAACGCTTTCAGGGCAAGATACACTGCCCGTATTTCCAGAACATTGATCTGAAGCGAGGACTCTTGCTGGGTCCACGTACCCTGAGCCCTGTGGTGGAGAAAAACCGCTCCCCACCCTGACAGACTCGCGTCCGTCGTGACTACTTCCCAGGATGGGGGTAGGAAGGATTTCCCCTTCGATAATGAAGTGGGAAGGAGCCACCACCGAAGGGAAGCTTTGGTCGCCTGAGAGAGGGAGACGGTCCTGTCGAGGGACGTCGGCTTCCTGTCCCATTTGCGTAAGATGTCCCATTGAAGGGGACGCAGGTGAAACTGCGCGAAAGGGACTGCCTCCATTGCTGCCACCATCTTCCCCAAGAAGTGCATGAGGCGCCTCAAGGGGTGTGACTGGCCTTGAAGGAGAGATTGTACCCCTTTCTGTAGTGACTGCTGCTTGATCAGCGGAAGCTTCACTATCGCTGAGAGGGTATGAAACTCCATGCCAAGATATGTCAGCGATTGGGCCGGTGTCAGATTTGACTTTGGAAAATTGATGATCCACCCGAAACCCTGGAGAGTCTCCAGGGTAGCGTCGAGGCTGCGTTGGCATGCCTCTTGAGAGGGTGCCTTGATCAGCAGATCGTCCAAATACGGAATCACCGAGTGACCCTGCGAGTGTAGGAGCGCTACTACAGTAGCCATCACCTTGGTAAAAACCCGTGGGGCTGTTGACAGGCCGAACGGCAGTGCCACAAATTGCAGGTGTTCGTTTCCTATGGCGAAGCGCAAGAAGCGCTGGTGCTCTGGAGCAATCGGTACGTGGAGATAAGCATCTTTGATATCGATCGATGCAAGGAAATCTCCTTGGGACATTGAGGCGATGACGGAGCGGAGGGATTCCATCCTGAACCGTCGGGTTTTTACGTGTTTGTTGAGCAGTTTCAGGTCCAGGACCGGGCGGAAAGACCCATCCTTCTTTGGGACCACAAACAAGTTGGAGTAAAAACCGTGGCTCTGTTGCTGAAGAGGAACAGGGACCACCACTCCTTCCGCCTTCAGAGTGCCCAGCGCCTGCAGAAGAGCCTCGGCTCGCTCAGGAGGCGGGGATGACCTGAAGAATCGAGTCGGGGGACGAGAGGTGAACTCTATCTTGTAACCGTGAGACAGAATGTCTCTCACCCAGCGGTCTTTTATTTGTGGCAGCCAGGTGTCGCAAAAGCGGGAGAGCCTGCCACCGACCGAGGATGCTACTAGAGGAGGTCGAAAGTCATGAGGAAGCCGCTTTGTTAGCGGCGCCTCCGGTGGTCTTTTTAGGACGTGACTTAGACCGCCATGCATCAGAGTTCCTTTGTTCCTTCTGAGACCCTTTGGACGAGGAGAATTGGGACCTGCCCGCGCCCCGAAAGGACCGAAACCTCGACTGCCCTCTCCTCTGTTGGGGTATGTTCTGTTTGGGCTGGGGTAAGGATGTATCCTTTCCCTTGGATTGTTTGATGATTTCATCCAGACGCTCGCCAAACAGCCTGTCGCCAGAAATTGGCAAACTGGTTAAGCGCTTTTTGGAAGTAGAATCTGCCTTCCATTCCCGTAGCCACAAGGCCCTGCGGAGTACCACCGAATTGGCGTCCGCGACCGCCGTACGGCTCGCAGAGTCCAGGACAGCATTAATAGCGTAAGACGCAATTGCCGAGGTCTGGGTGGTAATGGATGCCACTTGTGGCGCGGCCGCTTCAATTTGCGCCTGACCTGCTGAGATAGCTTGTAGCGCCCATACGGCTGCGAATGCTGGGGCAAAAGAAGCTCCGATAGCTTCATAGATGGATTTCAACCAGAGCTCCATCTGCCTGTCAGTGGCATCTTTGAGCGAGGCCCCATCTTCCACTGCAAGTATGGATCTAGCCGCCAGTCTGGAGATTGGAGGATCCACTTTGGGACACTGAGTCCAACCTTTAACCACGTCAGGGGGAAAAGGATAACGTGTATCCTTAAGGCGCTTAGAAAAACGCTTATCTGGACAAGCATGGTGAATCTGGACTGCCTCTCTGAAATCAGAGTGGTCTAGAAACATACTCGGTGTACGCTTGGGGAACCTGAAACGGAATTTCTCCTGCTGAGACACTGACTCCTCCGCCGGAGGAGCTGAGGGAGAGATATCCAGCATTTGATTGATGGACGCAATAAGATCGTTCACTATGGCGTCCCCGTCTGGAGTATTAAGATTGAGAGCGCCCTCAGGATCAGAATCCTGATCAGCTGTCTCCGCATCATCAACCAGAGATTCCCCCCGCTGAGACCCTGAACAATATGATGTCGAGGGAAATTCTAAGCGAGCCCGCTTATTCGGTCTGGGGCTGGGGTCTAAGTCATAACCCTCAGCCTGGGATGTATGAGATACCCCGGGAGGACATTGTTGGACCAACTGAGGGGGGTCAGGGGACAATGATTCAACAGAGTTCCTTTGCTGAGATACCGGCCTGGACTGCAAGGCTTCTAGTATCTTAGCCATAGTCTCAGAGAGTTTTGCAAACTCAGTCCCCGTCACCTGGACAGTGTCAACAGGTGGCTCCCCCTGGGCCCCTCTTAGCAGAGGCTCTGGCTGAACAAGTGCCACAGGGGCCGAACAGTGCACACAATGAGGGTCAGTGGAACCTGCCGGTAGTGGGGTCATACATGCGGCGCAGGCAGCATAATAAGCCTGTGTTTTGGCACCCCTGCCTTTTGTGGGCGCCATGCTATTGTTTTCCCTGTGTAACACAATAGGGTATATAGCCAGAATGAACTGTGCTCATACAGTGTAGAGTATACTATAAACAAATAATGTATCAATACACTACAGCACCATGGGGCTAGCACACTCAGGTGCTGCTTACCACCCGCTTTAAAACGGTTGTGAGGCCACCAGAGACCGTGTCTGGGTCTCCCAGGGTTTGTCCCTCTCTGCAGCGTCGGAGGAGCTGACAGGAATGGCTGCGGCGTCCTGACGAGCGGAGGGAGCCGTGGGCGTGGCCGAGAAAGTGCGGGAACTGGTGCCCGCACTGGGCACAGTGAGGGGGGGTGGAGTATGCAAATCATACTCCAGCCCTCAGTGCTGCTCGTTCCGTGCAGCGTCCCGCCCTTCCCCCTGCCTGTCAGGGCTGAGGGCGGGAGAAAGGGAAAACTAGGCCGCAAGCAAGCCGGGGACTCGAGTATAAGCGTTGCCGCCGTAAAAGTGCGGCACACGCCGAAGTCCCCGGCGAACTACAAGTCCCAGCCGCGCCGCAGTTTCCCATGGCAGCGGCGGTTAGCGCGGTAGCCCCTACATATAAACACACTCAGCGACGCTGAGTGTGTAATGGCACATTTAACCCGGTCAGCGCCGCGGCCCGGTGCACTAGCACACCCAGCAAAGCTGAGGTGTTGCCGTGCGCGGTCCCCACAGGGATACAGAGTACCTTCACGTAGCAGGGCCATGTCCCTGAACGGTACCCGGCTCCTATCCAGCAGTCTCCACAGGAGTTGTGGATGAAGCACGGTCTCAGTGCCTGGAGACCGATAGGATCCCACTTCGCCCAGAGCCCTGAGGGGGATGGGGAAGGAAAGCAGCATGTGGGCTCCAGCCTCCGTACCCGCAATGGATACCTCAACCTTAACAACACCGCCGACAAGAGTGGGGTGAGAAGGGAGCATGCTGGGGGCCCTATATGGGCCCACTTGTCTTCCATCCGACATGGTCAGCAGCTGCTGCTGACCAATCTGTGGAGCTGTGCTGTGCAGGTCTGCCTCCTTCGCACAAAGCAAAAAACTGAGGAGCCCGTGGGAGCACGGGGGGTGTATAGGCAGAAGGGGAGGGGCTTAACACTTTTAAGTGTAGTACTTTGTGCGGCCTCCGGAGGCATAGCCTATACAACCCAATTGTCTGGGTCTCCCAATAGAGCGACAAAGAAAACACTCCTTGTATTGAAACTACAACATTCCATCTAATAAGTGACACATCCCTGAAATCAGGCTCACAATGGCTACAATATGCTGCTCTCAAATTAAAAAGCAAAAAAAAGTCCATAGATCCTGTTTAAATAAATGAATGTCTTGTTATCTGTGATCCGATGTCTTTTTCTAGAGAAAGCCACGTTTTATTATGTTAATGAGCTGTTAACATCCATTTAATTTAAACGAAAGGGGACATTACCAATGGGAGACATATAATAAACGACAGTCTGCTCTCCTGATCTCACTGTGCCTTATTATAACTAACAGTATAGCAGAGCTGAACTTTGTCTTATTACAAACATCTGCAGTTGTAGCTCTCCTCTCATAGTACTGTCATCTGATCTCCCCTCCCCGCAGTACCAACCTGTGAGATGGAAGCTAAAGTATTGTTAGTGCAGTCAGCTCCGCTGCAGAGTACCAACCTGTGAGATGGAAGCTTAAGTATTGTTAGTGCAGTCAGCTCCGCTGCAGAGCTGTGCTTGATTACAACTATGAAAAGATAACTGCAGCGGCAGATATTTTGTATGGAGAAAGTTCAGGTCTGCTGTACTGTGTTAGTTATAATCACAAACAACTCTGCAGTGAGATCAGGAAAGAACATGGTCAGCCATTAAATGTCTCTCACTGGTAACTCCCACTTTCCTTTGGAAAAAGGTCTGGGAGTCAGATTCTCATGCATATATTTGTCTGGCCCATAGAGCTAAGAAAAATGTGGATTTCCCTGGAATAAGATATCAGATCACAGATATAAAGGCATCATGTTATTTAGCCTCCTATGACCTACATATAGATGGCTTAGAAATTGTTCCTACTGATAGCTTCCCTTTACTCTTCATTACTTCCATACATGAGTATTGCTTGGCCTAACTTCATTATCATCCAATATAACCAGCCTTTGTACAACGTATTTATTTATCATCACTTTAGCCCATCAAAGTTGAAAGGTTAGAAGAACAAAAGTACATCCTCTTAAAATGTTCATCTTCATATTACAGGGCACGGAGCTTATAGCATACAAAAAATCCTAACCAAGAAATTATCAGACCAAAGACGGTCACTCACAGAATTAGATTTTCAATTTTTCATTGACACCTAAGCTAACTAGCTAATCTAGTTGAGCAATTTGCAGACACTGCTCATGCGTCCACATGATTTCCACAAATGTAGAAAGCTTTGTGTGAACAGATGTTGTCGGTGTCATTAATATAGCTATTAGTGATGAGCAGGCATTACTATGCTCGGGACTCATAACAAGCAGGTGGGACACTTGGACCGCCATGACTCAAGTACAGAGTATAATTAATTACAATGGGTAACTTGAGCATTCTCCCGGAAGATCTTCTGGATAAATGCTTGAGTTTCCCACTGACTTCCATCATACTCTGTCCATGATTCGAGCCCATCTGACCTGCTCCTTACGATTACTGAGCACGGTAATGCCCGCTCACACTCATAGGTATATGATCAAGAAAACGTTCTTCCTCCAAACTGCTGACAGCAGCACATTCGAGGAACTGGATGTTGTACTTAATGTTCCAGAACGATGGAACACTTTCCTCTTTAGTGATATTTAGCACAAGCATTCATTTGTTTTCCTCCACAGTCTTTCCTTTGTGTCAGCGTCAGTTCAATGTTTATATACAGCATTTCAAGTAAACTCAAAAGCAAATACATGACTGCAATTTGCTACATAACTCAGATTACTTTCTGCTGAGTTCACTAATCTGCTGGTCAACAAGTAATATTCTATGCAGGAATGTCTAAATGATGTTACATTTTACTCATGAACCTAAAATTGTTTGCATCATTCTAACACATGGCAATGTCAAGGGAAACATTTAAAGAAGGTATAAAAAAAACAAGGAGACAGAGAAAAAAGATAAAAAGGCAAAGTATTGGACCTTGATTGATGAGGCCAGATTATGGAGCCCGATGCATAAAAAGCCCACAGGTCTGTTGACCTGAACAGTCTAATATGTGGCTACAGGGTCCAGTTCAGACCTGCTGCCAGTCCATGCATCGGGGTCCGTACTCAAGCTGGGATATGCGAACGTAGGATTTCAACCTGAATGACAACTAATGAAAATGGAAAAGAGAAGTTAGGTGGTGGAGAAATTAAAGGTCAGACTGTTCCTTGGAGGTACTAAGGTGCGTTCACACAGGGGTCTACCTGATCTATACCGGAGGCGATTGGCAACATGTAAGCATTCAGCGACCTAAGCGGCTTACACTCTTCCATGAAAAATATAAAAATAATACACAGTAAACATTTTTACAAGAAGCATCCGGACAGATAGTGTAATCGGCTATTTATTCTATCCAGCAAAAAAATATTTTCATGGTGTACTGCCGAAAAGAGGTCTCCATTGTGCCAATGGGAGCTAGTGATATACGTCACAATGTCTGGTTCAGAAGATATGTGTTTGCCTCAAGACGACCGAGCACCACCATACCATGGTATATTACAGGAAAGATGAGTTACTTCTGGGGTAATGAGTACATAAAGTCATTATAGGTTATCATGTTATACTGTCCGCTGAGCTGGTGTATCTAATCTTACGTGTGAAACTAACACTGAGCTGGTGAATCTTATCCTATCATGTGCAATGCTATTCGCTTAGCTGGTGTAGCTAAACCGATCATGTACATTACTGTCCACTAAGCTGGAGTATCTAATCCTGTCATGTATGATAGTGTCTGCTGAGCAGTGTATCTAATCCCACCATGTGCGATACTATTCACTGAGCTGGTGTATCTAATCTTATGTGTGACACAAATGCTGAGCTGGTGATTCTTATTTTATTAAGTGTGATACTATTCCCTGAGCTGGTGTATCTACTCCTGTCATGTATGATACGGTCTGCCTAGCTGTGTATCTAATCCCATCATGTATAAGAAATAGACTGCTGAGCTGGTGATTACTAGGATCTAAAAAAATACCATTTTTAAAGTATGCATTTACAAGACAGCCAAGTCTTGGGATCTGCCACGCTATGCACAATGTAAGCTTTCAGGACATTTTAAGACCATCGCAAATGAGATTAGAAAAGACAATTTTTATAACTTCCTTCCTATGCAAAAAGATATGGTTGAACTCATCACCCCCTCCCGCAATCAGCTGCAGACTGGACAAATCAAGGGAGGAGGTAGCTTTCTTCATCAAGAATAGCTTTTCAAAGTTTGCCAGCTCTCTACAGACTTCTCAGGCAGTAAAAAGTAGAAGCCTTAGGGTACCTTCACACTTAGCGATGCAGCAGCGATCCGACCAGCGATCTGACCTGGTCAGGATCGCTGCTGCATCGCTACATGGTCGCTGGTGAGCTGTCAAACAGGCAGATCTCACCAGCGACCAGTGAACAGCCCCCAGCCAGCAGCGACGTGCAAGCGACGCTGCGCTTGCACGGAGCCGCCGTCTGGAAGCTGCGGAGACTGGTAACTAAGGTAAACATCGGGTATGGTTACCCGATGTTTACATTAGTTACCAGCGCACACCGCTTAGCTGTGTGTGCAGGGAGCAGGGAGCCGCGCACACTGAACGCTGGCTCCTTGCTCTCCTAGCTACAGTACACATCGGGTTAATTAACCCGATGTGTAATGCAGCTACATGTGCAGAGAGCCGGAGCCGGCAGCACAGGCAGCGTGAGAGCTGCAGAGGCTGGTAACTAAGGTAAATATCGGGTAACCACCTTGGTTACCCGATGTTTATCTTGGTTACAAGCTTACCTCAGCTGTCAGACGCCGGCTCCTGCTCCCTGCTCGCTTCATTTGTCGCTCTCTCGCTGTCACACACAGCGATCTGTGTGTCACAGTGGGAGAGCGCCTTTGAAGAAAACGAACCAGGGCTGTGTGTAACGAGCAGCGATCTCGCAGCAGGGGCCAGATCGCTGCTCAGTGTCACACACAGCGAGATCGCTAATGAGGTCATTGCTGCGTCACCAAAACCGTGACTCAGCAGCGATCACGGCAGTGAGCTCGCTGTGTGTGAAGCACCCCTTAGGCTAGGTTCACATTTCCATCAATTTTTATCAGTCACAACCCGCAGCTCTGGTAAACAGCGGAATCCGTGTGGCGGATTCCGTTGTTCCCATATACTTGTATGAGCGGCGGACTGTGACTGATGACGCTGCGTTGCATCCTCCGCCCGACTGATCAGTCGTGGAACGACTGACCGTCGGGTGGCAGGAACGCAGAGTGTAAAGTTTACTTAAATGCTTAGGATTTCGCTGCGCATGCTCTCTCTCGGCAGCCGAACGATCAGCTGATCACCCCGGCGGCCGGCTGCTGTGAGCGATCAGCTGATCACCCCGGCGGCCGGCTGCTGTGAGCGATCAGCTGATCACCCGGCGGCCGGCTGCTGTGAGCGATCAGCTGATCACCCGGCGGCCGGCTGCTGTGAGCGATCAGCTGATCGTTCTCATTAGACAGCAGCCGGGAGATCATCTGTTCGCTCTCAAAAGTGGCACTAAAGGGTGCCTAGTCTTGTATTTAGCCAAAAAAATAAATAAATAATTTAAAAAAATGACGTGAGGTCCCCCCATCTTTTGTAGCCAGCTAGGGTAAAGCAGACTGCTGCAGCCTACAAACCACAGCTGGCGGCTTCACCTTGGCTGGTAATCCAAAACAGAGGGCACCCCACGCTGTTATTTTACATTAAATAAATAATTTAAAACAAAAAATGTGGGGTCCCCCCCATATTGGATCACCAGCCAAGGTAAAGCAGACAGCTGGGGTCTGATATTCTCAGACTATGGAGGTCCACTGTTATTGGACACTCCCCAGCCTAAAAATAGCAGGCCGGAGCCGCCCCAGAAGTGGCGCATCCATTGGACGTGCCAATCCTGGCGCTTCGCCCCAACTCATCCCGTTGCCCTTGTGCGGTGGCAAACGGGGTAATATATGGGGTTGATGCCAGATGTGTAATGTCACCTGGCATCAGGCCCTGGGGTTAGTGATGTCACGCATCTAACAGATACCTGACATCACCAACCCAGTCAGTAAGAAATAAAAAATAGACAACAAAAAAAGTTTTATTTGAAAAAAACACTCCCCACATTCCCTCGTTCACTAATTTATTGACAAGAACAATCAAATCCAAGTACGGTGTAATCCAATAAGGGGGAGGGGGCCACGACGATCCGTACCATAGTCACTGTCCCAGTAAGTGAAGAACAGAAGGTTCCCCATTGTCTGGGAGAGTAATGCAGTGACCGGAGCTAACATCAATAGGTCAGCCCAGGTCACTGCAGGGTATGACGAGCGCTGCCATCAGGAGGTTAGATGAGATCATTACCTGCTGTGACTATCTCCTGCAGTCCTGCCATCAGCGCTGTCACTGACTTCTATGCCCGTCGCGTTGTCAGCAGTATCGGGAGAGCCCGTGACGTCACCGCTAGTGACAGTCTAGGGCCGCGGGCATAGACGGCAGTGACAGTGGTGACGTCAGGAGGCAGGAGATCGTCACAGCAGGTAATGATCTCATCTCACCTCCTGACAGCAGCGCTCAGCATCCCCGCAGCTGCACGCACTGCAGGGTGTCAGTGTCTGCCTGCGCTGCAGCATGACAAGCTGCAGATACTGTGGGCAGACATTGACACACTGCAGGGCAGGCAACCGCGGGGCCGGAGCGGGACACAGACTGCACGGGCACCTGCCGGAGGTCACACGGATGTGCTTCTGTGCAGCGTCCAGGGAGTGTGACGTCTGTGTTTACTCTGCTCCGCTTCCTCTTCTGTCATAATGACATCACTCCCTGCAAAACCGCAGGCAGTGATGAGCATTACCGCAGGTAAATCGAGGCTATACTGGGGGTATACCGCACATCATTTGCTACCTGCGGTATACCCCTGGAATTTCGCGATTACATTACAGTGAATGGAGTGAAATTCCGGGGGTACTCCGCAGGTACCTGCGGAAAAAAAGTGACATGAGAAAATTTATCGAGAAAATGTGCAAGAAAATCTTCACTAAGAATTTTCTTGAGAAAAAAATGCAGCGTGCGCACAGCTATTTTTTTTTTTCCCATAGGTTTTGCTGGGAAATGTCTGCAGAAAGATTTCAAAGATTTCTCAAGAAATTTTCGCAGCAAAACCGTGGGTAAAACGGCCTAGTGCGCACATAGCCTAAAAAGGATAACCCGATTCCTCACTAATGTAAGGGCTGCGTCACACATACCCTCGCATTTAAAAAAATAAATAAATATGTGCACACTTGCACGGAGTCTTTTTTGCTGAGTTTTTGGAGAGGGAACTGAACGGAAACTGCAAGTTTTTGAGGAGAATTTAGAGCAATGTCATGCGCATGATTCAATGTGCACATACCTTTAACTGTTCAAAAAATAAACAAAGCATTGCATTACTGATTTACCATCCAATGCAGAGGGACAATTAGACATACAAACAAAACAGAATATATATGCATTCTGATACAAGAAGGCCAAACAGATAAAACAGCACTAGGCCATCAAAACTACAATGAATGAATGAATGAATGAATGAATGAATGAATGAAATGGATAAACACCGCACCTGCTCTAGCTAGAACCTGATTGGCCTGGTCACTCATGAGCTGCGTAATCCTCGTTCTTAAAGCATCCACAGTTTCTTGCATAGCCTTAATTCTCATGCGGAGATTGTTATTTTCTGTCTGCAGCATTGCATTCTCGTGGAACATGTCATTGATGCTCTCAACTCCCTCTTCATCAATTATTCTTTTACCCTATCAATTTAAACCAAGAAAACAGCAAAAGATCAGGCAAAACAGCATATTCACTGTCCATATAATATACACACTGAATATGAATACTTACATGACCATATATACATACACACACATTTTATATACATATATATATACATGTTCAAAGAAAACCACAGCCACACCATGATTTACCAGATACAAATATAGATAATAAACATAATAGTATGTATAAGATCCTGGATGGGGACTGAGGATAAGTCGCAATTAATTACCAAAACAAGAGAGAGCAATACGACCGACATCCAAAGTGCAAAAAGTGAGATCTTTATTGAGGGTAGGTGCAGGGCGGCACAGTACAAGTGAAGCCACAGACAACAAGCACTGACCATGTACAACCAGTATATGACAAGTATTAATACATCTATATACAGATCACATAACTCCAATCCCTAGTACACATGGGAGACCCTTGATTATGTACCACAATTTTGGAGATTTTAAAAGATTATTTACCAGAGTGGATTATAACATCCCAAAGGAGGGGGAGATAGCCATTATATCCCTCAGGGTGTTCATTTGAGTACAAAGTATCTCAGATATATATATTTTATAAAGTATATTATGTGCTTAACATGTATTAATGTCAATCAAAAGCTGACATATTAGGTGTCAAAGAACTAAGCTAGAGGGATATATAGAGAGAGATGTCACAGATTTAATGATATCCCCAAAAAGAGGAAAAATTTCCCCACATCTCCCAACCATCAAAAAATGTCCACCTGATGCCAGTATGTTGGTATTTCACAAGGGAATCCCAAAGTGTACAAAGAAATGGTGTGATCATTACAGTATGCACAGTCTAAGTAAATCTCACTATATAGCAGCCGCGGTTGGCCTCATTAATAGACTGTGATCATAGTTAACATAGGTTGTATATGACCATATCATACCAATAGAGAAAGGTCCACGCCTCTATGTACGCTGCAAAAAAGGGGACTTGTTCTATATCTTAATAGTGTGGGTCCGCTATTATAGCTCAGGTGCCTATGTGTAGAGGGACCATACCCCAATCATGGCGCACATATGGTAAACACTATACCTGGAAATTGGTGGTCAGTGGGTGTTGTCCGCGTCCTTCCCGACGGCCGTTTCGGCGAGAAGCCTTCGTCAGGGGGCGTGTTCATGTGACCGGAAGCGTCGGACGGGAAGTATGCGAGGCCGGCGGCGAGCGTCCTCCGTTGTCCGGGTTACTGCTTACGTCACCAAACTAGTATTCGGCTGTAATTGGTTGACGCATCCTTTTTAAACCACGTGTCCCCTCACTTTGTACACGCCCCCTGACGAAGGCTTCTCGCCGAAACGGCTGTCGGGAAGGACGCGGACAACACCCACTGACCACCAATTTCCAGGTATAGTGTTTACCATATGTGCGCCATGATTGGGGTATGGTCCCTCTACACATAGGCACCTGAGCTATAATAGCGGACCCACACTATTAAGATATAGAACAAGTCCCCTTTTTTGCAGCGTACATAGAGGCGTGGACCTTTCTCTATTGGTATGATATGGTCATATACAACCTATGTTAACTATGATCACAGTCTATTAATGAGGCCAACCGCGGCTGCTATATAGTGAGATTTACTTAGACTGTGCATACTGTAATGATCACACCATTTCTTTGTACACTTTGGGATTCCCTTGTGAAATACCAACATACTGGCATCAGGTGGACATTTTTTGATGGTTGGGAAATGTGGGGAAATGTTTCCTCTTTTTGGGGATATCATTAAATCTGTGACATCTCTCTCTATATATCCCTCTAGCTTAGTTCTTTGACACCTAATATGTCAGCTTTTGATTGACATTAATACATGTTAAGCACATAATATACTTTATAAAATATATATATCTGAGATACTTTGTACTCAAATGAACACCCTGAGGGATATAATGGCTATCTCCCCCTCCTTTGGGATGTTATAATCCACTCTGGTAAATAATCTTTTAAAATCTCCAAAATTGTGGTACATAATCAAGGGTCTCCCATGTGTACTAGGGATTGGAGTTATGTGATCTGTATATAGATGTATTAATACTTGTCATATACTGGTTGTACATGGTCAGTGCTTGTTGTCTGTGGCTTCACTTGTACTGTGCCGCCCTGCACCTACCCTCAATAAAGATCTCACTTTTTGCACTTTGGATGTCGGTCGTATTGCTCTCTCTTGTTTTGATATATATATACATATACACACATTTTATACATACATACAAATATACATATATATATATATATATATATATATATATATATATATATACATATACACACACACTTTTTTTTTTCCATATATTCTACCAGACCTCATCGGCACTTTGGTAAAACCTCTAGCAGAGGTCATACACATTAAGGATGGATGCAGCAACAATATGCTGCTTCTTCCCTCCATCTTATCATAGTATCATAGTTTTTAAGGTTGAAGGGAGACTCTAAGTCCATCTAGTTCAACCCGTAGCCTAACATGTTGATCCAGAGGAAGGCAAAAAAAAAAACCAATGTGGCAAACAAGTTCCAATGGGGAAAAAATTTCCTTCCTGACTCCACATCCGGCAATCAGACTAGTTCTCTGGATCAATACCATGTCATAAAATCTAATATACATAACTGGTAATATTAAATTATTCAAGAAAGGCATCCAGGCTCTGCTTAAATGTTAGTAGTGAATCACTCATTACAACATCATGCGGCAGAGAGTTCCATAGTCTCACTGCTCGTACAGTAAAGAATCCTCGTCTGTGATTATGATTAAACCTTCTTTCCTCAAGACGTAGCGGATGCCCCCGTGTTCCAGTCGCAGGCCTAGGTGTAAAGATCTTTGGAAAGGTCTCTGTACTGTCCCCTCATATATTTATACATTGTGATTAGATCCCCCCTAAGCCTTAGTTTTTCCAAACTAAATAACCCCAAGTTTAATAACCTGTCTTGGTATTGCAGCCCCCCCATTCCTCTAATAATCTTGGTCGCTCTTCTCTGCACCCTCTCCAGTTCAGCTATGTCCTTCTTATATATCGGTGACCAGAATTGTACACAGTATTCTAAGTGCGGTCGCACTAGTGACTTGTACAGAGGTAGAACTATATTTTTTTCATGAACACTTATACCTCTTTTAATACATCCCATTATTTTATTAGCCCTGGCAGCAGCTGCCTGACACTGTCCACTAAAGTGAAGTTTACCATCCACCCATACACCCAAGTCTTTCTGTGCCTGTTTTACCCAGTGTTCTACAATTAAGTACATAATCATAAATGTTATTTCCTCTACCCAAGTGCATGACCTTACATTTATCTACATTAAACTTCAATTGCCACTTCTCAGCCCAATCCTCCAATTTACATAAATCTCCCTGTAATATAAAATTATCCTCCTCTGTATTGATTACCCTGCAGAGTTTAGTATCATCTGCAAATATTGAAATTCTACTCCGCATGCCCCCAACAAGGTCATTTATAAATATGTTGAAAAGAAGCGGGCCCAATACTGACCCCTGTGGTACCCCACTATGAACTGAGACCCAGTCCGAGTACGTACCATTAATAACCACCCTTTGTTTCCTATCACTGAGCCAGTTTTTAACCCAGTTACACATATTTTCCCCTATCCCCATTATTCTCATTTTATGTACCAACCTTTTGTGTGGCACCGTATCAAAAGCTTTTGAAAAGTCCATATACACAACATCCACTGCATTTCCCTGGTCCAGGCTTGAACTTACCTCTTCATAGAAGAGCTGATCAAATTAGTTTGACAGGATCGATCCCTCATAAACCCATGTTGATACTCTGTCATAAGGTTATTTTTCTTGAGATACTCCAGTATAGCATCTCTCAAGAAACCCTCAAGGATTTTACCAACCGTAGAGGTTAAACTTACCGGCCTATAATTTCCCGGCTCAGTTTTTGTCCCCTTTTTGAATATTGGCACCACATTTGCTATGCGCCAGTCCTGCGGTACAGACCCTGTTATTAAGGAATCTGAGAAGATTAAAAATAATGGTCTATCTATCACAGAACTCAATTCCTGTAGTACTCTGGGGTGTATGCCATCCGGGCTCGGAGATTTGTCAACCTTAGTGATTTCGAGGCGGCGGCGTACTTCCTGCTGGGTTAAGCAGGTAATATTCAAGGGTGAATTTATGGTATCACTGGTCATGTCATCTGCCATGGCATTTTCTTGTATAAAAACCGTAGAAAAAAAAAGTCATTCAGCAGGTTGGCTTTACCCTCATCCCCTTCCACCATTTCACCAAGACTATTTTTAAGGGGGCCAACACTATCGCTTTTCAGTTTTTTACTGTTTATGTAGTTAAAGAATATTTTAGGATTATTTTTACTTTCTCTCGCAATGAGTCTCTCTGTCTCAAACTTAGCTAACTTAATTTGCTTTTTACATATTTTATTTAATTTTCTATAATTATATAATGCCTCATCACTACCTACCCTCTTTAATTCTTTTAAGGCTGTTTTTCTTTTATTGCTTCCCTTACAGCTCTATCTTCACATAGGTCACAATAAACGAAGATTTTCAACTCATTATTTGTTTTAAAGAGAACCTGGTTTGGAAGCTGCAGGTTTTCAGAGAAGCTTTACTTTGAAGACGTCGCTCAGGGATTGTGTCTCAGCTACCTAGCCCTAGGTAGGTTCTGAAAAAGTCTCCCTCCCTGCTCCCCGGTGTCTCCCAATGTGCATGCATCGAAAGAGATCCATCAGTCAAAGGGATCATGGTGGGTAGAAGCCGCCAGGGACCTGCCTCAAACTAGTCTTCCAAGTCCCATGGTTCCCAGTCAGACTTTCAAACTATCTTTTCAGAGTAAAACATACACCGCAGCAAAGACACAGCCAGATTGTGATTCATATTGCCCATGGCTTGGCCAGCATGCAACCTTGATGACAGGTCACCTTTAAAGTGGGTGTCCTGTTGTAAATATTATTAGTCCATTGGCTTGCAGGCTTGTAAAATAAATTGAAGTCTGCCGATCCAGTGCTGCCTCTCTGCCATCGCTTTGGTCGATTATTGATCAGCTTCAGCAGTACATCCCATCTAAAAGGCACATGACCACTGCAGTCAGTCACTTGGCTCAACTGCCAGTGCTGTTTACATCAGCAGAGCCACTGAGCCCAGTGATTGTCGGCAGCAGTCATAAGCACTCCAGACAGGACATCACTGCTGCAGCCGTTCCACAAACACCGGCGCAGAGGCTGTGCTGAGCCCCAGAGAGGGCGAGTAAAACCTCAGTTTGTTATTTTAAAACTCTGCAATAATATTTAAAAGGACATCCCCTTCAAATGCTGAAGTATCAACCTAATATTGCTGAGGAGACCCAAGAACCTGCTAAATACAAGCACTAATAAACAAATGCAAAGCAGAGAGTCTGATTGGAGGAAACATTTTTGGCTAAAGAGTAGTGCTGGCTAGACCTGGACTGTAAAAGTCTGGATTTGCGCAGGTTGAAAAAGTACCTGAGCACCGACCCTGGGCCCGGAGTTCTCAGGGAACTTCAGGTAATGATCAGAGTCTAGAAACTCTGGTAAATAAAGAAAAAAAGGAAAAAAGAAAAAGGAGAAGGCGAAAGCAGGCACATTATACTTACAGAATCTCTCGTGCAGCTGTACACTGCTTCCGGGGCACTTATACTACTTCTGGGAACCCTCATTAACCTCATATATATGCACTATTTTCCCCGCACTTCGGCAGTCCCCACATCTCTGGTTGCAGTCAGACGCGCTCCCACCCTGTGTAACAGCGTGTTTGGCTGCTTTCAATCAGAGGAGCTGTGTGTGCATCTTTATTGGTGTAAAAATAAATAAAATAAAAATTGGAGTAGGGTCCCCGCATATTAGGATACCCAGTACAGTAAAGCTGACTGCTACAAGCTCCAGCCCCCAGCCGTGCACTTCTCTTGGCTGTGTATCAAAAACAGAGGGACCACATTCTTTAATTATTTAAATAAATTATTTTTAAAAAAATGCAGTCGCTCTCAATTTTGATACCTAGCCATGATAAAACTGACAGCTCAGAGCTGGTGACTCAGGCTGGAGAGACCAATGCTTATTGGGCCCTCCAGCTTAAAAATAGCAGCCTGCAGCCGCCCAGGATTGTCACATCCATTACATAACACAATCCCGGAACTTTACTAGACTCTTCTCTACTATCCCGATGCAATGGCAATCAGAGTAATAAAGGGTTAGTAACAGCTCACAGCTGCCACTAAGCCCTAGATTAATAATGGAAGGCGTCTATGGGACCCCCCCATTACTAATCTGTAAGTAAAAAGAAATACACAAAAACTGAAAAATTCCTTTATTTTAAATACAATACACACACACACACACACACACACACACACACACACACACACACACACACACACACACACACACACACACACACACCCTCTTTCACCCCTTGATTAACCCCCAAAACACGTTTTGGGGGTTTTTTTGGGGTTTTTTTTTAAACACAGTGGACCTGCCGATCCCCGGGTATCTGCGAGTGCACCCATCACTACTTAAGAGCTACCCAGAAATGTAATGGATTTTCTGAACCTACCGTCTTATACTCCATCAGTTCCATCTGAAGCCTTGTTATTTCATTTCGAAGTGCATTTATCTGCTGACTTGTTCGATCCTGGTTAACCATGACTTTGTTCTTGATATTTCGTGCTCTGTTTGCATATTTAAGAGTGTTCAGCGTCTCCATAAAATCTCTGTCTGAAGGGCTTACACATGCGATCATTACAGTTTGGCTACAAAAAAAAAATGTATTGCTTTTCAAAAATATGCAGAGATGACAAAAGAAAAATTCAATTTAACAAGGGATAAGACGTCAGAGTGTAGACACAGCGAGGGAATGATGAAGAAGTGAGCGGATTGCTTTTAACTGTACAGCATGTCGTGATGCCAATACAGTTTAAAGTGCGATGGCAGGTGGGGAAAGCCGGCGCAGATACCGGGCCCCCTCGGACTTACGGGCCTCATAGTGGCCAGTGGTTTGCTGCCATTGGGGGTAAGCCACTGGTCTGGCCCCTTTCCTCGCAAACTGATCATCACTTCTGTCCATACAATGGCTGCTGGCGGAGAAGCAGTGACTGGATTTGTCCATCTGCCTCCTGCAACAAAAATAACTTTAGTATTGTGAGATGTTTTATATTTGGAGACGGATAGACACATCTGGTCAGTGCTCCTTCACCAGCAGTCATTGTATGGACAGAAGTGATGGCCCATTTGTGAGGAAAGCTGCACTAACAAGAGAAGGTGGCTGACCCTTGCAAGTTAATATTCAATGGAAACTTGGAATAAAGTGTCCACAGAAGTCTTGCATAACTTGCAACAAGACAGTGTTGTCGTGAAGCACTTTTGTGTTTTTTTATACACTCGTAAAGGCTCAAAAAACTAAAGAATTCCCTTAAATTCACAATTGTTGGGACTAAGGGGTACTTTGCACGCTGCGACATCACTAGCCGATGCCAGCGATGCCGAGCGCGATAGCACCCGCCCCCTTCGCACATGCGATATCTTGTGAAAGCTGCCATAGCGAACATTATCGCTACGGCAGCTTCACACGCACATACCTGCCCTGCGACGTCGCTCTGGCCGGCGACCAACCTCCTTCCTAAGGGGGTGGGTCGTGCGGCGTCACAGCGAAGTCACACTGCAGGTGGGCAATAGAAACGGAGTGGCGGAGATGAGCGGGACGTAAACATCCCGCCCACCTCCTTCCTTCCGCATTGGCAGTGGAGGCAGGTAAGGAGATGTTCCTCGCTCCTGCGGCTTCATACACAGCGATGTGTGCTGCCGCAGGAACGAGGAACAACATCGTATCTCCTATTGGTGCGACATTATGAAAATGACCGACGCTACACAGATCACCGATTTACAACGCTTTTGCAATCGTTTATCGGCGCATCTAGGCTTTACACGTTGCGACGTCGTTACCGACGCCGGATGTGCGTCACTTTCGATTTGACCTTGACGATATCGCAGTAGCGATGTCGCAACGTGCCAAGTACCCCTAAGAGTAATAGTCAAGGAAAATAGAAAATCAGGACCAATGATTGGGATAAAATTATAAATTTTATTAACATCTTATCATGAGACAAAATAAAATAAATAGCCTGTAAATGGGAGAAAATTGTACAATAGACAATAGTAAAAAATAGTCAAACGACCAAAGTATGGTCATCTTCTGATAATAATAATAATAATAATAATAATAATAATAATAATAATAATAATAATAATAGCCGGGTTAACCCCCCAATTAATTGAGCTTCCATAATTACAGACTAGGAAAACACAAAGATTATTAATATAAACTCAGATATACAGTAAATACTGAGCAATGAATAAGAAATAGCCAAGAAAGTAAATAAGACAAAGAAGTGCTCTTAAGTAAGCGACCCCATTAGCGCAGACATGGGCTCTAGGTGGCAGTATTATTATTAACTATGTACTCAGGAGTAGTATTAAGTTGAATGAGGTGGGCAGGAGCATAGTGAGGGGACGTGTACTGCGCACCCCATAGATAATACCTAATAAGTGTCCGCAAGAGTGGATACAAAGTAAAAAGATAGGGTATATATAACATTACCTGTTACCACCAAGGGAGTCCTGGAGTAGCCGCGTCAGCTTCGAGTCCCTGTAAGGCACATGTGTGGCTTTTTTACTTTTGTCTCCTAAAGCACTTATCACATTCCCAAGGGCCAGCTTTAAAATCAAAAACATGGCTAGTATTAGGGCATATACACAGATTCAACTTCTACAATTCCATTTACTCACATAGATGCTCTCCCAGGATAATAGCATTTGACATGTTCTTGCCCTATCGTAGCTTATAGAGGGACATAGTTAAAATTAAAATGTTTAGGCAACAATAAAGGGGTTTTCCTGGATAACATTGGATTCATCAGGGTCTGAACATCAGCACCCCCGATTGTGCTAAGTATTTCTTGGATGTAGTCCCATTGTAGTGAATAGGACAAAGCTGCAATTCCCAGACAGCCACTATTAAGCAGACAGCATGCAAGAATACAGAGTAGTATTAACAAAGAAGGGGTTGCAGCACTTAAAGGGAATCTGTCAGCAGGTTTTTGCCACCTAATCTGAGAGCAGAATAATGTAGGATCAGAGATCCGGATACCAGCGGTGTGTCACTTACTGGGCTGCTTAGTGTAGTTTTGATAAAATTACTGGTTAATCAGCAGTAGATTAGCATTAGAGAACTACTTGGCGTGCTGCCAGATAGCCCAGCATATTCATGAGCTCTGTATAACTGCTAGATCTGCAGCAGAGAAAACATTGATGTTGTCAAAATGACAGGAAACAGCTTAGTAAGTGACATTGCTGGAGTCAGGGTCGCTGTCTCTACATGATGCTGCTCTCTGATGTGGGAGCAAAAACCTGGTGACAGATTCCCTTTAACTAAGCTCTATGGACACTACAAAAAGCTGATCACAATGGTGCAGAGGGTCAAACCCTATTAATTAGAAACAGATGGCCTATTGTAAGGCTAAGCCATCTTACGGTGATCTTAGGAAAGGCTTTTAATTAAAGTTCCCTTTAAAAGGATTGTCCACTATACAGACAACCCCTTTTCAGTTCCTATGATTACCCCATTAAAATAATACTTATACTCGACTTTGGTACTGGCTAGTGATATCAGCACTAACCCTCCTAGGGATTGTGTGACTTTATTATATCACGCGGCCCCTGCGGCCAAACAGCACTGGCTTCACGCTCCTGTCCTATGGATGTAATTGACATCAGGAGGCAGTGAGGTAACAGCGGCAGTTCTCACTTCTTCTGGATGTCGGATTTCCGAAGGAGGGGAATGTCACGTGAGCCCCAGGACAGCCAGTGCAGGCACCGCTGAAATGGCACCGACGAGGAGTATAAGTATCTGTATAAATCAAATACTATACTGTAGCAGCATATGGCATCTGATTTATTTTGCACACCCATAGACTTGATTGGACAAGTCTCATCCGACATATAGAAGAAACTAGTGTGTGCTGTGCTTTTTTTTCCCATGAAGATTCTGTCATTGAAAAAATAGATCACTCATCCGCACTGCCCTATTAACAACATTGGTTTCTTCACAGACAGCACGCAGACCAAAAATACAGTCGTGTGACCTTGGTCTTATAGTGAAGATCTACTTTTTACTACTAAAGTAGTATAAAATCATTACACAAGAATACGCGGACAAGGTGAACAGACATAACTAAATAAAATGTTATCTGAAAGCTTTGGAGCCGCAGTTTATAGCCAATCTGTGGATATTATCCTGCGAGTGGTCAGGCATATTTCTCATAGCTCAGTTTTAATCACAGCAAGACTACAAGAATAATAAGCCCAGTAACTCTGATCAGAACCGGAGCCAGAAGACAATGTTGGACAATTTTAGCTCAGATCTTTACAATATAAGTAATGTAATACACATCTTTGGCAAAAATTAAGAGACCACTGCAAAATTGACAGTTTTTCTGATTTTTCTCTTTATAGGTATATTTTTGAGTAAAATGTAAATTGTTCTTTTATCCTATAAACTACTGACAACAGGTCTCCGAATTTCCAAGCAATAAATTTTGTATTTATTTGATGAAAATGAGAAATAGTCAAAACAACAAACAAATGCATTGCTTTCAGACCTCAAATAATGCAAAGAAAACAAGTTTATAATCATTTAGAAACAACAATACTAATGAACTCAGGAAAAGTTCAGAAATCATTATATTTTGTGGAATAACCATGATTTTTAATCACAGCTTTCATGCATCTTGGCAGGCTTTCCACCAGTCTTTCACACTGCTTTTGGGTGACCTTATGCCACTCCTGGTGCAAAAACGTAAGCGGTTCTTCTTTGTTTGATGGCTTGTGGCTATTCATCTTATTCTTGATTACATTACAGAGGTTTTCAATGGGGTTCAGGTCTGGAGATTGGGCGGGCCATGATAGGGTTTTGATGTGGTGGTCCTTCATCCACACATTGATTGACCTAGCTGTGTGTCATGGCACATTGTCCTGCTGGAAAAAACAGTCCTCAGAGTTGGGGAACATTACCTGAGCAGAAGTAAGCAACTGTTTTTCCAGGATAACCTTGTATGCGGCTTGATTTATACATCCTTCGCAAAGTTTAATCTGCCCAATTTCTAGAGCAAGGTAATCTTCTCTAATGAGTTTAATTTTCAGGTTTGCCGAACACCTAATTGTCTAATGTAGACACGGAGAGGCGTACTAGCCACAATGTCTTACACCCACTGTGAAATTTGGTGGAGGATCGGTGATGATCTGGGATGCTTCAGCAAGGGTGGAATTGGGCAGATTTAACTTTGCGAAGAATGTATGAATCAAGCCGCATACAAGGTTATCCTGGAAAAACAGTTGCTTCCTTCTGCTCAGGCAATGTTCCAGTACTCTGAGGACTGTTTTTTCCAGCAGGACAATGCGCCATGCCACACAGCTAGGTCAATCAATGTGTGGATGAAGGACCACCTCATCAAAACCCTGTCATTGCCAGCCCAATCTCCAGACCTGAACCCCACTGAAAAACCTCTGGAATGTAATCAAGAGGAAGATGGATAGTCACAAGCCATCAAAGAACTGCTTAAATTTTTGCACTAGGAGATACATAAGGTCACCCAAAAGCAGTGTGAATGACTAGTGGAAAGCATGCCAAGACGCATGAAAGTTGTGATTAAAAATCATGGTTATTCCACAAAATATTGATTTCTGAACTCTTCCTGAGTTAAAACATTAGTATTGTTTCTTAATGATTATGAACTTGTTTTCTTTGCATTATTTGATGTCTGAAAGCAATGCATTGTTTTTCTTATTTTGACCATTTCTCATTTTCAGTAAATACATACAAAATGTATTGCTTGGAAATTCGGAGACGCGTTGCCAGTAGTTTATAGAATAAAAAACAATTTACATTTTACTCAAAAATCTAATATATAAAGCTGAGTGTATGTGTGTGTACATCCGCTAAAAGGAATCCACACCGTCACATTTACAATCACGAAATTTTGCACAGACGCCTCATGTGACCCAGGGAACGTCACAGACTATGTTTTGACGGGAAAATGTAACCCCGCGCTTTACAGTTACTCTCCAAAATCCTGCCTCCATTAAACTGAGTTGAGGTGGGAGCTATAGGTGTAGTGACCAGAAAAGCCACAACTAATGTGTGTTCTGTATTATCTATGTGATTACATTTGTGACACCTATTCCCCACCTTGGGAGGAGGTAAATTATTTAGCTTTGCGCTGCCCTCTACTGCCTTGCTTTGGTATTGCAATTGATTTGAAAGCAAGGAAGTGGCTGTTGGGGGCGGAGCTTGAGGAGGCAGTTTAAAAAGAAAAACCTGTTAGATGCGGTTGAGTTGCTGTGATGCAGGGGGAAAAAAAAAAAAAAAAAAAGACCTCCATTGAGATATGCGGGGAGTGTAATTATCACACTATTCGGAGCACCCCGTTTCTGCAACAGAATACTGAAAAACGCAGTTAATCCAATTGATAGTGACATCCATCCTCCCAAGGTCGGGATAGGAAAAACGCTTGAACTAGTCCACTGTTTAAGAGATCTCTTTATTGCTATGAAATGACTGTCTATTGGAAATGGAAAAACAACTTTTATTGACTAAAGGTTGGCTACAAGATTTCAGTAAAGTTCCACATTTACATTTTCACAGAATCCTTGGTGTCTGTCTTCCTTCAGCGGCCTTATACCTGGCAGATATCACCACAACTCAGTCTCCTATCTCTGTTATTTTTCTCTTAATAATTTGCCACCTAACCTAGAGATTTGCTGGAGCCATCGGAGACACCGTGACCTGAACATCCTCTGAGGTAGTAGGCCCGACTTCTCACAAGGTGGTGCGGCAAATTACATAGGCTAGTAATAGCAACTGTCAGTGGTTGCTATAGGAACAAAATAAACTGTTAGTATAAGAAGCTTATGTGTGAGGTAATATGTCGGTGGCGATACGGATAGAGAGAGACAGCCGGGCAAAGAGACAGCCGGGCAAAGAGACAGCCGGGCAAAGAGACAGCCGGGCAAAGAGACAGCCGGGCAAAGAGACAGCCGGGCAAAGAGACAGCCGGGCAAAGAGACAGCCGGGCAAAGAGACAGACAAAGACAGATGGGGAAAGAGAGAGACAGACAGACACACACACACATATAGAGACAGACACATAGATGGAGACAGATAGACTGATACAAATACAGACAGAGAGATAGAAACAGACAGACAGAGAGACAGACAAAGAAAGACACAGACAGAGAGACTGACAAACAGCGACACCCAGACAGAGACTGGGAGAGAGACAGAGAGACAGCTACTATCCCGGGCAACGCCCGGGTACTACATTTAGTATACCTATAAAGAGAAAAATCAGAAAAACTGACAATTGTGCAGTGGCCTCTTAATTTTTGCCAGAGCTGTATATGCAAAGTATATATAAAACAAAACTTTAAATGCAAGTGTGTACACCCCAATGGAGCTTTATTTTCAATTTTGGCACCATCCTGTATCCAGCTATATAATGAATTATTTTATTCATTAACCAGTAAAAAGTGTACTTGTGTAGTAAAAACTTATGCCCAACCCATGAGTGGCAAAGGGGCAGCTTTAGTCGGGGTCTGTATTCATTATTTTCAATAAATATGTATATTATTGGTGAATAAACCTCATGCCACCGTTTCAATGTAATGAAACTCACACCACCTTACAGATGTATCTTTTTTTTTTTTTCTATAACAAAGGATTAGTGCATTCAATGGTAGGGAGGCTAGTTATACAGAAGTCTATTGTGAATTAAGCCCTTAATCTTACTAGACCACAGTTGATAGAAATTCCTTCCTTAGCCCGGTCTCCTGTAGCTCCTGTACGTTTAAGTCGCTCTGAGCCAGCCAAATCAACAAAATGGAACTTGGCAGTGAGGGTTTCAAACTCGTTCATTTGTGTGGACTCCGACGTTATCCTATTATCCAAGTCATTCTCCTGGAACCGAAGAGAAAAAAAGCTTAGAAAAAAGATCTTTAAGTAGCAAGAAACACAAATAATAACATTTGCTTACAGATATCGCTAACCAGCATTTCTCCAAAACCAAACTATTGGGCCTGTGCGCACGCTGCATTTTTTTGCTGCAGTTTTGCTACATTTTTTGGTGCAGTTTTTTGCACAAAACTGCATGCATCTCCTTTCCCAGCAAAGTCTATGAGAAATCAGAAGTGCTGAGTGCACGTTGCTTCTTTTTTCCTTGCAGTTTTGGGTGCAGAAAAATGAAGCAGCATGTCACTTTTGTGCATTTTTGCAATTGAATATACTAAATTAAAATGCATGAGCAAAAGCGCACCAAAAAATGTACTGAAAACGCGGCAAAAACACACCGAAAACGCGGCAACACGCACCAAAAAAATGCACCGAAAACGCGGCAAAAACGCACCAAAAATGCATTAAAAATGCACTGCAAACGCATGTGCTTTTTTTGATGAGTTTTTCTGCCCCAAGATTCAGTGTTGAGGTGCAGAAATTTTCTGCAGCGTTGCGCACATAGCCATACAAGCTGTAAAAAGTGTCACAAACAAATGGGGCTTATTAGGCTGCGTT
Source organism: Anomaloglossus baeobatrachus (assembly GCF_048569485.1). Taxonomy (NCBI): domain Eukaryota; kingdom Metazoa; phylum Chordata; class Amphibia; order Anura; family Aromobatidae; genus Anomaloglossus; species Anomaloglossus baeobatrachus. The sequence goes on from NC_134356.1 coordinate 364,556,579, forward strand.
CACACGTTGCGGCTGCAACTGCACTAAAAACGTTGCAATTTTACTATAATTGCGGAAAGAAAAAAAAACTTCTGCTGCATAGACAAGCTATTAGCAATGCAATAATGATGATGAAATAATAAGGATGCAATTTTCCTATAAGTCTGCATGAAAGGAATAGCAAATTCCTCTGGATCATGAAAATTCGGAGCCAAATCAGCAAATTTTAGCTTCAAATTCATTTTCAACAGCACAAATTTAGTAAAGTTCAACTGTTTTATTCTCTGAACTAATTTAGCTGTAGAACAGTTTAATAAACTCCTCAAAATACTCAGTGTGAACATAGCCTTCCAGGTAACGCAGCTAAAATACAGCTACTTGTAATGATCACTGACAATGGTTTTATGTGCAGGTAAGGGAGGACAACTAAGGGGCATCCACTACATCTAAAGGCAAGCCTGGGTCATCAGCAGCACCGGCGGCCTTCTGTACGGTCACTGGGATTCTGTCATTAGATGGCCTTGGGCGAACGCTGTGCTTTTTTGCGCGTTTTTTGGATGCAGTTTTGGTCCCAAAACTGCATGCATTTCCTTCCCCAGCAAAATCTATGAGATTTCAGTTTTTCTCTCCGCTCGTTGCAGCTTATTTTTGGCTGTGTCTTTCTGGTGACCACAAAAATGCAGCATGTCAATTCTTTCTGCGTTTTTGAGCCCATTCAGTCAATAGATTTAACATGAAAAATGCACTGGGAAAAAACGCGATAAAAGAAGGGAATTTTGTTACTTACCGTAAATTCCTTTTCTTCTAGCTCTTATTGGGAGACCCAGACAATTGGGTGTATAGCTACTGCCTCCGGAGGCCACACAAAGTATTACACTAAAAAGTGTAAGGCCCCTCCCCTTCTGGCTATACACCCCCCGTGGAATCACGGGTTCTCCAGTTTTAGTGCCAAAGCAAGAAGGAGGAAAGCCAATAACTGGTTTAAACAAATTAACTCCGAATAACATCGGAGAACTGACAAACCGTTCAACATGAACAACATGTGTACCCGCAAACAAAACCAAAAATCCCGAAGGACAACAGGGCGGGTGCTGGGTCTCCCAATAAGAGCTAGAAGAAAAGGAATTTACGGTAAGTAACAAAATTCCCTTCTTCTTCAGCGCTCTATTGGGAGACCCAGACAATTGGGACGTTCAAAAGCTGTCCCTGGGTGGGTAAAGAAAAACCTCTTGTCAGAGCTGCAAGACAGCGCCCCCCTACTGGGAAGCCACCGCCGCCTGCAGGACTCTTCTACCTAGGCTGGCATCCGCCGAAGCATAGGTATGCACCTGATAATGTTTGGTGAAAGTGTGCAGACTGGACCAGGTAGCTGCCTGGCACACCTGTTGAGCCGTAGCCTGGTGGCGTAATGCCCAGGACGCACCCACGGCTCTGGTTGAATGGGCCTTCAGCCCTGATGGAACCGGAAGTCCAGCCGAACGGTAGGCTTCCAGAATTGGTTCTTTGATCCATCGAGCCAGGGTGGCTTTAGAAGCCTGCAATCCCTTGCGCGGACCAGCAACAAGGACAAAAAGTGCCTCGGAGCGGCGCAAGGGCGCCGTGCGGGAGATGTAGATTCTGATTGCTCTGACCAGATCTAACAAATGCAAATCCTTTTCATACCGGTAAACCGGATGAGGACAGAAAGAAGGTAAGCAAATGTCCTGATTTAGATGGAAATCAGATACTACTTTAGGAAGAAATTCTGGAGTGGGGCGCAAAACCACCTTGTCCTGGTGGACCACCAGGAAAGGAGCCTTGGATGACAGTGCTGCCAGCTCAGACACTCTCCGAAGAGACGTGATCGCCACTAGAAACACCACTTTCTGTGACAGGCGAGAAAAGGAAACCTCTTTCAAAGGCTCGAAAGGCGGCTTCTGTAGAGCAACTAGTACCCTATTCAGATCCCATGGATCTAACGGCCGCCTGTACGGGGGTACAATATGACAAACCCCCTGTAGAAACGTGCGCACCTTAGACAGACGCGCCAGATGCTTCTGAAAAAACACTGATAGTGCCGAGACTTGCCCTTTAAGTGAGCCAAGCGACAAGCCTTTTTCTAACCCCGATTGTAGGAAGGAAAGAAGAGTAGGCAATGCAAATGGCCAGGGAGACACTCCCTGAGCAGAGCACCATGATAAGAAAATCTTCCACGTCCTGTGGTAGATCTTGGCAGACGTGGGCTTCCTAGCCTGCCTCATGGTAGCAACAACTCCTTGAGACAATCCTGCACACGCTAGGATCCAGGATTCAATGGCCACACAGTCAGGTTCAGGGCAGCAGAATTCTGATGGAAAAACGGCCCTTGGGACAGTAAGTCTGGCCGGTCTGGAAGTGACCACGGTCGGCCGACCGTGAGATGCCACAGATCCGGGTACCACGATCTCCTCGGCCAGTCTGGGGCGACGAGTATGACGCGGGTGCAATCGGATCTGATCTTGCGCAACACTCTGGGCAAGAGTGCCAGAGGCGGGAATACATATGGGAGTCGGAACTGCGACCAATCTTGGACCAAGGCGTCTGCCTTCACACACAAAGCTAAAACTGGAGAACCCGTGATTCCACGGGGGGTGTATAGCCAGAAGGGGAGGGGCCTTACACTTTTTAGTGTAATACTTTGTGTGGCCTCCGGAGGCAGTAGCTATACACCCAATTGTCTGGGTCTCCCAATAGAGCGCTGAAGAAAAAAGCAGTACAACGCGGCAAGAAATGGATGCTGAGGGAGCGTTTTTTTAAGACCAAAAACGTGCATCTTTGTGGTCAGCACAAAGACGCAACATGCGCACATAGCTGATGGGTGGATGCTTATTTCATTTATATCTTTGAGACAATACTCAGATTAGAAAAAACAGATTATACATACGGTATCAACTTTGGAACAAACTCGTGTCTGACATAAGTGGACTGTGAATATGGCATGTGAGCGAGAACTTTGCACATTCATTTGCGTGCTGGCAGTAGTTCTGGATAAGGCACCCAACTTCAAACACTGCATCATCTACAAGAACAAGCAAAAAGACGTGTTACCAGCAATGGGGGAGAGCAATCCGGTACAGGGGGATATTGTGCTGCTCACCAAGATATGCCCAAATATTGTACTGCTTTTCACTGAGAAAACTTTATATAAACATGTATCCGACTCAAACAATCTAACAGTTACAATACAAAATTTTATATATTAATAAAAAAAATGTAGAAATTCAAGTTACAAACTACATAAGCAATAATCTTACTCCCATAACTCTTAACTTCTTTGCAGTATTTTTCATATCAAGGTTTTCTGAAAATTGCAGCAAAAGAAAATTGAACAAACTGTTGTTGGGTTTTTTTTTTAACGCCATTATGCAGGGCTTATACATTAAAATTAATAGGATATTTTTCAAGAGGCAATATTCTGTAAATAAGGCTTTGGCATTTTCCATGGACTTTCTGTAGGAAGAAATGGTTACCTTCTACATAGCATTCAGTGAATGACACAGCACATTAGGAGCCGCCAATCCCTTATTATCCACTACTGGCCATTGCTAAAAAACCTGCATGTGTGAAGACAGCCTAAATAAGGAGCTGTTCATAGCAAGATTTTACATTATGCTGGACAGATAAAAAAAAAAAAGAATTTCTGATGTGTCTGCTAGTGTTTTTATTTGCATTCATATAAAAAGGTATATTAATATTGCATACTCCAGTGTACATTTTGACTGCGGTTAGTCAGCACTCTCTTTTTTTTTGCAGTATAGAATAGACTACATTGCTATGCTGCAAAGAAAAAGTATCTTTGACATACCTACATGTACGTATGTGTCTGAGTGACTGTGTCTGAGTGGCTGTGTCTGAGTGGCTGTGTCTGAGTGGCTGTGTCTGAGTGGCTGTGTCTGAGTGGCTGTGTCTGAGTGGCTGTGTCTGAGTGGCTGTGTCTGAGTGGCTGTGTCTGAGTGGCTGTGTCTGAGTGACTGTGTCTGAGTGACTGTGTCTGAGTGACTGTGTCTGAGTGACTGTGTCTGAGTGACTGTGTCTGAGTGACTGTGTCTGAGTGGCTGTGTCTGAGTGGCTGTGTCTGAGTGGCTGTGTCTTGAGTGGCTGTGTCTTGAGTGGCTGTGTCTTGAGTGGCTGTGTCTTGAGTGGCTGTGTCTGAGTGGCTGTGTCTGAGTGGCTGTGTCTGAGTGGCTGTGTCTGAGTGGCTGTGTCTGAGTGGCTGTGTCTGAGTGGCTGTGTCTGAGTGGCTGTGTCTGAGTGGCTGTGTCTGAGTGGCTGTGTCTGAGTGGCTGTGTCTGAGTGGCTGTGTCTGAGTGGCTGTGTCTGAGTGGCTGTGTCTGAGTGGCTGTGTCTGAGTGGCTGTGTCTGAGTGGCTGTGTCTGAGTGACTGTGTCTGAGTGACTGTGTCTGAGTGACTGTGTCTGAGTGACTGTGTCTGAGTGACTGTGTCTGAGTGACTGTGTCTGAGTGACTGTGTCTGAGTGACTGTGTCTGAGTGACTGTGTCTGAGTGACTGTGTCTGAGTGACTGTGTCTGAGTGAGTGCGTCTGAGTGCCTGTGTTTCTGTGTGCCTGTGTGCCTGTGTTACTGTGTTACTGTGTTTCTTTTTTTTTATGTACATTAAAGTCAATGGAAAGTGTTTACAAACACAAAGCAAAGCGTTTAAATGTCAGGCCATGTTTTTTGTTCTGCTTTAGATCATAAAGGCTTATCCTTGTCATAGCACAATAATGCAACAAAAAAAATCAGGCTGCATCTGAAGTGTTCACAAGCTGGGTATAGTGCCATATTATTCACAGCTGGATGCAGAGAAATCTGCAGCAAAGCATTATGTAATAGAGCATCTCCAGCCAGTTCCACTTGATAGCGCAGACCTGCCACCACACCCTATTGATTGCTGCAGTGAAGGGCTGGAATCTCTGCTATGAAGCTCAGCAATAAATCACTCGCCTCTGATTTACAGTGTAGGCTGGAAATACACCAGACTAGATCCAGATTTGTTTTACCACATTGTAGAAGGAAGCATATATACAAAATTTGTTCTTATGGTAAATTCACACTTTAGCAATGCAATTTTTCATAAATTTACACTTAAATGTTAGTGGCCATTCTAAATACTTAGGATGGTTAGTAATGAAAATTAGAAAGGGACCTAATTAGAAACCAAGCGCAGCATTGCAAGTCAGTCCAAGTTATTTTAAGGGCAGATGAGCCTATTTTAGGTCCGAGTGCGATCCGACAAAATATCATATTGCACTGGGACCGGCGTTAGTCTATGGGGCCGTGCACATGTCTGATATTTTCCTCTGAAAGTGTCTCTCCGAGAAAAAAAAAAAAACGATGCATGCCCATGTTTGATCTGATATTTAGGAGTGCCAAATTTGTTTCTACTGTATTTATGGGTTTGGATCCCATTTGTGCACCCCACAAAACAAATAGAAGTGCAGTGGTTATTCTACTACATGATTATCAGACTGATACACTAGAGAAGATAGAGACATTTTTTTGCGCATTTTTTCTTGTCATCCGAGAGAATCGGATCACACTCCGATCAAACTCAGATCAGAGTGCCATTTACATAATTGACGCGATTTTCTCAGATGAGAGAATCTACATCTGGCCTAAGGGTAGGATTCCCCTTGTGTATGACTCCTGCGAGTCTCACATAGGTATCACCCGACATGGCGCACACTCTCCTGACAGGAGCGGGTCGGCTGTATGTATTTCTATGCAGCTGAGGCGCTCCTGCCAGGAGAGTGTGCCGTGCCAGGTGATACCGATGCGAGCCTCGCAGGAGTCATACACAAGGGGAATCCTACCCTAATGAAGAGGATTTGCAGCAATAGAAATCACCCACTGATACATGTGGAGCTTTTTCCCAAAAGCATGAGGGCCTTTATCTGCTGGACAATCCCTTTAAATAAATAATGTCAGTGTGAAGTCTGAAAAAAAAACAAAAGCATTTACACAAAGTAAACTGCAGCAAAACAAACAGTTTGATGAGAATTTTGCCCCAAATTCTGAAAGTAATCTGCTGTCAGTCTTGTGTAATTCCTTTCATTCTTGTTTTCTTTGTGTATGGAAAAAAAAAAAGTAAGTTATCACACCACACTCAGCCACGGACATACACAGAAACACACACCTCTGCCTCAGAGGCCACATTGCGCGTTGTTACTCCAACTGTATAAATGCCACCACTTGAGTCTTCATGAATCTTTATATTAGACTTTTTGTTCCTGGCATCAATGTCCCGCGTGGTATCAAACAAATCAAGCACCTCTTCATTGTAAAGCTAAACACCAAAAGGTAAAAGAAACATATGTATTAATAGAAAGAATGGAAACAAACACATGAAACAGCATAATATGTGTATGCCTGGAGGAATCAAACTTTAGGCATTGTGTGCTTTTACTTCCATTGGAATGAAAAAGTGACAAGAGGCACCAGCCCTAACCATTATTACTACATTATAAATGAACAGTTGCAGTGCAATAGTACGGATAAGTGCAAAGAGATGTAAGAAACAAACCTCCAAGAACTGAGCATTCACTTTAAAGTCCGGTGGTGGGAGACCCTGTTCCACTGCAGCTTGCTTTCTCTCATCGATTCTTCGGAAAAGATGTTTCACAGCTCGGGGGATGATACCTTGCTCTTCCTCGGTTATATTTACGTCAAACCCAGTTCCCATGGTGTACGTCTTACCAGCTCCTGTCTAAATAATACAATGTACAGGACCTTCAGCAGGAAATCAAATAGCAATATATATACCGTATTTTTCGCTTTATAAGACGCACCTGACTATAAGACGCACCCCCAAATTTGGTGAAGGAAAAGAGAATTTTTTTTTAATGTTAAATGGGGTCCATCTTATAATGCCAGTGTTCCTCTAACAAATCATATAGGGTATATGTCCCTCATAGCCCCCCCCATCATAAAATTAGCCCCCCTTAATCTGGATATGGCCCCCTTATATTGAATATAGCCCCTTTGTGCTGGGACACGTCCCCCTGTGCTGCTCATGGCCCCTATAGATGGCACACCTCCCCTGTGTTAGATATGGCCCCCATGTGTGCTGCCCATGGCCACTATAGATGGCACATCCCTGTGTTAGATATACCCCCCATACTGCTGCCCATAATAAAATAAAACACTCTTTCCTTACCTTCTCAGCGCTGTAATCCCTGTCTCCCTCCGTGGGGTTGAGCTCCGGCCTCCTCCACTTCCTGGTTCTTGCTGCCAGTCATGTTATCGGCACGGCAGAGTGATATCATCTCTGCGTGCCTTATCACAGACAGCAGCAGAAGGAGACTGGGAGATCAGCGCTGGAGGTAAGTAAAGCTTTTTTTATTTTACTATGGGCAGCAGTATGGGGGCCATATCTAACACAGGGGGGGGGGGGATCATGTGCGATCAAAGGGAGCACAGGCACATATAATATGCCCCGCTGCCCCAGTCCATCAGCGCGATGTGGTTTCAGCACCACGCTGATGGACAGCAGCTGTGCATATTATATGAGCGGGAGCAGGAGATCTAACGCTGCCGCCCACAGCTTTCACCTGCCCCCAGCACTGCTCCAGAGCGGACCCTAGAGTGTAATATTATATATATATAAAACCGAATATACGGGGGGGTGTAATATATATATATATATATATATATATATATATATATATATATATATATATATATATATATATATATATATATATATATATATATATATATATATATATATATATATATATATAATATACCCCCCCCGTATATTCGGTTTATAAGACGCACCCCCCCTACTCCTCCCCCCCCAAAATTTGGGGGAACAAAAGTGCGTCTTATAAAGCGAAAAATACGGTATGTTTGTATAAGTTGCAGATAACAAATAGAAGTAATGAAAGTCTAAAAAGGACGTTATGAACGGGCACTGTCCACATTTGACAGTTTAGCAACTTGCAGGTCTGACAGAAGATACTACCAACAGAATCGTGAAAAACGGAACTAAAGTGGATAAAAAGCCAGTGTTGTTTTACTCTCAGTAACACATATAGCTTTGTATTCTGAATTTGCATTATGAAAATTAAAGAGATTTAAGGGGGTGGTTAACTGGCATGTCAGGGTCGGAGAGAGCGTGAATACACGTGACGCAGCTCTCGCCTGATCTGTAGTGTCTTCCTCATATCAATGACAGAATAAATTTATTTAGAGGATACATTAGTCTTAAATGCATCTCTTATTCATTTTTGGAAATGTCTGTACACATTCACACATTTTAATATAAATATATATAACATTTTTATGATTTATTATCTCGCCATTTATTCCATGGCGCTTTACATGTGAAAGGGGTATACAGAATAGGGATAAGTATAATATTCATAAACAATACAAAACACAGACTGGTATGGGAGGAGAGAGGACTATGTCCGCGAGGGCTCACAAGGGATAGGTGAGGATACAGTAGGTGAGGGTAGGGCTGGTCGTGCGGCGCTGTATCAGACAGAGGGTTGCGGCAGGTTGTAGGCTTGTCTGAAGAGGTGGGTCTTCAGGTTCCGTTTGAAGTCACTTTTCCTGCCCAGTGTCATGTGACTCAATATTACAAGGTCTCAGGTGTAAATGTGGTGTAGGTGTGTTACATTTGGTGTTATCACTCACACACTCATACTGGTCACTGGAAGTTCAGCATGGCACCTCATGGCAAAGAATTCTCAGAGGATCTGAAAAGGATTGTTGCTCTACATAAAGATGGCCTAGGCTATTAGAAGATTACCAACATTCTGTAACTGAGCTTCAGCATGGTGGCCAAGACCATAGAGCGGTTTAACAAGTTGGGTTGCACTCAAAACACGTCTCACCATGGTTATCTTATCAAAATAGACATATGAGTGCTGCCAGCATTGCTGCAGAGGTTAAAGGGGTAAGGGTCAACCTGTCAGTGCTCAGGCCATACACTGCACACTGCATCAAATTGATCTGCATGGCTGTTGTCCCAGAATGAAGCCTCTTCTAAAAGATGATACACAAGAAAGCCCACAGTTTGCTGAAGACAAGCAGAATAAGAACATGGATTACTGGAACAACGTCCTCTGGTCTGATGAGACCAAAATAAACTTATTTGGTTCAGATGGTGTCAAGCGTGTGTAGAGGCAACCAGGAGAGGAGTACAAAGACAAAGGTGTCTTCCCCACAGTCAAGCATGATGGTGGGAGTGTCATGGTTTGGGGCTGCATGAGTGCTGCTGGCTGGGGGAGCTACAGTTCATTGAGGGAACCATGAAAGCCAATAAGTATTGTGACATACTGAAGCAAAACAGGATCCCCTCCCTTTGGAAACTGGACAGCAGGGCAGTATTTCAACATGATAATGGCCCAAAACACACCTCCAAGACAACCAGTGCCTTGCTAAAGAAACTGAGCGGAAAGGTGCAAGAACTAAAACACTATTGAACATCTGTGAGGCATCCTCAAACAGTAGGTGGAGGAGCACAAGGTCTCTAACATCCACCAGCTCTATAATGTCATCATGGAGAAGTGGAAAAGGATCCATTGGTTCCTGTAAAGCTCTAGTGAACTCCATGCCACAACAGAGCTAAGGTAGTGCTTGAAAATAATAGTGGCCTCACAAATTTGGCTATTTTCACTTAAAAGTGTACTCACTCTTGTTGCCAGTGGTTTAGATATTAATCACGGTGTTGAGTTATTTAGAGGACATATGAAATTTACACTGTTATACAAGCTGTACACTGACTGCTTTACATTGTATCCAAGTGTCAGTGCTGTCCCTTGAAAACATAAAATATTTACAAAAATTTGTGACTATATATAATTTTAAAAGGGATACTCAGGAGGTAGTTTCACGTTGTATGTACTCGCTATGGGAGGCCTGCTGAAACTATTGGGGGATGCGTGGCGAACAAAGGCCTCACTAATTTAACTTCAACACTAATGCTAGCATTCTTACTTGGCCATATGCAAAGACGGTGGCATTGTATCCTTCAAAGCAGCCTTCAATAAGTTTCTCTGTACAGTCCACGTAGATGTCATCTTGTTTGGAGTCAATGTCAAAGACATAGTCGAATGTGAACGCCTTATCTTTTCCTAGGAAGACTTGGGGCTCGCCAGGTGTCACAGAAGTGCAAATATGACATCCCTCAATTTTTTCTTTGGCAAGCTGCGGGCGAATTCTGAAAGAATAAAAAAAATGTAATAAGTTGAGTGTGAAGCTTTCTAGAACATACTACATTGTCATTATATTATGAGCGCACTCTACGGAGTGCTCAGAGACCCAGCATTTCTGCCAATGGACACAAACTAGAGCTAGTCTGCACAGCCGTCTCTATTCTATATCAAGATGCTGGGAAGGAAGCCATACAAGCTTAAAGGGAACCATACACTAGGTTTTTGCCCTACAAACTGTAGACATTGCTATAGTGGCGCTAGGATGCTGATTAAAATGATAGCTTTAGTTGAGAAATCTGACGCTTTATTGCAGAGCAATCTTTGCCCAAACTTTCCAAAGTTACGTAATTTGTGCAGAGTCTTGAGCATAGGGTTGGGACTTTGTAAGTTGGGTCCTCTATTATCATTCCTCGTCCTGCCTTGCCACCTTTTCTTTATTTAAATTTCCCCCCACCGCCACCATTACCACTGTTGGCGGTGTGATCACATTGCTATTGAGATCGTGGTTTTCAATAAAATGGAGCCAGAAACAGTGCATTTCACTACCACGATCTTAGGCGCCATCTTACAGAGGACACTGAGAAGATGATAATGAGCAGCGGCAGCTGATGAAAAAAAATACACCTGCGCATGCGCCACCGCTCATGTTAGTCTCCACAGTGTCTTCAATAAAACAGTGACAAAGAGTGCAGTACACGCACATTTTATTGTAGACAGTGTCACAATAGAAATGCGCATGCACCAATAGCAGTAATGATGGCGGCACAAAGCTGAAATAAAGAAAATGAGGAATGGCAGGAGGAAGAATGATAACAGATGACCCGACCCACAAAGTCCCGCTCCAATGCTCAAGACTGAGCACAAATTATGTCATTTTGGAAAGTTTGGACAAAGATTGCTCAGGATCCTAGCGCCATTATTGTATTGTCTCCAGTTTATAGTTGATACCTGGAATGTAAACTATACAATATAAAATATATTTGAAACATATACTGTCAACAAGTGTAAAAAGAATTAAACAGAATTGTGACAAAGGAGGAAGGGTACAACCTGGGTAAAAGACAAATACCACCAAAGAATTCTGTTCAATAGATAATTAGCGATAGAGATAAGACAGATAACGGAGTTCTGGGTACACTGAGGATGACCAGTGAACATAGTCGCCCTTACACAGTATGGCCACCGCACGGTGTGTGCTTGAGAGGCAGAAACTCATCACACGGCGCAAGATCTGGGCTGGATCCAATAATAAGTGAAACTGGTTGCACCCTTTATATATGGTCCTCCCTCTCACTTCTCGTCACATGCTAGAGGCGTCACTAGATTGACACATCATGTATTATATGGTTGGTAATTATGAATAGTTTTTAACCGTACTGGCCTGTTGTAACATTTTACATCAGCATCCCCAGAAAAAGCTGTGGAGCGAAACACCAATCTAGTCTGGGGTTGGAGCTTAACACTGGTTGGTAACTTTCATTATACTGCACCCTAGTTTGTTTTAATGTGTATTCTGCTATATTCTAGCTTGCCTTGGATCATAAGGTCAACTAGTTTGTCAGTTTGTACAGCATTGTTGGGTTGTGTACACAGTGATATAACAAGACTTGGCTGCACGCTAGTTATTGTAAGAATGAACATTTATTTACACACCCAGACTGATATTTAAAGCGTTATTATATGATCACTCATGTACCTAGGTGGTTACGTATTTATTGCATATGATTGTATGATTACATGTATGCACTTGTATAACCAGCTTGCTACTTCTCTGCGGCACAGTCTTGTTTGCCTGTATATCTCTCTGGTCATCTGACCCAGGGTGTGACCTTCCTCCTCCATCATAATTGTTTTTAACTGGTTTTATATTTATTTGTTTACAGTGTGTACAATTAAATGAAGCTAATATAGTGTGACTTTTACAAGACTCAGGAATATGCAGATAATTCTCTAAGTTTATCTCCGGTTTTGTTTTGATACTACTTTCTAAGTTTAATGTTGATGTTGCGCAGGTTTGTCACACAGAGTTACTGCAGACTTGTGAATTCTCACAACACACACAGCACTCACTGTCAGGATTCTCTAGTGCCAGCGCCAGAAGCGGGTGGTCATTTGACCAGAATTATACTATATGTAAACTTTTGGCTGACTAGATGTGCGTGGCCTCGTTCAATACAAGTGAATTAAGTGAGACCGCTCAAGTCTAGCCAGAATGTGGCCAGGAGTATGCGTATCGCATTCTTGTGATCATGACTGTCCACCCCCAACATTGGCATGGGAGAATCCCGACAGTGCATGTTATGCGCAATGTGAGGAATTACAAGTCTGCAGTCACAGAGTGCTAAACCTGACAACCTATTTAAGGCAAGAGTCTTTCTTATATACAGAGAACTCTGCTGAGCACTTCTTGTGGTTTCCTTCAGAATCACTAAAAAACACGACTCCTATATAAATCCTAACAGAGCCATTAATAATTATGAGGTCACTTCGAACTCCGTCTGACAGGCGTTTTTGTGCATATTAAGAAAATATGAACACTGTTGAGAACAGAGGCTAGATGGAGTCCTTCAGTGATTTTGCAGGAATCATGGTTTTCGGGACATCTCATAGAGACTCCACCAGAGTACTCAGCGAAAAGCACTGTATGTGTGAACCTAGTCTAAGTTGTAGCAGTAGGCTATACATTAAAATTTACTTGTCGTATGAACCCCGAGACCAAGGAATTTGAAAAACTAATGCTGTTCTTTAAAAACAAGGCAATGGGATTAATTTAAGACACTAACCCTATATAAAAATGATGTATCCTATATTTCAGAAGGCCAAGGCGTCTTCACAGAACACTACAGTTTGATATCCATTTCTCCATCACAATCAGGAAACCTAATAATTTTCAGTAAAGAATGGGTAATCTTATATAGTAGTTTTACGCCATTACTCATTTCTACCGTCGCCTTCACTGACGGGATAAGGCTATGTGCGCACTAGAAATGTGAAGTTTCTCAAGAAAATTTCTCGAGAAACTTCTGGGAGTGAAAGATTTCCGGACCTCCGGAAAAAATCCGCACCAAATCCGCATGCGGATTTGACGCGGATTTGCCGCGGAATAGCCGCGATTTTCCCGCGGGTGGTTCCCTGCGGATTTCTGCAGGCTGTACTGCCGAAATCCGCAGGGTACCTGCGGAAATAATGGACATGTTCATTTTCTCAAGAAAGTTTCTCAAGAAATTCTTCTCGCGGAAATTTCTTGAGAAAAATCCGCACAGTGCGCACAGCAATTTTTTTTTCCATAGAATTTGCTGGGAAATGTCTGCACAAAGATTGCAGACATTTCTCAAGAAATTTCCGCGGCAAATCCGTGGGTAAAAAGCTGTAGTGCGCACAAAGCCTAACTGTCATCGCTTCATTTAATTGATAGCAACGTTGTGTGCAGTAAATTCCACCTTATTGTATTTCCAGCTTGGTTACATCAGAAATTAGTATCTGTACATGACACAATGGCTCTAAGGCTGGAATCACACTTGTGCATGTAAAATCGCACCGATTCGCATGCTAGAAAGTTGGACGATTTTAGTTCACTTTTCATCAGTGTGCTGTCAGTGTGCTGTCAGTGTGCTGTCAGTTTTTACCCTCAGCAGCTGCTAAACCATGTAATGTTATGTACAGAAGCATTTACAGTGTTCTCTGCTACATGTGTGAAATGTATTGAGAAAAACAGATGTCACTAGGATGGTGTGTGTGCCGTCCGTGTGACATCAGTTTTTTTCATGCACCCATAGACTTGCATGAGACTTGTGCGAGAAATTCACCAAAACGCAGCATGCTGCAATTTTTTTCTCATTCCGATTTGGACTGAGAAAAAAATAGCAGATGGGAGCTGCCTCATTGCTTAACATTAGTCCGAGTGCAATGCGAGATTTTCTCGCATTGCACCCGTGCGAGTTAATCGCAAGTGAGAAGCCGGCCTAAATAGAAGGCTCCAGCTTCTAAAAAATGTAGATTCTCAAGTTTTTAATTATAGGGCAAAAGATGAAGAATAAAGGGTTAACTAGGTACTACATACTTAATACGGAGACAGAACCAAAATGCCAATATTGCCTCCCATATGGTACTGTGCTACTGACATGTGTGTGACATTTATTCCAGTGATGCGGATGTAGACAATGTGTGAAGGCCAGGAGGTCAGCTCGTGGGTGGAGGCTACCGTTTCCTGCCATGTACTTTATTGACACGCATTTGTGTATAGAAGATTTCCTCTGGAGAGTGATGAGCATACCACGAGCACAAGACTTTATCACATAATCTAGGAGGGCTGCATTAATATACATCACAGGACATGGATTACCATAAACACAATATAAACATGCCCTATATAAAAGTACAATGAAAGCTTTATAAAAATATAGCTAATGATTTGCTTATATTGGGATTAATAAAACAAAGCACTTAATCTTAATTAAAACTGATTAGAATCTCAGGCATCAGATTCCTACACTGATCGTAAACAGTATGGGCATTATATACGGTAATCAGATCTTCTTCCATAGCCTCTGTCAGTGTGTGCGTATGTATAGTGAGCTGGGTATGTGTGCAGAGAAGGTGGGCATGGATCAGGCAATTCTGACTACAAAAAGTGACCACAACTTTACAGAGATATAGATATATATTATATACATACATATATAGACCATAGTTGGAGTGGATTCAAAGTCATGACCACTCTAAAATAAGCCCCCGCCAGGGATTTTGTATTTCACCGCCGGAGTGATGCTTTAAATCTAAGTCCCCGGCCCCTGAATTAAACAGCCCGTTCCAGCGGCTTCATCATCTATCATTGCCTCTGCGGGCAGTCTCCTGTAATTTGTGACCTTCTGACAGCTCTAGTCACAACTCAATACAAGTCTATGAGAGCCTTGTTCTTGCTCTCAAAGAGATGCATTGGGAGCTTGTGCAGATATACCAGTATACATTTCACAGAAAACCACTGGTACCTGAACAGGTTATAGTAAAACTTGCTCTGAGGTTTATAGTTTTACTAATATGACAGCTTTGCTATCCCCAGAAATGTTACCCAAGGTAGAGAGCCTGTCCTGCCAAAAAACAGGAAGGAGCCCACACAGTTATGAGCTGCTCAAGAGACAACTCGAGATGAACCTTTTAAATATATCACATGTTGTAGATGGATAAATTGTCCAGCAAGTTTTTTTACACAGTTGTAAAGTAAGGAGAGCCAGCTCGATCTGAGAGTGGCATGCATCATATAAAAAGTGCAAATACACAGATTTATTCCAACTGTACTATAATAAAAAATGAGAATTTTTGGCAAATTGATCAATTCTTTGAGCCACCTCAGCCAGTCAAATGTCGAAAGGAGGGTCCTACTTTATATTATGTATTTCATGTGCCATGCGGCATCCTAGATAAAATCAGAACCATATTACAGCACACATACCTGTAACCTGTGTATAACCGCTTACATGTCGCAAAAGGAGGCGGTTGTGGATAAACGGCAGCCCAGGTCCCAACCTGCGCAGCAGACGCCACACACTAGGACTATATCAGAACTGACCTTCACAGTGCCAGACCAGCAACTATAAATCAAGGCGGATCAGATCCAAGTATGGTGCCTAATTAGAACATTGCCTGTGGAAAAGGGTGAGGCAGCTGAATGTGAACAGCTACCAACAGGAGGAATATATTGCAAACCAAAGTGTGGCGTCTGCTGCGCACACTGGGACCTGGGCTGCTTTTTATCCGCAGTTGCCTCTTTTTCGACATGGAAGCGGTTATATATAGGTTACAAGTATGTGTGCTTCAATATGGTTCTGCTTTTAATTTATCTAGGAGGCCGCATGACACACGAAATACATAATATAGAGTAGGACCCCCGTATCGAGATTTGCCGTGACGTGGCAGCTCAAAAAAAATTGATCAATTATTTTCTAAAAATCTAATTTTAAATTTTAGTACAGGTGGAATAAATCCATGAATTTGCACTTTTTATATGATGCATGCCACTCTCAGATCGTGCTGGCTCCCTTCTCACAGTTGTAAAGTAGCAGTGAGCTGCCATGGAAAAAAGTTTGAAAAACTACAGGTAGTTAAAAAAAAAAAAAAATCATCATTACACGAGGGAGAGGTGAGATTCTCCCTAACATATAAATCCTAGACAACAAGAAAAGTATTTAAAGGGAACCGGTCAGGTGCAATATGCACGCAGAGCCACGAGCAGTTGTGGGTGCATATTGCTAATCCCTGCCGAACCGTCCCTGTATACACTAGCATAGATAAAGAGATCTTTAAAAAAAAGTATTTCTAAAGATTTTATAATATGCAAATGAGGCCAGGGACTAGTCGCAAGGGCGTTATATCCCCCAACTAGCCCGCCCTCTTAGCATGTTAGCTTGCCCACAGGGGTGTACTAACATGCTATTCAATGCCCACTGCCCAGCATCATCAGAAGTGACTTGAGTACCTGTGTCCGTTGTCACCGCCTTAGACGCCAGGCTTGGGGTCAGTGCACACAATCAGCATTGCCGGCACTTACGGTCATACACACTATGAAGCAGGGTGTACCTGGCTTCAGAGAGGTCTACTGCTCATGACTGGAAGTGCCGGTACATCTTATCATATGCACTGACTCTAAGACTGCGTCTGAGGCGGTGATGAGGGACACAGGTACGCATGTCACCGCTGATGACGCTGGGCAATGGGCATTTAATAGCATGTTAGTTCACCCCTATGAGCATGCTAACACGCTAAGAGGGCAGACTAGTCGGCGGAAAATCAGGGCCTTGCCTGGATTTAACTTCCCTACACAACTTTTCCCTCTACAGGTTCACACTAGCCACATATAAGAAATGTAATTTTCCCATGACTTCTTGGCCCAGTCAATATGCGAGTCTACCACTTCAGCTCTGCTACCTGATGTGCCAGAGCACACTTTCACATGGACTTGTCTTTCCCACTTTACAGTCCCCAAGTTACATTCTTTTCTACCCAGTGTTTTTCTAAGGCATATCATAGTGCGACCGCACTTAGAATACTGTGTACAATTCTGGTCACCGATATATAAGAAGGACATAGCTGAACTGGAGAGAGTGCAGAGAAGAGCGACCAAGATTATTAGAGGAATGGGTGGGCTGCAATACCAAGACAGGTTATTAAACTTGGGGTTATTTAGTTTGGAAAAACTAAGGCTTAGGGGGGATCTAATCACAATGTATAAATATATGAGGGGACCGTACAGAGACCTTTCCAAAGATCTTTTTACACCTAGGCCTGCGACTGGAACACGGGGGCATCCGCTACGTCTTGAGGAAAGAAGGTTTAATCATAATCACAGACGAGGATTCTTTACTGTACGAGCAGTGAGACTATGGAACTCTCTGCCGCATGATGTTGTAATGAGTGATTCACTACTAACATTTAAGCAGAGCCTGGACGCCTTTCTTGAAAAATTTAATATTACCAGTTATGTATATTAGATTTTATGACAGGGTGTTGATCCAGGGAACTAGTCTGATTGCCGGATGTGGAGTCAGGAAGGAAATTTTTTCCCCATTGGAACTTGTTTGCCACATTGGGGTTTTTTTTGCCTTCCTCTGGATCAACATGTTAGGCTACGGGTTGAACTAGATGGACTTAGAGTCTCCCTTCAACCTTAAAAACTATGATGATGATGATGATCATCCGCAATGCATTTAGATATTAAAAAAAAAATAAATAAAAAAGGTGGTCTTCTTTTACCCGTAACTCTGACGCCAGTCTTGCCCTTTGTGGGCGTATATAGATTACACACACACACATAGGCACAATTATGGCACTGGGTTTTATTTTATTTTTAGTTCTTCGGATACTTTGCAGACAGACCCATACGTCTAGAGATCATAAGAGGATTTATAAGTCAGTTTATTCCAGTTTAGTTAGGCTAAAACAAATATTACAGCGCCAAGAGTTATATAAGGCCTCTACATGCCGGCATTACAGGCATGAGAAAAACATTAGTTGACAGTCCGGCCACTGTAACGAAACAGAGCAGCTTGTGTTTGCCGTGTCCCGTTTCAATGCAGCACTTTTTCCATATGAAGAAGAGGTAGTGAAGAGTTTCTTTTACAGCACTCGTACGTATGAAATGATTCATCAAGTCTTATTACACAGAGGTCTATGTCACAAACCCGACATGCAATAAATGCGGTGGGATGTTTTAATGGACTATACTTTTAAAATTAAAAACTTTAGTTGTTGAAATGATTAAATCTAAAAATTCTATAACTTTTTAGATTAAGTTCCCACGGTGCAAAAACACCAAAAACACATGGAAATTCCTCCATTGGGCCCCTGTGCTGGAGTGAGCCACTTATCCCCCAATATGAGCAGTATTTGGCCTCATTACATATTCACTGTGTACAGAAAAAAGCAGCATCTCAATCAATCATTCAACAAACTACCCAGTGCATTATTACAATTTAGCACAGCTTCACCCTTTGCAAAAAAAAAAAAAAGGATGAAATGTGCAACAAATGCGAAACCATGTTAAAGGGGTTATCCGGCTTCTTTTGACTTTTTTTTTTATTCCCCTATTGGGCTACATTGGGGCCGGTAATTAGATAGAGACCACTTACCTGCCCTGCTGTCAGCCCCTCTCCCCCGGCTCAGAGTGGTCATGTGACCGCTCCTGCCGCGATTTTGCTGCTTTCGGTCATTTCATGTCAACATGGGCAGGGCCATGTTGACATGCAAATCTGGAACAGCATGTCGCCTCCCTGCTGGGCTGTACAGTGCGTGGAGTAACCGCCCCCGTTCCCTGCACCCTCCCACACATTCCCCCGCACCCCGTACTCTGCCCACAACCTCCCCCTGCACTGCTGTGGGACCCGTGACCTGGGGGAGGGGCCTGGCAGCGGCTGCCGTGGTGTCAGCGCCAGCACTAAGCCCCCTGCTCAGGATCACACATTCAAATATACCGGCATCGCAGATCACAGATGCCGGTACATTTGAAAGTGCTGATGAGAAGGAGCGCAGCTTCTCATCACTGCCCGGCTGTCTGTGCTCTCTTCAGCACAGCGGTGACGTCACTACTGTGCTGATATGTCTAGAGCACAGACAGCGCGCGAACGTGCAGGAGCGGCGGGGACCGAGGACGGGTGAGTATGTACTCCCTACATGTGTTCCCTATGGGGGATGGGGTGGGTCGGTGCAGAGCCCTGTCTGTGTGCGGTGCAGAGCCCTGTCTGTGCGTGTGCGGTGCAGAGCCATATGTGTGCGGTGCAGAGCCATATGTGTGCGGTGCAGAGCCATATGTGTGCGGTGCAGAGCCATATGTGTGCGTGTGCAGAGCCATATGTGTGCGTGTGCGGTGCAGAGCCTGATGTGGGGCTGTTATTTGCAATGCTGTAGTGATAACAGGTCATTGCTGAGGCTGAATACTGACAGGGAATGTGTGTGCAGGGGGCGAGGCTGGACACTGGGGAGGGGCTGGACACTGGGGAGGGGCTGGACAGTGAGGCCGGGCGGTGCCAGCTGTGACTGGGAGGTTTTGCACAGGAAGTGGTCAGTTTGCTGGAGCTGAATGTAAACAAGGAGCTGCAGAGAATAAAGGGATAATTCAAGAGGAACAAAAGTTAGAAAACCAAAAATAACAATGTAGGGGTGATTTATATGACAATACAGCACAGATTAGCTTAACAAAAATTTTTCAGTTTATGTCGGACAACTCCTTTAACAAGTAAAATACAGATAATTTGCAAGAAAATCTATATCAAAAGACACAACAGATGAACATCGTCGTAGTGTAGGCTGCTTGTTCAGTCTCTGGACGGAGTGTTAGGATAAGCTGCATTCTAGAGAGTGTAACCACAGGTCATCGTTGGTTTTCAATAACATCCAGCAGAACTGGGAATGTGCAGAGACCATAAGGCCTTTACACAGCGCTTTGTTTCCATCCATTTCTGGGTGCTTTTTGAAGTATGTTTGGTGTCATTGTCCTGCTGGAAGACCCATGACCTAGGACGCAAGCCTAACTTTCGGACACTGGGCACTACATTGCGACTAATGATGAGTGAGCATGTTCGCCACTACTTGATCGAGTATCCGAGCACTCGGGTACTCACGGTGCTAAGCCGAGTATCACAAGTGCTCAGATGTGTCGTCCATGAAACAAACACAAAGCACAGGCTTACTTCACTGCATGAAATGAGCTGGCACCCCACTGAGAACCATTCGCAGTTTCTGAATGACTTTCACTGGGGGTTAACAATATTTTTGAATGTTAGTGCATTAGATTATGTGGCCTGGGCAGCTAAGCACTGTTGCCCTTTTGCTGCTGTGAATTATTCTTTAATTTTGGGGGGAAAATGTAATTTTTGTTTGTGGTTTAGCTTGTTTATTTTCACTATCACTTTACTTTTCTTACAAGACTTGAACCTGCACTATATACAGCAATACTGTTTGTAGCAAAAAATCCCAGTCTCATGTGAACGTCAGCCACGCATTTGCTTTCATCGGAGCAGTCATGATCTTTGTTCTGCAGAATCGACTTGGAATGCCAACCCATCGGCGTGTCGCAGGGTGGGAGGTGATGGCCACACAGAACAGTGCCCCCCCCCATTAAGCCGTAAATTCCTGTGTCAGAAACGAACATCTGCATTTAACACGTTAGCAGCGGGGTGAGCTCTTCTCCACCCTTAGCGGTTAGAGGCAGATGACAGCTGACTAACAGCCATCATCTGCCTGAAAAAATGCGAGACCGCATCAAAGAAGGGGACCAGTCTTATGGCGTAATAGTGATGTAATAGTACAACATATACCAGAAAGAGGTTAAAGAACACCTGTTCTAATTATTAATTTTTCATCAATAGTAAACATGAAAATAAGAAATTCTCCTGAATTAATCTTACTCGGTAAGCTCCATATATCTGTATCTGTATGCAGTGAAGATATATTTTCACATTCTATATAGAAAAGAGATGACAGTTACTGGTCATAACGTTCTACAGAGGAAGGAGAAGCTAGAGGCAGGCAGGCATTCTGCTGCAAGTTCCCCGGAAGTTACACATTAAGATGAGAAAATATATCACTTTAGCAGAAAAAATAATTTGTACTATATGCGCTCATGACATAAAATAACTAATCCAACAGTGACTCGCATTAGAAATTTGTACAGATGCAGAATCATCGTTCATTATCCCCTCCATGCTTCCATAAGGCTTAAAGGGAACCTTTCACTAGATTCGGTGACTATAAGCTGCAGCAACCACCACTGGGCTCTTATATTCAGTATATTAGAATTGTTTATATAAGAGCCCAGGTCGCTGAGTAGAACGTAAAAATTACTTCTTACCTAAACAGTCGGTACAGTGTAGATGGGTGTGTCTGTTCTCCGGGTGCGGCGCCTTCTTTTTCGGCCATCTTTGTCCTCCTTCTTCTGAAGCCTGGGTGCATGATGCGTCCTACATCATGCACACAGTCCCGCTCATGCGCACTACAATACTTTGATTGGCCTTGCTCAATGGGAAATCAAAGTGCGCCTGCGCAGGACCTAAATGCTGGCCTGTGTGCATGACGTAGGACGCGTCATGCACCCAGGCTTCAGAAGGAGGACAAAGATGTCCGAAAGAGGAGGCGCCGCACCTGGAGAACGGAGACACCCATCTGACCAATATGCACCGTACCGACGGTTTAGGCAAGTATTATAAAGTCATTTTAACGTTCTACACAGCAACCTTGGCTCTTATATACAGTATGTTAGAATTGTTTATATAAGAGCCCACTGGTGGTGGCCGTAGCTTATAGTCACCAAATCTGGTGATAGGTTCCCTTTAATACACACAAGCCTTATTGGAATCTGTATCACATGACTACGGAACAGAGAGGACAAGTAATCAATACAGTTGAACATTATATTTTTATTTATTTTTTTAATTAAAAACAAAATCGCCCCTCCAGCCCCATACACTCTAGGTACTTTATATGTAGAAAACAAAGCTATCCGCAGCCCGACATTGGACCTGGATCCTTATCTCCGCTGACATCATCTGTCCGGGGCCCCCATTAGAATGTGGATCGGGCCTTTAAAATACCAATTTGCTGTTTACGCTTTTCTTGGCTCCTGGATATCAAGTGAAGGTCTCCCATTGTCACTGGATTGTTTAGTCAACAAAGGCGCTAATGTGAAGACTGGAAGTAATGTAACCCGGTAAACCGTCATTTAGAACATGTGCACAGAACAGAAGAATGGAAACTGTTTTACGTTTCTTATATTCCATTCCCCTTTAAATACAACACAAAATCTGACCTGCAAAAGGGCAGAAAAGACTAATAAGATTATCTAAGTGCTTCCTTTATTATTAAATAAGCCCGGTGAGTCAGCCTTGTTGGCTCCCTTTCATCCACATCGGTCCTCCGCAGACAGATCATGGCTATCTGCTACACTCGCAATAATGTCATTGTGCTGGCAAAGAATGAGGCTGGGTCACATTTCAGCGGCCTGTGGGCAGGTTGTGTTCTGGCAGACCTGGTCACAGGATTTCTAGGTTTTATGCTTTTTCACATAGGTTATACCGTAACTATATTGTACTCATGCGAGCTGTATAGAAAACTAGCAAATATATTGTCAGCACAAGAAGTCCTCTTTAAATAAAAATCATCTAAAAAGTCACTAGAAGATTTCTATTTCCAACCAAATTGAACTGATCTGCCCCTAACAGCAAATAAATGCACAATTCATAGTTTAGGAATTTCCACCTTAAAGGGGTTTTCCCAAGAACAAAGTTAATTTTAAAGTTTATTTTAATTAAAAGATCTTGGAATTATAATAAGTTCCACAATCGGATGTGTTTGATAAAAATGTTCCTGTGCTGTGATAATCTTGTAAATGTGCCCCTGCTATGTACTGTGTAATGGCCGTGTCTGACTGTACAGGGACATGGTCTGATCATACCACATCTCCTGGCCTGGGAGAAACATTTGTGTGGGATCCCGTGCTCTAAAGTCTGTATACTTTATTACATCCTCCCCGACCCAGGAGATGTGGTATGGTCAGACCATGTCCCTGTACAGTCAGACACAACCATTACACAGTACACCACAGGGGGCACAAAAATACAATTCTCAGCACAAGAACATTTTATTTTATTTATTTTTTTTTTTTTTAAACACATCCAGTTGGGAGCTTATTATTATTCCAAGATCTATTGATTAAAATGAACTTTGTTTGGCGCACGACACTCGTCAGATGCTCCAGATTCCTGGAAAGGCGTGCACTTGTTCATGAATCAGGAGCTTCTGACTTCAGCTTGCCCCAACATCAAACACCAGCGAGAACAACATTGGTCTTGATGAATCGGAACCAAAGTTTGAAGATCTGGGTGGAGACCCATAGACAGAGAAAAGACTAGTCCAGGGCCAAACTATATCTTCTATGGAACGCCAGAGAGACTCAGAGAAAAATATACCTTGCTACTATCGTGCAGAAAGGCTAAAAGTCACGTTGCTTATGGTTTGGGAAGCATTAATCAGCTGATTAGCTCCCTTTGACAAGGCAAAAAAAAAAGAAGTCCAGTTAACATGGCAGTTATAAGAAAATAAAATATTACATCAGTACACAAGTAGATGCTTCCCGTCCAACAGAGATGGGTCAAGTGCACAGTCTACGGTATAGAGCGCACATTAATGATGAGAGTCCAAAGTGTGGCCTGTACTAGCGCAAACAATCTGATGGAGTACATCAAAAAGGAGGATATACTGCTGAAGACAGTGAATAACCACAGAAAAAAAGGGTTAACCACTGGTAAGGGCAACAAGTAGGGTATGGAGAAAGCTCCCAAGAGAGTCAGGTGAGGAACCACACAAAGAGAGCATGATTGGCCCAAACAGTCAGGGCCAGGCCCAAACAGTCAGGGCCAGGCCCAAACAGTCAGGGCCAGGCCCAAACAGTCAGGGCCAGGCCCAAACAGTCAGGGCCAGGCCCAAACAGTCAGGGCCAGGCCCAAACAGTCAGGGCCAGGCCCAAACAGTCAGGGCCAAGCCCAAACAGTCAGGGCCAAGCCCAAACAGTCAGGGCCAAGCCCAAACAGTCAGGGCCAAGCCCAAACAGTCAGGGCACAGCCCAAACAGTCAGGGCACAGCCCAAACAGTCAGGGCACAGCCCAAACAGTCAGGGCACAGCCCAAACAGTCAGGGCACAGCCCAAACAGTCAGGGCACAGCCCAAACAGTCAGGGCACAGCCCAAACAGTCAGGGCACAGCCCAAACAGTCAGGGCACAGCCCAAACAGTCAGGGCACAGCCCAAACAGTCAGGGCCAGGCCCAAACAGTCAGGGCCAAGCCCAAACAGTCAGGGCCAAGCCCAAACAGTCAGGGCCAAGCCCAAACAGTCAGGGCCAAGCCCAAACAGTCAGGGCCAAGCCCAAACAGTCAGGGCCAAGCCCAAACAGTCAGGGCCAAGCCCAAACAGTCAGGGCCAAGCCCAAACAGTCAGGGCCAAGCTAAACAGTCAGTACTGAACTAATTTGCAGCTTTCTAGCCAGTGTACCTGTTGCTGCATTTTGGATACACTCCATCTCTGAGACAGCTCCAGCAAAGACTCGTAATGTCCATGCAACACCATTATTATAGTCAGGAGCACAAATAGCTTGATCAGCAAGCGATCAGCGCCTTAAAATCACAAAGGCCATCTTTTTCACAGCAACCTTCGTCTAGAAATGTTTACACGATCTCCAAAACTGCACTGTATCCAAGGGACACTGTCGATATCTTTTAACATCATCACATCAGAGTGCCAATAGTCAAACAGTATAGTGCCCTTCTTCAACTGTATACAGTAAATTACAAAAGTACTATACATACCCTCAATCTCACCCATTAGGAGTATTTCTGTATGTTTAATCAGATTGATCGTGGCTAGACCAAGGCGTATATAAAGTTGTCTTACAAAAGTCAAAAAGAGCTAGATAAATGGATTCTATTTCAGCCTATAAGTCTCTCACACAGCCATAAACATATACTGCTGACATTTGGACGGTGCCCAACAGTGGAACAAAAAGCTGATCCGAAAGGTAGAGCCACCATTACTTTGCACTGAAGAGGATATTGGAATATACAGTGCAAAATACGTCACATATGAAGAAGCGAACAACTGGCGCACATACATGATAAAATAACAGATTTTTATAACTATAATCTTCATGTGTTCATGGTTTCCTATTACTATGATAGAGATCTCATCTTGAATTTCAGCATTTACAATGTTAGTAAGGTTTACACACTGAAACATCAAGCTCTGCACAAAGGCACAATCTGTCACTAGTCAGACGTACTTGCTAATACCCACAGGATATTACTAGTGTCACACCATGCTTCACACTCATTCATTTTCTAGAATTTAGGGGAGCTTAGCTAGCCAGAAAGCCCGCCAAATAGGTTTACATTACCACGTCAGATGTTTCATCTACACTGAATGGGGAGAATATCAAATACATACTACCTGTCGCTGTCATTTTAGTAAATCAATATATGAAAAGTTGTAACAAATCTGTATTGTATTTAATATACCGTACTTTTTGCCTTTTACTAAATCTAGCACACTATAAAAAAAAAAGTAGAGAGATTTTGTGCACACGCCTATTGCCATAGAGGGAATGTGACCCCTTTATCGGTAGTAATCCTCATTATGGGTTGGTGGGTTTCTCCATAGGCAGAGTGAATTTAATTATCATTTTGTAGAAATTTCTGCTTTGGTCTTAACCATATGAAAGAATTTTGCAGAAATCATGTGCCTGGCACTACTAAGAGGCATGTTACAAAAAAAAAGTAAAAAAAAAAAAAAAAAAAAAACACGTCTCATAGTAGATTTCATTTATTTGTATACATACATGTGTAATCAATAAAAAATGACTGGTACATGACTTATTCCTTCTAAAGACAGCATTAAGGACCAGGTGGCATACACTGCGAGTGTAAGAAAGGCAATTCCAGCAGCTAAATAGGAAAGGGTTCTTTACAGTTAGAGCAGTCAGACTGTGGAATGCCCTACCACAAGAGGCAGATACTATAACATGGCAGATACTATAACAGCTTTTAAAAAAGGGCTGGATGATTTCCTCAGTACACACAACATTGTAGTTTATAAGTGATTTAGTGACAAAATGTAAGGAATGTAATGGAGGAAAATTGAACTAGATGGACCTAGGTCTTTTTTCAACCTATGTAACTTTTCTTCACGGAATCTGTCACAAGTGAATCCTAAGGGGTACTTTGCACGCTGCGACATCGCAAGCCGATGCTGCGATGCCGAGCGCGATAGTCCTCGCCCCCGTCGCAGCTGCGATATCCTTGTGATAGCTGCCGTAGTGAACATTATCGCTACAGCAGCTTCACATGGACTCACCTGTCCTGGGACGTCGCTCTGGACGGCGACCCGCCTCCTTATTAAGGGGGCGGGTCATACGGCGTCACTGCGACGTCACACGGCAGGGGGCCAATAGGAGCAGAGGGGCGGAGATTATCGGGATGTAAACATCCCGCCAACCTTCTCCCTTCCACATATCCTACGGAAGTCGCGGTGACGCCGGTAGGAGATGTTCCTCGCTCCTGCGGCTTCACACACAGCGATGTGTGCTGCTGCTGGAGCGAGGAACATCGGACCATCGCGTCAGCGTAATTATGGATTACGCCGACGCTGCACCGATGATTCGATTACAACGCTTTTGCGCTCGTTAATCGTATCATCTAGGCTTTACACACTACGATGTCGCATGCGATGCCGGACGTGCGTCACTTTCAATTTGACCCCACCGACATCGCACCTGCGATGTAGTGTGCAAAGTAACCCTAAGTGTTGGGCTACACATAGACTTATTGAAGAGGCACAGATTGTATGTTTTATCGCTCTATTTTATGGGCCAGGTAGTTAATCAAAAAAGAAAAACATTAGGAAAATGAACATAACATGCCACATTACCTTTAAGAAAAGTGAAGTGCCCCCCCAAAGTATATGTAACCCCTTATAACGCGCTCTCAAAACAGGTTTTGTCTTAGTTCTAGCTAACTTAAATGCAAAAGCCAGAGAAAAAGAAAATGTGAAGAAAAAGTAAATCTGATCAGAAATGGGCACCTTTTGTAACTTTATATAGCACTAGATATGACCTGAAAATACAGATATCACCTATTTACAGGCGGACTGGCAGGCAGCGTGTGCTACCGCTTGGTATGTCATGGACAATTTTGCACCCTACAGATTTTGGAGAAATAAATGTTTAGTAAAGTGTACACCCAGTGATATTTTTTCTAGATGATTTATTAGCCCACTGTGCAGTCTCCTAGGTGTTTATTTCCACTGCACTATAAATCTATATTCACGTTTTTTGGGGTTTTGTTTTTACATAGACTTTGATGTGAATCAGCCTCAATATTATTGAATGTTCTCAGTGAGAGGAACAAAATTATAATCTTGTGATACCTTTTAATGGCTAAGTAAAATAAAATAAAAGTGATGTTAGGCTGCTTTCACACCTCCGGTTTTAGCAGAGCCGGCCAATCCGGCTCTAAAACCTATGCAACGGATGTGGCGACAATACCGCATCCTTTGTATACGTTTTTGACATGCGGCCCGTCCAGTTTTTGCCGCTTGCGGCACGCTACTGAGCATGCGCAGTGGAAAAAAACGCATGCGGCGGCCGGATGCGGTGTTTGCCGCAGGACGCCGCATGTAGCGTCTATAGGCATGCAGTGCAAATCGCGCCGCATCGGCCGGATGCGGCGCGATGCGGTTTTTTTTTTGCCGGACAAAAAAAAAAAAACGTGCCAGGCAACGTTCCATCCAGCCGCTGCATCGGCTAAATATGCCGCATGCGGCAAAAATTGGACCGAACGCAAGCCCATACGGCACAATCCGGCACTAATGAAAGTCTATGCAAAAAAAAAAAAAACGCAATCGGCGGCAAAAAAAAAAAACTGTTGCGGTTTTTCTGCAAAGCGCCAGATTGTGCCGCACAGGAAAAACCGGATGTGTGAAAGCAGCCTTACAAAGCAAGCTTTCGAGACATCTCAGGTCCAACAACCTCAGCCTCAATATACACAGCAAACTGATTGAAATGTCCATATTGTGAATTTTGGAACGGATCTGCCTTAAAATCCACATAAAAAGTGCAATGTACATAATGGTACAAGTCTTCCTTTAACTCTATAGGTTCAGTATCACACAGATTTGCCAACACCTAGTAAGAGGTGACAATGGCTGGTACTGGCCCGCGCCTGCAGGATCCTCCGGACACATTTGTAATTTTCTCTGTGCCCTTAACATTATTTAGTTTATTTTTAGCTTGTGACCTGTGACCCTGACAGAAAAGTATAAAGGCTCGCTGCTTCACTGACCACGTGGAGGATCCATAGTAACAAAGTTCATTCTGTACAAAACAAATATTAAACTTCCAAAAGTATCAGCCATTGTTTGTTAGAAAAGGAATAGAAGAAGCAGTTTCCAGCAAACGTATAAAGTGGAAAAAGTAATTTCTAGTTAAAAACAAAAGTGTTTATAGAAAAAAAGTAGTAAAAAATAGCTACACCCTTTAGTTGGCAAAACTAGATAGTTGTCTATATGGGGACTATGCGTTTCGGCGTTTATCTGCGCCATCCTCATGGTCCGTGGACAGACCATGAGGAAGGCGTAGATAAATGCTGAAACCCATAGTCCCTATATACAGTGTGTCCACCGCCATTTACTTTAGAATGGCGACAGCTATAGGCATAGAAGTGGTGTCTAGGTATAGTAAAGTAGCCATGCGCTACGCAATAAAACCACCTATAGCGCCACCTGGTGGGAAACAACGGAGTTAGCATTTTTATTTCGAAAACGGAACGAAATAGAAAAGAAAAAGTGAATTACAAAGTTGTAGGGCATCATCAATTCAATACGAATCGACACCTTGCATACAGAAATGCTATGATTAGAACGTGTAAAACTCACAAGGCTGTGGAGGTGAAGCGATACCTCATGGAGACCTTCCTACAAGTCATTGGGTATGGTGGCTGCATGGAGTGGCCTCCACGCTCACCTGACCTGACCCCATTGGACTTCTTTCTGGGAGGTCACATCAAACAGCAGGTGTATGGGACCCCTCCACTAACATTGCAGGATCTACGACGACATATCACAGATGCTTGTGCAAATGTGTCACCTACCATATTGCACAACATGCAGCAAGATACAGTATGCTGTCCAGAGTCCAGATGTGCATTGCAACTGACAGTGGCCATTTTGAGCATCAAAGTTAAATATGCGCTATATGCGTGACCAGCATTCAATGGGGTTTTTTTTTTGGGGGGGGGGGCATGGGTTTCAAGATGTCGATTCGTATTGAATTGATGATGCACTACAACTTTATAATTCACTTTTTTTCTCTATCTCGTTCTGTTTTCAAGATAAAAATGCTAACTCTGTTGTTTTCCTCCAGGTGGAGCTACAGGTGGTTTCATTGCGTAGCGCATGGCTACTTTACTATTCCTAGACACCACTTCTATGCCTATAGCTGCCGCCATTCTCAAGTTAATGGCGGTGGACAGGATATGGGTGGACGCTGTAGACAACTAACCCTGTTTGACAACTATGTGGTGTAGTAATTTTTTAGAACTTTTTTATATAAACATTTTGGTTTTTAACTAGAAACTACCTTTTTCCACTTTATACGTCCACTGGAAACTGCTTCTTCTATTTCTACATAATCAAGTGGATTACTCCCACCCTCTGTGCGGAAAATTGCTGAAAGAGGCTGCAATCTCCATTGTGACTCAGCACTGGCAAACTTTTATATTCGTGTTAGAAAAGAAATACACATACATATATACATATACATACATACATACATACATACATACATACATACATACATATATATATTACATTTACAAAACTCCATAACGTTTTCATAATGATTTACATAGTATTGCATAGGTATCATTTGAAGGTATTAAAATTATTTTTTACATCACAAATATTTTTCACATATTCCCAGGAAAATGACTAACCACAATTTTAACGAATAACCATCAACTTTTCATGTTATTAATCATTAGTACACATCAAAGTAAGTTAGGCAACTTTATAGTAAATCAGACAAACTAGCTTTTTTCTTCTGGATTAGTCTGTCCTCATCAATTCACTGAGTACAGTAACTAAGATCTAAGAGGGTCAGAAACGCGTTGCCTTGCCCCTAGCCTATGCTCTGTACCTTGAAAAATTGTATGGATGATTTTAATCCTAAAGGCCGCTTTAAACGCAACGCCATCGCTAACGAGATGTTGTTGGGGTCACGGAATTCGTGACACACATCCGGCCTAGTTAGCGAAGTCGTTGCGTGTGACACGTACGAGCGACCGCTAATGATCAAAAATACTCACCTAATCGTTGACAAGTCGTTCAAATCCCAATTATCATTGCTGCTTCTGAACGCAAGTTGTTCGTCGTTCCTGAGGCAGCGCACATCGCTACCTGTGACACCCCAGGAACGACGAACACCGTACCGGCGTCCTCCGGCAACGAGGTGGGAGTAACCTTCATGCGGCTGCTCTCTGCCCCTTTGCTTCTATTGGACGCCTGCCGTGTGACGTCGCTGTGACGCCGCACGAGCCGCCCCCTTTGAAAGGAGGCTGTTCGCTGGCCACAGCGACGTCGCTAGGCAGGCAAGTACGTGTGACGGGTACTAACGATATTGTGCGCCACGGGCAGTGATTTGCCCGTGACGCACAAACGACGGGGGCGGGTGCTTTCACCAGCGACATCGCTAGCGATGTCGCTGTGTTTAAAGTGGCCTTAAAAAAAAAAAAAAGAAAAAGGTTTTGGATTTTTATTCCGGGACAATTGCTGTTTTTCTCCTTTTATTCTGTTGGATTCGCTTCCCATGGGTGAGCTGATTCAATTTTCTTTTTGCTACACATCAATGAAAGCCTAAACAGCAATCTTAAAGTTAAAACAATAAGATTCTAATTAACAAGAAGTCAACCACAGGTAAGTCTAATGATATATTCATTAAACAGGTGTCCAGCAGACCGTCGGCTATGAAAGGGCATTACTAAACAAGAAAACCCCTTCCCTTTTCATGCTCTCAGTAATGGCATCACATGGAAGATAAATGTCACAAGACCGGAGAAAGAACATTGCTTTACACAAGAAGAGTGAAGGCTACAAGAAGCAAAGCTTTACATTAATTTTCATTTAACAAAGATGGAACTGAAACCATCTTAGGCCACGCTCACATCAGTAGTATTTTGCAGCAATACCTGGTTCCATCATAAATACGTTTCAGTTCCATTAATTTACAATGGAATGGTGGTAAGATGCGGTTGTATATGCCGCATGCGACCGCATGTCACCGCATCTTGCCGCAAGTCGATTGAAAATTAATGGAACTGAAACGCATTTATGACGGATAAGGTTTTGCAGCAAAATACTGCTGATGTGAGCGCAGCCTTAAGCTGGGTTCACACATAGCTACAGCGACATCGCTGTTACGTCACCATTTTCTGTGACGTAACAGCGACCTTGTAACTCGCTGTTATGATCGCTGCTTAGCTGTCAAACACAGCGACGCAGCAGCGATCATAACGTCGCTACATGTGCAGACAGCAAGGAGCCGCGCACACTGCTTAGCGCTGGCTCCTTGCTCTCCTAGCTCCAGTACACATAGGGTTAATTACCCGATGCGTACTGCAGCTACATGTGCAGAGAGCAGGGAGCCGCGCACACTGCTTAGCGCTGGCTCCTTGCTCTCCTAGCTACAGTACACATAGGGTTAATTACCCGATGCGTACTGCAGCTACATGTGCAGAGAGCAGGAGCCGGCACTAGCAGCAAGAGCGGCGGAGGCTGGTAACGAAGGTAAATATCGGGTAACCAGGGAAAGGGCTTCCCTTGGTTACCCGATGTTTACGCTGGTTACAGCTTTCCGCAGCTGCCAGACGCCGGCTCCTGCTCCCTGCTCTTCATTTCGTCGCTCTCTCGCTGTCACACACAGCGATATGTGCGTCACAGCGGGAGAGCGACGACGAAAAAATGAAGCAGGACATTCAGCAACGAGCAACG
This sequence comes from Anomaloglossus baeobatrachus, assembly GCF_048569485.1. Lineage (NCBI taxonomy): Eukaryota > Metazoa > Chordata > Amphibia > Anura > Aromobatidae > Anomaloglossus > Anomaloglossus baeobatrachus. The sequence continues at coordinate 364,588,814 of NC_134356.1, forward strand.
ACCTCACAGCAGGGGCCAGCTCATTGCTGGATGTCACACACAGCGACGTCGCTGCAACATCACAGAAAATGGTGACGTAGCAGCGACGTCGTTGTCGTCGTCGCTGTGTGTGACACCACCTTTACAGAGACATCCAGTCCAACCATGGACATTAACACCTAATCAGGAGCATCTTCTGATAAGAAGTCAAAGAAAATCAACATGTAAGTTCACTGCAGTTGGCTAAAGAATCAAAAAGCCAAACCAGGGTGAGTGTTTCCCATGATACAATATGGCGTACACTGGAGAGCAATGGCATGCATGCGTGTCATCCACAAAGGGAGCCTCTCCTAAAGCCAAAGCTCAAACAAGATCCCTTACAATATATCAGGGCCCATGCTGAAACATATGAAGACTAATGGGACGCTATACTCTGCAGTGATGAGACCAAGAGAACAGGTATTTGGAACTGATTGCTTCAAAACTATGTGGTGTCGCAAAGGTAAAGGCTGCTTTACACACAATGACATCGCTAACGAGATGTCGTTAGGGGTCACGGAATTCGTGACGCACATCCGGCCTCGTTAGCGACGTCGTTGCGTATGAAACGCACGAACGACCGATAACGATCAAAATTACTTACCTAATTGTTGATCGTTGACGCGTCGTTCCTTTCCAGATTATCGTTGCTGTTGCAGGACGGAGGTTGTTCGTCGTTCCTACGTGTGACACCGCAGGAACGAGTAACATCACCGTCCCTGCGGCCGCCCACAATGTGGAAGGAAGGTGGGCGGCGAAATGTTCGGGGACGCTCATCTTCGCCCCTCCGCTTCTATTGGGCAGCCGCTTAGTGACGCCGTACGAACCTCCCCCTTAGAAAGGAGGCAGTTCGCCGGCCACAGCAACGTCGCTCGGCAGTTGAGTATGTGTGACGGGTGTAAGCGATGTTGTGCGCCACGGGCAGCGATTTGCCCGTGACGCACAATCGATGGGGGCGGGTATGCTCGCTAGCGATATCGCTGCGCGTAAAGTGCCCTTAAGAGGTTTGAAGAAAAATATGGTGGTGCATGGGTCCAAATTTATCTGGGGCTGTTCTAAGCCGTGCTGCAGATCAACAGTTCTCTCCAGGCTTTCAATTAATGCTGCTTGCAGTTTGGGCAGCATGAATTGCCCCAGATGAAAGGTTCTCTTTAGTACAGAAAAGAAAACTAAAAAAAAAAAAAAGGTAAGAACCTAATATTCAAGATCTGTGGTGGTAAAATAACAATACTTACACTCACCTGTGGTGCCAGTGCCGTTTCACTGTTGTGAGCACCTGCTCTCCTGGGGCTCACGTGACAAAGCCCTGCATCCAGTCAGCCTTGGCTTCACTGTCCCCACTTTTGAACACATCAAAAATGAAGATGATGTGAGCCTGTACCGGCAGCTCTCACTTACTCGAAGTTTCATTTGTTCAAAGGCAGAGAGTGTGAACCCAGCGCTGATTAGGTGCAGGGCTCTCATGATGCAACAATGTCAAATGAGCTCCAGGAGAGCAAGTGCGGATACCGCAGGAACAGAACCAGCAACGGAGGAGAATATGAGTGTTATTAACTTATTGGAGCAAAACTTGCTGATTGAGAAGGGGTTGTTAATCAGAGAAAAACCCTTTAAGAAGCAAGGCAAGTTACGTGACCTAATTTAGTCCATAACTGTAACAGAAGATCCCAACACATGTAGAGCAAGTTGCCCTGGTTAATAAAGACAATGGTTCTTGAACACACACACACACATTATTGCAATTGTGGAAAGAATGGCTAATCATTCAAGACACTGTACAAAAAGAACTACATTACACATTTTATTTTTATCCCCGCTACTTACAGTATCTTAATGCCCATAGTCGTTATTGTACTATATGTTCACTAGGAAGAGATACAACATCACGATGAGACTCTCAACTGTTTACTTCTTTCATGTCACATGAATATATTGTGTCAGCGTCCAGACTAGATAAGTGTCTCACAAAGGAGTCTCAGCGAGGACTGTAGTAGAAAATATTATACAATAGAGTCCTGCATAGTGTCAGGCTGGTAGAGCAATGACCCAACTGCCAGCTGTGCACAATGGGGCAGAATTGTCTAGTAGAGGGTGGTGCTGTGTGGACAAGTGCTCTTTCAAATTCAGGTTTTGGGGGGTTTTTTTTTTGTTTTTTTTTACAGTTTTTAACAGTTATGTGTTAACAGGAATGAGAGCATACCTATACATCGAATGTATATCCTATACACTACGGAGAGAAAAAAACAAGGCACAACTATTCTAATGCAGGATGAAAATCCAGTTAACATTTTAGCAAGCAATCACAAACATGCTTTAAAAGGGGGACTTTACCAGGCACCGAGGACTGAGCCACACAAAAGGCTGTTCTGAGGTGGGACTGACGGCTTCTCCCTGCCCGCTCCAGGTCACTCTGCTGCTCATATAGGGAGAGACCTTCCACTCCGGGGTGGGGAGAAGTTACATAGGTTGAAAAAAGACCCAGGTCCATCTAGTTCAAGCTTCCTCCACCAATTCTACATTTTGTCACTAAATCATTGATAACGAACAATGTTGTGTGTAGTGAGGAAATCATCCAGCCCTTTTCTAAAAGCTGTTACAGTATCAGCCATTACTACCTCTTGTGGTAGGGCATTCCACAGTCCGACTGCTCTAACTGTAAAGAACCCTTTCCTATTTATCTGCCGGAATCGCTTTTCTTCCACTCGCAGTGAGCGCCCCCTTGTCCTTATTCCTTCCAAAGACAGTACTAAGTCATGTGTGAGTCCTTTATATTGACCACACAAGTATTTATACAAATAAATGAGATCTCCTCTGAGAAGGCTGGTGATCCGTCTGTCCGACTCTAAAAGTATGTCTTTCTGTGAAATACGGCAGGAGCAGTTGCGACTGCTCTGAGCTACTATCGGGTGGAAAAGGTAGATAACTACCTGCCTGTTTTTGTCTTCAACGACAAGCCTAAGGCTATGTGCTCATGGGACTCTGTACCCGCGGATTTTGCCACTGAAAACCTGCAGATTTATCTTGATTTTCTAGATAAATCCGCTGGTTTCAGCAAGTACAGACACTCCCCATGTTATCCTATGGGACATGGGGAGTGTCTGTCCATGCTGCGGTATGTGTAGCTACAGAACATGCTGCGGATGTCCCGCAGCCACACATAACTGCATGTCAATTGTTCATACAGAAATATCTGCAGATGTTCCGCCTTTCCACTATGGAGATAGATGCCGGGACTTCCGCAGGTAAGTCACCTGAAAGTCCGCAGGTTTTCCACAGATATTTTGCTGGAGTCCCGCAGCAATGGATAGCTGCGGATTCTGGGGAGCTGCTGCGGGAAACCTGCGGATATAGCCGTGGGCACATAGCCTAAAAACTAAGTCCTAGATAAACCCCTTTAAAAAGGAAACAATGCTACATTTAGGAGACTTTTTTAGGAGACATTTTTGGAACAACAGTCGGACCAACTTATTTTGATAAGATTTCCCTTTAAGGGCTCATTCATACAGTACATCAATTTTTTACGTACGAGGGCCATCTATTTTCAGGGATAACACTCGTACCTATGACCGTCTATGGGCTGTTTAAATGTCCATTATTTTTGTGGAAAGAGTGGTCCGTGTAAAATCACAGACATTATTGATCTGAGTGTCGTATCAAACTCAGCAACAAGAGTATATGGGTACCTGAAAGAGGGGGAGAGGGGGGGTAACCATACAGCACTCAATTGACCTCTTTAATGACAGATAGGAGAAGGTGGGAAAACATTTACTTTCTGATCAGTGAATAAAACTGACGACACGGATGAAAAATCAGTGATAAAACAGACGTCTGAATGAGGCCCACGTGGCAGGTCATGCAGCCCGCCAGTACCTGTTCATGGTAAATACGGTACTTCTGTGGCTAATCAATTTGGATTGTGTGATGTGGATTTTTAGGAAATACTCTGCTCTGGTTTTCATTGGTTCATGAGTGATCTACTTTGGGAACTACAGGAAAATGGATACAATGCAGCAGAACCCCATAGTAGAAGGCAGTGGAGTAAAAACATTGCCGATTATGAGATATTCCAAAACTTGCCTCATACTGTAGTTTCTCTACCCTGAAGAACCCACCGGTAAACTGCCCAAAAGTGATATTTCTATATGCAGTTTTGTATTTTATGGCAGAAATCAGAATTTTCGGTTCTTCATGGCAAAGTAAACATTTTCGAGAATTTTTTGGTTTTCACTCTCTGTGACCTACCTTACAAATGATAACTTGTTACCTCACACCCATAGAGTTCCCTATTTTATGATAATTATAGGGACGGAACTGCAAGCACAAGTTATACTTCTCCCTTCTTACCACATCAGTAAATATATTACACACATGCATTACATTATACACACACACACACACACACATATATATATATATTATATAAATAAATACACACAGATACAGTACATAACACACACACACAGTATAACTTAAATGTGAGTACACCCCTCACACTTTTGTAAAATTTTTTATTATATCTTTCATTGGACAAGACTGAAGATCTGACACTTTGATACAATGTAAAGTGGTCAGTGTACAGCTTGTATAACACTGTAAATTTGATACAACCTCTAAATAACTCAACACAGGCATTAATGCCAAAACCGCTGTTAACAAAAGGGGATACATCCGTAGCTGAAAATGGCCAAATTGTCTCCAATGTGCCTTTTTTTCCTCCCCAGTGTCATGTCACTCAGTGTTACAAGGTCTCAGGTGTAAACGGGGAGCAGGGGTGGTAAATTTGGTGTTATCACTCTCATACTGGTCGCTAGAAGTTCAACATGGCACCTCATGACAAAGAATTCTTGGAGGATAGAGGGGGGGGGGGATTGTTGCTCTACATAAAGATGGCCTAGACCATAGGAAGATCACCAGCACCCTGAAATTGAGCTGAAGCACAGTGACCAAGACCATATAGCGGGTTAACAAGACAGGTTACACTGAGAACAGGCCTCACCATGGTCGACCAGAAAGGTTAAGTGCACATGCTCAGCATCATATCCAGAGGTTGTCTTTTCAAAATAGACGTATGAGCGCTGCCAGCATTGCTGCATTGGTTACAGGGGTAGGTCAACCTGTCAGTGTTCAGATCATATGCCACACGCTGCATCAAATTGGTCTGCATGGCTGTCATCCCAGAAGGAAACGTCTTCTAATGATGATGCACAAGAAAGCAGTTGTTGAAGACAAGCAGACCAAGTATATGGATTACTGGAACCATGTCCTGTGGTCTGAGGAGACCAAAATAAACGTATTTTGTTCAGATGGTGTCAAGCATGTGTGAGGGCAACCAGGTGAGTTACAAAGGCAAGTGTGTCCTGCCTACAGTCAAGCATGGTGGTGGGAGTGTTTGAGCTGCATAAGTGCTGATGGCTGTGGGCAACTACAGTTCATTGAGGGAAAAATGAATGCTAACATGTACTGTGACATACTGAAGCAAAGCATGATCCCATCCCTTCGGAAACTGGGTCATAGGGAAGTATTCAAACATGATAACCCCAAACACCTCCAAGACGACCACTGAAATGCTAAAGAATCTGAGGATAAAGTTAATAGACTGGCCATGCATGTCTCCAAACCTAAACCCTATTGAGCATCTATGGGGCATCCTCAAACGGAATGGTGAGAAGCATATGGTCTCTAACATCCACCAGCTCTACGATGTCGTTATGGAGATGGAAGAGGATCCAGTGGCTCATGTGATTTCCATGCCCAAGAGAGTTAAGACAGTGCTTGAAAATAATGGTGACCACACAAAATATTGACACTTTAGGCACAATTTCACCAGTTTCACTTAGGGGTGTACACAATTAAGTAATAATAATAGCTGTGTGTTGAATTATTTAGCGGGAACACCAAGTGTACTTTGTTATACAAGCTGTACATTGACTACTTTACATTGTATCAAAGTGTCATATCTTCAGTGTTGTCCCAAGACATTTACAAACTCATGAGGGCTGCTCTGACTTTCGTGATATATTGTGCTTGTAATATTATATATATGCACACTTTGCACTGAAGAGGGGCAATCACCCCAAAACACAGTGTCTGCAAATTGGGATTCTGATCTGGCATATATCCTAGGTCATATGAAAAAACTTGTCAAAAGGCCAATTTTGACTTGTAGGATTGCTACTTCCAATAGGTGGCGCTAGAGTTTGTCTCCTTTCCTGGAGAGATAATTTGAATAATTCCCAGAGGGGCATTGCAGCTATAAGTCCCCTTACCACCGACAGCCAGACTGGTTTGTCAGTTCTCCATAAGGAGAATAGTCTTCCCCCGTGGTCCCCACATAGCTTCTCATACAGCCAGATCAGATACCCACTCTTTGCACTGACGAGGGGCAATCATCCCGAAACACAGTGTCTGCAAATTGGGATTCTGATCTTGAATATATCCTAGGACATATGAAAAGGCTTGTCAAAAGGCCAATTTTGACTTGTAGGATTGCTACTTCCAATAGGTGGCGCTAGAGTTTTTCTCCTTTCCTGGAGAGACAATTTATATATGCACACATACACACCCCTCCTCATTGAAATTGCAACACTAAAAAGGAAGAGTTGTGGTATTATGGAAATCAAAGGAAGGATGAATGTTAATTTTATGCAAATGATGAGAACATGGAAACATCTCTTTCAAAACATCTCAATTTACTTAGTATTAAGTATGAACGTCGTGCCCAGAAATAACTATTTATACGTCTTATGTTATTATTATTGACGTTATTAATCGTTGTCTGAGGACTGCTCTGAAATACTGAATGCACTTGGGCACACAAGTACTCAAGGTCTGCTGGTGCCAGCTCCATTTGCAATTGCCGAACAACGATACACCAGACGCGATCAATAGTATACAAAGTCTGAAGACTCTGCAGATCAAAGTATCAAAAAAGCTATTTTTCAACACGACAATGCCAGGCTGCATCTTGCTTGTGCTACTGTTATCAGCCTGTACGACCTAAGAGTGCTGCAATGGTTTGTAGCCCATCAAGTATATGTGGGACAGAAATCCTACGATTGACACAATTCAATGACTTTTCCTTCTTGATGTTGCAATGTCAGCACTAAAAAGTGGGTGTGTATAATTATGTATGTGTATATACACACACATACATACCACTATATTATATTATATAGAAAATCTCACACAAACACACAATTGTGTTGCAGCCAAAGTTGTCGTCTAGCTCAAGGCAGACTAGGTGACTGGGAAATCACAACAGTACCACACTATATAGTATAGTATAGTATATATTCCTATATATGTGTGCACACACCGCCCGCTCCAGGAAAGCCATCTGTCCCCCATCAGAGAAGGATGCATGCTCATATGCAGAATGTGTAATAGGTACAGCACACTGATGCACTCTGCCATGCCAAGGGTGCAGCAAAAATTAGCACTTGGGAAAAAAGATTTTATGGACAACAGGCAGCGATATATGAACTAAAAGTATGATTTTTATATGAACTATGTCAAGCAAAGTACGGTACGTCGTTTAAAATGTCAGCACTGGTTTCTAAGAAGTAAAATAAAAAGATTAAATTCTCTTATTTTTTAACTATAGAATATTCACTATAGCTCTTGATAAAGTTGGCTAATAAAGAGCCACCAGAAGCGCGTTTTGCTTCATCTCCATTGGAAAAATAATACAAAATTAAAACCTGTAACAGTAGGTAACTGAGCCATTGGACGAAGACATACGCCACCATAGAGGGAATATGGAGAGGATTTTCCTGCACAGAGAGGGGAAAACTATAGTGCACAGTAGACAATTGTGCCTTCATAAAGCACTCAGAAAATTAGAGTCAATATAACATTGTATTTTTGTTGCACTTTATGTATACCCAACAACAAGAAAGGTGTGTCTGACCGAGTGCCATGAACAACACCGACACTGCAAGTGCAGACATACTGAGAGCGAACATGAACTATTCACAAGCTATCAACACTTCATTACTGAGGCGGTTTTCACACTTTATTTTTTTCTTCTAAACCCTACATCTTTCACAGCTTTCATTACAGAAGAAACTGCATAAGCAGAAATTACACAGTATATTAATAGGTTGTCCAGGATTAGAAGAAACATGTCTGCTTTCTTTCAGAAACAGAACCACCTAGTTCTAACCAAGGCCAACATATACATTGAGCTTTTTTATTTATACTATATTCCTCATCAATAGTGATGAGGAGCGCTACCATGCTCGGGTGCTCTGTGCTCGTAACGGTTAGTGATGAGGAGCGCTACCATGCTCGGGTGCTCTGTGCTCGTAACGGTTAGTGATGAGGAGCACTACCATGCTTGGGTGCTCTGTGCTCGTAACGGTTAGTGATGAGGAGCGCTACCATGCTCGGGTGTTCTGTGCTCGTAACGGTTAGTGATGAGGAGCGCTACCATGCTCGGGTGCTCTGTGCTCGTAACGGTTAGTGATGAGCAAGCACTACCATGCTCGGGTGCTCGTAACGGTTAGTGATGAGGAGCACTACCATGCTTGGGTGCTCTGTGCTCGTAACGGTTAGTGATGAGGAGCACTACCATGCTTGGGTGCTCTGTGCTCGTAACGGTTAGTGATGAGGAGCGCTACCATGCTCGGGTGCTCTGTGCTCGTAACGGTTAGTGATGAGGAGCGCTACCATGCTCGGGTGTTCTGTATTCGTAACGGTTAGTGATGAGGAGCGCTACCATGCTCGGGTGCTCTGTGCTCGTAACGGTTAGTGATGAGGAGCGCTACCATGCTCGGGTGCTCTGTGCTCGTAACGGTTAGTGATGAGGAGCACTACCATGCTTGGGTGCTCTGTGCTCGTAACGGTTAGTGATGGGGAGCGCTACCATGCTTGGGTGCTCTGTGCTCGTAACGGTTAGTGATGAGGAGCGCTACCATGCTCGGGTGCTCTGTGCTCGTAACGGTTAGTGATGAGGAGCGCTACCATGCTCGGGTGCTCTGTGCTCCTAACGGTTAGTGATGAGCAAGCACTACCATGCTCGGGTGCTCTGTGCTCGTAACGGTTAGTGATGAGCAAGCACTACCATGCTCGGGTGCTCTGTGCTCGTAACGGTTAGTGATGAGGAGCACTACCATGCTCGAGTGCTCTGTGCTCGTAACGGTTAGTGATGAGGAGCGCTACCATGCTCGGGTGCTCTGTACTCGTAACGGTTAGTGATGAGGAGCGCTACCATGCTCGGGTGCTCTGTGCTCGTAACGGTTAGTGATGAGCAAGCACTACCATGCTCGGGTGCTCTGTACTCGTAACGGTTAGTGATGAGGAGCACTACCATGCTCGGGTGCTCTGTACTCGTAACGGTTAGTGATGAGGAGCACTACCATGCTCGGGTGCTCTGTGCTCGTAACGGTTAGTGATGAGGAGCGCTACCATGCTCGGGTGCTCTGTACTCGTAACGGTTAGTGATGAGGAGCGCTACCATGCTCGGGTGCTCTGTGCTCGTAACGGTTAGTGATGAGCAAGCACTACCATGCTCGGGTGCTCTGTACTCGTAACGGTTAGTGATGAGGAGCACTACCATGCTCGGGTGTTCTGTACTCGTAACGGTTAGTGATGAGGAGCACTACCATGCTCGGGTGCTCTGTGCTCGTAACGGTTAGTGATGAGGAGCGCTACCATGCTCGGGTGCTCTGTACTCGTAACGGTTAGTGATGAGGAGCGCTACCATACTCGGGTGCTCTGTGCTCGTAACGGTTAGTGATGAGCGAGCACTACAATGCTCGGGTGCTCTGTACTCGTAACGGTTAGTGATGAGGAGCACTACCATGCTCGGGTGCTCTGTACTCGTAACGGTTAGTGATGAGGAGCACTACCATGCTCGAGTGCTCTGTACTCGTAACGGTTAGTGATGAGGAGCACTACCATGCTCGAGTGCTCTGTACTCGTAACGGTTAGTGATGAGGAGCACTACCATGCTCGGGTGCTCTGTGCTCGTAACGATTAGTGATGGGGAGCGCTACCATGCTCGGGTGCTCTGTGCTCGTAACGGTTAGTGATGAGCAAGCACTACCATACTCGGGTGCTCTGTGCTCGTAACGATTAGTGATGAGGAGCACTACCATGCTCGGGTGCTCTGTGCTCGCAACGGTTAGTGATGAGGAGCACTACCATGCTCGGGTGCTCTGTGCTCGTAACGATTAGTGATGAGGGGGGCACTACCATGCTCGGGTGCTCTGGCTCTGTGCTCGTAACGATTAGTGATGAGGAGCGCTACCATGCTCGGGTGCTCTGTGCTCGTAACGGTTAGTGATGAGGAGCGCTACCATGCTCGGGTGCTCTGTACTCCTGACAGTCTGCTTCTAGTCCTCAGTTCTTTGTGTATGAGCACACAAATTTGCTAACAGTTTCTAATGATATTTAAACTCAATCTTTGCTATACTAGTTTTACTGTTGGACCAGTAATGTCAAACATGAGATATCAGCTCGGATATGGACTCAAGCTTCTCCTGATTCAACCTTAAAAGCCTCAGATATATGGGACGCTGTTGAGTTTGGGTCAGTAGACCCACCACCGGTCTGTAAACCACATTGCATGCTTGGAGTCTGATTTATGGATGTGTAAAACCGGCCTTAAGGCCTCATCTAGATGTACATTTTCTATCCATGGTTTATTTATCAATACGTGAAAATCACTGATGAAACATGGATGGTAAAAACTAACAAACTAACCAAAAATTGATGAAACTGATCCAAAACATTGATTACACTCTGTGCATGTAAACAAAGATGTCAACAGGAGGTCTAAGGAGCATTTATCTTGCATGATTATCGTGAACGATAATTGTGCAGTCTAAACAGCCTACTGATGACCTGCGAACGAGAAACACGCTTGCTCATTAGTAAAATTATATTTTGGCTTCACCCTAAAGATGATTGTTCTTGGCAGTACATCGCTCTTTGTTAACAGGATATGTGCTGCCGAGAACAATGGCAGCCCACACGCACCAAACGATTATTTCTGATCCATCGGTGCACATTTCAAGTTTTGCCTGCCTAAGTAAGCAGGCTACTAAACAACTATAAAACATCACATTTCATCTAAATATATAAAGTCACATATGATAAAATTACTCATTTTAAGCGAGTAAAAACAAAAAATGTGTTTAATCCACTCTGATGGCTATAACAAGAACAGTCATCAATATAAATGGAAACCCATGAGACAAAAAACTGACAGTGGAATATATTTTAGCCGAACACGATTAGGGACTGATATGTGGAATAGCAGATAAATGTGCAGGCAATGGGGTCCCTATGCAGCCACCAATCTAGCAGAGACCCGTCCATCCTTACAAGCAGTGCTTGGCTATTACCCTATTCAGTGATATACTGGCTCTCGCCACCTGGGGCTGGGAGGACATCTTGCTTTTTTACCGGTATCACACGGGTAATTTTAATCATGTGCGATTCCATATTTTAAATATTTTTATTAAAAGTTATGTTTTATAATTTCCTCACAATGTGCTAATCTACATTATGAGTGAGACTTTTGGGGGGACATTTTTCTTAACCCCTTTCACTGCTTATCTACTACAGCTACCATCTGGCAAGCATGGTTCTGTTTGGCGGTCGTTTCATGCATTGTAAATGACCCCTTAGGCCTTATTCAGACATCAATGTTTTTTTACGTACACAAAAAATTAGAACAAGTGTCATCAATGTTTTGGTTTGTGTGTCATCAGTGTTTGATCAGTGTGTCACCATTTTCACTTATGGATAAATAGGACACAAAGCTTCTCCTATCCTTTGTATTATTAAACCCTGACAGCACATGGACGGTACACTGATGCCATGCTTGTGCTGTACGTGTTTTTCACAGTCCCATAGACTTGTATCGGTCCTTCTCATCCCTTCTGCCAGGAAATATAGACATGGGAATAGTCCTATACACAATGATGGGTACGGGTTAGATCAGTAAAATACACAGAACACGTGCAACACTGACATCTGAAATTATGCCTTAGGGTGGTTTTTCTCAGCCTTTTTCATCATTTTGGGACATTTTTAACACTTGTTTGTTTGCATTTTTTATTTGGCAAGAATTTACTTAAAAATCCCTTAGAAAACATATGACAAAAAGCAATAGAGCATGTTGTAGGTATTGTGCAGTGGATGCGGCAATACCAGGCAGCTGCTGGCTGATATTTTTAGGCTGGGGGACTCTCAATAACGTGGGTCTCCCCAGCCTAAGAATACCAGCTCTCCGCTGTGAGATATTATCTTGGCTGGGTATCAAAATTGGGGGGAATGCACGCCGTTATTTTATTTATTTATTGTACTGTACAATATAGACCCGCCCACTGGCGGCTGTGATTGGTTGGAGTCAGACTGCTTTCACTCAGCGTGGGGGCGCGTCTAACGGCAACCAATTACAGACGGAGAAGCAGCGAATATGTTTGAGCCTAATGCGCGGGTGCAGTGAATATGTAATGAGGCTAATGAGCGGGTCGAGAAGAAGAATTAGAGGCCGCGGGAGCAGTGTGATAGCCACATTAGTGATTGGTGAGTATGAAGCGCATGGAGAGAGCGAGACACCGACACCCCAAAATCACTCCAGCGTTTATTTTGTCATTCTGGAACCAAGTTAGTGAGCTGCGTTTTTGTTGACAAATTGTATGCAAAACGCCAAGAATTTGTAACCATGCGTTTTTCTTCCTCTCATTGATTTCAATGGGTGACAAAAGTTGACAAAAACATAAGAATCAACATGCTGCTTCATTTAGATCACAAAATTTGTAAAAAGAAAGACAAAAAAACAAAAACAAAACAAAAAAAAACACCTGTTAAAAAACTACAATGTGCGCACAGAAAATCTGACTTCTCAGACTTTGCTGGGAAGTCAAAAGTTCTGACAAAAAAAAAAAAAAACACCGCAGCGTGCGCATGTAGCCTAAAAATCCCGAAACATGTCTGCAGATGGAATTTCTGGTTTGACTTCTTATACTAAGTAATATGCTGAGGTTCCTCAAAGGAGTTGCCAGGTCTAAAACGACAAGTCTGCAGTCAAGCTATGTGACTGCAGATAGTGGATAGTCATATCATGCACTGCACGCTGTGAGGATTCTCTGGTGTCAGCGCAAAACAGTGGTCACGTGGCTGCATGTATGCAATATGCATACTCTTGGCCACCAACAGGTGGTGCTCTTCGTCTCTGAAGATGCAATTTGCATAAGGGAATTTAATGACATCATAGGCAAAAAAAAAAAAAAAACATGTTTTAATACTGCACTAAAAAAAACAAAAAAAAAAACCTTATATGTTAAGCAAGGTAAAAAAAAATAAAAAAATTGCAGAAAAAGGCTAGCTGTGTGAAGGCAGGCTACAAGTGTACCAAAATGTAGTACGAAGGGTATGAAAGTGAAATCCTGCGTGCTCAGACTGGCAGGATATGAGGAGAGAGCCCAGGGTGAGTGCTATTCAACCCACAGAGACTTGTGATCTGAGAAGATATATATATATATATATATATATACACACACACACACACACACACATACATACATACACATACATACATACATATATATATATACATACATACATATATACACACACACACACACACATACATACATACATACCGGCCCCCCGAAGAAGACAGCGAAACGTGCGCGTCGGGGCACCTTTTTCTCGGGCTCCACGTTAACCATTATGGGTGAGTGTAGGACGGGGACTGACTAACAAAATTTGCTGATATCGCTTAATGTTACCTGTCTGCTATGTTATAGGTATTCGGTTCATGACCTGAGTGTCCGGTTATTATACTCTATATAAATTGTATCTCTACACTATAGGATACACGCTTTAGCGTTTCTCTGATGTTTATGCACTTGTGCTGTAATATTGGAGTAATTCTCCACTTATTGTATAGAAGTTAATCAGATCATGTCCCTACTATTTTTGATACTGCCCCCCTTATGGGTGGTGGACCCATGTGTTTAAACTTCAGTGACACCCTTATGAGCCTGATCATTGTTCCTTGTATATCCCTTTGATATTGTATTTTAGATGTTACTTTTTTGCCATTTACTCTATTTAATAAATCTTTGTCATATTTTTGCTAAAAAGTTGTGGAGATGTAATTCTTGATGCATTGGTCCCACTTGTGACCTATGACTACCATTCCCTTGGTTCTCCTAGTTCTGTATACTGTGTGTATGTATATATATAGTGTGTGTGTGTGTGTGTGTGAAGATATACGTATAAACAAAGGAGTATAGTAAACATATTAGTGAAACCAAGAGGTTTAACATTTTATAGAATTTTGTTTGCTGAAAAATGATAACCTAATCACAAAAATTATTTCAGGCCTCTCACAGTACCTGACAAGTTGACGTGAGGACCGTGCTATATCATTTTCTGCAGGGAATGTAGATGTACGATACTTTTTGAAGAGCAGTAATGATTACAGAATAACTTCCTAAAATGTTTAAGAATTTGTTCTTCACTAAACAAGATTATCTGGTTTGTCAGTCACAGCTCTATAATTACAGGTAAAATTGAAGGCAAGCAATGGGTTGATAATAGCTTTAGGGTGGTGTGAGTGCGATTAATCACTTACATTCTTCAGGTATTACAGCATATATCTTGTCGAATTCAAAAGGCCAAGGCCTAGCAAACTCTGCTGGGACATGATGCTGTACGTTTGATTTCTAGTTTACATATGTAATACAATAAAGACAGTTGGAAAGCAATGACAGGCACTGGAAAACAAAGATAATCCCATGTATTAAACCAAGCCTCTTACAAGATGAAACTACTCATCATACAGCTGATATGGAAAAGGGTCCCAAGAAGGGATGAGGATTCACAAAAGAAAAAAGTCTTTATTATATATTCACATGAAATATTCCCATATATGCCTAAATAAAACAGACCAATATCCAAACCGTATAAAACCATGCACAATAAATAATGGTGTACGTGGGCCAGTATTAAACTGTGTGCAGAATTATTAGGCAAATGAGTATTTTGATCACATGATAATTTTTATACATGTTGTCCTACTCCAAGCTGTATAGGCTTGAGAGCCGACTACCAATTAAGTAAATCAGGTGATGTGCATCTCTGTAATGAGGAGGGGTGTGGTGTAATGACATCAACACCCTATATAAGGTGTGCTTACTTATTAGGCAACTTCCTTACCTTTGGGAAAATGGGTCAGAAGAGAGATTTGACGGGCTCTGAAAAGTCCAAAATTGTGAGATGTCTTGCAGAGGGATGCAGCTGTGTTGAAATTGCCAAACTTTTGAAGCTTGATCACCGAACAATCAAGTTTTTCTTGGCAAACAGCCAACAGAGTCGCAAGAAGCGTGTTGGGCAAAAAAGGCGCAAAATAACTGCCCATGAATTGAGTGTGAAGCTGCCAAGATGCCATTTGCCACCAGATTGGCCATATTTCAGAGCTGCAACATTACTGGAGTATCAAAAAGCACAAGGTGTGCCATACTCAGGGACATGGCCAAGGTAAGGAAGGCTGAAAAATGACCACCTTTGAACAAGAAACATAAGATAAAATGTCAAGACTGGGCCAAGAAGTATCTGAAGACTGATTTTTCAAAGGTTTTATGGACTGATGACATGAGAGTGACTCTTGATGGGCCAGATGGATGGGCTAGAGGCTGGATCAGTAAAGGGCAGAGAGCTCCACTCCAATTCAGACGCCAGCAAGGTGGAGGTGGGATACTGGTATGAGCTGGTATAATCAAAGATAAACTTGGACCTTTTCGGGTTGAGGATGAAGTGAAGCTCAACTCCCAGACCTACTGCCAGTTTCTGGAAGACAACTTCTTCAAGCAGTGGTACAGGAAGAAGTCGGTATCGTTCAAAAAAATATGATTTTCATGCAGGAGAATGCTCCATCAAATGCATCCAACTACTCCACAATGTGGCTGGCCTGTAAAGGTCTAAAAGATGAAAAAATGATGACATGGCCCCATTGTTCACCTGATCTGAACCCCATAGAGAACCTGTGGTCCCTCATAAAATGTGAGATCTACAGGGAGAGAAAACAGTACACCTCTTGGAACAGTGTCTGGGAGGCTGTGGTGGCTGCTCACGCAATGTTGATCGTAAACAGATCAAGCAACTGACAGAATCTATGGATGGTAGGCTGTTGAATGTCATCAGAAAGAAAGGTGGCTATATTGGTCACCATTTTTTGGGGTTTTGTTTTTGCATGTCAGAAACGTTTATTTCTAAATTTTGTGCAGTTATATTGGTTTACCTGGTGAAAATAATCAAGTGAGATGGGAATATATTTGGGTTTTATTAAGTTGCCTAATAATTCTTCACAGTAATAGTTACCTGCACAAACAGATATCCTCCTAAGATAGCCAAATCTAAAAAAAAAACCACTCCAACTTCCAAAAATATTAAGCTTTGATATTTATGAGTCTTTTGGGTTGATTAAGAACATAGTTGTTGATCGATAAAAAAAATCCTCTATAATACAACTTGCCTAATAATTCTGCACACTGTGTAGTAGGACATGACAGCAAACGGGAGCAGCAGGAATAGAAGAATAAAAACTGGCCCCTTTTGACCTGGCTACAGGTTCCCTTTATAGGTTTGTAAATGGGAGGGCTTATGTACAATACATTGGTCTACCACCCCCCTAAGATATGAAACACGAAAATGAGGAAGGAAGAGTTGTAACTAATTTGCCTGATTATAATTATAGATACAGTTCTTTCATTGCCACCCTAAAAGAACAAACAATGAGACAGCGCCCTGGCCATCATAGTCTGTCCCTCACACAATTCCTATAAGGCCCTAAATTACACCCGTGTGCATAGTGGAAATATACAAATCACACATGGAAAGAGAATATATAAAAAATACATCATTAAAATAAGAGTCTGCCCTGCATAGATATAGAAATGAGCACACAGTGAAATCCAGCAGTATGATCGGCAGACACTCCAATTTCTAATGACATGTTCAGCTAGATCTTAGTGGTCCCTCTGACCCAAACGTCTCTTATGCTGGGATTCATGGCCTACACGGCTCCTCTAATCACGGCACATCGGTGGACAATAGTCCAGATCATATCCCTCCAAGCAGAGTGGATATACACAGGGCGCAGGCAGCTGCGGATGACATCAGTCTGGTTCCTGGAACTGCTGAAAGTGTGCTAGATGCTGCAAGGCATGGTGGAAATCCGAGACATTTATTGAAGAAAAGACAGGAGACAACAACGCCAGCTTAGCTCCGATACTACATGTTACTCACTTCATGAGCACACATTGAGCCTCTGCTACAGGAGTCTGAGGCTTACCTCCGAGCAGTGCGGAGAGTTTATATAAAAAGACAATCGCTACCTTGGATGTAATATACTAGATGTAAAGGCGTCCTGCATTCAAAGATAATGCACTGCTATAAAAACTAAGAAACCCCCAGATCTAATGCAGGTCACTGTGGTGGTCCGGGCTGGCTCTGTGAGCACTGACCATGATGACCACTGTCACCTGAGAGTACTGTGCTACTTCACACAATTGGAGTATCCTTCGTTTGTTATTTTAGTCCACGTTACTTTGTAAAAAAAAATAAATAATACAATAAAGTGTCTGACAACCCCTTTAAAACTGTGAAGAGACCACCTTTTGGCAGGACATAAAAGGAAATATAATGCTGATAAAATAACGGAAGGAAGTATAAGCCACTATGCAATTACTAGAGAGTATCTTGTGTAATGTGTTAGCAACATACCAACTCCAGGAATTGCCTAGTCACACATACAAATCATGGCTACAAAACACATTTTTTGATACTGTAAAAATCTTTGTATTAATGACAGTAGGATCAACCCTCCTAAGCAGTCTATGTGGGTATGAAGGTGAATGAAAATGGGATAATAGCTTGATATCCGCAATCCTTTGTCTTATTCCAAAGATATCCACATTTTTCTTAATATGTTAAGATCTATGGGTCAGACACAGATCTCCATGAGAATCTGCTTCCAGAGCTTCTTTTAAATAAAAGAGGGTGTTACCAATGTAAGACATGTAATGACTGACAGTGCTCTCCTTATCTTCATGTCTCACACTGGTAACACTCCTTATGATTGACAGCTAACTGTCCGGCCCACAGATCTTAACAGGTCAGTTTTATAATAATAATAATATTTATTCATTTTTATAGCGCTATTAATTCCACAGCGCTTTACATACATTGGCAACACTGTCCCCATTGGGGCTCACAATCTAGAGTCCCTATCTGTATGTCTTTGGAGTGTGGGAGGAAACCCACGCAAACACGGGGAGAACATACAAACTCCTTGCAGATAGTGTCCTTGGTGGGATTTGAACCCAGGACCCCAGCGCTGCAAGGCTGCAGTGCTAACCACTGAGATGAATAGGGTGTATCAGTACCCGTGGTCAGCATTAATTGACAGAAACAGAGCGTGTGACTGGTAATAATGTCAATTTAGTGAGAAATTTATTGGACAAATACCAGAAGAAAACAAAGTGAAAATGTGCTTCATAATGTCTGGAGAGCTAACAGTCCTGCCGATAACGTTTGTATGAAATGAAGAAAAAAAAAAATAAAAATCAATCAATTAATCAACAAAAAAAAAACCATGCAGGCCCTCCACCCAAACTGTCCCAACCTATTCTTCCACTAAAGGCCCAGTCACACACAACGACTTACCAGCGATCCCGAAAACGATGTGACCTGAAAGGGATCGCAGGTAAGTCGCTGGGAGGTCGCTGGTGAGATGTCACACAGTCAGATCTTACTAACGACGCAGTAACGATCAGCGACCTGTATAACGATCTCAGCAGTCACTGTGATTCCTGTCACACATTGTCAAACAGCGATGTGTCCTTCCCAGCAGGAAATCGCCTTTGAAGAAAATGGCCTGGACCATTCAGCAACGACCAGAGATCTCACAGCAGGGGCCTGATCGCTAATAGGTGTCACACATAACGAGATCGCTGCTGCGTCACGAAAATGGCAATCTTGTTGTGTGTGATGGGGCCTTAAGGTACTTAAACATATCTGAGCCTGATCACTGGTACAATACAGTACAATACTTCTGTATCCTACCCCCCTGCTGCCATAAGAACCCATGGGAGCCCTGCAATCGTGTTGTATGGGGTGGGGCTGCCAGGTGACCGCCCAACCACAGATGTAGTTGTACTCGTCCTGCAGGAAATATACCTTGCAGAGGACGCACATGTACCGCAAATCATTTTCAGTTACTTTGACACGTCATATTCCAACCATAAGCATATATTTTAGATATTACAAAGTCACAAACATCAACGATGGTTATATTCACATACAGTGCATTTCATGCACAACCCATACCCAACATGTGCAGTGCACATACCCGTAGGTGTATTAAGCAGTCAAGTTCTGTGTTCAGGAGCGCACCGCTTCTCTGCCTCCCGCCTACATTATTTTCAGTACAGAATGCAGCATGCTTGTGCCACTGTTCTCCCATGCACTAAGCCGCTTTGCTGCTGCAGCATCGGAGGAGTGCAGATAAGGGGGAAGATGGCTGGAATCAGTGATCTGGCCAACATCACAACAGCACTTACAAGTTCTACTGGAAAAACTTCTATTGTCTTGGAGAAGATCCACCACGGAAAAAAGGAAAAGACCAATAAAAAATTTAAAAACCACTAAAGTCTTCAGAATGGAGAAGATTTCATTAACTAAATTGCATTGTTGCTTCATTTTACAAGCACTTTTCAATTTTATACATAACTCTCTTAACGCCCGGTGGATTTTTCAGTCAACATGGCCATATCAGGGCTTGTTTTTTATGGTATGAGATGTAGTTTGGAATGAAATGGTGAAAATATGCAATTCTGCCATTATTTTTGGAGTTTTGTTTTTACGGTTTTCATTGTGCTGTAACAATTACCTGGAAATGTGATTGTACAATTACAACAATACCAAAGTCATAAAAAAAAAAACGGGGAAAAAGCAAACATTTGTAAAATACTTGTCATTTTCCAAGAATCATAATATTCTTATTTTTCCACCAAAGAAACTGCATGAAGATTTGTTTTATTGCGTGGAAAAAACAGTGGTTTTATTGATACAATTTAGGGTACATACGATGTTGTGACCCCTTTTTATTGTACTTTTTATGGGAAGTGTGGTGCCTAAAAAACGCAATTCTGGTATTTCATTTCCTTTTCTCTTCACGGTGTACTGGTTTTTACATTTTCATAGACTGGACCATTACAGACATGGCAATAACATAGTCATTTTTATTTTTAAATGACCATGAAAAGGAAAAATCCGCTGGGAATCAGTCAGGTGAAATAAAATGTAACATTTAATTATTTAATTTAATTATTCCATAAAAAAAAATTCATGACACTAGCATTTAATATACTTACATCATCGGTGGTTGAATGTGGGAAAAAAAATGCGTTTTGGTGGCGGTGGCTTCCTATGGTTTTAAGTTCTAGTACTATGGCTCTCTTTCTAGATGCCCCACCTTACAGAATGATAGTGCCTGTGGGGGATCTCCGGCACGTCACGTAGACCAGAGCGATTGGACATTCAGTGACTGCAGGACGGCGGTGGGCAGGAAGGAAGGGGAGAGGCCGGAGAGATGAAAAGAAAGGGCCAAGCCCCCTATATTTCAGGCTCATTTAGGCTGCTTTCACACGTCAGTTTTTTGGCATCAGGCACGATTCGGCGAAAAAACTGATGCGACGGATCCGGCGAAAAAACAGTTCAGTTGCATCAGTTTTTTCCATCAGTTCCTTCAGTTTTTTCACAGATCCGGTGTGATTCTGAGCATGCTCAGTTCAAAAAACGGATCCGGTGGCCAGATCTGTTTTTTGCCGAATTACGCCGCATCCGGCGTCCATAGGTTTCGATTATAAAACATGCCATACAGCACCGGATCCGGTTCTTTTGCCGGACACAAAAACGTTCACTATAACGTTTCATCCGGCTGCCGGACAAGAAAATTTTGCCAGATCCGTCAAAAAACGGATGAGACGCAAGGCCTTCCGGCACAATCCAGCGCTAATGAAAGAGTATGGGGGAAAAAACGGATCCGGCGGCAACAGACGCCAGATCTGTTTTTTCATGTTTTTGACAGATTGTGCCTGATTGCAACAAACTGATGTGTGAAAGCAGCCTTACAGAAAAAAATGGAAAAGTAATTACTAAGAAATGGAATAAAGGATTGAGAAAACAAAGGGACGGCATTAATATGCATTACAGCGACGCAACACAGATTAGACCGGTTTAGGGTACTAAAACCTGATGTATTCCCTTTAATTAGATAAAAAGGAAGGAGGCCCTCATACAACCTCAACAAAAAAAATACAGCTATTATGGCTCCTGGATGCAGCCACAAAAAAAAATATATTTAAATATTTTATAAAAATGTTATTTAGTTGAGCAAAATCAGTATTGTGTTACAAGAAAAGTGTACCAAATGTATATTTTATTTTTGTTATAATTATTTTTTAATACTAATTTTCTCAAAAAAGCAGAGTATGACCTCAGAACTTAGCGGAATAACCATGCGATGCTGGTCCAGAAATTGGAGGACAGACCTAAGGAGGGTCTATATTTAGCAAATACAAGCGTGAATCATCTACAAGTAGGAAAGAGTGCAAGATGTGATTTTGATGCCAGATTGCCCGGCCCTAGCTGAAGCTTATGTAGAATCTTTCTTTATTGAATAATTCACAAGAAAAAAGACAAAGAACAAAAAGAGAAAAAGATCAGTATCATCAACATGACGTATACATCTTGTTACAGACTTAGATGGATTTTCATCCTGTATTCCTCATATTATTGCCACAATTATGCCCTATAATAACTAACTACTATATATTCTTCCATTTGAAACAGAAGGAATACTTATATATCAGTTGTTGTAAATCAGTTTTTCACATCACGTGGGGAATCTCTCCTAGCTGAAGCTTATAAAGAAGTCTGAAGTACAAAATAAAAAAAGTCTACAGTTCAATAAAAATTATTCAACCCTCATAGCAAATCAGGCTTATTAGCAAAACGTACAAAGTTTCTACTGTTTTCAATAAATCTGTGATATAAGAATTTATAAAGCTGAACACAAGTAAAATAGGTGTTTTTTCCAAAGGCATCACAAAATGCCTGTTTGATAACTACTGCGTTCTCAGCCCCTGACCAAAATCCAAGGGCTTCATTATTCCTTCTGGGGTGATTGAGATAATGCACATCAAATACCTACACCGGCCAGGGGTTTGGCAAGTGTGACACTTGTTTGCAATTTTGCATATTAGAAATATAAAGCCCCCGTCACATTTAACAACTTCCCAGCGATCCCGAAAATGATGAGACCTGATAAGGACCGCTGGTAAAGGTGGTGTCACACATAGCGAGCATCAGCGATCACGACCAGCGATCTGACCTTATCAGGATCGCTGCTGCGTCGTTACATGGTCGCTGGTGAGCTGTCGCACAGGCAGATCTCACCAGTGACCAGTGACTAGCCCCCAGCCAGCAGCGACGCGTGGAAGCGTAACTAAGGTAAATATCGGGTAACCAAGGAAAGCACTTCTCTTGGTTACCCGATATTTACCTTAGTTACTAGCGTCCGCCGCTCTCACGCTGCCAGTGCCGGCTCCCTGTTCCCTGCACTCCTAGCCAGAGCACACATCGGGTTATTTACCCGATGTGTACTCCAGCTACATATGCAGGGAGCCGGCACTGGCAGCGTGAGAGCGGCGGACGCTAGTAACTAAGGTAAATATCGGGTAACCAATGAAAGGGCTTCATGGTTACCCGATGTTTACCGTGGTTACAGCTTACCACAGGCTGCCAGACGCCAGCTCCCTGTTCGCTTCAGCTCGTCGCTCTCTCACTGTCACACACAGCGATGTGTGCTTCACAGCGGGAGAGCAACATCCAAAAAATGAAGCAGGACATTCAGCAGCGACCGGCGATCTCACAGCAGGGGCCAGGTCGTTGCTGGATGTCACACAAAGCGACAGCGACGAGACGTCGCTGCTACGTCACAGAAAATGGTGACTTAGCAGAGACATCGTTGTCGTCGTCGTCGCTATGTGTGACACCACCTTAAGTCGCTGGTGAGATGTCACACAGTCAGATCTTACCAACGATGCACAAACGATGAGCGACCTGTATAGGAGGTCATTGTTAGGTGTCAAACACAGCGATGCATCCTGCCCAGCAGGACATCACCTTTGAAGAAAATGGTCCGGACCCTTCAGCAACAACTAGCGATCTCACAGCAGGGGCCTGATCGCTGGTAGGTGTCACACATAACGAGATCGCTGGCAAGATCGTTACTGCGTCACAAACTGTGACGCAGCAACGATCTCGTTAGCGATCTCGTTATGTGTGACTGGACCTTAAGTCAAGACAGTGATTCAGAGATCATAGGCTTGCAAAAATAAGGGACAGATAGCAAAGGCATGGTCCTAGAGTACATATGGAAACACGGGCACCAATTCATCAAGATGGGGGTTGTTCATACCAATCTTGATAAGGGGGCATGCTAGAGTCAAAAGCAACTGATTAATTATGAGTCGCATGCACTTAATGAATCGTGTCTGACAACCGGCATGCACCTCCGTGTGCCTCACCACAAATCTTACACCAGTCAGGTAGTCATGAATTAGACAAGCCATGGAATCAAGCCACAGTTCTGCCCGCTTCTTGCCACAGGTCCTATTAGGACACAACTAAGCAAAACTGGAGTGAAAGTGCCAGAAATCGAAACGTCGCATTGCGCCAAAAATTGTGACTTTAAAGAAAAATTCTAGTGGAATTGATTTGATGAATTGGGGCAATATTTCACAAATCTAAGATACAGGCACATTTACTAAACTACATGGATGTGGCGGAATGAGAAAACGTATCATTTGCTGCCGCCTGTTTCTCATGAGAAAGACTGTCAAAATCCCTCAAATGACTACAAAATACCTGCAGTAAGACTTGCAAGCAGCAGGCACTGAGCTTTCAGTTTGGACAGTAAGGCACATACTAACAATAAAAGGTCTCCATGTTTGAACTTTAAAACATGCAACTCTCCTGACTCAAAAGCACAAGAAAAGTTGGCTTCAGTATACCAAAGTTTATAAATATCCCACAAACATTTGGGGATTTTGTTCTGTGATTGATAAAAAAAAAATAATAAATTGGCATTTTCCAGGTCTATGGATCCCCAATATGTTTGGAGATCGAAGAATAAAGCACATGCTGAAAAGAACATCCTGCCTACAGTAAACCATGGTGGGGGCTCGTTGATGCTTTGAGGCAGTATTGCTTCCTCTGGCACTGGAAGTCTGCAATATATGGAGGGCAAGATGGCTTCAATCTAGTATTAAAAAGGTACTTCTTCCTAAGAGAAAACAATTTCTGTTAGTAAACTGAAGCTTGGGCATCATTCGAGCTTCCGACAGGACACGGATTCCAAACACACCTCCCAGAAGTAGTCCTTGAAGACCTGAGAAAATGCCAGAAGTCGATATGTATTTATGCATCACATTGGTAGCAGGTACCAACCAATATGTGTTTTATTAAGTACTAAATATGACTGACACGAAGAGGATGAATAATTCTGAGGCTGCAGTAGTCAGTAACAGTGGAATTTTGGGGTGAATTTGAAGAAGCCACTTCTTAGATTAGTTGTGTTCAGCTATTTACACTCTTCTTGTATCATTGGTTTATTGCAAATAGCAGAAAGTTTGTATATTTTGCTGATAAACCAAATTTCTATAGCAGCTGTAATCTCATATTGCACTGTTCTCCAAACGTCCAGCTGTTGTAAAGCTACAAGTGTTAGGTTCTAATTGATAATTGCTGTTCCTACAGATTTTTGTGAGTAATTTGCTCCTTTTAAATGACTTTACTATTTGCGCTTTATTCTCTATACAGTTTGACACTTTTTTGGCTATGTACACACGCTGCGTTTTTTTGACGCTGTGTTTGTGCGTTTTTGGCCGCTAAAAACGCAGAAAAATGCACCCGCGGCAAAAAACGCATGCGTTTTTACGGCGATTTGGTGCATTTTTGGCTGCGTTTTTGATCTCTGCGTTTTTCTGTGTTTTTCCAATGCATTGCATGGGAGGAAAACGCAGAAAAACGCAGGAAAGAATTGACATGGCTGGGGGGGGTTTTAAGCTCAAAAACGCAGCTTAAAAAAAAAAAAAAAAAAAAGTTGTGTGTGGACAGCAAAAATGAAAAAACTCAGACTTTGCTGGGGAAGCAAAGTCATGCAGTTTTGAGGCCACAACGCACCCGAAAAACGTACAAAAACGCCGCGAAAAACGCACTGTGTGAACTTACCCTTAACTTGTCTAAGTTTGTTTTTTGTATCCTCATCAAGTTTGCTTATTCAGAGGTTTCAGAGCAGGTGTCAAACTCAAGGCCAGCGGCACTAATCTGGCCCATGACGTCCAGACACCGGACCAGCTCTCCACTTTTCCGGTGTTGGAAAGTGGAGACCCCAGTACTTTTGTATTCTTTGCCTATAGGTTGCTGAACGGAGAGGTGTGCATGTGCACAAAAAGTTCAAAATCCAAGATGGCACCCACTGGCTGTGCTGACACCACCCACTCTGGTAAGCGCTGGCTGCACCCTACAGTCCCTCCACACCACTCTGTTGTGCAAATCACCAGCACAGCTCTGATAGGCCTTTCAATAGAATCTAAACAAGACTAAGCACAGATCACACATCACTGATAAGAACCATTGTGTTTTACTGATTGCTACACCACAAGACCTAAAACTAGACAGACACATGGACCACAAGAAAACAGTGTCAGACATCTGGTCAAAAAACTACATTTTTAAAAACCTAGATTACAAATATCATGAAATATAATTTCACTAAATCTTTGTTGAAATTTATTTAAACCGTACATTTGATAGCTTGTGCTTGAGTTTTGTAGATATTGGGTCAGTCTCCAGGTCAATAGCGTTATGAATGTGCTCGACCACAGAAATGAAAGTGTGGCTACCAGGAGAAAATGAACTTTGTTTCTCCCAGAAGCCGCCAGCTTTCAGTTATGCGCAGAACGGTTACAGTCACCACTCACAGCACTGACAGCAGCAGCTCTAACCACGCCCCAGCAGTGACTGACAGCTCTGTACGTAGCACTGCATGGCCGGCTGTCAATACTGACCTGGCCCTGATGTGGTAACGTTCCCCATCATGAAGAGCACCAAGTTGTTGTATGGAGACTTATAGGCCATGCAAACCTGGGAATATAAATAGGCAAAAGAGGCCAGACACACTAGTGCCACCTATTGGAGGTAGCAACTGTATACTCTATAAATGCAGATAAGCAAACTAAGTTTGCCCTTATAACAAAAATCCCTGAAACCTCTACATTTGGAGAATGTGAATCAACATGGCATATGCTCAACAGTATTACTCCAGTAAGATGGTCTTCCCAGCTCGGGGCATATTGACAGGACAACCAATAAATGACTAATGTAGGTAGGGGTCGCACCAGGGGCGTAACGACCGCGGTCGCAGCGGTCGCCACTGCGACCGGGCCCGCAGGGTTTTAGGGGCCCGGCAGCCGCTCTGCACAGCCGGCTCCTCTCTGTAACAGAGGAGATGCGCTGTGTAGTGGCCGACTACGCGACCGCCAGGGGGCCGGCCTGTGAGTCAGGGGGCCCGGTGTCAGCAGGGGGCAGAGTGGCTCCCTGACCTGGAGAGACCCACCAGGCGTTTCTGAGCTGCGGCAGAGCAGAAGCGCTCCTGCACAGCAGACGAAATCCATCCTTCCAGGACCTGCGATGATGTCATGCCCATGTGAGTGTGTGGGGGGAGACACAGGATTGCCGGGCAGAAAGCATCAGAAGATACGGATTCCTGAAGGAGACATGGACACATGATGACTGGTAATGAGAAAAGAGGGGGCACGAGGGGGAGAGAAGTGCAGGGTGAGTGGCATATGAGGGCTGCAGACTGTGACAGAAGGATGTGAAGGGGTGCAGAGTGTTTGAGAGGGGTAAGTTGGGGTACAGGCAGGGTGAGATATGTGGGGCAGGGTGTGTGACATATGGGGGTGTAGTGTGTGTGCTATGGGGGGTGCAGGCTGTATGGGGAGCAGTGTGTGTGACATATGGGGGCAGGGTCATAACTACCGTGGTTGCAGGGGTCAAAAGGAGAAGAGAGGTACTTGTTTTTTTATTTTGCTGGCTCCATGACACATGGAGGCCTGGAGGGGCCTTGCTGCATGACACATGGAGGCCTGGAGGGGCCTTGCTGCATGACACATGGAGGCCTGGAGGGGCCTTGCTGCATGACACATGGAGGCCTGGAGGGGCCTGGCTGCATGACATGGAGGCCTGGAGGGTCCTGGCTGCATGACACATGGAGGGCCTGGGGTGGCTGGCTGCATGACACATGGAGGCCCTGGGGTGGCTGGCTGCATGACACATGGAGGCCTGGAGGGGCCTGGCTGCATGACACATGGAGGCCTGGAGGGGCCTGGCTGCATGACACATGGAGGCCTGGAGGGGCCTGGCTGCATGACACATGGAGGCCTGGAGGGGCCTGGCTGCATGACACATGGAGGCCTGGAGGGGCCTGGCTGCATGACACATGGAGGCCTGGAGGGGCCTGGCTGCATGACACATGGAGGCCTGGAGGGGCCTGGCTGCATGACACATGGAGGCCCTGGAGGGGCCTGGCTGCATGACACATGGAGGCCCTGGGGTGGCTGGCTGCATGACACATGGAGGTCTATGGGACTGCATAAAAAACATGAAGGACACCTTATACATGGACTAGGGGTACATTATACATGGAGGAGTATGGGGCTGCATAATACAATATGAAAATTGATGGGGCTGGATTATAATACATATAGGACTATGGGGGCTGCATTATAATATATGGAGGACTATGGAGGCTACCTTATACATGGACTATGGAAGTGCATTATAAAACATGGAGGACTATGTGGTGCAGTATAATATATGGAGAACTATGGGGTGAATTTTAATACATGGAGAACTATGGGAAATGCATTATAATTGAAGGGCTACTTTATACATGGAGGATTATGGGGGTGCATTATAATATATGGAGGGCTATGTATCTGCATTCTAATATATGAAGGGTTATGTGAGACCCTTTATACAATTATTTGGAAGGCTATGTGGGGGCTGTTATAGTATTTTGAGAACTTTATACAGGGGGGACAAAGATACAAGTATGGGATGGAAATGTTTTGTGCTGAGGGAAAAAGGCTCTTTCCCATGCTCTGCTATACATCTCTCAGCACCCAGCTTTCCCATGTTCTGATATACATCTCTCAGCACCCAGCTTTCCCATGTTCTGATATACATCTCTCAGCACCCAGCTTTCTCATGCTCTGATATGGGAAAGCTGGGTGCTGAGGACAAGATAAATATCAGAACATAGGAAAGCTGGGTGCTGATAGAGGGATTTCAGGGTGCTGTGGGTGAGAGCCAAGTGTCAGCGTCATTATCCTGTACCCCGAGTGTCAGTGTCATTATCCCTTACCCCATACCTCCCAACCGTCCCGGATACAGCGGGACTTTCACGCTTTACGTTGTTTGTCCCGTTGCCACGATCGGGACGGCCGGCTCCCGGGCTCCGCCCACCCACTCTCTCTCCGCCTCCCTGCTTTTCCCTCCTACCATCCCAGTAGACGTGGCATAACAGAGAGGAGCGCTGCCTGTGCTGCTGCTGGTACAGTAAAATCTCCCCAGCGCTGATTTCCCTCCCTCCCCCCCCCTCACCCCCGGCCGGAGCCTCTCTGTGCGGTCGGCCGGCCGCCTTTCTGTGCGGGCGCCCCCCGGCCGCCTGTCTGTGCGGGCGCCCCCCTGCCGCCTGTCTGTGCGGGCGCCCCCCTGCCGCCTGTCTGTGCGGGCGCCCCCCTGCCGCCTGTCTGTGCGGGCGCCCCCCTGCCGCCTGTCTGTGCGGGCGCCCCCCTGCCGCCTGTCTGTGCGGGCGCCCCCCTGCCGCCTGTCTGTGCGGGCGCCCCCCTGCCGCCTGTCTGTGCGGGCGCCCCCCTGCCGCCTGTCTGTGAAGGCGACCGGCCACCTCACTGTGTGGGCGACCGGCCGCCTCACTGTGGCTCCCTGCGTGTCCATGCTGGAGGCCCGCCGGCTGCCTGCGTGTCCATGCTGGAGGCCCGCCGGCTGCCTGCGTGTCCATGCTGGAGGCCCGCCGGCTGCCTGCGTGTCCATGCTGGAGGCCCGCCGGCTGCCTGCGTGTCCATGCTGGAGGCCCGCCGGCTGCCTGCGTGTCCATGCTGGAGGCCCGCCGGCTGCCTGCGTGTCCATGCTGGAGGCCCGCCGGCTGCCTGCGTGTCCATGCTGGAGGCCCGCCGGCTGCCTGCGTGTCCATGCTGGAGGCCCGCCGGCTGCCTGCGTGTCCATGCTGAATGGGTGTGGATGGGGAGTGGATATGGGCGTGACTGTGAAATGGGTGTGGTTAGGGGGCGTGGCCTAAAAATTTGCCGCGGCGCGCTACGCGCACCGCAAACTTTGGCCTTCTTTTCCTTCTTTAAAAGTTGGGAGGTATGCCTTACCCCAAGTGTCTGTGTATGTGGAGGGGGGGCCCAGGTCTAAACTTTGCACCGGGGCCCATCCAACTCTAGTTACGCCACTGGGTCGCACCTCCGATACCCGACTCTCTGGTTAATTTGCGCCATATTTATGCCATATGCTGCGCATATATTTCCTACACATACAAGTTGGGAGTAAATTTAATATGATAGTGGTATAATCAAAACTACCTACAATAAAGATATTGGAAAATCTAGTACCCTATTCTGATTAAAGCCAGAAAACAGAAGTCTAAGGTAAAAATACATATTTCTAAAGAACCAGAAAGGGTGCGAGATGTATCCCATTAGCTTGCTGTAAGTGGGCTTATGCATTGATGAAACTGTGTACCAAGAGCCTCGTATCCATTTTAAGAGAATTTACTTAGATGCGATTGGACAACATATTTAATGTGGTTTGGACTAGAATGGCAATCTCAGTATAAGGCCGGGCTCAGACACTGCATTTCAGTCAATGTGCCACTTGTGTTTGCAGTGGGACTGTACATGGACTAAATTGTTATTTTCCACTTTTGGAACCAAGGAAAAAAATTCGCACCACTTAAAGGGGTTGTCCACTACTGTGACACTGATGGGCTATCCTTAGGATAGGTCATCAACGTATGATCGGCCGGGGTCTCACAGCCCACACCACCGCCGATCAACTGTTCTCGGTCCCAGCGACGGCAGCAGACAGCTGGAAATGCTCAGTTCCGGAGCTGCTCCATCTTCTGGTAGCGGCTGCGGACGGTACTGCACATCTGCCTCCCATTCTAATCAATAGGAGGCAGATGTGCAGTACCTGGCCCCAGCAACTATCAGAAGATGGAGCAGCTCCAGGACTAAGCATTTCCAACCCCTGCTGCTGCCACAAGGACAGAGAACAGCTGAACGGCAGGGATCCGGGGTGACGGACCCCGACCTATCAGACACTGATGACCTATCCTAAGGATAGGCCATCAATGTCAAAGTAGTGATAAACCTCTTTAAAGGAAACCAATCATCAGGATTTTCGTTTATAAGCTACAGCAAATGCTATACTGGCACTATCAGGCTGATTCTATACATACCTATAGTGGTCAGCTCGAATGTATGGGTTTTGAAATGCAAGAAAGTAAAGTTCATAAAAACGGCAGCTTCTTGAGTGACAGCAGCTGAGGAGCAGATAATAGCTGGGGGGGGGCATTCATAGTTATCCACTCCCCCTATTAGAATTGGCATGGTAGATGCTTGAATGTACGGGCTCCTGACAAGTATGATGTAACTTGTCATGTGATGGGTCATGTTCAAAATGCAGCCTGATGTTTCCAGCCGGACGTTTAAAGGGAACCTGTCACCTGAATTTTCGCTATGAAACAAAAGAATCCCCTTCTGCAGCTCCTGGGCTGCATTCTAGAAAGGTTCCTCTTCCTACTGGCCCCCCTTTCAGACCTAAATAAACACTTTACACAAGGCTCCTGAAGTCTCGCACATGCCCAGTGGCACTATCGCGGGACTGAGCGCTGTTCAAATCGCAAGACTTGCGTAACATGAGCGCAGCAGCCTCATCGATGTAAATCAAGACAGGGGGACGGCGAACAGCGACAGGAGGGGGAATAACGGAAGAAATACAGCCCGCCCCTGTGACCAGCAAAGCTCATTAGCATACCAAAAGGTAAGATTTTATAAAGTGTTTATTTAG
Source organism: Anomaloglossus baeobatrachus (assembly GCF_048569485.1). Classification (NCBI taxonomy): domain Eukaryota; kingdom Metazoa; phylum Chordata; class Amphibia; order Anura; family Aromobatidae; genus Anomaloglossus; species Anomaloglossus baeobatrachus. The sequence goes on from NC_134356.1 coordinate 364,620,083, forward strand.
GTCTGAAAGGGGGGCCAGTAGCAAGATGAACCTTTCCAGAATGCAGCCCAAGAGTTGTAGAAGGGGATGCTTCTAGTTTCATAGCGAAAATTCAGGTGACAGGTTCCCTTTAAGGACAGAGAAACAATGTATATTCTAAGTCCACGTGGGCATAGAGGTGATTATAATAGGAGTGAGTGTCTGGGGTTAAGACCCCTAGATGGGTGTGGGCTGCGGAGGGGGTGGGGGCATCCAACCAAGCCAGCCGCACCAATAACCTGTCAGGAGCCCGCACATTCTAGACTCAACCAAATTAGCATAAGTATTATATAAACAATTCACTTTTTCCCTTGCAGGATCTGTGTGAGGTCATACCCATGTGACCAGAAGGGGCGGGGCCTCAACCAACAAAGCTGATACCACAAAGCAACATTTTTATGTTGGTTGAAGCCCCGCCCCTTCTGCTCACATGGGTATGACATCCCACAGGTCCTGCAAGGGAAAAAGTGAATAGTTTGTATAACACTTATGCTATTTCTAACACGGGTAGGACATAACTGAATACCCCCCAGATATTTGATCCTCAGCTGCTGTCACTCAAGAAGCTGCCAGTTTTATAAACTTTACTTTCTTGGGTTTCAAAACCTATATATCCGAGCTGACCACTACAGGTATGTATAGAATCAGCCTGATAGTGCCAGTATAGCACAGAGTTTAGGTTATATCCGAAAATCCTGGTGATTGGCTCCCTTTCAGCCTATTTTGCGGAGCTGTAAATGCACCCACTGTGTCTGCAATTTAACAAAAAATAACAGTCATGTGAACCCGGCCTTGAAGAAATGACCTTTGTTTGCCAAAAAAATAATTATGCAGAAACTTACTTCAGAGGTTACAGTAACAATTGAGCAATACAGGAGGGTTACTAATATAGCTAGAAAGACTATCCATACAGCTGTGAGGCGGCATCATGTTATATGCGTATCAATGGGGGATCAATTATTTCATATTTTCCATGTAGATAAAAGCTATTTTCCATGGATTCGTGGAAACACTGCTGCCATCAGCAAAGATTGTTTTATGCATTCACAAACATGGTGTTTGTTACACTGAACATTCATTGTTTCAATTATTCAGTAAAGAGTGGATCAGAAACAATTTGTGGAAAATGGGGACAATAAGTCCCTTGTATGTTGCAGTGAAGACACAAATATCCACAACCAGGCCCAGTAGACCAAATACACAATAATAATCTCATTATTTCAGGGAATCAGTAGTGCCCAGGGGGCCACCGGCTTTGAGGCTTATTCACGCAGGTTATTTCCAAACACTATTCTGCTCCCGAAAGGTAAATGGTTAGATGATGAAGGCCCATAATGAGATCATCAATCCCTACGGAATATGAGCACATCAGTGATCCCGGAAGCCTCTGGAGACGTACAAGTGCCAGAAGAAATAAAAACAGGAATTACATGACTCTACCCCCCTCGCCTAATGGCTCACATGTACAGGCATTCCATTACTCAATAATGCCCAGGAAAAGATAAAGACCTAAAAACGCACCATAACCAAACGATGAGACATCACTGGAAATGGAGCCTTATTCCAGTTCACACATGACTGTATTGTTCACGGGTTTTGGGGTGGGGGGGGCTCCAGGTGGTTTTGTTGCACACTATGTTACATCGCTAAAGAAGAATCATCAGGATATGATGATTTCTGTAGACGCAGACTCGTGGATCTCATCTTATTTTGGTGAAACAGGTGCTTAAGAGGTTGACACAAAGAGGCCCTCCTACTACCCGACATGCATGCACATGACTGATCTGAAGAGCTTCCCGCAGATGATGGCATCACATACTAGAGTACGCCCAACTGTAGGGTTTTGATGGAGATGAACTTTGTATTGAGCTCCTTAGAAGGACTGACAAGGGGCCTGTCATAGCACGCTGATGCATGGGTGTTAGAATGTGACTGCACATAGATACGGATTATAAAGAATCCACTTCAATGGAGTCTTATCCCATCCATGGCTTCACTTCAACAAGCTACAAAGCATCGCAACAATCCCACAAAGATGACTGACCGAGGGGGCCAGCAAGTATGGCTGACAAAGACACGTAGGGCACCGTGGGAGTAGGCTTTATGTGATGTGGTTACCGGGAATCAAAAGCCAAAAGAGAAGAAGCAGCCACAATTGCACGCTATATAAATATCTCCGCAGGCACTCATTACGTATGTAGGACTGGCATATAGGGTATATTTATAAAGTCTGGCACAAAGAAACACAGATCTGGATCCGGATTCAGAAAACAGACATGATACAAGCAGTGTTTGTAGCACACCGTAGGGGCTTTACAGATCTATCATCCCCAGCCTTTATATTTTAGCAATTCCTTTTACTTATTGTGCAGAAATTAAGGTATCTTCTAGATAGCAGATATATAAAAATCACTTTACATTTCAGAGATGCATAAGGTACACAACTTATTTTTTCATTACGATATATAGTAAGCCAATTGTCACATAAGTAGCAGCGAGTGACAAAAGAAAGCTTTAGGCTACATGCGCACGCTGCGTTTTTTCCTGAATTTTTTTATGTGTTTTTTGGTGCAGTTTTGTTGTCAGCAAGTTCTGACTCTTGACTTCCCAGCAAAGTCTCACAATTCAGATTTGCTGTACGCATGTTGCAGGTTTTTTTTTTTGTCAAAACCTCTCTCTCCATCCCGACATAAGACTGCTACATCTGACGGCTCCCTTCAGTCCCAGACTCCAGGACACAGGACTCCAGCTGTCACCGCAAATCAGGTGAGTGACTTCACCGCTTAGGCCAGGGCCACACGGGGATCTACTGCGATCCTCGCATGACACTCGGCTCACACTGGCAGCACAGCGGAAGCAGAGTGTCATGCGAGTGTCACTGCGACTGAGGTCCGATCACGCGAGCGGACCTCAGCTGCGGGGAACGGGCCGGCACTGATGAGGGGAGGGCCGGCACTGAGGAGGGGAGGGAGGGAGAGATTTATCTCCTTCTCTCCTCCATTGCCATTCTCACCCTGCACTCGCGGTACACCGGTGTGATTTTTCTCTAGTCCCATAGACTTGAATGGGTGCGAGAGAAACCTGGATTGCATTACATGCTGTGATTGTTTTCTCGGTCCGATTAGGGCTGAGAAAATAAATCACTCATGGGTGCTGACACATAGGTTAATATTGGTCCGAGTGGAATGCGATGTTTTATCGCATTCCACTCACTCCGATTTTCATGCCATGTGTCTTAGGCCTTATCACGCGGCTCACTTCACTTGCTGCGCGGAGCTCACTGCGGGCAGTCATGTTCTATGGCGCTTGCTTTGAGTGTCACACGTAGCATTGCTGGAAGAGTCATGGGACCTCCTGTGGATAATTTCGGACCTGGAGGGGTTTATGGAGAAGTTAATAAAGTGGTAAAAGAGGGGTCTTTTTTGTCTTTTATATCAAATAAAGGATTTTTTGGGTGTTTGTGTTTATTTACTTTCACTTACAGATTACTGATTGGGGGGGGGATGTCTCAGATGCCTGCCATAACTAAACTAGGACTTAGTGGCAGCTATGGGCTGTTATTAACTCATTATTACCCCGTTGCCACCGCACCAGGGCAACAGGAAGAGCCAGGTCCCATGCCAGAGCTGGCGCATCTTATGGGTGTGCCACTTCTGGGGCAGCTATTGTTAGGCTGGAAAGGGCCAAATAACCATGGCCTTTCCATCCCTAATAATATCAAACCCAGTTGTCTGCTGTATCTTGGCTGGTTTTAGAAAAATGGAGGAGGACCCCACGTCATTTCTAAAAAAAAAAAAAAAAACGTGGGATTCCCTCTATTTTTCATAACCAGCCAAGGTACAGCACACAACTGAGGGTTGCTTCCTGCAGCTTCTGCTGTTCCTGTGCTGTATATGAAAACCGGGGGAACCCCACGTCATTTTTTTTTTTCTTGTAAAAAAAAGAAAAAAAAAAAAACTGCTGGTCAAGCTAGTTATCCCTCTGTAGAGTTATTTTATTATTTCCATCTATTCTTTCTTATTATCTATTCTATATGTTCTATTCTAGCTATCAATCTTATTTTGTTTCTCCTTTGAAAATGCATAAACGCACCTGCATTACAAGCTTTTTTTTTTATTTTTATTTTATTTCCAGACTCTCTGGGACAAGGTGCAGTTTTGGTTGCAGTTTGGATGCAGTTAAAACTGTAGTTTTAAGTCCAAAGGCTATGTGCGCACTGGAAAATGGAATTTTCTCAAGAAAATTCCGCAGGTATTCAAAGATTACCGCACCCGCGGTAAAAAACCGTGGCAAACCGCACCTGAAAACCGCATGCGGTTTGCTGCGGTATTGTTCGCGGTATTGCCGCGTGCGGGTTGGTATGTGCTTTATTGCATTCAATGCAATAAAGCACATTGAAGAAGAAAAAAAAAAAAAAGTAATTTCATTCTGAGATAGTAGATAGATAGATAGATAAAGAGACAGAAGAATAGATAGAGGGATAGATAGATAGATAGATAGATAGATAGATAGATAGATAGATAGATAGATAGATAGATCGCTGCATTTCCCACGGTCGGCAGTGAGTTCACATTACCGGCCGTGGGAAATGACCGGTAATTACCTCTGCTGTCTTGCTGCGAGGCTGCATTCATGCAGCGCTGTGTATCAGTCGCGGCTGGATGTAAGCAGCCCAGGAGCTGTGGATTACGCTGGAGCTTTGTTTCGGGAGGGGTTAATAAAATGGTGAACGAGGCTCGTTTGTGTTTTATTTAAAATAAAGGATTTTTCGGTGTCTGTGTTTTATTCACTTTACTTACGGGTTGATCATGTCAGCTGTCACATAGACGCTGCCATGATCAAGCCTGGAGTTAATGGCGGCGATCCGCCACCATTAACTCCTTGTATTACCCTGACTGCCACTGCTACACGGCGGCAGGAAGAGTCCGGGACACGCCGGTAGTGCCGCATAATGCATGCGACAGTCCCGGGGCAGCTTCGGCTGATATTCTCGGCTGCGGGAGGTGGGAGTGAGGCGGGGGACATTAACCCTGCCCCTCTCCCTCCCCAGCCTGAGAATACCGGGCAGCCGCTGTGTGCTTACCTCGGCTGGAAGGTAAATATACAGCGGAGCCCACGTGCTTTGTTTTCTATATTTCCATTTGCTTTCTATGTGTATTTTATGTGTCTGTGTTCTAGGTCTGTGATGTCTGTGATGTCTGTGTGTGTGTGTGTGTGTGTGTTTGTGTTTACTCTCTGCTCTGCTTCCTCTTCCTGTAATGACATCACTTCCCTGCAAAACCGCAGGCAAGCAATGTAAATTACCGGAGGTAAACCGCGAAATACCGCAGGGAATAACGCAGGAAAACGCAGTGAACCGCACAGAATTTGCTGCCTGCGTTATTCCCTGCGGGATTTCACGATTACATTGCAGTCAATGGAGTGAAATCCCGCAGCGACGTGCGGAAAGAATTGACATGCAATTGTTTTTGCTGCGGGAATCCCGCAGCAAAACATGCAGCTGTCAAATTCCGCCTAGTGCGCACAGCATTTTTTTTCCCATAGGTTTTGCTGGTGATTCACTGCAGAGATGTTATGAACATTTTCTGCAGCGAAACATGCAGCAAAACTGCAAAAAAATCCGCGGCAAAATCCGGTAAGTACGCACAGGGCCTTAAGGGGTCATCTGGGCCATTTATGGCATCAAGAGAATGAGCAGCTCTATTCATTTCTATGGGAGCTCTGAAAATTGCACATCATTCTCAGAAATTCAGGAGCTCCCATATGCAATGTGCGATTCCCATTCCCAACTGTGCGGTTTCTCACCAACCCTATCAACATGCCATAGATGCCGATAACCTTTAAAAGAGGTGGTGTTAAAAAAAAAAAAACAAAAAAAAAAAAAAACAAAATAAAGAGCAATGATAGGAAAAGCCCTTTACTGCCATTGCCTCTCCGCTGCTCCCCACTGGTCTTTGGTGACATACCAACTACAACATATGACCACTGCAGCCAATCACTGTCCTCGGTGAGCTCATGCTGTCTATTATGGCATGTATGTGAAGGTCAGTGATTTGAAGGTAAAGTCACATGTCATAGATGGGATAGTATTCTTGTCAGTAGAAAAGTCCAGGGTGCAGAGGTGGCACTGAGCAGCAGGAACATCAACAGTGTCAGTAATGTTTAGTATGATGTTTTTAAAGGGAAATCTTTATCTGCAGATAAAGTGATAATCTGCAGGTAAATAGCACTCTAAAGGCCCCGTCACACTAAGCAACATCGCTAGCAACATCGCTGCTAACGAACAACTTTTGTGACGTTGCTAGCGATGTTGCTGTGTGTGACATCCAGCAACAACCTGGCCCCTGCTGTGAGGTCGTTGGTTGTTGCTGAATGTCCTGGACCATTTTTTAGTTGTTGCTGTCCCGCTGTGAAGCACAGATCGCTGTGTGTGACAGCGAGAGAGCAACAACTAAATGTGCAGGCAGCAGGAGCCGGCTTCTGCGGAGGCTGGTAACCAATGTAAACATCGGGTAACCAAGAAGCCCTGTCCTTGGTTACCCGATATTTACCTTCGATACCAGCCTCCGCCGCTCTCACTGTCAGTGCCGGCTCCTGCTCTGTGCACATGTAGCTAGCTGCAGGACACATCGGGTTAATTAACCCGATGTGTGCTGTAGCTAGGAGAGCAAGGAGCCAGCGCTCAGTGTGCGCTGCTCCCTGCTCTCTGCACGTGTAGCTCCGTGCGGTGGTAACCAAGGTAAATATCGGGTTGGTTACCGATATTTACCTTAGTTACCAAGCGCAGCATCTTCCACGCGGCGCTGGGGGCTTGTCACTGGTTGCTGGTGAGCTCACCAGCAACTCGTGTAGCCACGCTCCAGCGATCCCTGCCAGGTCAGGTTGCTGGTGGGATCGCTGGAGCGTCGCAGTGTGACATCTCACCAGCAACCTCCTAGCAACTTACCAGCGATCCCTATCGTTGTTGGGATCGCTGGTAAGTTGCTTAGTGTGACGGTACCTTAAGGGTACCTTCACACTTTAGCGATGCAGCAGCGATCCGACCAGCGATCTGACCTGGTCAGGATCGCTGCTGCATCGCTACATGGTCGCTGGTGAGCTGTCAAACAGGCAGATCTCACCAGCGACCAGTGACCAGCCCCCAGCCAGCAGTGACTTGCAAGCGACGCTGCGCTTGCACGGAGCCGGCGTCTGGAAGCTGCGGACACTGGTAACTAAGGTAAACATCGGGTATGGTTACCCGATGTTTACATTAGTTACCAGTGCACACCGCTTAGCTGTGTGTGCAGGGAGCAGGAGCTGGCACCGGCAGCGTGAGAGCTGCGGAGGCTGGTAACGAAGGTAAATATCGGGTAACCACCTTGGTTACCCGATGTTTACCTTGGTTACAGCTTACCGCAGGCTGTCAGACGCCGGCTCCTGCTCCCTGGACATTCAGGATTGTTGCTCTCTCACTGTCACACACAGCGATGTGTGCTTATCAGCGGGAGAGCAACAATAAAAAAAACGAACCAGCACTGTGTGTAACGAGCAGCGATCTCACAGCAGGGGCCAGATCGCTGCTCAGTGCCACACACAGCGAGATCGCTAATGAGGTCACAAAAACCGTGACTCAGCAGCGATCTCAGTAGCGATCTCGCTGTGTGTGAAGCACCCCTAAAGGTCCAGTCACACTAAGCAACTTACCAGCGATCCCAACAACGATAGGGATCGCTGGTAAGTTGCTAGGAGGTTGCTGGTGAGATGTCACACTGCGACGCTCCAGCGATCCCACCAGCAACTTGACCTGGCAGGGATCGCTGGAGCGTCGCTACACGAGTTGCTGGTGAGCTCACCAGCAACCAGTGACCAGCCCCCAGCGCCGCGTGGAAGATGCTGCGCTTGGTAACTAAGGTAAATATCGGGTAACCAACCCGATATTTACCTTGGTTACCAGCGCACGGAGCTACACGTGCAGAGAGCAGGGAGCAGCGCACACTGAGCGCTGGCTCCCTGCTCTCCTAGTTACAGCACACATCGGGTTAATTACCCGATGTGTGCTGCAGCTAAATGTGCACAGAGCAGGGAGCAGCGCACACCGCTTAGCGCTGGCTCCTTGCTCTCCTAGTTACAGCACACATCGGGTTAATTAACCCGATGTGTCCTGCAGCTACATGTGCACAGAGCAGGAGCCGGCACTGACAGTGAGAGCGGCGGAGGCTGGTAACAAAGGTAAATATCGGGTAACCAAGGACAGGGCTTCTTGGTTACCCGATGTTTACCGTGGTTACCAGCCTCCGCAGAAGCCGGCTCCTGCTGCCTGCACATTTAGTTGTTGCTGTCTCGCTGTCACACACACAGCGATCTGTGCTTCACAGCGGGACAGCAACAACTAAAAAATGACCCAGGACATTCAGCAACAACCAACGACCTCACAGCAGGGGCCAGGTTGTTGCTGGATGTCACACACAGCGACATCACTAGCAACATCGCTGTTACGTCACAAAAGTTGTTCGTTAGCAGCGATGTTGCTTAGTGTGACGGGGCCTTAACCATGTGTTACTGGAAACACTGCTATAGGAGAGAAAATTAAGATCTATATAAGTTATAGTACAGTCATCATTCACTAGTGAACACAATATAATCACTACAGTGCACCCCGAATGACGGCCTCCCCTGCACCCCGACTGGCGGCTTCCCACCTGCACCCTGGCCAACGGCCTGCACTGCACCCTTGACTGGCACCGCTTCCCCCCTGCAAACTGACCGGCGCGCCCCCCCCCCCCACCTGCACCCTGGCCGGCCCCCCCACCTGCAGCCTGGTTGGCGCGCCCCCCCCCACCTGCACCCTGGCCGGCGCCCCCCCACCTGCAGCCTGGTTGGCGCCCCCCCCCACCTGCAGCCTGGCCGGCGCCCCCCCCCCACCTGCAGCCTGGCCGGCGCCCCCCCCCCCACCTGCAGCCTGGCCGGCGCCCCCCCCCCCACCTGCAGCCTGGCCGGCGCCCCCCCCCCCACCTGCAGCCTGGCCGGCCCCCCCCCCCCCCCTGCAGCCTGGCCGGCGCCCCCCCCCCCCCACCTGCAGCCTGGCCGGCGCCCCCCCCCCCACCTGCAGCCTGGCCGGCGCCCCCCCCCCCACCTGCAGCCTGGCCGGCGCCCCCCCCCCCCACCTGCAGCCTGGCCGGCGCCCCCCCCCACCTGCAGCCTGGCCGGCGCCCCCCCCCCCCACCTGCAGCCTGGCCGGCGCCCCCCCCCCCCACCTGCAGCCTGGCCGGCGCCCCCCCACCTGCAGCCTGGCCGGCGCCCCCCCCCACCTGCAGCCTGGCCGGCGCCCCCCCCCACCTGCAGCCTGGCCGGCGCCCCCCCCCACCTGCAGCCTGGCCGGCGCCCCCCCCCACCTGCAGCCTGGCCGGCGCCCCCCCACCTGCAGCCTGGCCGGCGCCCCCCCCCCCACCTGCACGCCCCTCTACCTGCACCATGACTGGCGACACCACCCCGCCGCCTAACCGGCGGCCCCACACAGCAGAACAGGCTGGAAGTGTGTCGGGGAGAGAGTACTGTACTTATTGTACTTGTCCCTATTATGTATACCCCTTTCACATGTAAAGCGCCATGGAATAAATGGCGCAATAATAATAATAATAATAAATAGCGCAGTGCTCCCTGCACCACCCCAATTACTGGAAGCCAGGACTGTATTTGCAGTAGCAGAGCACAGCCCAGTTATGTTATTTACCTGCAGATTACCACTAAATCTGCATGTAAAAAAAAAAGAAAAAAAAAAAAAAAAGAAGATGAAATACAATCAATAATCTGAAAGTAAAAGTAAATGCTTCCCTTGAACATGGTGATGGCCATTTGTGGATACAGTTGGTGTTTACTGCAATCAGATCTATACTTTCATCTGTATAGTTCAGTGGGTGTTGCTATAGGCAACACTAAAGAAGTGCAAGAATTTTAATGATTTACTTAAAAGTGCTGACCCCAGCCATGAAAGCTCCTATTCTAGCTCAGCAAGACTGTAGGAAAGATTATCAAGTACTTAGGGCACTTAGCATGCTAAACACACGCCATACTGAGACCACAGATTGTGTACCTCTTGTAACCATGCATGAAACCAGCCCAACAAAGGCTACCGAATAAGCCTGTCAGGACCGCTCTACCGGTGTATCAAGCAGGAAGCCATGATACGATGGGGAAAATTGTCATAAATAGCCATACACATGTTTAGCCATTACTTTGTTATAATTGCACTGACAGCATGAATCTCCATATTCCCTGACTACAGTAACAAGAGAAGACTAATGAGGAAGCGGCTTCCATCAGCAGCTCAATAACAGACTGTGGTCTAGCAGCTATCACCAAAGGAAGATCAGGAGAAAAGAAGACCAGCAGGAAAGCCAATGTCTACCGAGCAGAACGAGCAGCTCCCTACCAAGGAGGCTAAGGTCACACTTGGTGCCTTTATGACCGGAACTGCTTCAGTAATAAAACAGGGAAATGGGGGGGGGGGGGGTTGGAAATGCTCGTTCAACACAGCAAGTGGAGAAGGGGAGGCCAGATGGAGCCATCCTCTGATGACACTTCTCTATGGGACAGGCACAAGCCACCGTCATCTAAAACACGGCTGTGAGATCCCGGGGAATTCTCATCCCCATAATATTCAATAAATATGGCTCCACCTCTAGAGAACAGAAATCTGGGGAAACCAGTTTTCTTATTCGCAGCCCCCACATTCTTCATCCAGATGAAATAATATGCGGCCATGTCTGTGGTGGCGTTCTGCTTGCTCTTAATGCAATTCCCATAGACCTATGTACAGGGGATTGTAGAATTGTCAACATTTTAAAATGAGAATATCACTTTCCACTTTGGTTATCAGGATGCTGGGACATATCCCCAAGTATTGATGCCCGTGATATGAGCAGGCTGAACTTGGGGACAGGTTCCCCTTAACGGACTGTATAAATGTCCACCAATAATTTAGCAAGCAAAAAATAATTAAAAGGGTAACCTTTATTCACAAAATAAGTTAAAAACACATAAAAAAAATGGAACCGCCCAGGTGACGGATAGAATATAAACACATGGGGGTACAACACCAGTGGTAACAAATAGCACCACCATATACCACACAAATTTGTAAACAATGTATTAGTTTTGTATCAATGCATGTTTGTCAATGAATAATATAGCCAAAAAAAGGATACAAGTGTATCATACATAGAAAGTAATATAGAAAAAGGTAAAGAGGCTATGTAGTAAAAACTTATAAAACAAGCATCAAAACATCATATTACCAGATGGAACAAGTGGTATCAGTGTAGCAATCCCCACCAACACTGACGCGCGTTTCGCAGCTCGTGTGCTTCGTCCAGGAGTGATAAATCAGGAATCCCAGGGTGCCTATTTATAAGCAGCTATATCCGAAGAGACAGCATGTGTGCAATTACACAAACAATGTCCGTAACGTCATTTCCGGTAAAAATATGGGGATATATATATGATATGATATTGGAGATTTCTCTTTTCCTTTCCTTTTCTTTCCCCTTGTGGCGATATTATTGTGATTACTGTCATAGATACCTCTGGGTCTCCCCCCTTTTTTGAACAAATCTTTTCTTGAGCATATTGCTACCTTTTTGAATGTTTTCTACCTATAAAGCCTATTTTGGTGATGACGTACGTCACAGCATGGAGATTCCGGATATGACGAATCGGACTTTGGAACGGCTGAGTGTTTGCAAAATTCACCTTGGTGACGATGCGCGTCACGGTATAGGTTCCCGGATATGACGTGCCGGACTTCTGGATTGCAATCACAAAGTTGTTTTCAAGATCACTATGACAACCGCATGACTCACGAGGGGGGATTTACCGGAAATGACGTTACGGACATTGTTTGTGTAATTGCACACATGCTGTCTCTTCGGATATAGCTGCTTATAAATAGGCACCCTGGGATTCCTGATTTATCACTCCTGGACGAAGCACACGAGCTGCGAAACGCGCGTCAGTGTTGGTGGGGATTGCTACACTGATACCACTTGTTCCATCTGGTAATATGATGTTTTGATGCTTGTTTTATAAGTTTTTACTACATAGCCTCTTTACCTTTTTCTATATTACTTTCTATGTATGATACACTTGTATCCTTTTTTTGGCTATATTATTCATTGACAAACATGCATTGATACAAAACTAATACATTGTTTACAAATTTGTGTGGTATATGGTGGTGCTATTTGTTACCACTGGTGTTGTACCCCCATGTGTTTATATTCTATCCGTCACCTGGGCGGTTCCATTTTTTTGATGTGTTTTTAACTTATTTTGTGAATAAAGGTTACCCTTTTAATTATTTTTTGCTTGCTAAATTATTGGTGGTCATTTTGTTATACAAGCAAAGTTTCGTATTAGTTGTGTGGTATTGGTGTCACGGACTGTATAAATGTGCCAGAAGCAGCTAGAGATGAGGAGCACGTCTACTGCTGCAGGAATCCAACATCGCCTAAGAAATTGCAGTTTACTCTACAATCTCTATGCATTCAGAGGGTCCCATTCACTGACACTAATGTTTGCTCATCATGATACAGCCTGTATACCACGTTAATATTGTTCAATAAGGGTTTTGTTTCCTGCATGATATTGGGTGGATCTTATTGGAATTTTCATGTCGAGGTCAGAAATAACTTCAGAATTGCTCAATCACTTAAGATTTTGAGAAAAATGTAATTATATATATGCATTGAATGCTGTCAAATTCATAGTGGTATGCGATATTCCAAATGCCAAAGTCAGCAACAGCGATCAAGTTTAGAAATGTTTAGCCATTGATTTTCATTTATAATCACTGTTCAATGACTCACAGACAAGGTTCCAACAATAGTCACCCAGCATCGAGGGACTCCACCTTCCCTGGTCTAGGAAAGGTCTTGATGAAACCTTTCACCATGTTCATCACTTAGGGTACATGCCCACGATCAGGACTCACTGTGTCCTGGATGCAGCGGGTCCTGACCTGTGGCTCCGCGAATCTCCTCCGCAGGAAAATACAGGAGAACGCAGGAGACCGCAGGTGCCCATGATCAGGGTTCAGTGCACTGCGGCCTCCTGCGTTCTCCCTACAGAGGATGCATGCGAATCCACAGCAAACAATTGACATGCTGCGGTCTGGAAAGATGCACCACAGGTCATTGTTTGCTGCAGAAAAAACAAGCACAGTGGGCATGGGATATTAAACAATCCCATCCACTGTGCTTGTACTGTACAACAGCGTTTTGGACGGAGCTGAAGCATGCTGCATCCAAAGCGCAGCAAACACTGATCGTGGACACGCACCCTTACAGTACAAGGTTTGGTGGGAAAAAGTCCAAGTGTGAATGAAGGAATTGTATTTTAAGTGACATGTTGCACTTCATTGACTTGTAAGCCTGAAGAAGACTCAACCTGTTCAGCATAGTCTGGTGCCTTGTAGTTGACTAGAAAGTTGAAAACGACATTCTTGAAGGCCGACCATCCGACATGTTCTGCACCATGCAAAAGACCATCAAAGTTAAAAAAAAAATAAAAAAAAAAAATTAAATAATACCCTTAAAATCAATTTTATTAACCAAAATATTTAAAAGTCACAAATGACATTCATTCAGACAAACAAACACACAGTGTTTGTGTGTGTGTGTGTGTGTGAGAAAAATACACACTTAGTGGAGAGGTATGAGGAAAATAATAGAGGGGCCAGAGGTGAATGTAAAGCAGGGATACTCCAAGATGGATACCAGGGGTGCTGTCTATTCCCTCCTCTCGGTCCTGCCTGACAATGGGGCTTTAAGCACCCTAATTGTGTGGTGCCCCCATTCCACGTCGGCTCACCCTCTCTGTTCCTGTCTACCTCAATTTATTCCACCACCAGTTACCAAAGGTGCAATAGATACAGCACATAAATACCAGACAAACGTCCACTTATAGATTGAGTTAGGGATTAACAAAATATATTTTTTATCCACTATTGTAGCATTCACATAAAGGTACCGTCACACATAATGAGATCGCTAGCGAGATCGCAGCTGAGTCACGGTTTCTGTGATGCAGTAGCGATCCCGTTATCTGTGACACCTACCAGCGATCAGGCCCCTGCTGTGAGATCTCTAGTCGTTGCAGAATGATCCAGGCCATTTTCTTCAAAGGCTATGTCCTGCTGGGCAGGACACATCGCTGTGTTTGACGCTGTGTGACAGGGTCACAGTGACTGCTGAGATCGTTATACAGGTCGCTACTGCAACCTGTATTGGTCCTGCATCGCTGGTAAGATCTGTCTGTGTGACATCTCACCTGCGACCTCCCAGCGACTTACCTGCGATCCCTATCAGGTCGCACCGTTTTCGGGATCGCTGGTAAGTCGTTGTGTGTGACTGGGCCTTTTTAGACCAAATAAGTCTAGGAACAAATCTCCAATAGATACAGAGTTCCCAGTCTGCAGGAATACAGTCTCAATATATAGATCAGAAACCAAAGTTAATCTGACAAAATTAGATTGTAGATTAGACCAGATATAGATAATCCAGTATCATTAAAGGGGTTATCCGGCTTCTTTTGACTTTTTCTATTATTTACACTATTGGGCTACATTGGGGCAGGTAAGTAGATAGTGAGCACTTACCTGCCCTGCTGTCAGCCCCTGTCCCCCGGCTCAGAGTGGTCATGTGACCGCTCTTGCCGCGATTTTGCTGCTTCCGGTCACTTCATGTCAACATGGGCAGGACCATGTTGACATGCAAATCTGGAACAGCATGTTGCCGCCCTGCTGGGCTGTACAGTGCGTGAGTCTCCGCCCCCTTCCCTGCACCCTCCCACACATTCCCACGCACCCCGTACTCTCCCCACAACCTCCCCCTGCACTGCTGTGGGGTCCGTCACCTGGGGGAGGGGCCTGGCGGCGGCTGCCATGGTGTCAGCGCCAGCACTAGGCCCCCTGCTCAGGATCGCACATTCAAATGTACCGGCATCGCAGATCACAGATGCCGGTACATTTGAAAGCGCTGATGAGAGGGACCACAGCGCTGCTTGTCATCACTGCCCGTGCAGTCTGTGTCTGACAGTTCAGGACAACGGTGACGTCACTACTGTGCTGATATGTCCAGACCAGACAGCGGACGAATGTGCAGGAGCGGCGGGGACCGAGGAGGGGTAAGTATGTATTTCCTACATGTGTTCCCTATGGGGGTAGGGGGTCGGTACAGAGCGCCGTGTGTGTGTGCGTGTGGGGTGCAGAGCCCGATGTGCGCGTGGGGTGCGGAGCCCGATGTGCGTGTGGGGTGCGGAGCCCGATGTGCGTGTGGGGTGCGGAGCCCGATGTGCGTGTGGGGTGCGGAGCCCGATGTGCGTGTGGGGTGCGGAGCCCGATGTGCGTGTGGGGTGCGGAGCCCGATGTGCGTGTGGGGTGCGGAGCCCGATGTGCGTGTGGGGTGCGGAGCCCGATGTGGGGCTGTTATTTGCAATGCTGTAGTAATACCAGGTCAGGTGCTGGGGAAGAATACTGACAGGGAATGGATGTGCAGGGGGCGGGCAGGGGGCAAGGCTGGACACTGGGGAGGGGCTGGACAGTGAGACCGGGCGGTGCCAGCTCTGACTGAGGTTTTGCACAGGAAGTGGTCAGTTTGCTGGAGCTGAATGTAAACAGAACGCTGCAGAGAATAAAGGGTGAATTCAAGAGGAAGAAAAGTTAGAAAACAAAAAATAACAATGTAGGGGTGTTTTATATGACAAGACAGCACAGATTAGTTTACCAAAAATTTTTGAGTTTGTGTCGGACAACCCCTTTAACATACAGATGATTATTATGAAACAGTCACTGGTATGTGAAAACCACCCTACTGTTTGTTGGTAGTCCTCCAGGGCTACAGTGGTTTCAATGGTTAAGTATCCCAGATCTCTTAATCTTCATATGTAGATAACATGTCTGGTACAAAAATCTTTTCCCTACTCGTTTCCCCCCACTTATCACTTGGGGTTCATCAGGGGATTAGATCATGGCAGCTGGGAGCTACCATATTGCTAAGCGATATGGTATCTACCTGCTGCACCCAGGCTAATAAATCCTTTTGGGACACAGTAAAACGGACGTACGGGATCCCTCGGGTGGCTATCTGGACAACTGGGAAGGCGATTCAGAGAGGGTGAGCCGACGTGGAATGGGGAGAAACCTGAAATAATATAGTAACCTACGATGTCACACAATCCAGTATAGGTAATTCCAGGTAGGAGAGGCTATTGTGAGGCCTCCATTTAAAAGACCCCAATGTACATGAAAAGCTGGGGCCATATACATGTGTGCAAAATATGAAACAGAGTTTGCCTAGAAAGTAATGTCGAAATGTTACAGGTCTTCACATCTATAAATGGCAGCATATTGGCACAGAGTAATTAATACAACTTCTCTACTGTCAAAATAAAAAATAAGCTACAGACCACACCTATAAGAAACCACAAGGGCTCCTTTCCAAATCACGTATAACCAGGTTATGAGCAGTATGGGTGACAGGCTACAGAATGTCGGAGACGAGTTCCTGGACACAAATCCATAAAGTGCATTTACAGCTAAAATGCAGCTCTATTTGTCATTTGTTGAGGTTCATTAAAAATTAATACTGAGTGCCACATTGCTGCCTCCGAGCGGAAGCACTGTCCACCAGCTCCCATCATGACGTCCTTAAGTTAAGACTTTGAGTAGACAAACTGCATTTAACCCAAAATAAAAAAAGCCACGAGAACAGAAAATATAAAACAAGCATCAAAGCGTAAAGCCTCTAAAGATCAGCACTGCTACATCCTAAACTGGGCTATATCGGACGTAAAATCTGCGACATATCCACCATAGAGCAAAGAACGCTCCGAGTGTCGTCATTGTAAGTTTTATTACCAGTTTCATCAGTGATTTTTTTTTTTTAGGACAATAAAAAAAACAAAAAAAAAACTTTGCAAAGCTTCTGTCATCCTTTGCAAGGCTAATGACAACCGGTACGATGGTGTGTACTGCCAATGACTTTCATGGACCCATAGAGTTATACTGTTAATTTTGATCCAGGACGTGGATAAAAAAAATGGATATATCTCAATGACTTTTTTGCAAACCTACAGAATACAAAACCTGGACAAGCTGATCAAGACAGATATCTGAATAAGGCTGTAGGGAATGTGCCCACGTAGCAGAATTGTGTGCAGATTTTCTGCACAGAAAACTGCATCTTTTAGCAGGAAAAAAAAACCCACGTTTTTTATCGCGTACTCTCGGGGGGTTTTTCAAACTTTTTCAACGTTCTGGCGATCACAGTGATTTTTGTGCTGTACCCCTGCGATCACCGCTGCGTCTCCAGCTGATGTTACAGCTGAGACCCAGCTCTCACTGTCCGGGGTGGTGCCTGCACCGCACCCAGCAGTTTAACTCTCTAAATGCTGCGATCAATCGTGATTGCAGCATTCAGGAGGCAGGGAGAGGAATTGCTTACCTCTACCTGGTGATTGGGTTCCTGTAATGTGATCATGAAAACCCAACTGTTGCCATGGCAATCCTGGGTTGTCACTATGATAACCCTGGGTTACTAAGCTACAGATCGCCTCACACACCATGGCAGATGCATGGTGTGTAAGGTGAAGGGTCAGTGCTGCAAGTGTAGAACTGACAGATATAATCCACAGCAGTGATCGTGACCAAGCACTGCAATGGATTATATCAGGTGCACCGAAAAACGCAGTAAGGCCGGCTTCTCACTTGCGAGTTTCTCGCAGTAGTGCAATGCGAGAAAATCTCGCATTGGAATCGGACACATGTTAGTGAATGATTCAGCTCACATTAGCGATTTTTCTCAGTCCAAATCGGACTAAGAAAAAAAAAAAAAAAAAAAAAAAAAAAAAAAAAAAAAAAATCGCAGCATGCTGCTTTTGCGAGTTTCTCACACCATTTTTCTCAATGATTTCCTATGGAAGCGTGTTTAAAGAAGGATCACACACGCGCACCAGCGTTCCAATTTGCGAGTGTGGCAGTAACTTCGCTCATTCATTATTCAACAGATGAATGTGACATCACATTTCCAAAGGTTAATTATCTGACACGTGTAATCGAATTAATTTTGTTAAGATGTTGCAGGAAACATGCATCTCAATCGCATCACACACGCGAGTCAAAACATTAAATTATTCAAAACAAGCATCGCACTTGCGTTGCACTCTGACCTAACGTGAACTAAAATCAGCCGAGTTTTTTCCAGCCTAGTCGGACCGATTTTACACTCATAGGTGTAAGCCTAAGAATTGACATGCTGCTGATTTTTTACTGCACCAAAATCTGCAAGGAAAAACTCTGCAACATGTGCTCAACAATTCAGCATTCTCAGACTTTGCTGGGATACATTTCTCCTTGCAGTATTGATTAAAATTGACAAGAATGAAAAAAACGTGATAGAAACGCAGCGTGTGCACACAGCCTTATAGTGCCAGTCAATATGGATCAGAATAACAGCTACCAGCATTATTTACTATTGTAATGAGTAGTAGTGAAATAATATGCAATATAAACAACTTTGCTCTTATATTCACAACACACTAAACAAATATCAAAAACTAACTAAACTAAGACCATAGTATGTAGACAGGAGTAAGGTAGCTCAGCTGTCGTGTTGTTGGTGCTCAGGAGAAAATATGAGTAATTGCAGTAACAGACTCCGGCAGACATTCTCCTTTTTGTGCAAAAGACCTGGGTGCTGGAGATTATTGTTACTGTACTCACACTAAGATCACATTCAGTTCCACATGTTTGCACACAGCCTGGAAAATACAGCAGTCCCCAATCACTCTTACCATGAGAGCCACATTCAGCGCCCCTACCCTCATAGTACAGACCACAGACCCTGGTATAAAGACAACCAAAGCTGGGGAGTTTTCATAGCCATGTGCTAGACCTGATGCTAATGCACAAAGCTGGCAGAGAGCCGTAAGCCACACATCATGGGCCCGCGAGCCGCAGGTTGGGGACCCCTGCCCTAAATCTAAAATAACAGACCTACAGATGACAAAGCTGCTGAATATAACGGTATGTGCAAGAGAAAACCAAGAGCCTGCGTCACTAAAGCCTGCTCATCAATATTTCAGCGTCATCTGCAGTGACCATGCATTTTTCCATAAGACTGTAAAGGTTTGTCCTCCGAGAAGCCATCAATAATTTACCCTGCAGGCAGTGTCTGGCATATAGGACCATATGTTGCACGGTGACTTGTTCTCCGAAGCACAAGTGTTATTGTATATTAGGTCCTTATATAGCGATCACCATAATAAAACTGAGTGACATGGCCTTACATCGCCTAAAAGCGTGCATCTCGCAGGAACTGAAAGAATGTACTGAAAGCTGACACCATTTTCCTTCCCTGGAGAAATTTCCATGTAAGCGTTATCCACATAAGGTGGAGCAAGAGAACATCTAAATTCGCTAATATGACTCTGCGGCTGTATTCAGGCTATTTCCGTAGGACGCTGACTTCTTGGGCAACTTACTGCCGTGTACTGGTTTATAAACCACAGGAAACAGATCAGGAAATGCAGTGTCAAGACATACAGCAAGCCTCAGTGCTGATCTATCCCATGCTACACAGTGCCCCGATATTCAACGCATCGACACTGCTGCGGAACACAGGCACGTATGCCATAGCTAAGGCATGGACACAATAGTTCACTTAATCTGACCATTTTCCTTTTTTTGCTCATTTAAAAATGTAAAAGATGAAAAAATACAGAAGCTGTGTGGCATGGTGCATTGTCCTGCTGGAAAGACCAGTCCTCAGAGTTGGAGAACATTGCCTGAGCAGAAGGAAGCAACTGTTTCCCAGGATAACCTTGTATGCGGCTTGATTCATACGTCATTCGCAAAGTTTCATCTGATGGGGTCATATTGATCATAGGGTTCCACTAGGTTTTTTGTTTTTTTTCATGGTACCAGAAAAGAGTATCTGTGACCCTTTTGAGCTATTAATATGAGCATAGAGGGTATATAGAGCTAAAACTAGCCATGCCTGTATGCCCCCGGGATGATGGATTCTGTAAAATTCATCTTTTATCGCTTTGCTCCTCCATGCTATAGGGGGTGCGCTGCCTGGAAGATAAGACTGCTTCCGAACTTCATTAGACAAGATTTCTCCTTCCCTTCAGTGTGCCTTTGACATCAGGTGCGTGGCCAGAATTCTTGCACCTTTCTGCCCTCCGTCTCTCCTCTGCACTGTTCTGTGGCTTCTAATACGGTATTGAAGACTCCGGCGCGGTATTTCCAGCCGCTCACCTGACATCAAAGGCACACTGAAAATAAGGGGAGGAGAACTCCTGTGTAATGAGGATCGGAGGCAGTCTTATCTCCCGGGCAATGCACACCCCATAGCCTGGAAGACCAAAGTGCTAAGAGGGGACTCTTACAGACCAAGCCAACATACAGGTCTGGCTAATTTCAGCTGTATACAACCTGTATACCCATTTTAATAACCAAAAAGCCCAAAAAGGGTGACAGATTCCCTTTAAATTTGCCATACTGTCCAAAACATATGAGCCTTTTTACCTAGTGCTAATTTTTATGGTCTTTAAAGGAGGGTGGGGTCTCAGGATTCTGTGGGAGAGGGTCTCTCAGCTACTTTCACGTATTATCCAATGAGCCATGCCCCCTTGTAAAGGCCACTAAAATAGCACTGAATTGTCAGGCCCCTATCTCTACAGCCGTATGGCAGATTTAAATAAAAAAAAGTGTATACTACTAACACTGGCGGCTTCTGACCTGGTGACGGCTGCTGCTCTATATACATGAGCACGATTCTCAGACACTTCAGCCCCGACCAACCTTAAGACACAAGTGCAGCTATCAGAGGCCAGAAGACAATGACGAGCATCATAATCCCTTCATTTTAGGGATTTCAGTGATCAAATCCACACAGATGATACAGTTATGTCACTAAAATGAGCATAAGCTCGGGTACAGCTCATTTACCAGTAAGGCTGGTTTCACACTACGTCTTTTTAACATCCGTTGAAAACGTTATTTTAACGGAAGTACGGATCCTGTGCAAATCCGTTTTCACTTCAATGCATTTTCAATGGACTCGCGTCCACCTCCGTTCGCATGCGTTTGCGTCCGTTAGACGCAGGATCCGTCCTTTTGCGTTATTTTAACATGTTTCAAAAACGCAACATGTAGCGTTTTTTTGCTTTGTCAAAATAACGCATCTCACAGGATCCTTCACATTGCGCCGCGAGCTGCAATGCATTTCAATGAGTGCTGGATCCTGCCTAGCAGAATGCGTTCAGTTGCGTTGTAACAGGATCCTGCTTTTGTACTGAGCATGCCCAGAAAGTACTGAGCATGCC
Source organism: Anomaloglossus baeobatrachus (assembly GCF_048569485.1). Classification (NCBI taxonomy): domain Eukaryota; kingdom Metazoa; phylum Chordata; class Amphibia; order Anura; family Aromobatidae; genus Anomaloglossus; species Anomaloglossus baeobatrachus. The sequence goes on from NC_134356.1 coordinate 364,641,467, forward strand.
CAGAACCAGTCTCCAGTGATCTGTCTCTCCTCCTCCTCCCTCCCTCACCCCCTCTCTCTCTATCTCTGTCTTTCCCCCTTCCTCCCTCTCCCCCACCTGAGAGCTGTGGACACTCGTAACCAAGGTAAATATCGCGTAACCACTTATCTTAGTTACCCGATGTTTACGTTGGTTACGTGTGCAGGGAGCCCTGCTCCTAGCAGCTGCAGACACTCGTAACCAAGATAAATATCGGGTATCCAAGGCCGATGTTTACCTTGGTTACCAGCGTCTGCAGCTGTCAGAAGCCTCCTCCCAGTCTAGCTCCCCTCACTCCCGATCACATGACTCCAATGCCCGCCCCTAAACATCCAGTGCAGGATCCTGCAAAATAACATATGCGTTTGCATACGTTATTTGCTGTAAAAGCAGGATCCGTACTTCCGCTAAAAAAACGTTTTCAGCGGATGTTAAAAAGACGTAGTGTGAAACTAGCCTAAGTGGGAAAGCTATCTAAACGGATTATAGAGCCATTCTGACAAGCCTTACAAAAGTAAGTACACCAGGTCTAATAGCCCACTTTATAAATGACAGTTTGCATGGTGAAGTCAGGTGACAAACCTTAACCCCTGACATCCACAGGCCGCCTTAAAGCAGCACTCTAGCATTTTAATTTTATTGCACAACTGTAGTGGTGCTTTAAATGGAAGTCGCTACCCCCGGCGTCTCACCTGCCACCCTCATCCCTTTCCAGCAGTGCTCTGGTCGGTCTCCTGTGATTTATGAGCTACCGGCTGCTGCAGTGTTTTCATGGAGCATGCCAGAGATTACAAGTCTATGAGAGCCTCTTTCTGGCTCTCAGAGTTGCATTTAGAGTTTGTGATGCAAATCCAGACTTCCAGCCAGTGAGACGTTTGAGAAGTTAGGGGCACTAGATGGAGCCGTGAGACCAGACCAGTGCCGAAAAAAAGAGGAAGACGAGGGCAGGTGAGTATAATATCAGGGCAGGGGGCTTACATTTAAAGCACCACTCCAGCACTGAAAAGAAAAAAAAAAAATCTGGAGTGTTGCTTTAACCTTCATTCACACATGTTACTTTCACATGCAGGATTAGGATTAGTGCACTTTTTATGGGTCTTTTCACATCTGATTGCAGACCAAACTTGCTCCTTCATATATGCAGCTGTACAGATTGCACCAATGATATGTCCGCCAGTCACCAAGTGTACAACTGTGTGCTTCCAGCTGTGACTGTGCTGTCACCTGCCTATGGTATGCACTAGACAGGCAACTCCCCAAGGCACCGAGCATGAAATATAGTCAAAATACCTAAGCTTATTTGAACCCAGAGAAGACAAAGTAGCTAACATTTCAGTGCACATCCCATACAGTACTTGATGATATAAGACCTCAGTATACAGTGGATAGAAAAAAAGTCTACACACCCCTGTCAGAAAGACATGTTTTAGACATATAAAAAAAGAATTATACCAAGAAGAATCATTTCAGAACTATTTTCCCCTATAATGTCACCCATAATCTGTAGAAATCCAGTGAAAAAAACACATCATTATCAAGTGCACACTGGTCTTAGTGCAATGCCAGAAATTTTGCACATTGCACTCGTCTAAGGCTAGGTTCACATTTCCGTTGTTTTACATCAGTCACATGCGTTGCTTGACGCTTGTGACTGATGCGTTGTACAACGGATGACAAGAATTAGAATTCATTGTCAGACTCCGTTATAAAAGAGAGAAAGATCAGCTGATCGTTTGGCCGCTAAAAATGTGTGCAGGGGTCAGGGGGCAGAGTGCGGGGTGGGTGGAGCCATGGCGCTGAGGACGTCAGTGCCGGTGACTGCATGGCTTGGGACAGGTGAGTGTGTGTGTGCACATGCGGAGTGCGGGAGGGGGCGAGGCCGAGCGGGAAGTGCCGGACTCCCTGCACACGTAGCCAGGATAAATATCGGGTAACTAAGCAAAGCCCTTTGCTTGGTTACCCGATATTTACCTTGGTTACATGTGCAGGAACCAGAGAGAGCATGCGCAGCGAAATCCTACGGATTTGCGCTGCTCAAAAAACGTTACAAGCTGCGTTCCTTCTGCCCGGCGGTCAGTCATTCCACGACTGATCAGTCTGGTGGAGGATGCAACGCAGCATCATCAGTCACAATCCGCCGCTCATACAAGTCTATGGGAACAACAGAATCTGCCAAACGGATTCCATTGTTTACCAGAGCAGCAGATTGTGACTGATAGAAATTGACGGAAATGTGAACCTAGCCCAATTCATACGCCAGTGTGACTCCAGCCTTATTCATATCTCTGGCCTATAGGGTCAGGTTGAAGATAGAAGCCTTTTATTACACTGAAAAACATCCAAGCCCCACTAAATTTTGCCAAATCCATTCAGGAAAATGTTTTATGGTCTGATGAGATTAAAGTTGAACTTTTTGGCCATAATTCCAAAATTTACATTCGACACTAAACTAACACAAATAGCACCAAAAAAAAAAAACACCATACCCACAGTGAAGCATAGCAGAGGCAGCATTATGCTTAGGGTTTGTTTTCCAGCAGGGAAATTGGAAGGAATTGTTAACAGCTACAAATATCAGTCAGTTTTGAAACAAAACCTTCAGTCCTCAGGTGAAGCTTTAAGTTTACTTTTTAGCACAACGACCCAAAACGTACCTCAAAAAAAAAAAAAATGGCTGTCAGTAATTCAAAGTTGTGGAACGGCCTATCCAGAGTCCAAAACTGAATCCAACTGAAAATCTGTGGGTGACCTGCAGAGGTCTGTACAATGGAGGTGCCCTCACATCTGACAGATCTACTGCAAAAAAAAGTGGGCAAAGATTGCCAATTCTAGATGTGCCATGCTGGTACCCTATTACCCAAAAAGACTGAATGTTGTCAGAAATTTAACAACTACTATAACAAAGTATTAGTTTAGAGGGTGTGCATACTTATGCAACAACATTATTTTAGTTCACTATTTTTCTTTTTTAAACCCAAAAAAACTTGTTTTCTATTGCATTGTGCAGATTATAGGCGACATTAAAGATGGTAAAAGCTCTGAAATTATTCTTATTGGTATGATATTTCACGTGACAAACAATTAACAGGGGTGTGTAGACTTCTTATATCCACTGTCTATGCTAAGCAGGACATGATGCTGTATGGCAGCAGGAGAGATCATAGGGGTGACAGATTTTGCACTTAGCCAGAAAAACAATGCATTTTACAGATGTTAATTTAGTGTCATCTGCCCCTCACTACACAAAGGCACAGATCACACAAGGAGGACAGGCATAGATGGGGCGAGGGGACACCCCGGTGAGGGGCAGGCGTGCACGGGCACCCCTGAGAGGGGAGGCGCATACAGGCACTCTGATGAGGGAAAGACACCCCGGTGAGGGGCAGCAATATACGGGCACCTCAGGGAGGAAAGACATGTACTGTACAGCACACCCTTCCCCCCAGTGGAGAAGCAGCTGTGTACGGGCACCCCGGTGAGGGGTAGACACCCCATTAAGGGGCAGACACGTACAGGCACCCCAGTGAGGGGCAGATGCGTACAGGCACCCCAGTGAGGGGCAGATGCGTACAGGCACCCCAGTGAGGGGCAGATGCATGCAGGCACCCCAGTGAGGGGCAGATGCATGCAGGCACCCGAGTCAGGGGCAGGCATCCTGTGGAGGACAGGCACCCCAGCGAGGGGCAGGCACATACGGCACCCCAGCGAGGGGCAGGCACATACGGCACCCCAGCGAGGGGCAGGCACATACGGCACCCCAGCGAGGGGCAGGCACATACGGCACCCCAGCGAGGGGCAGGCACCCTGGTGAGGACGGGCAGGTACACTAGTGAGGGGCAGGCACACTGGGGAGGACAGGCACATACGGCACCCCAGCAAGGGGCAGGCACCCTGGTGAGGACGGGCAGGTACACTAGTGAGGGGCAGGCACCCTGGGGAGGACAGGCACATACGGCACCTCAGTGAGGGGCAGGCACCCTGGGGAGGACAGGCACATACGGCACCCCACTGAGGGGCAGGCACCCTGGGGTGGACAGGCACATACGGCACCTCAGTGAGGGGCAGGCACCCTGGAGAGGACAGGCACATACGGCACCCCACTGAGGGGCAGGCACCCTGGGGTGGACAGGCACATACGGCACCTCAGTGAGGGGCAGGCACCCTGGAGAGGACAGGCACATACGGCACCCCACTGAGGGGCAGGCACCCTGGAGAGGACAGGCACATACGGCACCCCACTGAGGGGCAGGCACCCTGGAGAGGACAGGCACATACGGCACCCCACTGAGGGGCAGGCACCCTGGGGTGGACAGGCACATACGGCACCCCACTGAGGGGCAGGCACCCTGGGGTGGACAGGCACATACGGCACCTCAGTGAGGGGCAGGCACCCTGGGGTGGACAGGCACATACGGCACCCCACTGAGGGGCAGGCACCCTGGGGTGGACAGGCACATACGGCACCCCAGTGAGGGACAGGCACATGCCCATCTATGTAGTCGGCTTTGTGGGCCCCTGACCAGCTCCCTACACAGATGAATGGGCCCCGCACAGGTGCAGGCTCAGGGGCCGCACATCCGCCGCTCGGCAGTGTGGGCCTGACAGGTGCAGCTGCACGGAGGAGCCCGGCTCAGGGACACCGGCCTGCTCAGGTGGCCGCTCATCCCGCTCCCTGCCCGGCACAATGCTCCGCAGCACAGGTGCAGCCCCAGGAGGTCACAGCTCAGAGACACTCCGCGCACACAACCCCCAACACGTACCGGAGGGCGACCCGCACCGAGCTTTCATCCTGCGTGGCCGACATGGCGCGCTGTGCGGACGGTCACAGGTCTCTCTTGTCACCCCCAGCGGCTGCCATCTAACGCCACCTCCGAGACCCGGGACATTGGTGATGAGAGCCGGGAGAGGGAGGCGGAGCTACCGGGGGGACAGGACAGAGCTCAGACACACACAGCGGCGCCCCCTGCTGTGCGCCTGCGACCCGCCCCGTGACGTCAGCAGCACTGGCTCCGACAGCTCGTACTGGAGACTGCAGTCTGTACCGGTGACGTCATAGGCCTGTCCTTCACACCGGCTGCTCCTGTGTGCTGCGAATGTGACGTCACATAATGTACAAATGACTAGAGGCACGCGCGCAATGCTACCACAGGCGCTCGTAAAGTGGCCCCTCCCACCCAGCTGCCAGTTGGTGCCGCCCCTTTTTCTCAGGGCTTCCAGCTGTAGTTGTTCCACCTGGCGGCCCCCTGCTGAGGAGTCTGCGCCTGTTACTGCACAGAGGGGCAGGGGGTTATTGGGGAAGCAAGGAGCAGGAGTGAAGCTGGTCATGTCCTGGGCATGATGGAGGGGCATGGCACACAGTTACACAGAGGCACGCAGGGGCTAGCTAAGGGTTCAGCTCAGGGGGGTGAAACATCTGAGTGGGCCCCTAACCAGGTAACCATGATAACTACGGTGGCGCAGACTAATGTGGGTATAGTGGAACCTCAGCAGATGACACTGATATATGGTGACCATATAGTGGTAAATATCAGTCCTGCAGCACATACAAGAGGTTTCAGTGTAGTAATAGCTGGTGGCTTACAGCTGACGTTCTTTCGGATGGAAAAGTTCACCTTTTCCATCTGGCCCAGACCGACATGACAACTTCTTCCAGCCACGATTCATCTGCAGAGATTACAACAAAGACACATTTGACTTCCCACATTTCCTGTCTGTCTCCATCTAATCCCAACTTGCACAAACTCCTCATCCTCCTGATACCCCAATACTGTACTGTGCTGTGCTGCTGCTGTTGCTGTTGCATGTGTCCCTATTACTGCACCTGCTGTGGCGTACAAAAACCGTGCCCCTCTTACTGCCCCACATAATAATGCCACCACTGTGCCCCCCATATACTAATGCCCCCACTGTGCCCCCCACATACTAATGCCCCCACTTTGCCCCCACATGGTAATAATGCCCCCACTGTGCCCCCACATAGTAATGCCACCACTGTGCCCCCAAATGGTAATAATGCCCCCACATACTAATGCCCCCACATAATGCCACCACTGTGCCCTTTACATAATAAAATGCCTCCTTTGGGCCCTCTAGATGGTAGAATTGCCCCTAAAAAATATTAATGCCCTGTATAAATGCCCTAGAAAAGTACCCACATTTTGCTCCCAGAAAGTAATAATGCCCCCTGTGTGCCTGTGACGGTCACAATACCCTGAGTGTCTCTATAACAATAATGGTTCTTAAGTGTCCGCTTAACATTTAATAATGTCCCTCCCATGTATAACTGGTCTATACACAGTATGAAGCCCCTATACCTCCCCTATACATAGTATGATGTTCCCATAGCTCCTCCTATACACAGTATGATGGGCCTACAGCTCTCCCAAAACAATGGTCCACACACTGTATAATGGCCACCACAGTAGCTGACAAACTAATTGTCCCATATTGTATAATGGCTTTGTCGCGGGCGGAGGAGGGGACGCTGCGCTCTCCCACTGCTCGAGTCCGGCCGCCGCTGCTCTGCGGCTGCTGCTGCTCGGTGGCTCGAGCGATGTGCCGGATCCCGGGAACTCGAGCGGCATTCCTCGCCCGTGAGTGAAAAGGGGGATTGGTTTTGGGGATTTATTGTCCGTGACGCCACCCACGGTTGTGGTGATTGTGTGGACACCACCGCTGCTCTGTATGGGGATCCCGGGAGCAGTGACAGGGAGCAGCTTTGTTGTTATTTCTCCCCTCCGTGGGTAGGGGGTTGATTGCCCCGGGGCCCGGTGATGGGGTAGGGATGGATGGCAGGCCGGGTGCGGTGCCGTACGGCACGGTGGTACTCACTCAGCCTGAGACGTTGACACAGTTCTTGGTAAAACACACGGATGGAAAGACGGTTCCCACGGACGGCTGCTGTTGCTTTTCCCCGGTAGTTAACGGTGACTGTCTCTTTCCCTGCACCTGAGTTCAATGTTGGTAGCGATGGGTTCCCACCGGTAACCCGCTCCCCAACTTGGATATGGGCCGGAGGAGCCCCTCTTTGCCCGCAGGCGCTGGGCCTGAGAAACTGGTGCCTTGGCGGTGGCGGTGTCTCTCTTATACGGTTGGACTGTTGCCTTCAATCGGGACTTAGTTGTTTGGAGACCCGGAGGTCCCCTTCACTGACGGATTTGGCAAATTCACGGCGACTCCAAGCCTTGCCGGGATCCGAAAGGCCCCTGCCAATGGTGCTGGCTTCTCCTTGTGTACCGGTCCGGTACCGCCGGGCCACCACCCGTCCACGGTCCTTACGGCACCTCCGATAGGCCACTCCTGCAGACGGTCACCGCCGTCTGCTAACCTTGCTGTCTCTGTCCGGGGCACACACCCGGACCAACTTCAGGCTCTGTTCCTGTCACTTTTCTCCTCATACTTGCTGCTTTATCACTCAACTCTAACTTCAACTTCAACTTCCACTCTCTATCTGCCTGTTTTTCCCGCCTCCAGGACTGTGAACTCCTTGGTGGGCGGGGCCAACCGCCTGGCCCACCCCCTGGTGTGGACATCAGCCCCTGGAGGAAGGCAACAAGGATTTCAGGTCTAGCTTAGGTATACCTAACCGGGGTGTAGGGTGTGGTGATGTCATTACCTGTGACCCCTGGCTTGCCCAGGGCGTCACATTCCCCCTTAGCAAAATGCAGACCGTCCGCGGGCTGCCCGTCCAACACCGGTTTTATTTTTCTGAAAAAAGATAAGAAAACAATACAAGTATAGTAACATCATCCCACAACGGGAGGCACTTTTCTTAAACGTTGCAAAACGGTTTTAACGGTTACGGCTTCCGCTCTCACCCACCCAAGTAACCTGGCCCTGATGCTGCCCCTAAGAAACAGGCAGCACCCCTTGACCCCAGTCCTGCACCAAGTTACTCGAGCGGGATCTGTCCTTTCCAGGGGACCCACGTCCATGAGGAGCCCCTGGAACCCCCAGAGGGTAGCCACCGGTTCCGGTGGTGGCTGGGCCCCAGCCTGCTCCACTGCGGGCCCTCCCTCCAACCTGCCTCTCCGGAGGCGGTAACGGTGAAGCCATAACAAAACATTATTTAAAAGCCACTAACGTTTGTGGTTGCCCTGCAAGTTCACGGGCTTGTCCGTAAGGTATCCCTTACGCAACCTCAGACGGTCCCCACGGGGACAACGGTGCCGGCAACAACCGGTTAAATCAGCAGTGTAGACAATCAGGTTAACTTCGGTTGATCACTCATTTTCCTTTTTAAACTTTAAACACACATGGATGGTCCCAACGGGGACTGTGACAACGGTGCTCCGCTGCCTTTACTCTGAAGGCCACTTTACACACAGAGATAAATCTGCGACAGATGTGTGGTTGCAATGAAATTGTGGACAATCAGTGCCAGGTTTGTGGCTGTGTACAAATGGAACAATATGTCCATGATTTCACTGCAACCACAGATCTGTCAAAGATTTATCTCTGCGTGTAAAGTGGCCTTGACTCTTCTGTGTCTGCTGGGTTCTCTGCCACCAGCATATCAAACATGCAGTGACAGGCTTGCTGTGATATGGGCGCCCGGTATCCATTCCCACCATTACGCGCGGTGTAATAAACTACCGGTTCCCCCACATAGCGGAGACGCTCACTTGCCTCCTCACCTTCAGGGGTGAGTTCAGCACCAGAGCCGGCGTCGCTGGAGTCACCATCACTTGCATCTGCGTCAGGCGGGTTGCCGCCAGCTGCTGCAGCCTCCTGGTCTCCAGCATCCTGCACATCAGATCCTTCCGCAGTAGCACGGGGCAGCGGGTCAGGCGAGTTTACACTGAGGCGTCCCATAAGTAACGGCAAGGGTGATGCATAGGTCGAGACTAGGCCGGGTCCCTCAGCCGCAGCGGCCGGTCCTGGTAGGACATAGGGACGTGGGTCACCAGTCGACTCTGTTACATCTGTTCCCCTCCCGTACATCGGGGCAGTTGCAATCAGCATCTCCACCTCGTTGGTCCACTGCTCCATCATCCGGAAGATCTGATCCTGTTGCCGTTGGTGGAACGCAATCACCCGGGCCTTCATCCATGCCACGGTCCCGGGTTAGGGGGCTGGCGCAATCACTGCCGGGACTCCTGGCACATTTTTGTTAAGGGGCCGCGGTCCTAGCGGTTCCCCCGGGAGTAATTCAGGGACGTCTTGGGCGTCTGCAGCCGGTTGGTCCGCCTGGGCGGATTGGCAGGGTATCGCTACTGGTTGGGCAGGTAGCGGGCCTGGTGGCGGAGCGGCAGCAGCTAACACGGGTAGCGGGGAGAAAGGCAGGGTGAGCAGAGGCAGGCCGGGCTCCTCAGCTTCAATGGCCGATCCCTCGGGAATACAGGGGCGTGGGTCTCTTACCCGCTCCTCCAAATCCTCTTCCACCTCGCGTCTCCGCATAGCAGCCACTACGTCCGCCATGTCGGTCTCCCACTCCTCTAGGAGGAGCTGCATATGGGCTTGCAGACGGTTATTCAACGGGGCAGTCCGGTCTCTCAGCCACATCGCCGTGCCGGGTGCGGGAGCGTCCTCGTTGGTGGTCGGACTGTGCATCTTTGCAATCGAGCCTTCCAGGAACCCAGTATTGCTGCAGAGTCCTGGCGTCTCTGCTTTTATAGCCGCGGCTACATGCGACCAGTCGCCATTTCGTCCTCCTTAGCCTTTTTCCGGCTCCTCCTCTATCGGGGCGGGATTTTGGCCTTCGCGCCTCCACTACTCGAGGGGATGCTCGAGCGGGAACTTTTCGCGCCAAAGATGGCGGCTTCTGAAATTTTCCGGCCGGACACCTCCGGCGGTAACAAGGCGCACCTCTACCCAACGGCAGAGCGGTAAGATCCTGTTCGTGACGCCAAGTTGTCGCGGGCGGAGGAGGGGACGCTGCGCTCTCCCACTGCTCGGGTCCGGCCGCCGCTGCTCTGCGGCTGATGCTCCGTGGCTCGAGCGATGTGCCGGATCCCAGGGACTCGAGCGGCGTTCCTCGCCCATGAGTGAAAAGGGGGATTGGTTTTGGGGATTTATTGTCCGTGACGCCACCCACGGTTGTGGTGATTGTGTGGACACCACCGCTGCTCTGTATGGGGATCCCGGGAGCGGTGACAGGGAGCAGCTTTGTTGTTATTTCTCCCCTCCGTGGGTAGGGGGTTGATTGCCCCGGGGTCCTGTGATGGGGTAGGGATGGATGGCAGGCCGGGTGCGGGGCCTGGTGAGGTGCAGGGTCGCGGGGGCAGCGCTGTGCCGTATGGCACGGTGGTACTCACTCAGCCTGAGACGTTGACACAGTTCTTGGTAAAACACACGGCTGGAAAGACGGTTCCCACGGACGACTGCTGTTGCTTTTTCCCGGTAGTTAACGGTGACTGTCTCTTTCCCTGCACCTGAGTTCAATGTTGGTAGCGATGGGTTCCCACCGGTAACCCGCTCCCCGACTTGGATATGGGCCGGAGGAGCCCCTCTTTGCCCGCAGGCGCTGGGCCTGAGAAACTGGTGCCTTGGCGGTGGCGGTGTCTCTCTTATACGGTTGGACTGTTGCCTTCAATCGGGACTTAGTTGTTTGGAGACCCGGAGGTCCCCTTCACTGACGGATTTGGCAAATTCATGGCGACTCCAAGCCTTGCCGGCATCCGAAAGGCCCCTGCCAATGGTGCTGGCTTCTCCTTGTGTACCGGTCCGGTACCGCCGGGCCACCACCCGTCCACGGTCCTTACGGCACCTCCGATAGGCCACTCCTGCAGACGGTCACCGCCGTCTGCTAACCTTGCTGTCTCTGTCAGGGGCACACCCCGGACCAACTTCAGGCTCTGTTTCTGTCACTTTTCTCCTCACACTTGCTCCTTTACCACTCAACTCTAACTTCAACTTCAACTTCCACTCTCTATCTGCCTGTTTTTCCCGCCTCCAGGACTGTGAACTCCTTGGTGGGCGGGGCCAACCGCCTGGCCCACCCCCTGGTGTGGACATCAGCCCCTGGAGGAAGGCAACAAGGATTTCAGGTCTAGCTTAGGTGTACCTAACCGGGGTGTAGGGTGTGGTGATGTCATTATCTGTGACCCCTGGCTTGCCCAGGGCGTCACAGCTTCAATAGTAGCCCCCATACTGTATGAGGGCCCCCAAAGTAGTCCCCACAGTATATGTGTGGCGCCCCTGACCTGGACAGGCACCACTGAGTATTGCACCCATGCTGGGGCAGTGTTTCCAGGTAATTCCAAAGGCTAGAAAGAGGTGTTTACGCACAGATACATAGCAACCAGGTCTCCCACACCATTAGATGGGACCCTTGGGCAGTCCCTGAAGGGGTCTGGCCTTCAATTCTTATCAAGGGGTGTAGTGTAAAGGCTGGGAGCTAAGCTACAGAGGCTGTCAGGAAAGATGGGGAGTGAGCCAGTCTGGTAGCAGTTAGTGTGGTTGCTAGGAGACGCAGGCGCGCGCTCACACTAGGGAGACCATGCACGTGAAGTAGCCATTAGCGGGGGAGAACGGTTACCAGTGAGTCAGTCATAAAGACACCTGAAGAGAGGCGGTCGGGTACGGGGACTGCTGGTGACTAGGCATGCACGAGGAACAGGTCCCTAGAGTAGACGTCCATTTATTGATCTGCTAAACCTGTCGGTGAGGGGACAAGAGGTACCTCACCAACCATACAGAGTCCGAGCCTCAGCAGCAACACGGGGACCCGTAAGGAGACAGAGCCAGAAGCCATCTCACCTAGTCCACGTTGCCGTCAAACGGGCCAAAAAGGGGAGAAAAGGCAGTAGCGACTTTCCTGGATAGACCCCACGGTACTTCAAGTCAGGTGTTATCCAAAACAAAAAGTGCTAGGAAGGCGAGTTAATGGTTACCCTCAGACGGCTTGAAGGAGTTCCTGGTTCCACATGGTTTATCTCAGCATTGCCCGGGTACCTCACAAAACCATCTAAAAGGGAGAAAAGATCAGTTGAAAGACATTTTGGACTGAGACTGAGTTGTTCTGGGACCTGTTGTTCTACACACCCGAGCCCCTGGGACCAGCCTCACTCACGGGAGGCCACACCATTCGACTGCAGACTCCATCAGCCCCAGATGCTCATTAAACCTGCAGTGGCGGTCACCCTTAACCCTGACCGCAAACCGTGAGTGGCGTCACGATTATAATAAAAACAAACTTACCTGTTGCCAAATATATTCCCAAAAGAAGACCCTGTGGCGTCCCTGAAGGGAGAATGATGTCCCTGGGGTGACTACTGCAGGTGGGCTTCACATTTGGTGTCACGAACAGGATCAAGGACTAGACCTGTTTACACGGGTAACAGTGCGCCTTAGTGGTCCGATCGAAAAATTTGAACCGCCGCCATTTTGTTGCCATTAAAAGCGCGCGATTTTAGAAGCTGCAGAAGAAAAGTAACCGCCCACGGAGAGGAGTGGCTGTCCCAGAATCCCCGGAGCGCTCTGACCCCGCAAGAGTAGGGGGTGACCGGAAAAAGGAACATTGAGGGAAGATGGATGCCATGAGTACTACTACTCCCAGCCAGGGCAACGCACCCCAAGCGATGCCTGGCCCCAGCGCAGAGAACGCAGCAGCGTCTAGCCCTGGTGCGGCGGCCACAGCCGCGCCGTCCGAAATCTCCCGAATCATGCCGATCTCCCTACCGTACGTCCCAGGGGCGACCTGGCTTCCCCAATACGCTGGCAAGATGGACACCCTGACCGGATTCAAAAAGATCAGCACCCTGCTGGACATGTACGCGATGAACGGTAAGCAGAGGGCCGCAGTGGTGCTGGGGCAACTGACTGGAGCAGCAGAACTAGAGCCTGAAGCCTGGACCAGTGATGACCAGGGCTCTGTGGACACCATTTTTGCCAAATTGAAAGCTGCCTTTGAAAACCGCATAGAGGCAGAGCTGAGAATGGGCTTCTATAACTGCCGCCAGAAGCCCCAAGATAGCATAAGAGACTATGCCCTCAGGTTGCAAGCCGCACTGCGGGCTCTCAAGCTCGTGGACCCTGTCAGTGATCAGGAGGGAAACCGGATGATGACAGAACAGTTCTTGCAGAGCCTACACTCCTCTGAGGATAGAAAACAGATGAGGCTGTGGTCCCTGGAACACAGTGATGTGGACTTTGCCATTCTGAAAGACAGGGCCATGAAAGCACTTCAACCCCCCATTGACACGGACCCCATCCAACCAGCATGGTCTACCAGCACCTGACTGTCGGAGCAAAATCCTCCTCGCAGGCCCTGGTAGCTGCAAAAGGACTCATCACCTCAGCCGAAATCACAGATACCCTGTCCTCTCAGATACAACAACTCAGCAAGGATGTCGCCCGGATCTTGAAAGCGATGCAACTTCCACCAGAATCCAAACCCCCCCATAGGATCCTGCTAGCGGACAGCCCAGAGGATGTCCCCTGGATGCGAGGGAGAAGAGGTCCCTCATTCCGAGGGAGGAGCAGTGATTGCTATGACTCGTCCGGACAACCCATCTGCCGCCGTTGCCAGGAAGCAGGCCATGTTGCGAGGGTCTGTCCTTTAAACCGGTCAAACCTGGGGCCAAGGGCCAGCCCCTAGGAGTAAGAAAACCTGGCCTAGCTGACTGCCGTGATCAGTATGTGGGTGGACGACCGGTCCTGTTCATCACCCTGGACGGGATCCCAACCTTTGCATTATTGGACACCTGATCCCAGGTAACGTATAATCCCATATGTCCTTTATCGCAGGTTTTGGTCGGACAAAGATCTCCGACGACCAGACTGTGACCTTACTTACCATCTATGCAGCTAATGGACAATCTATAGACCAGAGGTAACCATAAAAGTGGGAAGGCAGGAAATGAAGGGACAAGGACTGATTGTTGTAGATAATGATGTTAGAGAAATGATGAACCCACAAATGATTTTAGGCACTAATGTCATAGAGAATTGCCTAGGAGAAGTGTGTTTGTTGCTTCACCAGATTGCTGAGGGTGTTGAGGGCGGACAACGGAGAGCCCTGCAAAAAGAGATCCGAGTTATCTTGAGGAAGCAACAAGTAAACCAGATTGGCGGTGAAATTGGTAATGTACGGGTGATAGATGCTAACCCCATTGTGATACCCCCACAGAGCGAGATGATGATGTGGTGCATAGCAGCGGTAGGTCTCAGAGGATGGGATTACCAGGCTGTAGTAGAACCCACTCATTCAGAACACTGACCTACAATCCTGACAGCCAGAGGGGTAGTTGACGTACACAAGGGAAGGGTACCTGTACGAATGCTGAACTGTGGGGAGGAGGAAGCTAGACTACCAAGATACGCTACCATTGCCAAACTGTTTACTTGCCAAACAACGCTATACAACCTGTAGGTCCCCTGACGCAAGCTGACTCAAAAGAGGACGAGACCTGCCAAAAACTCCATGTGGGAACTGACTCTACCTCCACCTACCAGAAACGAGGAGTTCACCAGGTCATGCAGGAATACGAGCAGGTTTTTAGTAAGGACCCACTAGACTTTGGTAGGATCAAAGGTGTGCAACATCACATACCCACAGGAAGTCATTCTCCCATTAAGGAAAGAGATAAGCCTATGCCACCAGCCTATTACCAGTGCGCTAAAGACATGCTGAAAGACATGAAAGAGGCAGGAGTCATTAGGGACAGTTGCAGCCCTTGGGCAGCTCCCCTGGTCCTGGTGAAAAAGAAGGATGGCGCAATGAGGATGTGTGTGGACTATAGACGGATAAATAAGATAACACACAAGGATGCCTACCCCTTGCCACGGATAGAGGAATCTCTCGTTGCCTTAAAGACCTCTAACTACTTTTCTACCCTAGATCTCACTAGTGGCTACTGGCAAGTCTCTGTAGCAGAAGAAGATCGGGAGAAGACGGCCTTCACCACCCCCATGGGCCTCTGTAATTTCAACAGCATGCCATTTGGACTTTGCGACGCCCCCGGGACCTTCCAGAGGCTGATGGAGTGCTGCCTGGGACACCTCAACTTTGAGACCGTCCTGCTCTACCTGGATGATGTCATCGTGTACTCCAAGACCTATGAGGACCACCTGAAACACCTGGCTGAAGTCTTTGAAGCACTATCCCGATATGGGATGAAACTGAAGCCATCCAAGTGCCATTTACTAAAGCCGAAGGTCCAATACTCAGGTCATGTGGTCAGTGTGGAAGGAGTAGCACCGGACCCAGAGAAGGTCACAATCATCCAGAAATGGCCCAAACCACCACCATCCGGGAGGTACGTCAGTTCCTTGGCCTTGTGGGCTACTACAGAAGGTTCATCAAGGGCTATACGAAGATGGCGGCATCTTTGCAAGAGCTCCTGGTAGGCCAAGCAAAGAAGGGAAAGACCTACGGCCCACCGTTTAACTGGGGAGAAGCAGAAGAACACTCCTTCAGACAAATGAAAGGGGAACTGAAGGTTGAAGAGATTCTAGCCTACGCTGATTACAGTCTACCATTTGTGCTGTATACCGATGCCAGTAATGTGGGGCTGGGAGCAGTGCTTTCACAGGTGCAGAAAGGCAAGGAACGTGTGATGACTTACGCCAGCAGGAAGCTCCGGCCTACTGAAAGTAACCCAGAAAACTATAGCTCATTTAAGCTAGAGTTCCTGGCCATGGTCTGGGCTATCACAGAGCGATTCAAGCACTACCTGGCAGCCACCAAATTCAATGCCTTCACAGATAACAACCCCCTAACCCACTTGGATACTGCTAAATTGGTTGCCATGGAGGAACGTTGGGTATCCTGACTAGCAAATTATGATTTTACTGTCAAGTATCGAGCCGGTCGCAAGAATGGCAACGCAGATGCTCTGTCAAGGATGCCTCACTTAGCTGACGAGGGTGAAGATGTCGATGACCTTGAAGAGATGGAGATGCCAGCGTTCCATCGCCATGAAGCCAACCAGTGCCAGCAGTCACACACCAGCCACCAAGAAGCGACCCTGAATCCGCTACCTCACTACATCTGGGGGGAGGCTCAAAAGAATGATCCAGTGGTTGGCTTGGTAAGGAAGCTGATCACTCAACCTGGCACCAGTCTTGATTCAGACGCCCCGCCTGAGGCACAGCACCTGTGGAGAGAGAGGGGTCGATTATTTATCCATCAAGACAAACTCTACATGAGCATCATTGACCCGAAGACGCATGATAAGGTGTGGCAGGTGATTGTGCCACAGAAGGATGCTTGGATGGTTCTGGAAGCCTATCACAATGGTGCAGGCCACTTTGATTGGAAGAAACTGGAGGCACTCCTTAAAGAAAGATTCTACTGGGTGGGCATGAGAGCTGCCCTAGAGAAGTGGTGTAGAGACTGCGGCCCCTGCAATTTCAGAAGAAAAGACCATCACAGTCAAAGAGCACCGCTCCAGCCGATCCAAACCAAACAACCCTTGGAATTAGTGGCCCTGGACCATGTAAAGTTGGCGCCCAGCAGACAAGGCTACACCTATGCCCTCACCATGGTTGATCATTACTCCAGGTTCCTGGTGGTAGTACCAGTCAAGGACTTGACAGGCCAGACTGCAGCCAGAGCTTTCCAAGCCCATTTCTGCAGACCACATGGCTATCCAGACCAGGTGCTCACTTACCAGCGCTCGGCCTTTTGAAGCTGAGGTGTTCAAGGAGTTTTGTAACCTTTATGGCTGCAAGAAGATCCGTACCACACCTTAAAATCCTCAGACCAATGGCCTGTGTGAGAAGATGAATCACATTGTTCTCGGCCTCTTGAAAACTCTACCACTAGAAGAAAGTTGCCAGTGGCCAGAGAAGCTGCCTATATATATATTAGTGCTCACTTCAGTTATCCTATTCAGTTATATGTGTGTTTTTTTCTGAATGTGAACACAGCTCCGCCCCTTTCGGCCATGTTTTTTCCATCTCCTATATAAGAAAGTCTTTGGTTAACCCTCTCCACCCACAGCAGTTTTTAATTGCAATGAGATGACACACAGTTAGGGTCACAGAGCTAGGGACCCCAATATAGAGATATACCTTGACGAGGTTTTGGGGCTCAGTTACATTGATCAATGCGATTGCTAAATATCTCCTTTTTCCTAATATTCATGGCAGGTATGCAATTCATTATTCACATGTTCAAGTTAGCAAGTAGCATTTTTCATTGTATTTTCCAATATTTTTCCATATGCTTGAGGCATTATACCATTATCTAACTTTGATGTGCAGCCTTATCCTTATATTGGATCCTATAGAGAAGCTGGAATAGCAGGCTGGTCACCGGATGCTGTCCAAGCCGCGGGTTGCTTGGGGGTGTGAAGTCTTCAAATCCACATCCGTCCTCCGGGTACTGAGCCTGCATACCTCCCGATAAGCGTCACATCATAATACACCAAGGTGATTCTATGGGAAAGAGTAGAAAAAGTATATGTTAGAAATTTCATATTGGCGCTGAATAATTACTATCTTTGCATTTCTTCACGCAGCAGGAGAACAGAGCCATTAACAATTTAAACACTACAAAGGCCACTAATAGACAGAGTATCACTTGGAAAACTGATTGCAGTATCCCCATTAACCATCCTCCTATTCCTTTAAACCAGTTTGCGGGGTTGAAATGAATTCTGCCTTGGTGTCGAAGGCCCTAGAAAGGAGGTACACAGAAATACTTATCAGCAGTATTAGGCCTTCTTGCAGTGACTGGCGTGGACCCATGTCGATCTTCCCTCTAATTTAACGGAGGTCGGTGTGGTCAGCTAGACAGTCAAAGGTCCTTCGAATCATGGCTCGAGGGTCTTTCTCACGTGCTTCTTCAGGTAGACCTGGTCACCAGGTTTTAGGGAGTGGGTTCCTGGAACGGTATCAGGATCGGGTACAGAAGAAAAGACCCTTTGGTGGGTTTCAGTTAGTTTCTGCTGCGGGGAGATAACATAAGATGTTAGGCTATCACATTGCAGTTGTAATTCCTGCGGGAAGTAGCATCCTAATCTGGGTGCACCTCCAAAAAGTATTTCGAATGGTGAGAGCCTGTGCTTTCCCTGCGGGGTGGTCCTTATAGAGTAAAGAGCTATGGGGAGACACTCTGTCCAAGGTCTACCAGTCTCCTCCACTGCCTTGGCTAGTTTGAGCTTTAGAGTTCCATTTAACCTTTCCACTTTTCCTGATGACTGTGAGTGGTAAGGTGTGTGTAAGGCTGACTGAATGACTAAAGGCTACTTTACACGCTGCGATATCGGTCCCGATATCGCTAGCGTGGGTACCCGCCCCCATCTGTTGTGCGACACGGTCAAATCGCTGCCCGTGCCGCACAACATCGCGCAGACCCGTCACACATACTTACCTGCCCGGCGACATCGCTGTGACCGGCGAACCGCCTCCTTTCTAAGGGGGCGGTCCGTGCGGCGTCACAGTAACGTCACTGAGCGGCCGCCCAATTGAAGCGGAGGGGCGGAGATGAGTGGCCGGAACATCCCGCCCACCTCCTTCCTTCCTCATAGCGGCCGGGAGGCAGGTAAGGAGAGGTTCCTCGTTCCTGCGGCGTCACACATAGCGATGTGTGCTGCCGCAGGAGCGACGAACTACATCGCTACTGCTGCAGTAGCGATAATCAAGAATGGACCCCCATGTCACCGATGAGCGATTTTGCACGTTTTTGCAACGATGCAAAATCGCTCATCGGTGTCACACGCAGCAACATCGCTAATGCGGCCGGATGTGCGTCACAAATTCCGTGACCCCAACGACTCCGCATTAGCGATGTCGCAGCGTGTAAAGCCCCCTTAACAGGGAACAGGTATTCTGGAAAATTTGTCCAGTAAAATGGGTATCTCGGTCTGACTCTGACTTCGGGGAGTCCAAACGGGGGTACCAGCTCACAGGCCAATTTCTTTGCTGTGATTTTGGCCGTGGCTGAGCTGACAGGGTAGGCCTCTGGCCATCCTGAGAAGAGGTCTACACAGACAAGTACAAATTCGTAGATGCCATGAGTTGGCACTTGGATATAGTCTATTTGTACTCTTTGGAATGGGGCAAACGTCTTTGGCATGTGTCTTTGCGGGGTTTTTGTTAGTTGGCCTGGATTATGCTGTTGACAGATGTGACAAGCTTTTATTCTCTGGGAGGAGTATTGTCTCAACCCGGGGGCTACCCACGGAGGTTGCATCTGGTTCATGATTGAATTTGTGCTACCGTGCGTAGGGTAGTGGAGTATTTGGAAAATGGCAGGGAACCAGCTTCGTGGCAAGACAGAAAGTCCGTTTAGGCGCCAAATCCCCTCCACTTTTTGTGCCCCCTTGGCCCACCATCTGGCCTTTTCTTCCTCAGAGGCGTTTTCCTGTGTCTCAGAGAGGTTCTGCGTTTTTTCCTCCGTCGTTGACACTGTTTCCGTCTCCTTCAAAGAGAGTAAGGCTGCTTGTTTTGCTGTTTGGTCGGCCAAGTGATTTCCCCTAGCCTCGGGTGTTTGGGCCTTGGTGTGGGCAGCAACCTTTATGATTGCCAACTGCTTTGGTTTCAAGGCTACTTCCATTAGTTTTTTACTGAGTCTCCATGTCTGATGGGATTTCCTGCCGCTGTGAGGAATCCTCTAGTTTGCCAGATAGTGCCAAAATCGTGCACAATGCCGTGTGCATAGGCTGAGTCCGTGTAGATGTTCGTTCTTTCAGAAACTCAATTGCCCAGATAAGGGCGAGAAGTTCTGCTTCTTGGGCAGATATGTGCGGAGGTAGTGGTTGCCTGGTTATCACTTCATGTAGGGTTACTACCGCAAATCCGGTGTGAAATTTGCCTGTTTCGTCGGCATATCTACTACCATCCACAAAAAGTTTGAAGTCTGGATTTGCAAGTGGTGTTGTTTGAATATTGTGCAGGGGCTTCGCCTCATGTTGGATGAGTTCTTGACAATCATGGTCAAATGGTGCATTGTTTTGTTTGTCACTCTCTTCCTCTGTCCCCCCTTCTAAACTGGTAAAGATCAGAAGATCAGCAAGGTTTAGACTGGTAACTCGAGCGAATGAGATGTTTGGTGGTAGTAACAGCGCACATTAAAGTCTGACTTGTCTTGCCATGGAGAGGTGTTTCAGCTGCACTTGGTTGAGGACAGCATAGATATCATGGCTGGTAAGGATGGTGGTCGGGAAATTGAGTGAGATTTCGGATGCTTTCTGTAGTATGTTTGAAACTGCTGTGATTGCATGGACACAGGTTGGTGCTGCTCTGGTGACGTCGAGTTGAGAGGAGTAGTACCCGATTATATGATGTTTTTCTGTCTTCTGGGTGAGTACTCCTACGGCAAATCCTTGAAGTTCTGCTACGAACAGATAAAAGTTGAGATCGTAATTTGGTAGTGCCAAAGCATGAGCATCAATCACTAGTTCCTTGAGCTGTTGGAAGCTTTGTCGAGCTTCTTCTGTAAGGAAGAATGGAACATTCTTGGTGCAATCATATAATGGTTGCATAAGTAATGACGCATTGGGAATCCATTGTCTGCAGAATGAAATTAGTTCCAAAAATCCTCTGAGTTGTTTGAGGTTACCAGGGATGCTTGCTTTCCTAATTACTTCTTGTCTGTCCAGGCTGAGATGTTTTTGTCCTGCAGAGAGACAATGACCCAGAAAAGTGACCTTTGTCTTGCAGAATTGTAACTTGTCTTTACTCGCTTTGCATCCTGATTCTGCTAGGAAGATTAGAAGACTTATTGAAGCCTTTTTACATTCTTCTTCGCTTGGACAGCAAAGTAGTAGGTCATCCACGTACTGGAGAAGGACACAGTGGTCAGGGGGCTGCCAGCCTTGAAAGACACTACTCATAGCCTGAGTATATAGAGTAGAGGAATGCTGCATTCCTTGTGGCAACCTTGTCTACGTGTATTGGTTTTGTTTATGCGTGAATGCAAAAAGGTCTTGACATGCTGTATCCAATGGTACCGAGAAAAAAGCGTTGCCAAGATCTATGAC
The DNA here is from genome assembly GCF_048569485.1 of Anomaloglossus baeobatrachus. Taxonomy (NCBI): domain Eukaryota; kingdom Metazoa; phylum Chordata; class Amphibia; order Anura; family Aromobatidae; genus Anomaloglossus; species Anomaloglossus baeobatrachus. Next base: position 364,662,358 of record NC_134356.1, read on the forward strand.
CATGTAATGGGTAGAAGTAGCCGGTACCTGTATGAGTAGAGTATGTGGGTTGGGAACAACTGGAGTAAGGGGCTCCAGTATTGAGTTTACTGCCCTTAAATTGTGTACCATGCGGTATGTAACTGAGTCACCTTTCTTCACCTGTTTCTTCTTGACAGGAAATAGCAGAGTATTGTATGGAGACTTAGTAGTTCTGAGAGCTCCCGACTTCACTAGTTCTTTTATTTGGTGATCCAGGGCAGCTTCCTGTTGAGCGTTAAGAGGATATTGTCTTAACTGTGGTGGTGGAATTCCAGGTTTGACTGATACTTTTACGGGGGGCATGGGTAGTGTGCCGAGGTCAGTTTTCGATGTGGACCAGCGTTTCACTGGAACTTGGAGAAGTACTGCGTCCGTGTTTGCTTCCTGTGTGGCATCAATTTCTAGTCGATCTTCGATCATCTGAATGGTGCACAGGACTTCTTCTGGAATATCTTCCGGAATTCTCAGGACAGCGGAACCATCTTCGTTATAGACAATCTGAGCTTGTAATCTTGATGGTACATCTGCTCCCATTAGAGCTGTAGACTGTCGTGGGGACACTAAAAATTTGGACACAAATATGTGTGGTCCCAGTTTCACCTTTAATGGATGTGTTATTGAGATTAACTGGGCTTGTCCAGCAAAACCGGAGACTATAGTAGTCTCGGGCGAGATGGAGTCTTCAGGTACTAGGTCCCTAGGGAGTACGGAGCGTGAGGCTCTCGAGTCCACCATAGCCCTTATTTCCTTGTTACCAATTTGAAGGGGGATGTGTATAAACGGACCTCTGGCATCCCTATCCCGTGCTGCCCAAAGTCAGGCAGTCTTTTCTTCTTGACTCTCGGGTTGGTTTTGAATATCCCTCTTTTTCTTTCTACAGTCTCTGATGACGTGTCCTTTTATCCCACAATAGTAGCAGATCGGTCCCTTTCTTCTTGTGACTTCTGGCTGACCGTCTACTGCCGCTACGACAACTTTCTTGGTCCTTTTATCATTTGCGTCGGTTTCTAAACCACTTGGTTTATTGACTAGAAGATCTATGTCCTCCATGTTTCTCCATTCTGGACAGCACGCTTTCAACCTATCTGCCAGAGGTGCATGTATTCCATCCATGAAGGATCTTACCATGAGGCGATGTATCGCACCCGCTTGTAAGTCCAGCCCTTCATCTGCGAATTACTGCATCAATCTATAGTAAAATAAACTGACATTTTCCACAGGACCTTGGTGCACTGGTCCCATTGTGCCCTTATTCCTTTGCTCCTGGGCGCAGAAAAGATTGAGTCTTGTCATGAAATCTTGGCCGGATGCCACAGTCCGGGTATCGTCCGGAACATTCGCTGCCAGATGGGCAGTAAGTTTGGCATACATTTCAGGGGACATTTTGACTCTACATAAACCATCCATGTTCAACCAAGTGCTCCGGTAAGAGACCTGTATTTGGTCCAAGTAACGTGAAAAACTGACAGGGTTTCGAGTTGGGTCAGGGGTATTTTGCAGGAAAGCCATCTGTTCGGCAGGAGTCCAGGGTACATATGCATCATACGCACGGGGAATTGGATCTCTGGGAGCATTTGGGTTTCCTGGGTGAACAGGTGGTGTTATGATGGCTCTTCTTTCTATTACGGGATAAAGAGGCGCTGGTGCTGTGGCTTGTTTATAATGTGGGGCTCCACAGGCCAGGCATGTTTCCCTCCAATCCGGGTTTTGTTGGCCACAATTGGTTGAGGTCCATCCCTGGGGTCCATCCCTGGGGTCCTGCTGTTTGTGGGGTCGTTATATGAGTAGTCGACGGGTACGGGGGAGGCTCAAGATCCTTATTAGCTTTTTTTTTCAGTTTCTTCGCATGTTTTTGATTCTTCATGGTATATCCAACTTTGATTGTGGGCTGTTTTTGCCATGTCAGAAAGAATTCTGACCACTTCTGTCCATGATTTATCTGCTATTACTCCTGCTCTGGTAGCTCTTATCTTGTCCCATTTGTTGGGGTCCAGTTGGTCCTTCCCCTTCAATCCAAATGTTTTTAAAACCTCCCTGGACTGACTAGTTATGCTTTTCCCATGGTAGCACGTAATGAGATGCGGCAGGGTGCATCTAACTCTGTCCTTTGATGTTCCTTGACCCATTCTCCATCTATTTTCTGTAGCTTTTAGACCCTTAAACGTCCCTTGGACTAAAATCACCTATCTTGGAAGTACCCGGAGGCTGACTCCTTTTTCTGTATTCTTACTTAAGGTGGGGTCCTAACTTTGTTTAGAGGGGACTGAGTATGGAGAATGGTCCTGGGGTACCCTTCTTATGGTGGAGATATATTCTATATCCGATAAAAACGTCAAACAAGGCTATCACACCTAACACCAGGGTGGTGAACATCACTCCAAAAGACAGAATAGACACACTATTCCCTTAGGAACACTCACTCACGTGATGGCCTATGAAGTTGGTTATCTGGTTCGTCCCGAGGTGGTTTTAGCACTGGCACTGCTCCCACTGCGCTCGCTCTGGAACCTAAAGATGTCCGGCCTGGCCCTGGGATACAGTTTTAGCCTGGAGGAATCAGTTGTTACCGACTTCTCTGATCTATGACAGCCAACAAGGACAAAAGCACAGAAAAGCATCTACTGGCAAGAGTTCTTTCTTTCAGAGTTCAGTAGTGACCCGCCAATTACCCAGTTTTTACTCAGTGTCCCTCTTGCAGCGGTGAGGAAAGAGGAGGACAGAGATGGGGAGCAAAAGAGCAGAAAAATTTTGAACTCTTAGGGCGGCTTTGCACGTTGCGACATTGCACGTGCGATGTCGATGGGGTCAAATCGAAAGTGACGCACATCCGGCGTCCCAGTCGATATCACAACGTGTAAAACCTTTTTGATACGATGAACGAGCGCAAAAGCGTCGTTATCGTATCATCGCTGCAGCCTCCGACATTTCCATAATGCCGGTGCAGCGACAGGTGTGATGTTGTTCCTCGCTCCTGCGGCAGCACACATCGCTGTGTATGAAGCCGCAGGAGCGAGGAGCTTCACCTTACCTGCCTCCCGGCTGCAATGAGAAGGACGGAGGTGGGCGGGATGTTTACATCCTGCTCATCTCCGCCCCTCCACTTCAATTGGCCGCCTGCCGTGTGATGTCGCTGTGATGCCGCACGACCCGCCCCCTTAGGAAGGAGGCGGGTCGCCGGCCAGAGGGACGTCGCACGGCAGGTATGTGCGTGTGAAACTGCCGTAGCGATAATAATCGCTACGGCAGCTTTCACTAGATATTGCACGTGCGACGGGGGCGGGACTATCACTGCAGCATCGGTAACACATTGTTACCGATATTGCAGCGTGCAAAGCCCGCCTTACCTGGCCAAGTGTTTTTGGTCCTGACGTCTGGTCCCCTTGTCCTCAGGATGGCAAGACGGTCCACTGGATCCTGGAGTATGCGCGGGTCCCTGTTCGGGCACCAGAAATGTTAGGTTGACCCCTCAATAGGTCACAACTGTTGCCAGCGATGACCGAATGTGGAGAGGGTCCCAGTCACCCCCTCCGCTTCTCTCAACCTTAATGAGATAAATACAGAGACTGGTATCTGCACATAAGGCAAGAGTGTGTGCTTTGAACTGACGTTTATTACACATACGGTTTTTATCAAGCTAATAGGGGCGTAGCTGTGTCGTGTGCATAAGCGTAAGCTTCAATTCTCAGCAAAGCGTATGTTTCGTTTCACAACAAAGTGTAAGTTTCGTTTCTTGGCGAAGCATAGTTCATAGTTTCAATAATTTATTTGTCCTTGGCTCTTGTCCAGCATCGAGAGCGTAGAAGGGTCGGTTTGTACTATCTACTCAAGTTTAGTTAACTCTTTCCTCACACTAGACAGAAGGTTAGTCCATTGAGCAGTGGCAACAGAACGGTAACGAAGGAGAAAGTGGCATGTTTGTTCAAAGAAAATTATTATGAAGATTGAAATGTGTATTCTGAAGATGTCTCCCAGAATGCGTGTTTACTGAATAAAGACGTTAAAGTTTGAGTTCAAGGAAAACTGTTTCTGTTGTGTGTTGCCCAAGTACAATGTCTATGGCAGTGACCGGTGGTTGGGTGGCGGACGAGACGCTGAAGACCCAAGTAAGTGTTGCACCCCCCAGACGGGGAGGAACACATGCACAACACTGGAGTGAGAAAGGGCAGCAGAGCAATGCTGGCCATCACCTGGCTCGTCCCTTCACTCACACACTGCATCTTTTACTGCGTTTTTGGTGAGTTTTTGAGGTCACAAAGATGCACCTAAATGCATGCATTTCCTTTTCCCAGCAAAGTCTATAAGATTTCTATTTTGCTGTCTACACAGTGCATCTTTTGTTGGCTGCATCTTGACTACGTTTTTGAAGATGCAGCATGTCAATTCTTTTTGTGTTTTTGCCAGGATTTTTGAGCCCTTCCAGTCAATAGATTTGACTTAAAAAACGCATTGGGCAAAATGTGTTAAAAAACGTGTCAAAAACGCATGCGTTTTTCGATGCGTTTTTGCCGCGGGTGCGTTTTATGTGGCCAAAAATGCTGCATCTTTGTGGTTAAGAGAAGTTGCAGTGTGTGAACATAGCCTTACAGCCAACGAGCTGCTCTTCATAATTCTCTCTCTGTTCAATGGAAAACTACAGCCCCTTCTTCATAGCGAGAAAAGCTATTTATCACATGACCGTAACCATGAGTGGAGTGGCCATGTGATGACTGCTGGAACCAGCCAGCAGAGCAGAATGTTGACAATGAGTATATTACATGCTGTTAGGATTGGGCATACTACAGGGCTTCATTTTATAATTAAAATGCTTGCCCAGGTTTATGATGAAAAGCTGCAGTCATTCTAGATGACTGTAGACTTCTGAGTTCTCACAGCATGCACTGGACATTTTGCAGATTCGCCCATGCCGGAGACAAGAGTTGATGGTCATGTGAGCACAAGTATGCGATTTGTATATTTTTGGCCTCATTCCGACTAGATGTGTCTGGCCTCATTCAATTCACTTCTATTGTGCGAGACCAGTCATGTCTAGTTGGCTTGTAACTGCATGTAAGTAAGTCACATACGTGTGGTTTTGTGACCTCTCACTGTCAGCACCAGAGAATCCTAACAGTGTGCAGTGTGCGCTGTGAAAATTCAAAAGATTGCAGTCATGTAGAGTAACTGCAGGCATTCATCAAAAACTTAGACAACCCCTTCACCCCGGGGTGATTTTTCATTCTCGGCTTTTCCTCTTTTTTCGAGAGCCATAACTGATCAGAACAGCAGAGATGTGCAGAGAATACAGCAGGCTCGCCGCTGGAGCCTGCAGTAACCGGAGGGAGGCGACCAAGGGCATACCAGTACATCCTTGGTTGTTAACACCTTCACCTCCTGTCGATTTTTTGTTTTTCATTTTCATGTTTTGCTCCTCTTCTTCCGAGAGCCCTATCTTTTTTATTTTTTCATCAATAGAGCTATATGAGGGCTTCTTTTTTTGCGGAATGAGTTGTACCTTTGAAAGAAATCATTCGTTTAACCATATAGTGTACTGGAAAACAGGGAAAAAAAATTCCAAGTGCGGTAAAATCGCAAAAAAGTGCAATTGCATGATTGTTTTTGAGGTCTTTATTCCGCTGTGTTCACTATATGGTAAAACTGATGTGTCCATATGATGCCTCATGTCAGTATGAGTTCGTAGATATCAAACATGTATAATTTTATCTATAGGGTTAAAACAATTCTGAAGTTTGTCCACAAAATTAATTGTGCTTTTGGCTAGACCCGTAGTGTTCTCATTTTTCAGGATCTGGGGCTCAGTGATGGCTTATTTTTTGCGTCTTGAGCCTGCAATTTTAATGGTGCCATTTTTGTTTGGATGCTATGTTTTGATCGCCCATTATTGTATTTTTAAAAAATTTTGCCGCAATGAGAAAACATAATTTTAGCGTTTGGAATTTTTTTGTCGCCACGATGTGTTTTGATCAGTTTAATTGATTATATACAGTATTTTGATAGATTTGGCATTTCTGAACACTGTGATACCAAATATGTGTTTTAACTCTTTTATTTCCAATGGGGCGAATGGGGGGGGTTTAAACTTTTAGATTTTTTTTATTTTTTTCATATTTTTAAACTTTTTTTTTTTTACTTTTTTCTTTATTTTACTAGTCCCCCTAGGGGACTTTATCACTGTGCAGCCTGATCGCTTGAACATTTCTATTGATCCGAGCTGCACAGCTTCGATCAGCAGAAATGCTTTTTTCCTGTGAGAGCCGACACTCTGTCGGCTCTGAAAAGGAAATACGCCATGATAGCTACAGGAGCCATCATGTCGCGGGCGGGGGGTGCGCTGCTCGACCGCGCTCACGGCTCGGGTCCGGCTGCTGCTGCTGCGGCTGCTGCTCGGTGGCTCGAGCGGTGGGCCGGATCCGGGGAGTCGAGCGTCGCTCCTCGCCCGTGAGTGAAAGGGGTTGGTTTGGTTTGGGAATTTGGTTCGTGATGCCACCCACAGGTCGTGGTGAGGTTGGGGCACCACCGCTGCTGGTGACGGGGATCCAGGGAGCGTTGTTAGGGAGCAGCTGGGATGTTTTCCCCTCTGTGGGTAGGGGTTAGTGGTCCCGGGGCCCGGTAAGGTGTAGGGAGGAATGCAGGGTAGGTGAGGTGCAGGGTTGCGGGGGCAGCGTGGTGCCAGAGGGCACGGTGGTACTCACTCAGCCAAGAACAGATACAGAGTCTCCGGTAAAACAAACGGCTGGATGGACGGGTCCCGCAGCCGGCTCCTGTGATCACTCCCGGATGGTTGGTGGTGGCTGCCTTTCCCTGCACCTGGTGTGTGTCTTCGGTCCCGATGGCTTCCCACCGGTAACCCGCTCCCCAGCTTGGATAGATGCCGGGGGAGCCCCTTTTGCCCGCAGGCTCTGGCCCTGGGAGCTCTAGCTCTGGCGGTAGCTGTATCTCCCTGTTCGGTTTGGACGGTTGCCTTCAACCGGGTCTTTTTCGCTAGGAAACCCCGTAGGTTCCTGTCGCTAACGGATTTAACCAGTTTAACGGCGACTCCCAGCCTGGTCGGGGTCCGCAGGCCCTGCCAGTCTGTGCTGGCTTCTCTTCGCTCCCCGGTTCGGTACCACCGCCACCGCTGGCCACCGCCCAGCCCCGGCCCTACGGTTGCGCGTCGATAGGCCACTCCTGCAGACGGCCACCACCGTCTGCCAACCTTGCTGTATGTGCCCGGGCCACGTACCCGGACACTGTCAGTCTGCTACTTTACTCCTTCTACTTCACTCTCCCTAGCTGTTCTCTGACTTCCTTTCCCGCCTCCAGGACTGTGAACTCCTCGGTGGGTGGGGCCAACCGCCTGGCTCCACCCCACCTGGTGTGGACATCAGCCCCTGGAGGGAGGCAACAAGGATTTGTGTGTGCGGCTGATGTGCCTAACCGGGGTGTGGGGTGTGTTGTTGCAGTACCTGTGACGTCCTGGCTTGTCCAGGGCACCACAATCACATAACCCGTTGCTACCATGGCAACAATCGTCTCCCCATGATCACGTCACAGGACTACCGATGGTGCCGGAGAATGGGGCAATCTCCGCTGTGGCTATTTAAATTTCGCTGTCAGTATTTGACAGCACAATCTAAAGGTTTAACAGGCACAGGTGGATCACATGGACCGACAACTCCCAGTATGTCCTTAATGGTAATGGTAAAGAGATAATGGGAGTTGTTATCAGTTAGCAGCAGACTGTGGACCATACAGGAACTACAGTATTGATGACAGCCAGTATCAAAAATAAATAGTTACATCTAGGTACCAGAGAGGTGACGTTGTCTCTGAACGGAGTCGTTCTTTCTCTTCTTCATTTTGTCCTGACGCCATGATGACTTTTCCCATCCACAGCTCGTTTCTGCAAACTTCCATCTTCTCTGGTCTTCTGCAGCACATCTCGACATGGTGACGTTTAAAAAATAGAATAATTATAATTTTCTTGAATAAAAAATATCTGCCCTAATCTGTGACCCTGAATAAATAATTGCCCCTCACTGTGTTCCCTGCTCAAACTATGACCCACACACACACACTATCTCTCTTGTGTACATGGCCTCTACACTACCCTCTCCTTTCCATACTGGGCCCCCTCTTCACACCCCCCCCCCTCCTCAGCATACGCATCCCCTCCTGGCTGTGCCCTTACGCTGTCCCCCTACGCTATTCCCTCTCTATATCGCTTCCCCCCACACACACACACACTATCCAGTTTTTGTTCTGTGCCTTCTTATACTTTTCTCTCCCCATACTGTCTCACATGATTTCCCTCCTCCCTCATACTGTATACTTTCACGTCCGCCTTACCCCCGTTACCCATACTTCCCCCTCACATATTTATCCCCTCACTAACCATACTTCCTCCATATTTTTCCTCTCACTCCCCATATTGTCTTCTCACACATACCTCTGCTTCCCATACTGTGTCCTCCCCCATCCCTCTTGGTCCCCAAACTGTACCCATATATCCCCCCTCTCATACTTTTTCCTCATACATGCCTTTCCTCACTCTCCACCATCCCTCGCTCACTCTTTGTTGTCCAACTTTCAATGTGTTCCTGCACACCTTCCTCTCTCCTTGTAGGCAGTGTGGGGCAGCCTCCCCTCTGGCCCTTCAGGAGGCACGAGAAACCCCTCAACGGCATTTTTGAAGCCAGGTCTGAGGTGGTGCCGTTAGTTGTGCAGCTAGAGTCTTTTAGACTGTCCAGGGGCCAGTTAGGTGCAGCCGTGCCTTACCCTTTCTATTAACCCTGAGTGTGAATGATTTATGTTCATAACAACCACCTCCAAACTTCACTATTGTCCTCTAAGAAGCTAAGCTTAAAGCGTAACTGTCATTTAAAATTGTATTTCTAAAATTAATAATACACATGAAAAAAAGCAACTTTGTAATATACCTTATCATAGAAATCTGCTTCTTTATCTGCCAGAATTAATCAGGTGATTAACTACTGTGAATTCCCAATTCTGAGGTTAAATCTTTATTCAGTGCAGACTTTCCCATTACTGAGATAGATGTCGGTTGTTACTGAAAAAATTCTAGCTAGATAAGAGAGAGGATGGGGAGGAGCTCTTTCTCTAGCTCCTCCTTCTGCCTCTAGCTCCTCCCTCTAGCTTCTACTTTCTCTGGTCTACATAAAATTGTATGGCAACTGCCATCTCCCATCTCAGTGATGGGAAAGTCTTCATTGAATACAGATTTTACCTCAGAATTTAATATTTTGATAATGACTGATCAGTTCTGGCAGAGAAATAAAGTTTCTGTTTGTTCCTGCACACCTTCCTCTCTCCCTGTAGGCAGTGTGTGGCGGCCTCCCCTCTGGCCCTTCAGGTGGCACAAGAAACCCCTCAACGACCTTTTATGAAGTCAGGTCCAAGGTTAGTTGTGCAGCTAGAGTCTTTTAGGCTGTATAGCGGCCAGTTGGGTGCAGCCGCGCCTTACCCTTTCCATTACCCGTGTGTGAATGATTTTTGTTCATAACATCCACCTTCAAACTTCACTGTTGGTATGCTGTTTTGTGGGTGCCTTTTGGGCTCCAAACATTTTGTAGTTAATGCCATCAAAGAGTTAAATTCCCTTTAATGCTGATTTGTGCGATGATCTGTCACGCTCCCCGGGTCCTCACCCCCGTTCCCCGGCTCACCTGCCACGCTCTCCGCTCCCCAGTCACCGGATTCCGTCCGTCCCAGGGCTCCGGGCCCCCGATCCCGGCGCCCGACAGCTTCCCTGGACCTGGCCGGCTCCCCTGCGTCCTCCTCGCAGCCTCCTTCCCTGGCTTCTGGCACCCGGGCGGCGCGCATGCGCATTAGGGCGCGCGCGCGGTCACTGACCCTTTCTTAAAGGGCCAGCGTCCATTAACAGGAAATGAGGTTGCACAGGTACAGGGTATATAGGGGGTCATTGTCCAAGGGGGCGGGGCCTGATCTTCGTGTTCCCTGAGCTAGGAGTCAGGTCTCTTGGTGTTTATGTGCCTGTACTCACCTATCTGTCTTTGTAGAGCCGTACCTGCCTCGCCATCCAGTCTGCCGTGTCCTGATCCCCGCACGCTGTCCGTCTGCCATCTGACAGTCCGTACCATCCCGGATCCCTGCGGTGACCCGTCATCTTGCTCCAGAGGTTCCGGACCCCGCCTGATATCACCTCGGCCTCCGAACCTGAGCTACGTCACCAAGACCACCTTCTGTGACTCCGTGGTCCCTGGGACTCCTCCGCTGCCTTCTCTTGCACGGACTGTTCTACTGCCCATCAGTGCTTCAGCTGCCGGACTCCCTACCACCATCTCAGAGAGTTCGGTCCAGTGGATCCACCTCCTGGGTCTGCCCGACCGCCCGGCCGTGACAGTAAGATCAGGCCATGGATCCCGCTGCAGCACTAATGGCTCTGCAAGAGGAACTCCAACGCCAGCGTGAAGTCCAGACCCGCATGCTGCAATTCATGACCTCCGTGGACACCCGCCTGTACACATTACAAGCATCAATGACGCCTGCGGCACCCAGGTCCCCCGCCAGGCAAGCCATGGCCCCCGCACCAGTGGCAACCTCGTCAGATGCTTCCCGACTCCGTTTGGCGTCACCTCCTCGTTATGCTGGAGATCCCAAGACCTGCAGGGGCTTCATAAATCAATGTTCCCTTCATTTCACGCAGCTGCCACATCTGTTCGCCTCCGACCAAGCCAAGGTCGCCTTTATAATGTCCCACCTAGAGGGCGAGGCGCTGGCGTGGATGAACCCCTTGTGGGAGAAGGAGGACCCCATGACCAAGGATCTTCAACAGTTCCTGCAGGCATTCCGCAGCACCTTTGACGAGCCGGGACGCGCTTCTGCCTCTGCTTCATCACTCCTCCGCCTACGTCAAGGAACACTGACGGTGGGCCAATACGCCATCCGTTTTCGCACTTTGGCTTCAGAACTCGGGTGGAATAATGAGGCCCTAACAGCCGCCTTCTGGGAGGGACTCTCGAGTCGCATCAAGGATGAGTTGGCGGGTCGGGACGTGCCCTCCACCCTAGATGCCCTGATTGCCCTAGCAACTCGTGTGGACATACGTTTTCAGGAGCGCTCCAAAGAGCTATCTCGTGAGAGACGCCCGTTACGGCATTCATCTCCTCCTCAGAAGCCCTCCGTACCTCAGTCATCAACAGCTGGGAGTCCCGTCCACGAGCCCATGCAGATTGACCGAGTGCGTCAGTCTGCACAACGTAGAGCAGAGCGGCTTGCCCAGGGTCTCTGCTTTTACTGCGGTGAGGGCACACACCTCCTCCGTTCCTGTCCGGAAAGGCCGGGAAACTCCAAAGCCTAGGGTTGGTAGGAGAGGCCACCCTAGGTGCTGGGACTCTCTCTGATCCGGTCACATGGACCGTGCAAGTGACAACGGGAGAGACGCGGTTCACGGCTGAGGCCTATCTTGATTCCGGGGCAGCAGGCAATTTCATCCAGCAAGCCACCGTGGACAAATACCAGGTGCCTGTTATCCCACTCAACAAGCCCCTGGTGATTGCCTCTGTGGATGGGAGACCCCTTTCTGACACCATCTCCTGGACCACCAGGCCGGTTGAACTGCGCATCGGTGCTCTTCACACCGAGAACATCGCCTTCTACGTCCTTCCGCACATGTCCCATCAGATCCTGCTGGGCCTTCCATGGTTACGGACTCACGAACCATCAGTCAGCTGGGGCACTGGCGAAATCACCCGCTGGGGTGCTTCGTGTCATGAGAGATGCCTAAAATCCACACAACCCATCCGACGACCTCCGGTTCCTGAGAACCTACCGGGGCTGCCCTCGGCTTATTGGTCCTTTGCTGATGTCTTTGATAAAAAAGAATCCGAGGTACTGCCGCCACATCGCCCCTACGATTGTGCCATCGACCTGCTCCCTGGAACAACGCCACCACGAGGACGGATATATCCTTTATCTCCAGCCGAAACAAGGGCTATGTCGACTTACATCTCAGAGAGCCTGGCTAGGGGATTCATTCGGAGATCCTCCTCTCCTGCTGGAGCAGGTTTCTTCTTTGTCAAGAAAAAAGAGGGCGATTTACGTCCCTGCATCGACTACCGGGGTCTGAATCAGATCACTGTTAAGAACAAGTACCCTCTGCCGCTCATCCCCGAATTGTTTGACCGGCTTAGAGGAGCTCGTCTGTTCACCAAGCTGGATCTTCGGGGTGCTTACAATCTGGTGCGCATCCGCTCTGGTGACGAATGGAAGACCGCGTTTAATACGCGCGATGGACATTATGAGTACTGCGTGATGCCCTTCGGCCTGTGTAACGCCCCTGCCGTCTTCCAAGAACTGGTGAACGACGTGTTCCGAGACCTCCTCTACACCTGTGTGGTAGTATATCTAGATGACATCCTTGTCTTCTCTCCGGACCTCCCAACCCACAGAGAGCACGTACAGCTGGTTCTACGACGACTAAGAGAGAACCGTCTGTACGCAAAGTATGAGAAGTGTGTCTTTGAGCAGTCTTCTCTCCCCTTTCTGGGGTACATCATCTCTGAGACTGGACTGCAGATGGATCCCAAGAAGGTCTCCGCCATTCTCAACTGGCCTCCCCCTTCTGGACTGAAGGCAATCCAACGCTTCCTGGGATTCGCCAACTACTACCGCCAATTCGTCCCTCACTTCTCTGCTCTGACTGCTCCACTTTCCGCTTTGACTAAGAAAGAGGCAAATCCAAAGGACTGGTCGCCTGCGGCCGACGCCGCGTTTGGCTCTTTGAAGCGGGCTTTTGCTTCCTCGCCTGTACTCCACCGTCCGGAGTTGAACCGCCAGTTCACCTTGGAGGTGGATGCCTCCTCCTCAGGAGCCGGAGCAGTGCTCATGCAGAAGTCCTCCTCCGGGAAGATGGTGACTTGCGGATTCTTCTCCAAGGGCTTCTCAGCGCCTGAACGCAACTATACCATCGGGGACCGAGAGCTCTTGGCAGTCAAACTGGCACTGGAGGAATGGCGCTACCTCCTGGAAGGTGCAGTGTATCCCGTGATCATCTACACGGACCACAAGAACCTAGAATACCTGCGGTCCGCTCAGCGACTGAACCCACGGCAAGCCAGGTGGTCCTTATTCTTTGCCAGGTTCGACTTTCAGCTTCACTTCCGACCCGCGGACAAGAATGTACGCGCTGATGCCTTGTCCAGGTCTTTCATGCCCATGGAGCAGGAGGAAGAGACTACCCAACCCATCATCTGTCCTAGCAACATCATTCCGGTGGCCCCTGTTACCCTAGCCCAGATACCGCCCGGGAAGACCTATGTCTCCGATACCGACAGGCAAAAAGTGTTACACTGGGGTCATGCCTCAAAAACAGCCGGGCATGCTGGTCAGAAGAGAACATGGGGTGCGATTGTACGCCATTACTGGTGGCCATCCCTTCGCACGGACGTCGCTGCTTTTGTCTCTGCCTGCTCCTCCTGTGCCAGGAACAAGACGCCCAAACACTTGCCCCATGGCCGTCTTCTGCCTTTACCGATACCCTCAGTCCCGTGGCAACACATAGCAATGGACTTTATTACGGACTTGCCATTATCCTCCGGGCACACAGTCATATGGGTCGTGGTTGATCGATTCTCCAAAATGGCCCACTTCGTTCCTATGGCCGGACTGCCCTCTGCTCAGGAACTCGCGGAAGCCTATATACATCACATCTTCCGCTTGCATGGCTTTCCGTCCCACATAGTGTCCGACAGAGGAACCCAGTTCACCTCCCGCTTCTGGAGGGCTCTATGCAAACATCTGGGAGTGACTCTGGACTTTTCTTCTTCTTACCATCCTCAGTCTAACGGCCAAGTGGAGAGGGTCAATCAAATCGTGACCTCATACCTACGTCACTATGTCAACGCCCATCACGACGACTGGTCCTCGCTTCTGCCTTGGGCTGAATTCTCCCATAACCACCACGTCAGTGAGTCATCCTCCGAATCTCCCTTCCATGTTGTTTATGGACTCCAGCCCGCCGTCCCATTGCCTATATCCCCTTCATCGGATGTCCCGGCTGCTGATACTGCAGTTCGTGACTTTGCTACCATTTGGGACTCTGTCAAAGCGTCCCTTGGGCGCGCTTCCCAGCGGATGAAGAAACACGCTGACAAGAGACGTCTGGATCCTCCGTGTTTCTCTCCTGGTGACCTGGTCTGGCTTGCTTCCCAGTACATCCGATTGAAGATACCTTCCTACAAGCTGGGTCCTCGCTACATCGGGCCGTTTAAGGTCCTCAGCAAGATCAATGAGGTATCCTACAAGCTACAGCTCCCGGCCACGATGAGGATACCCAACTCCTTCCACGTCTCTCTGCTCAAGCCGGTTGTCCTTGGTCCCTTCTCCGCTGCTGCCAGTCCGGCCCCTCCTCCTATTGCCGATGATGACATCTATGCGGTAAGGGATATCGTGGCCATGAAGACCGTACGAGGTCGACAGTTCTTCCTGGTGGACTGGGAAGGGTATGGTCCTGAGGATAGGTCTTGGGAGCCCAGGGAGAACGTGGGCACTCCTCTTATCCGTGCCTTCATGTCCCGGTTGCGGGGAGGGGGGCGTGGGGGGGGGGGGTACTGTCACGCTCCCCGGGTCCTCACCCCCGTTCCCCGGCTCACCTGCCACGCTCTCCGCTCCCCAGTCACCGGATTCCGTCCGTCCCAGGGCTCCGGGCCCCCGATCCCGGCGCCCGACAGCTTCCCTGGACCTGGCCGGCTCCCCTGCGTCCTCCTCGCAGCCTCCTTCCCTGGCTTCTGGCACCCGGGCGGCGCGCATGCGCATTAGGGCGCGCGCGCGGTCACTGACCCTTTCTTAAAGGGCCAGCGTCCATTAACAGGAAATGAGGTTGCACAGGTACAGGGTATATAGGGGGTCATTGTCCAAGGGGGCGGGGCCTGATCTTCGTGTTCCCTGAGCTAGGAGTCAGGTCTCTTGGTGTTTATGTGCCTGTACTCACCTATCTGTCTTTGTAGAGCCGTACCTGCCTCGCCATCCAGTCTGCCGTGTCCTGATCCCCGCACGCTGTCCGTCTGCCATCTGACAGTCCGTACCATCCCGGATCCCTGCGGTGACCCGTCATCTTGCTCCAGAGGTTCCGGACCCCGCCTGATATCACCTCGGCCTCCGAACCTGAGCTACGTCACCAAGACCACCTTCTGTGACTCCGTGGTCCCTGGGACTCCTCCGCTGCCTTCTCTTGCACGGACTGTTCTACTGCCCATCAGTGCTTCAGCTGCCGGACTCCCTACCACCATCTCAGAGAGTTCGGTCCAGTGGATCCACCTCCTGGGTCTGCCCGACCGCCCGGCCGTGACATGATCCCACATTACTCCCCGCACATGTCTGCAGACCTGACCGGCAGACATGTGGCTAACAGTCATGGGTGGATTGTTAACCCCTTAGATCGCGCTGTCAAAGTTTGATATACAGTCAGGGCCAGAAATATTTGGACAGTGACACAAGTTTTGCTATTTTAGCTGTTTACAAAAACATGTTCAGAAATACAATTATATATATAATATGGGCTGAAAGTGCACACTCCCAGCTGCAATATGAGAGTTTTCACATCCAAATCGGAGAAAGGGTTTAGGAATCATAGCTCTGTAATGCATAGCCTCCTCTTTTTCAAGGGACCAAAAGTAATTGGACAAGGGACTCTAAGGGCTGCAATTAACTCTGAAGGCGTCTCCCTCGTTAACCTGTAATCAATGAAGTAGTTAAAAGGTCTGGGGTTGATTTCAGGTGTGTGGTTTTGCATTTGGAAGCTGTTGCTGTGACCAGACAACATGCGGTCTAAGGAACTCTCAATTGAGGTGAAGCAGAACATCCTGAGGCTGAAAAAAAAGAAAAAATCCATCAGAGAGATAGCAGACATGCTTGGAGTAGCAAAATCAACAGTCGGGTACATTCTGAGAAAAAAGGAATTGACTGGTGAGCTTGGGAACTCAAAAAGGCCTGGGCGTCCACGGATAACAACAGTGGTGGATGATCGCCGCATACTTTCTTTGGTGAAGAAGAACCCGTTCACAACATCAACTGAAGTCCAGAACACTCTCAGTGAAGTAGGTGTATCTGTCTCTAAGTCAACAGTAAAGAGAAGACTCCATGAAAGTAAATACAAAGGGTTCACATCTAGATGCAAACCATTCATCAATTCCAAAAATAGACAGGCCAGAGTTAAATTTGCTGAAAAACACCTCATGAAGCCAGCTCAGTTCTGGAAAAGTATTCTATGGACAGATGAGACAAAGATCAACCTGTACCAGAATGAGGGGAAGAAAAAAGTTTGGAGAAGAAAGGGAACGGCACATGATCCAAGGCACACCACATCCTCTGTAAAACATGGTGGAGGCAACGTGATGGCATGGGCATGCATGGCTTTCAATGGCACTGGGTCACTTGTGTTTATTGATGACATAACAGCAGACAAGAGTAACTGGATGAATTCTGAAGTGTACCGGGATATACTTTCAGCCCAGATTCAGCCAAATGCCGCAAAGTTGATCGGACGGCGCTTCATAGTACAGATGGACAATGACCCCAAGCATACAGCCAAAGCTACCCAGGAGTTCATGAGTGCAAAAAAGTGGAACATTCTGCAATGGCCAAGTCAATCACCAGATCTTAACCCAATTGTGCATGCATTTCACTTGCTCAAATCCAGACTTAAGACGGAAAGACCCACAAACAAGCAAGACCTGAAGGCTGCGGCTGTAAAGGCCTGGCAAAGCATTAAGAAGGAGGAAACCCAGCGTTTGGTGATGTCCATGGGTTCCAGACTTAAGGCAGTGATTGCCTCCAAAGGATTCGCAACAAAATATTGAAAATAAAAATATTTTTTTTGGGTTTGGTTTATTTGTCCAATTACTTTTGACCTCCTAAAATGTGGAGTGTTTGTAAAGAAATGTGTACAATTCCTACAATTTCTATCAGATATTTTTGTTCAAACCTTCAAATTAAACGTTACAATCTGCACTTGAATTCTGTTGTAGAGGTTTCATTTCAAATCCAATGTGGTGGCATGCAGAGCCCAACTCGAGAAAATTGTGTCACTGTCCAAATATTTCTGGACCTAACTGTAACATGCTCCAGCAGGGATTGCACTGTTCCCGGCCGCCATCGGCGCCTCCATGATGCGATCATGGGGTGCCAATGTGTTGTCATGACAGTGCAGGGTCAAGTGATGACCCCTGTCACTGTCATGACTAACTACCTGTGAATGACGTCAGAGGGCCGGCATTCACAGGAGAACAACATTTCTGCTGATCAGAGGGATGTTAAAGCATTGCTCAGATCAGGAGAAGCAGGCGGACTGTGCAGTCATAAAGTCCATTAAGGAGACTAATACGATCATTAAAAAATAAGTTTTAAAAAATATGAAAAAATAAAAAGAATCTAAAAATTGAAATCATCCCCCTTTTGCCCCATTGATAATAAAATAATAAAAAAAAAACACATATTTGGTATCGCTGCATTCAGAAGTGCCCTATCTATCAAAATAGATTCTGCTGCCAGGCCGTGAAGTGCCCACCAGCCTAGGGCTCTGCACCCTGAGATGTGCGCCGGTCCTGAGGGAGCTATTAGCTCTCCCCTCAGCGACCGTGTTCTCCTGCGTCTCACTTGGTTCCCAGTGGTGTCTCTACTCTCGAATGTGTGTGTGTGGCTCCTAGTCCCCTGATCAGTAGCCCTGCCCACTCAAGCCCTAGAGCTAGTGGGTGGGAGGCCCCAGACGATATGGTGACCATCCTAAATGACCCTACCCTAACCCCGTCTTGGTGAGAGGGCAACTGGCTTATGTGTGGTTGTGGATGTTGTGAACTGGTACCGACCTCCTCCTTACCCGGGATGTGTACCGCACCTCTGGTGAGATGCAGTACCTTGTGGCGACTGAAGCCTCAGGGGCACCACATGTTAATTTCAGTACAATTTACACATTTTTCGTATTCATTCCTCACCTAACAAGCACAAGAAATTCAATATACTTTACATCTGTTAATATGAGATTTTTCAGTCATTTTAAATATATATATTATTTATTTATTTTAAATCTTCATATTCTTAGAGCTCTAACTTTTTAATTTTTCAGTCTACAGTAATATATGTGAACTTAATCAGTTTTATTTCCTTTTTTGTGGGGCAGAATGAACAAAAACTACAATTCTTGTATATGTTTATATGGCTGTTTCCAACAGCATTCATTGTAAGATAAAGAGTAACCGGTTTTTTTTTTATAGGTTGTTACAAATGCGGCAATACCAATTATGTGTCTTTTTAGTAAAATATTTTTTAACAAATAAGCCCTTATTAAAGCTGGGATATGTTTGGGTTTGGGGTTTTTTGACTCACACTTTTATTTTACAATTAGAAATTGGCCTATCAGTGTTTGACTGACAGGTAGCTTATCAGACCACACCTCTGGCAAAATATTATAACAAGAGGTATATGGCAGACACAAAGGACTCCCTGTTGTCATAGCAACCATCAGGACTCCATGATCCTGCTGAGAAGTCCTCTGGCGGACTGACAGAGGAAGTGATCTCCCTCTGTCATCTCTCTCATGCTGCTGTCACTATTCTCAGTGACATCTCAGGGGCTAAAGTGCTTGTATTGGATCCAGCTCCAATCCTAGCAGATGCAGTTGGAGCTTAGTTGTATATTACCGCTAATTCCAAGAGCAAATCGCATGGACACATAACTCCTGTGCTCGTGCCATTCTGTAACTTTTCGCATGATGTACAGGTTCATTCTTTTGTGGCAAGGGGATAAATGAAAGAACTGACACGAACCAAACCATTGAAATCAAACAATATAGTATAGAGAGGAACTAAAAATAGCTAAACACGTTGCAACAGTTAATATAGCGCCATCTGCTACCTGTTTAAAGGGGGTTTTCAAACTACTGACCAACCCTTCTTAGAAGCTGCACTGCCTATCATAAAAATAAAACCACTTCATACTTACCTTCCTGAATAGCACCTGTTCCTGCAATGTTAGCACTGTGCCTGCAAGGGGATATTATGTCATGTGACCACTGCAGCCAATCAGTGACTGCTGAGCTATGCTGTCTCATCCAGGGCTTACAAATTGAAAGGGTTATTAGGACCAATAATAATTAAAAAATAAATTTTGTAGTACACAATTTGGGGTAGTGATTTCACTGATATTTGACTGAGTACTCGTCCAATTTGTCTTGGGCTGTTTGTACTTAGTGCTGTTTCCTACCTTCCCTTTAATTTTTTTTTACCTTTGCCCAGGAGGCTTTACCCCTTCAGCCCCCAGCCTGTTTTCACCTTAAAGACCCGGCCATTTTTTGCAATTTTGACCAGTGTCACTTTGACAGGTTATAACTCTGGAACACTTCAACGGATCCTGGCGATTCTGAGATTGTTTTTTCGTGACATATTGTACTTCATGTCAGTGGTAAATTTAGGCCGATATGTTTTGCGTTTATTTGTGAAAATTTCAGAAATTTAGCGAAAATTTTGAAAATTTTGCAATTTTCAAAATTTGAAATTTTATGCCCATAAATCTGAGAGATATGTCACACAAAAAAGTTACTAAATAACATTTCCCACATGTCTACTTTACACCAGCGCAATTTTTGAAAAAAAAAAAAATTTCCGTTAGGAAGTTAGAAGGATTCAAAGTTCATCACCAATTTCTCATTTTTCCAACAAAATTTACAAAAAAAAATTGTTTAGGTACCACATCACATTTGGAGTGATTTGAGAAACCTAGGCGACAGAAAATACCCAAAAGTGACCCAATTCTAAAATCTGCACCCCTCACTCTGCTCAAAACCACATCCAAGAAGTTTATTAACCCTTTAGGAGCTTCACAGCAACCAAAGCAATGTAGACGAAAAAATGAAAATTTTACTTTTTTAACACAAAAATGTTACTTTAGCCATAAAAATTAGTATTTTCACAAGGGTATCAGGAAAAATGCATCATAAAATGTATCGTGCATTTTCTCCTGAGTACGCAGATACCCCATATGTGGTGGAAATCAAATGTTTGGGCGCACGGCAGGACTCGGAAGGCAAGGAGCGCCATTTGAATTTTTGAGTGCAAAATTAGCTGCACTCATTAGCGGACGCCATGTCGGGTTTGAAGACTCCCCGAGGTGCCTAAACAATGGAGCTCCCCCACAAATGACCCCATTTTGGAAACTAGAGCCCTCAAATATTTTTTCTAGATGTTTGATGTGCACTTTGAACCCCTGGGGGCTTCACAGAAGTTTATAACGTTGAGCCGTGAAAAGAAAAAAAATTTTTTTTACCACAAAACTGTTGCTTCAACCAGGTAGCTTTTTTTATCACAAGGGTATCAGGAAAAAATGCACCATAAAATTTATGGTGCATTTTCTCCTGAGTACGCAGATATCCCATATGTGGTGGAAATCAAATGTTTGGGCGCACGGCAGGACTCGGAAGGCAAGGAGCGCCATTTCACAGCAAAATTGGTTGGAATTATTAGCGGACGCCATGTTTCATTTGGAGACCCCCCTGAAGTGCCTAAACAATGGAGCTCCCCCACAATTGACCCCATTTTGGAAACTAGACCCCTCATGGAATTTATCTAGCTGTTTAGTGAGCACTTTGAACCCCTGGAGGCTTCACAAACGTTTGTAATGTTCAGCCGTGAAAATATTTTATTCTTTTTTTTACCACAAAATTGTTTTTTCAAACAGGTAGCTTTTTTTTCCACAAGGGTATCAGAAAAAAATGCACCATAAAATGTATTGTGCAATTTCTCCTGAGTACGATGATACCTCATATGTGGTGGAAATCAATTGTTTGGGCGTACGGCGGGGCTCAGAAGAGAAGGAGCGCCATTTCACAGTAAAATTGATTGGAATTATTAGCAGACGCCATGTTTCATTTGGAGACCCCCTGAGGTGCCTAAACAATGGAGCTCCCCCACATGTGATCCCATTTTGGAAACTAGACCCCCCCCCATACAAAAAAAATTAGTTTGGCGAAATAAAAAATACAGACATCAGTAAAAAAAAAAAAAAAAAAAAAAAGAGCGCCTGCCACTAAGACCAGTGCCAAACGTGAGAGCAATGCACGAGTCTCGCATCGCATCATCCACTGCAGTCTGGAAGCGAGCAACTGCGCTGAATAATGCGATGCGAGAGGGCGGGGTGGCAGATGAGAAAGGGCGCAGCGGATGGAAGATGGGAAAGGGCACAGCGGATGGAGGAGCGGCAGAGGATGGGAAAGGGCGCAGCGGATGGATGATGGGAAATGGCGCAGCGGATGGATGGGAAATGGCGCAGCGGATGGAGGAGCGGCAGAGGATGGGGGGGTGAGATGGGGATACCTACCTTACAGGATGGATCTAGGCAGCAGGATCACAGCAGACAGAAGAGGCAGCAGATGAAGGAGGCAACAGATCGAGGAGGGTGAGAGGGGGCAGTAGATGGAAAATGGGAGAGAGCAGGCAGCAGATCGGGGAGGGGGGCAGAGTCTGATGCGAGAGAGAGATGGCACATGTAGGGGAAGGGAGGGGGGCTTGCAGCACTTGTAGGGGGAGGGAGGGGGGCTTGCAGCACATGTAGGGGGAGGGAGGGGGGCTTGCAGCACATGTAGGGGGAGGGTGGCTGGCTTGCAGCACATCTAGGGGGAGGGTGGCTTGCAGCACATGTGCTGCAAGCCAGCCACCCTCCCCCCACATGTGCTGCAAGCCAGCCACCCTCCCCCCACATGTGCTGCAAGCCAGCCACCCTCCCCCCACATGTGCTGCAAGCCAGCCACCCTCCCCCCACATGTGCTGCAAGCCAGCCACCCTCCCCCCACGTGGGGGGAGGGTGGCTTGCAGCACATGGAGGGATAGGTGGTGTGGCGATGGAGAAGGGGCAGTCGATGAAGGAGGCGGCGGCCGCCGCCGCCGATCGGGGGCAGCAGCGGCTGAAAAAGGTGGGTGCGACGGCGGCGGGGACAGTGGCGAGCATGGCGGCAGGGACGGCGGTGGATCGGGAGCGGCGGCGGAGACAGCGGTGGAGCGGGAGCATGGCGGCGGGGACGGCGGTGGATCGGGAGCGGCGGCGGGGACAGCGGTGGAGCGGGAGCATGGCGGCGGAGACAGCGGTGCAGCGGGAGCATGGCGGCGAGGACGGCGGTGGATCGGGAGCGGCGGCGGGGACAGCGGTGCAGCGGGAGCATGGCGGCGGAGACAGCGGTGCAGCGGGAGCATGGAGGCGGGGACGGCGGTGGATCGGGAGCGGCGGCGGGGACAGCGGTGGAGCGGGAGCATGGCGGCGGAGACAGCGGTGCAGCGGGAGCATGGCGGCGGGGACGGCGGTGGATCGGGAGCGGCGGCGGCAACAGCGGTGCAGCGGGAGCATGGCGGCGGAGACAGCGGTGCAGCGGGAGCATGGCGGCGGGGACGGCGGTGGATCGGGAGCGGCGGCGGGGACAGCGGTGCAGCGGGAGCATGGCGGCGGGGACAGCGGTGCAGCGGCAGCAGCGGCGGGGCGATCGGAGACAGCGGCGGTGAAGCGGGAGCAGCGGCGGGGTGATCGGAGACAGCGGCGGTGAAGCGGGAGCAGCGGCGGGGACAGCGGTGAAGCGGGAGCAGCGGCGGGGCGATCGGGGACAGGGGCGGGCGGCGGGGACAACAACTTACCGCTCTCCTCGGCTTCTAGGGACGATCACAGGCCGCAGATCCACATTGATTGGAGAGAGCGGTCACAAGACCGGTCTCTCCAATCAGAGCTGGGGGCGGGTGAAGCATCGATCACCCAGCTCCAGCCAATGGCCAGTGCTACAGCAGCACTGATCAGGGCTGGATTTCAATGTTCCAGCCATTTTCAATGGCTGGAACATTACAGTGGCTGTAATTGGCTGAGCGGCGTTCGTCAGCCAATCACAGCCTCTGTAGGTTCGGGGAGGAGGCACCACCCCTCCTGAGGTCAGGCAGAGGTCCCCTCCTTCCCGAATCTACCGTTTAAGTAAATAAATTTCACTCCCCAGGGCTCCGGGACCGCGATTTCGCCAGGACGTACTGAGAACGTCATGGGTCGTTTAGCACCATGTCACCATGATGTACTCAGTACGTCCAAGGTCGTTAAGGGGTTAAAGGGTTATTTTAATTTCCAAGATCCTATCCCAATATGTAGTAGGAGTAATAATAATTATATTAGCAAATACCTCAATTAGAAATGTAGTATAGTTCTGATTCACTATGTTGCTTACCTCATGTCCAGAGCATTGCAGGACCTTAGGTATCCATGGTTGGGACAATGCATATAGGCACAGTTAGTTAGTTGCTCGTGATAATAACCATGGATACCTAAGGTCCTGCAATGACCTGAACATGAGGTAAGTGACATAATGAATCAGATGAACTATACTACATTTCTAATTGTAGGCATTTTCTAATATAATTAATTTTATACCTACTACTGTGTTTCCCCGAAAATTAGTCAGTGTCTTATATTAATTTTTGATCCCAAAGATGCGCTAGGTCTTATTTTCAGGGTATATCTTATTTTTCCATGAAAATGAATTCAGATTAATTGTTGAAAAATGAACATTTATTATATACTGTACAGTAGTGGTCATCACAAACCAGCATAAATACACAAACTGTGAATCCTAATAAGAATGTCTTGTTACTACCATTATTTCCATCTACAACATGTCCTGGTGTTCTGTTTGGCGGGCATGCTTCCAAGCAAAAACTTTGCTAGGAATTACTTTTGGAGGAGGCCTTATATTTAGCAATTCAGCAAAACCTCTACTAGGTCTTATTTTCAGGGGATGTCTTATTTTCAGGGAAACATATTGGGATAGGATATTGAGATCTTGATCTTGAGATTCGATAACCCTTTAATGTCTGTTTACATGGACCAACTGGTGGCAAGATGCGACCAATGATCGGTAAACCTTTACCGATCGGTGGTCATTTAGATACCTGATGCGGGACCTCAGCCAACAAAGCTGATAACACGAAGCAACATTTCCCTATTGGCTTAAGCCCCGCCCCTTCTAGTCACATGGGTATGACCTCACCACAGGTCCTGGAAGTGAAAAGTTACATCGATTGTATAATACTTATGCTAATTCTAACAGGGGGAGGGAATTACTATGAATTCCCCCCCAGATATTATCTGCTTCTCAGCAGCTGTCACTCAAGCAGCTGCCGATTTTATAAACTTTACTTTCTTGGATTTCAAAACCTATACATCCGAGCTGACCACTACAGGTATGTAGAGAATCAGCCTGATAGTGCCAGTATAGCACTGGCTTTAGATTAGATACGAAAAGCCTGGTGATTGATTCTCTTTAAAGGGCCAGTAGCCAGCAAGACGGGGTTGTGGTCCCCGGGAATCTGCCTGGGGGCCTCATAAAAGATCATAGGGCTGGAGGTTCCCCACCCCTGGTCTAAATAAATTGAGATACATAATTCCCCTCCTATATAAATAAAAAAGCAACAAAAAGAGGGACAAAATTTCCCCTAAAAATTCTGCAAATAGAGGGCAGCAGTTATAACCTGCCCAGGCCAAGGAACTAATGTACTAGCAGGATGCAGCAAGACCCCCAATAAGGTGGAGGCATCACAGGTGCAAAAGAAGCAAATCACTCACACTTCCAATCCATGGCGAAATATATATAAAATATATATGAGGTACTAGATGGTATTATGGCCAGAATACGGTTGGAGGAGATTTTTATCCCTCTTTTTGTTGCTTTTTTTTTATTTTTATATCAGTCTGGGACCCACAAGCATGAGGACTCATGACGTGGTTTGTGGGCAACCGTATTCTGGCCATAATACCATCTAATACCTCATATACATTTTATTTATTTTTTTGCACATAACATTTTATACAGGATGCAGCCAGGCCCCTTAATTTAGGCCTTGTATACTGGAGTCCGTGTCCCTGTATGGTGCACTTATACAGTACTGAGCAGCCAGCCTAGTCGAATAGTAAGGGTGTAACTAATAGGCTGCTAGCCAGATACTGTGCACCTACAAGTGTGAACGGCGCCCTATACAAGCCATTTGTGTGCAATTTTATCATCCAGCAATCGCCCCCTCCATGGATTGGAAGTGTGTGAGTGATTTGCTTCTTTTGCACCTGTGATGCCTCCACCTCTTTTGGGGTTTTGCTGCATCCTGCTAGTGCATTAGTTCCTTAGCCTGGGCAGGTTATAACTGCTGCCCTCTATTTGCTGTAAGTAATTCCATAATTCCCCTCCTAAAACATTAATTTCTAAATTCCTATACCCCGGAGCCTAATGTTTCATTTGACGAGTCCCTGATGTCATTTTGCCAATAAATCCATCTGTCATTTCGCCAATTTATCCTCTCCATGTGCACCAAATATGGTGTCAATTTGTACAAAATGTGCGAAAGCACAAGCAGGTACACAAGCACCTTTCTGATTTATGAAGGTACAGACCGCTAAATCAACCCACCAAACTGTCCCCACACAATTAACATCCCTCGTAAAATTGTCTGGGAGCTAATTACATAATTTGTAGATAAAAGTTACCACATGTACGCTGACAATTATACAAATCCCTCCATGATGCAAATACAGGGGCCTGTGGGATAGTCATAAAAAAAACGGTAGGTTTTCCGTCACAGTTGGCGTCCAGATGTTTGGAGAAGGGGGTTGTCATGCTCACTGGTAAGTGGCTTGAAGTGAACTGGAATGACCGGAAGGAAGTTTACATGCTAACTACCCACGGGTTTCTTGGATTACCGACCCTTATGCCTGTGGTTTGGACATTTCGGCCATACTAATCCCCCCCCATTCAGGAGTCCCTCAGCAAACCCTACATGTTGGTGGTCCCTAGGATCTAGCCCCACACTTTCTGCATCCGTACTTCTCCACGCCAGTCCACAAGCCACAGGAGCGGCCTTCTATTCCTCTGGAGCCGGTGCCTCTCCAATAATTCTGCACAGCCCTACTCTCCCTTGTCTTCTATACTACTCTCCCCTAAACTACACATCCTCCTTTTTCTACTCTCTGCTGGGCTCATCCACTCCCCCCAGCTACTTCCAGCCTATTTCTTTCCAGTCGCCCATTTCTTCCTCCACATTTCATATGTCCGTGGCGACACGGGGTGTTGCCACATTATTGGCCTGTCAGGATGACGCAATCGATTGGTTTCTTCTTCCGGGTCCACAGATAATTCCACCTCCCTGTAGGCCTGTTGCAGGTATATCTGGCCAATGCGGTTGCTGTGGACCACCACAGAGGGAGTAGCCCCTGCTGACAGGACTGACGAGGCCCTCACTGCTTCCCACACAGTAAGCTGGGCTCTCTGATGCTCCTCAAATCAGGGGGAATCGTTTCTGGCCTCTCGGGCTGCAACTCTCTCTGCTTCACAGTCATGGTTCACTTGCAGGGCCTCTTGCGACCGCTGCTCTTCAGATGCTCCACTTCCAGTATCAGAAGTCAGGTTATCCCCTTGCATGTTAAGTCCATCTGGCCAACTATGCTAGAATGAAGGAGGCGCCGAGGGCAGCATGAGTAGTCGTGCCCCCGACCGTCTCTCTCCAAGAAACAGGGATGGGTAGAATACTGAATTTAGCGTGGGGCCTGATCTCAGATATCGTGTTTTTGTTACTTTCAGTGTAGCTCCTTGTCCCACTAAATCAAAGACAGACTCCTGGTGTTCATCCAACATTTGGTCTTTGATCACTTTAAATACATCTTCTTTTCCTGAGGAAAGGCACAATTTCTTCACCGGGCGAGTCATACATTACCTCACGATTCCCACTACCACCGCTGCCAGAGACCCCCACGGGTTTACTGGATTACCGGCCCTTCTCCCTGCGGCTTGGACATTTTGGCCATACTGATCTCCACTTCAGGAGTCCCTCAACATACACTACACAGTGGCGGTCCCTAGGACTGAGCCCCACACTTTATGCATCCGTGCTTCTCCATGCCGGTCCACAAGCTACAGGAGTGTCCTTCTATTCCTCAGGAACCGGTGCCTCTCCAATCAGTCTGCCCAGCCTTACTCTCCCTTGTCTTCTTTACTACTGCCCCCTAAACTACACATCCTCTTTTTTCTACTCCCTGCTGGACTCATCCACTTCCCCCCCCAACCGAACTATGGGGATACTGTGCCACCTTCTGGTGGATGGCAAAACTACACTTTAACCCAGCCATTACATACCTTTAATTATCTGGTACCCTATATATCCCTTACACAAACGAGGCCAGGTCGTTGGGGAGATTAATGGGGCTCTTGTCACCCCCTTACACTAGTATAAAAAGTTGACAATTTAAGATTGCTACCTATAACAGGTCTTTGTCCTGTACAAAAAGTCACAAGGAGCACTCACATTTCTCCAGTATTTTAGTTATTTTATTTATTCTCCAATACATTTAGTCACATTGACACATGCAGTGAGTATTTCAATTGTGATAACAGACATTACAATTTCAAAGTGGTTAATGGTTTTGTCGTTAATTAAATAGCATGTGTGCATTTGTAATTATGTTAATTATGAGGGTGGTTCCCTCACAAAGGGAATTATTGAAATTATTTATTCTATCTGATAGCAGTTGGATTTATGCTGTGTTTGAAAAAGGCTGCTTATGCCAAAACGCGTAATGCACTTCGCCAGTATGGATTCATGGAATAAATCTTCAGAATTCCTGAAGAAATTTGAGTGGCAGTATTTTTTCTATATTCATATTTGAAGTGAACTGGAATGACTGGAAGAAAATCTACATGCTAACTACGGTGCATGCGGACACCACTGTGACGGTCAGAGACAGGGGTGCTACTAGGGACAAAGAGAATCCACTCTGTGTAAGAGATTAGGATAAATTCTTGGGAGACGTTGACCTGTCGGATCAGGTGCTTCACCCATAACCGGTGAAGCAAAAAAACAGGGCCTGGTATAAAAACTTAGCAATTCATGCAGATTGCTACGTAAAGCAGCTTTGTCCTGTACAAAAAGTCACAAGAAGCACTCACATTTCTCCAGTACTAGGAGAAAATTGTTGCGTGTCTCCTATTTGACTCAACGGCACAGGAGGCAGCCTTTGAATCAGAGGCTGTCCAGAGGCTGTCATTTCATTCTCCTCACCAAACCACTCCCACCCAAAACTGTTCCTAAAAAGATGTCGGGTTTGTAGTAAGCATGGTCAGAGGAGTGATTCTTGGTATTGCTCTATATGACCATCCCAACCAGGCCTTTGTATCTTCCCGTACTTTGAGAAATACCCCACAACTTCCCATTATTAAATTGGCAATTACTCCAAATTGTGTAGTAGCATTTTTTTGTTGGTTTTTTTTTCAAAGTAATTGACATTTTCTGTTTAGTGGGCCCCAGTAGAGAATCTATTTCTTATTTGTCCCATAAAAAAATACTATATTCATCAGTAAAGCACATTTTATCCCATTTCACAATTATTTCCAGGCCACATACCAAACAATTATTCAGGCAAATTCTCATCCACATGCCCACATCTGTATACTCCAGAATGTGGACCCCCACAAATGTTCTTGATAAGTCAGGCCATCTGATAATTAATTCCAGGACTTAATCACTCACATACCAAATTATTATTATAACAAATTCTCGTCCACATGCCCACATCTATATACTCCAGAATGTGGACCCCACAAATGTTCTTCAAAAGTCAGGTCATGTGACAATAAATTCCAGGACTTGATCACTCACAAAAACATTTTTGACCATCACAGTTTGCGCAGGTCATGGACTCCGCTGACTCCACTACCTTTTTGTTGCCAGCGCTGTACCAGCAGATGTTGTTGATGTGGGAACAGCAAGAACAAATGTCCTTTCTGTGGACCGTCAACACCCGTCTGAGCGATCTGGGTCCGGCTGGTTCTTCGGCACTCGTCCAGCCCGAAGCTCCAGCACCGGCAGAACTCTGGCCCTGTTTGTCTGCTCCACCACGTTTTGAAGTGATCCTAAGCAATGCCGAGGGTTCATCAATCAGTGCTCCTTGCACTATGAACTTTTGTCACACTGGTTCCCTTTGGAGCGGGCCAAAGTGGCTTTCCTGATGTCGCACTTTGACAGGGAGGCTCTTGTTTGCATCAATCCTCTGTGGGAGAGAAGGGATCAGGTCACCTCCAACATCTAGACTTTCTTGAAGCCTTGTGGAAAGTCTTTGAGGAACCAGGTCATGTCGCCACAGCTGCACCCTCCCTCCTGCAGTTATGTCAAGGTGCACAGACTGTTGGGCAATATGCAGTTCAGTTCCGCACCCTCTCCTTGTAACTAGGCTGGAATAATCAGGCGCTGGTGGCCGCCTTTTGGGAAAGCTTGTCTGGGAAAATAAAATATGAACTGTCTGGCCGTGATATTCCAGTTTCTCTGGATGACCGGATTTCCTTGGCTACCCGGGTCGACTTTAGATTCCAGGAGCGATCAGTTGACTTGAAGCATAATAAGGAATTTATACGTCTGGTTCCATCCCTCCCGAGGCCGCCAATGTCCCAGTTTCCAGTTGCCGCTCCTGCTCCTGAACCCATGCAGACCCATGTCAGGATGTCAGACCAACGTCGAGACTACCATCAAGCCATGGGACTGTGTTTCTACTGCGGAAGTATAGACCACTTCATTCATGCATGTCCCGTTAGACCAGAAAGACGTTTGGTTCCTGAACTTCTAGTGAGGCCTATCCTGGAAGTCGGTGCCGTGTTCCTTTTAGGATCTAGGAAGGAGTCCCTCCAGTAGCCGCAATCCTACCCTACCCATCCACTGGCCATGTCTTCATCCTCCATCTTTGAAGACAAATTGCTGGAGAAGAAACCTCCTTCAGGCCTGGAGAAGAGGGGGCATAAAGGGGCGGCTGCTATAGCACCATCATCCCTGCAGGGACGCCAACTTACTCACCGCCGCTGGGTTTGCATCCTCCCCTGCAGCTCCGCAGCTGCTCATGTCCCACTGCACAGCCTCCCCCGGAATGCGCTTAGGGCATACGCACACACCGGCCTCCTCTTAATGGGCCGGTGCACCATTTCCTGGAAATCCCTCAAAGCACTATGTATTTAAAGCATGCACAGTCTTTCACCACTGGGGCTGATGTTAATGGCAGCCTGGATATTGGGCACTCCGCAAGTAGGGCCAGACCCAAGGGGGTAGGTGATGGTGTTAGGCACGGAAAGAAGGTAGGCCACATAAGGGATTGCAGTGTAACTGGTTTCTTTAGTCACAGCTTTGTTATGGCTTGCAACCCGAAGAAGGCTGGTCCTCGCCACTGGTCCCCTTAGTCCCAGTGCCGGTGTTGTAACCTGGTGGCCTCTTTCCCCTGCACCTGTCTCTGGTTGGTGGGTCCCCGTGGCTTGGAGCGTCTGGGGGTCCCCTCCTGGTAGTCTCAGTCTTTAGTCCGTACGGCGGGCAGTTTGAACCCTGTAGGGTCGGTGTTCTGTTCCGGTCCCTGGTTCTCCCATCACTGCTGGTACCCCGTGTGACGGGGTATGCAACAGAGCAGTGAGGGACGCCAGGCCAAGGAACAATCCAAAGGGCTTTATTGGAACCACAAAGAATAAGCAGCAAACATAAATATAAATCCTTCAAATCTGCAAGGAGTCCACAACAGAAAAACAAAAGATCCAGGGGCACCGCCTGGTATTCCGATGCCAGGGGAATTAGGGCAATGGTCCTTATATGAGTTCCTTGAGTCCAACAGGTGAACAACAAAACGCAATCCCACGTGGCCGCGGATCTCCAGTCTGTAACAGTCCACACACACAGACCCCAGGATCCAGCCTCAGCTATGGATCCTAGTCCTTCTCCAGCCGAGCTCCAACTAACTGAACTAACATGTTCTTCTCTCCTGGGATCAGCCCCTTAGTTGGGCACACCTCCCCCTGGCCATTTGATGCATGAATGGACTTTAGACTGCTGGCTCTGTTCTGTTTACCAAGTTGACTGGCCTGTCGCGTCACTAAGTGTCACGTGGTCTGGGATTTCCTTGGTCACGTGTCGCTGACGCGGCCACCGCTCGGCGTCCCGCATTGTCATGGCAGCGTGAACGTCACTACGCGGTCCGTCTCTGATTGGCCGCCTGTCATGTTATATACCAGGTGCTTTCATACTCCATCACTGCCCCGTGACGAAGGTTTTCGAAACGGCTGTCTCCTGCAGTAATCCTGCCACGCGATCAGTCAGCTGCTCTGGTATGTTTATTTGTCATGTCCAATTCTGGATTTTCCATTATATCAGTAAGGATGTATTAGTGGGTGAGCCCTGCTCGTGTTCCCCATTATTATTCAGCTGCGGTTGGTTTCTGTAGCAGTCTTGCTATACAAGTAGTCAGCTGCCTTGGCATGCTCATTTCCATGTCACATTCTGGATTTTCCACCATAATAGTAAGGATGTATTAGTGGGTGAGCCTTGATTGTGCTTCCCATACTATTCAGCTGCTTTGCTGTCTACAGTTTATGTAGGATATGAGGGATATATGTGCACTTTATACCTAGTGTAACGCTATATATGCGGTTTTCATTGTCAGTCCATGTTTTATTTTTTATGGATTAGTCCCTATTGGGGTTTTCCACCATTGGTTAGCCGCTCAGCACACGAGGCTTATATATATGTGGTTCCCATTGTGAGTTGCATTATATGCCACATATATGATCTTCCCATTGGAAGTTGCACTGTATGCCGCGTATGTGTGCGGTTTTGGGTATTTTTTGCCCACCTTTTGGGTGAGCCCTTATTGGGTCTCCTGCTATTTTTCTGCGGCTTTAATGCATGTGTGATACATATGTAACTTCCAATTGGGCTAGCATTATATTTCATATATGAGTGGCCATTATCAATTGGCTTGGTATATGATTTATCTCTTATATGTAATGCTATATGATAATGTTACTACAGCTATATATGTGTATATTTGTCCTTGTACTGTATCCCTTCTTTTATCCTTAATGATTGGTGTGTTTTCTGCAGGTTTTGACATTTGTTCACCACTTAAATTTATTTTGTGCCCTCATTCGCTGCTCTCGATTGTACCATTGTTCTGATTAAATTGTCATAAATAAATATACTTTTTTACATATATTGGACCTTGTTCGCCTTGTTCTCTCTTCTCTTTTCCTGTTTACCAAGTTGTAGATTGGAGAAGTCCCATGCTGAGAAGAACAATAGATATGCAACCCCCACCAAATCAATGACAATAGCTATTGCTGAAGCCTGAGTGCAATATGATACAGGCTGGGGGAAGGTATAGTCACTTACATCCCAAGACATAGTATTACAGCAAATACAGTGAGAAGGTAAAATACATCACATGGCATCTTATACAAAAATATGGAATGGAGAAAACTACATACATCATGACAATTCCTTCCCCTCCCAACTTGTGTACGTACTAGGGACCTCTACAGGTCACTAGTTAAGTACACACAGGCAGAGCGTTACTTACATGTGGCTTCATGCAGCCACGAATTGGCATCGTAGCTCTCCCACATCATTGCCCAGGAGAACAGCTGCAGGCAGACCACCCATCACCCCAACCACACATCGCCTGACCCCAAAACCAAAGTTCAGATCCACAGTGGCTGTGGGAATAGTCCTCCATTGTCCACCCGCCAGTTCAATGACAATCCCAGGTCCTCTATGGATTGCCTCAGGCCGAACCACTCGGGGATCAGCCAGTGTGAGGAAAGCACCCGAGTCACAAAATCCAACAAGTCTCTGTCCATCCAGCACAACCTCCTGCAAGTGCTTACCTCGATGAGCAGAAGTCGTCATAACTGCGGGTCGCACCCCGTAAACTCCTGGTGGTGCAACATGGGGGGCTGAGTCACTAGGCCAGTCCTCACATAACGGTGCCACATCTTCCTCCATGGCACTGGGCTGTAAATAATTAACAATCCGATTGGGTGCAGGATCAGTCCTCATTTGAACAGCTGGGCAGGAGACTTGCCGATGCCCTGGCTGTCCACATTGATAGCATCTGAGCTGGGTCTCCCTCCATCCAAGGCGTCCTCTTGGGTAAGGGGTAGGGGAACTTGGAGGCCGGCTCCCACCTGAAGGTGCTGTAGGGGTTTGAGGATGATTCCTCCATGGCCTGGCTGGGCATGAGGCCTGCAAATGCCCGGGATGCCTACAAACATAACACCTGCGCTCTGTTACTTCCTCTCCCCGGCGTATTCCAGAAAGTGCAGTAGAAGCAACTGGAGGCACATTAACACGGGTATCAACATGTGGTGGCTTAGAGGAACGGGGAACAATGGGGACAGAATAACTGGGGGCATCCGGTGTTGTGGAGCTGTTAGGCGTCTCTCCATCCTCCAACAGAACCCTCCACTGAGGCTTGATGGTGAGAGCCTCATCAGCGAGAGCAGCAGCTTCCTCCACTGTCGCTGGTTTTCTCTCACGCACCCATTCCCGGATCTCAGCGGGGCACTGGGCAAAGAATTGTTCTTTTAGGATGACCTGCAGGAAGGTCTCCCAAGATAAGGCCTCCTCTGCCTCCAGCCAGCGATTACATATTTGTTTGAGTCTATGAGCATATATCTTAAAAGACACTTCCCCATCACAGGCTAAAGCACGGAACTGAGTCCTGTAAGTGTCTGGGGTCACAGCATAATGTTCTAGAATAGTCTGTTTAATATCCGCATACTCACAGTTCCACCGAGGGTCCATAGCTCTATAGGCTTCAGCAGCTCCCCCCTCTAGGAGCCCAACCAGATGCCGGACACGCTCCCTGTCCGGGACTTCCATTAATCGACACTGATGCTCAAAGTCCTGGAAGAAGCCCTCAATGTCGCCTGCAGCCTCATTAAACGGCTTAAAGTCTTTGCGGGACACCCTGAGAAGTTCCCTCATGATGGGTGCTGGGGTTACAGTCTGTCTGGAACCTCTCGCGGCTTCCACAGCGAGCTGCTTATCCAGCAATGCCATCTCCTTCATCCTGCGCTCCTTCTCTTCAGCTCCACGCATGGCCTCCCTCTTATCTTCTATGGTGGCCTCATCTCCAAGCAGTGCCATCTTTTCCTTGTACCACACAACC
Organism: Anomaloglossus baeobatrachus; assembly: GCF_048569485.1. NCBI lineage: Eukaryota > Metazoa > Chordata > Amphibia > Anura > Aromobatidae > Anomaloglossus > Anomaloglossus baeobatrachus. The sequence goes on from NC_134356.1 coordinate 364,696,351, forward strand.
CATTGACTTTTTTGGGTATTCACCTCCGGCTCCCGTCTTTGCTCCCCTTGCTGTGGAAATTGTTCCTCGGTGCCATCTTGCAGGCAAGCGTGTTCCAATGCCTCAATTAGTTGCTCCTTAGAGAGTCCTTTGTAGCCGACACCTAATTCACGGGCCTTTGTTTGTAGACTCGCCACAGTCCAGTTCCTGTATCCTGAGGTTCTGGTTTCAGACGTCGATTGGCTGTTGTCCTCCATTTCTTCTGCTCTGATCCCGCCGCTGCCACCAGTTTGTGACGGGGTATGCAACAGAGCAGTGAGGGACGCCAGGCCAAGGAACAATCCAAAGGGCTTTATTGGAACCACAAAGAATAAGCAGCAAACATAAATATAAATCCTTCAAATCTGCAAGGAGTCCACAACAGAAAAACAAAAGATCCAGGGGCACCGCCTGGTATTCCGATGCCAGGGGAATTAGGGCAATGGTCCTTATATGAGTTCCTTGAGTCCAACAGGTGAACAACAAAACGCAATCCCACGTGGCCGCGGATCTCCAGTCTGTAACAGTCCACACACACAGACCCCAGGATCCAGCCTCAGCTATGGATCCTAGTCCTTCTCCAGCCGAGCTCCAACTAACTGAACTAACATGTTCTTCTCTCCTGGGATCAGCCCCTTAGTTGGGCACACCTCCCCCTGGCCATTTGATGCATGAATGGACTTTAGACTGCTGGCTCTGTTCTGTTTACCAAGTTGTAGATTGGAGAAGTCCCATGCTGAGAAGAACAATAGATATGCAACCCCCACCAAATCAATGACAATAGCTATTGCTGAAGCCTGAGTGCAATATGATACAGGCTGGGGGAAGGTATAGTCACTTACATCCCAAGACATAGTATTACAGCAAATACAGTGAGAAGGTAAAATACATCACATGGCATCTTATACAAAAATATGGAATGGAGAAAACTACATACATCATGACACCCCGGACTTTACGGTCAGTGAGGTCCTGGATGGTCCCCACACTGTGCAGATTTTAACAGGTCTGCCTAGAGTGTTTGCCTGACCTAGGGCTCTGTACTCCCTGCTATGGTTTCGAGAGTACTCCACCGTACTCCTTTGGCAACCACACGCCTGCGCCTGACAGGTCACTGTTACACAATCCCGTCAGTAATATTACGTACGTCTCCTCTCACTTCCACGATTATTTATGTCTTTTGGTGTTACCGGCACTGGTCGTCTGGGTCCCTGGGGGTAGACCCTGAATCTTTAACAGGATGCAGTTCCTTATAGCTCCTGATGGCTTCAGGGGCACTACACTATCCCTTATCAAAGTGAGTAAATTGGGGCTGAAGCAATATCTAATATATAAAACTGAGTTTATGTGTTTGTATGTATGTATGTCCGCTAAAGGAATCCGCGCCGTCGCATTTGCAATCACGAAATTTTGCAAAGACACTCCATGTGACTCAGGGAATGTCATAGACTGTTTTGACGGGGAAATTTAACCTCATGCTTTACAGTTACTCTCCATCCATTAAAGTCAATGGAGCTTTAAGCTATAGGTTATTAATAGCAGCTGTCAGTGGTTGATATAGGAACAAAGTAAATTGTTAGGGGTACTTTACACGCTGCGACATCGCTAGCATTTGCTAGCGATGTCGAGCGCGATTGCACCCGCCCCCGTCGTACGGCTGATATGTGATGATCACTGTCGTAGCGAACATTATACCTGCTCTGCGACGTTGCTGTGACCGGCGAACCGCCTCCTTTCTAAGGGGGGCGGTTCATTCAGCGTCACAGCGACATCACAGCAGCGTCACTGAACCGCTGCCCAATAGAAAAGGAGGGGAGGAGATGAGCGGCCGGAACATGCCGCCCACCTCCTTCCTTCCTCCTTTTCTGGTGGACGCAGGTAAGGAGATGTTTGTCGTCAGCACCGATATTATGGAAACAACGTGTCAACGAGCAACGATTTTGCACATTTTTGCGCTCATTGATCGTCGCTCATAGGTTTTACACGCTGTGATGTCGCTACCGGTGCCGGATGTGTGTCACTAACGACGTGACCCCGACGATATAACAGCAGCGATGTCGTAGTGTGTAAAGTGCCCCTTAGTATAAGAAGCTTATGTGTGAGGTAATAAGATGTCGGTGGGGAGACGGATAGAGAGAGACAGAAAGAGACAGACATAGGCACAAACAGAGTAAGAGGCAGACAGGGAAAGAGACAGAGACAGACAAGGAAAGAGACGGAGAGAGACAGATAGTCAAAGAGACAGACAGAGGCAGACAGACACAGACAGACAGGGAAAGAGACAGAGACAGACAGGGAAAGAGACAGAGACAGACAGGGAAAGAGACAGAGACAGACAGTCAAAGAGACAGACAGACAGGGAAAGAGACAGGGAAAGAGACAGACATAAAAAGAGACAGAGAGACAGTCAAAGAGACAGAGGCAGACAGGGAAAGAGACAGAGAGAGAGACAGACAGTCAAAGAGACAGAGGCAGACAGATACAGACAGACAGGGAAAAAGACAGACAGGGAAAAAGACAGACAGGGAAAAAGACAGACAGGGAAAAAGACAGACAAGGAAAAAGAAAGACAGACAGGGAAAAAGACAGATAGGGAAAGAGACAGACAGGGAAAAAGACAGACAGGGAAAAAGACATACAGACAGGGAAAGAGACATACAGACAGTGAAAGAGACATGCAGAGACAGGGAAAGAGGCAGAGACGGGGAAAGAGGCAGAGACAGGGAAAGAGGCAGAGACAGGGAAAGAGGCAGAGACAGGGAAAGAGGCAGAGACAGGGAAAGAGGCAGAGACAGGGAAAGAGGCAGAGACAGGGAAAGAGACAGAGACAGGGAAAGAGACAGAGACAGGGAAAGAGACAGAGACAGGGACAGGGAAAGAGACAGGGACAGGGAAAGAGACAGGGAAAGAGACAGAGACAGGGAAAGAGACAGAGACAAGGAAAGAGACAGAGACAGATGGGGAAAGAGACAGATGGGGAAAGAGACAGGCCTGGAATGAGACAGGCAAGGAAAGAGACTGACAGACAGACACAGACATAGACAGACAGACACAGAGATAGAGAGAGAGAGCCAAACAGACATATAGAGGGAGAGACTGATACAGAAAGACAGACAGACATGGATAGAGACAGAGTTACACATGGATAGAGACAGACACACACACAGACAGAAACAGACAGAGAAAGAGATGGACACGGAAAGAGACAGACAGACACACAGGCACAAACAGGTAAAGAGACAGACAGACACACAGAGACAAACACACAGAGACAAACACACAGACAGACAGAGACAGACAAACAGAGACATGGAGAGAGACAGAGAGACAATTACTATCCCAGGCAACGCCCAGGTACTACAGCTAGTTTTTAGATGTCATTTTTTTTATTCCACTTTGCATTAATTCATTGAGCAGCACCTGAAGGGTTAATAAACTTATTAAACTTGGTTTTAAGCAGTTTGAGGGGGTGAAGTTTTTAGAATGGCATCACTTTTGGTATTTTCTGTCAGATTGGACTCTCAAAGTCACTTCAAATGTGATGTGGTCCCTAAAAAATGGTTTTGTAAATTTTGTTGAAAAAATGAGAAACTGCTAATAAACTTCCTAACAAAAAAAATTATGTTTCAAAAATGGTGCTAATGTGAAGAAGACATGTGGGAAATGTTATTAACTATTTGTGTGACATAACTCTTTTTTTGAGGGCAAAAAAAAATCAAAGTTTGAAAATTGCTAAATTTTCACCAAATTTCCAATTTTTTTTACAACTAAACGTAAAAAAAAATATCAGTCTACCATTAATGCGAAGTAGAGTATGTCACACAAAACAATTTCAGAATCAATGGGATCTGGTGAAGCGTTCCAGAGCTATTACCACATAATTCTTGATATAACAGTGCAGTGAGCGGGTTAGTGTGACTGTGCAGGGTGAGTTTCAAGCTGCGTAGCTTAGAGGGACTACCAGAAGAGTAGCCAGAATGCTATGAGGCCCAGCAAATGTTTTTGGGCCTTGGCCCTACCTCCTTCACCAGCTCTATAATGATATCTGCCTTCCTCCTCACCCCCACTCAATAATAATAAAAAAAGTAAATACCGTATTTTTCGGACTATAAAACGCATCGGACCATAAGACGCACCCTGGTTTTAGAGGAGGAAAATAGGAAAATAAAATTTTAAGCAAAAAATGTGGTCATGACACACTTATGGGGCGAGGATCTGCTGCTGACACGGTTATGGGGTAATGTCCCCAAATTCTCTACTAAGGTACCCCATCCTGATAATGATCCTCCTGCCTTGTATATGATCCCCATCCTTGTATATATGTCCCTCATCCTGGTATATATTCCCATCCTGCTATATACCGCCATTATGGTGTAGCCCCCATCCTGCTACATAGCGCCCTTCTGGTATATGCTTTTATCCTGCTATATACTGATATCCTGCTATATACTGCCATCCTGCTATATACCCCCATCCTGGTATATGCCCTCATCATGCTATATACCCCCATCCTGGAATATGCCCCCATCCTGCTATATACCCCAATCCATCCTGCTATATACTCCCATTCATCCTGCTATATACCCCCATCCTGCTATATACCTCCATCCTGCTATATACCCACATCCATCCTGCTATATACCCCCATCCATCCTACTATATACTCCCATCCATCCTGCTATATACCCCCCATCCTGCTATATACCCCATCCATCCTGCTATATACCCTCATCCTGCTATATGACCCGCTACATGTGGCACACAAAAAAAAATAAACGTTTATACTCACCTTTCCTTGCTCCATGCAGCATCGCTCCTCCTCCTGTCAGTGCCTGCAACAGCGCCGCTGGAGTGTGGAGCCGTCACCATTCCCCTGCAGCATCACGATCTCCTCCTGTCTGTCTGCCTGTCAGCCTGCCTGTGTGGAGACTAGCGGTGCGCACAGGGATGACGTCATCGCTGTGCTCACCGCTTCTACACAGATCAGCTGTCCGGCAGACAGGAGGAGATCGCGATGCTGCAGGGGAACAGTGACTGGTGAGTATACTGATTCCCTCACCCCGGGCTGATGATGATGCGCGTGGAGCAGTGAATACAGCCGCACATGATCACTCCAGGCTGTAATTGCCAGGGGTGATCATGCGGGCCGGCTCTTTACTATGCGCGCACCCCCCACCCATCAACCCGCCCGCCTGTTAGCGCCGGCTTCAGCACTGAGAGATGATGGGCGGGAGGATGCATGCATATGAAATGAGCGGGCCCACGTGGTCACGGCAGGCTGTTACAGCCTGCTCATGCCACAGATGACCCGCTCCACCTCAGCACCCTCATTCCCTGCAGTCATGTTATTATTATTATTATTATTATTTATTATTATAGCGCCATTTATTCCATGGCGCTTTACAAGTGAAAGAGGGTATACGTACAACAATCATTAACAGTACAAGACAGACTGGTATAGGAGGAGAGAGGACCCTGCCCGCGAGGGCTCACAGTCTACAGGGAATGGGTGATGGTACAATAGGTGAGGACAGAGCTGGTTGCGCAGTGGTCTACTGGGCTGAGGGCTATTGTAGGTTGTAGGCTTGTTGGAAGAGGTGGGTCTTGAGGTTCCTCTTGAAGCTTTCCACGGTAGTGGAGAGTCTGATGTGCTGAGGTAGAGCGTTCCAGAGTATGGGGGATGCACGGGAGAAATCTTGTACACGATTGTGGGAAGAGGAGATAAGAGAGGAGCAGAGAAGGAGATCTTGTGAGGATCTAAGGTTGCGTGCAGGTAGGTACCGGGAGACTAGGTCACAGATGTAGGGAGAAGACAGGTTGTGCATGGCTTTGTATGTCATGGTTAATGTTTTGAACTGGAGTCGTTGGGCGATGGGAAGCCAGTGAAGGGATTGGCAGAGTGGCGAGGCTGGGGAGTAGCGAGGGGAGAGGTGGATTAAGCGGGCTGCAGAGTTTAGGATAGATTGGAGGGGTGCAAGAGTGTTGGAAGGGAGGCCAGAGAGCAGGAGGTTGCAGTAGTCGAGACGGGAGATGATGAGGGCATGCACTAATGTTTTTGCAGATTCTTGGTTAAGAAAAGCACGGATCCGGGAGATATTTTTGAGTTGTAATCGGCATGAGTTGAAGAGGGCTTGGATGTGTGGCTTGAAGGATAGAGCAGAGTCGAGGGTCACTCCAAGGCAACGAGCTTGTGAGACTGGGGTGAGTGAGCAACCATCAAGTTTGATGGAAAGGCTTGTTGGAGGAGATGAGTGAGGAGGAGGAAAGACAATAAACTCTGTTTTGTCCATGTTAAGTTTTAGGAATCGTGCAGAGAAGAAGGATGAAATAGCAGACAAACATTGTGGTCCAGAGAGGTAGATCTGTGTGTCATCGGCATAGAGATGATACTGGAAGCCGTGGGACTCTATGAGCTGTCCCAAGCCGAAGGTATAGATGGAGAACAGCAGGGGTCCAAGAACTGAGCCTTGAGGGACACCGACAGATAGGGGGCGAGATGAGGAAGTGGTGTGAGAATGGGAGACGCTGAAAGTTCGGTCGGTTAGGTATGAGGAGATCCAAGATAGGGCCAAGTCTGTGATGCCCAGAGATGAGAGAATCTGTAGTAGGAGGGAATGGTCTACTGTGTCGAAGGCAGAGGACAGGTCCAGGAGGAGGAGGATAGAGTGGTGTCGCTTGGCTTTGGCGGTTAGTAGATCATTGGTGACTTTGGTTAGGGCAGTTTCGGTAGAATGGTGTGGTCGGAAGCCAGATTGAAGCCGGTCAAAGAGGGAGCAGGAGGAGAGGTATGAGGACAATTCAAGATGGACATGCTGTTCCAGTAGTTTTGAGGTGTAGGGGAGAAGGGATATGGGGCGATAGTTTGACACAGAGGATGGGTTCAGACTATAAGATGCACCCCCCACTTTCCCCCAATATTTGGGGGGAAAAAAGTGCGTCCTATAGTCCGAAAAATACGGTACATTACCGTTGAAAAGTTTTAAGCAGGTGAGAAACAAAAATGCTACAAAGTAAGAATGCTTTAAAAGATATGTGTTAATAGTTTATTTTTATCTACTAAGTTCAAAACTAATGAACGAAAGACAGTGGCGTAGCAACTGCTTTTGCAGCCCGGGGCGGTCGTCAAATTTTCCGCCCCCTCGGTTGGCCATTGATAATCCAGAAACCTTCGAAATTCCGGAAAGCCATCAAAATATTTATTTTTCATGGAACTACAATCAAATTTGGATTTCTTCAGCTCGCTAGCACGTGCAGCCAATCATAGAGAGGAAGCTGGCAGCGTAGTGGGGCTGCATTGGGCGTGGTTAACCTCGTTACTATGAATGGAATTTAAAGATGTTCAGGAATGCAGCTGCGGATGACCCTTTTCTATAAGCGAATATGTAAATTATATGCAGCCCAAGGTCAAGCGGGGGCGGCAAATCTTACTTAGCCTTCTATTACTTAACTCTTATTTCTTCTATGTTTTTCTATTTTCTATTTTTTATTTTTTTACCCCCAAAATGCCGCCCCCCTGACACGTGCCGCCCGGAGAAGACCGCCCCCTCCGCCCCCCCCCCCTTTGCTACGCCACTGATGAAAGAGAAGTCCATAGCAAATCAGTATTTGGTGTAAACACCCTGTTTCTTCAATACAGCATGAATCTTTCTAGGCAGATTTTGCATTAAGTCAGGGATTTTTTGGAATTATAGTCATGTGTATAAGAAACTAATTTTACCAAACAGGTGATAATGATTATTATTTTCATATGTAAGTTGAAACACAATCATTCACAGAAACAGCTTAAAACTGGGTAAAGAACAAACTCCTACTACGGTGTGGTTATAAAGGACAGATTCATGTCACAGGTCATAGACCATGGCCACACTGTACACAAACATAAGACATGAAGTAGCTATAGTGCATCATCTCCCAAGCAAAGACTTCAAAGCAGACTGAGATTTCAAGACCTAGTCACATAGTTACATTGGTTGAAAAAAGAACTAAAGGCCCCGTCACACGCTACGATATATCTAACGATATGTCGTCGGGGACACGGATTTTGTGACGCACATTTGGCATCGTTAGAGATGTCGTAGCGTGTGACACCTCCGAACAAATGTTAACGAGCAAAATACTCACCTTATCATTGCTCGTTGACACGTCGTTCATTTTCATAATGTCGTTCCTCCTTCTGGGCGCCGGTTGTTCGTCGTTCCCGAGGCAGCACACATCGCTACGTGTGACACCTCGGGAACGACAAACACAGCTTACCTGCGCCCGCCGGCAATGCCGCTTCTATTGGGCGGCCGCTGTGTGACGTCGCTGTGACGCCGAATGTCCCTCCCCCTTCAGGAAGAGGATGTTCGCCGCCCAGAGCGACGTCGTTAAGGACGTAAGTACGTGTGACGGGGTAAACTATTTTGTGTACCACATGCAACAAATTACCCGTGACGCACAAACGACGGGGGTGGGTGCGATCGCTCATGCAATCGCACAATACATCGTACCGTGTGACGGGGCCTTAAGTCCATCAAGTTCAACCTTTCTCAACTAATTCTACATTTTTTGTCACTAAATTAAAAGTAACCCAAAATGTTATGAGTTCTGAGGAAATCAAGTCCTTTTTTGAAAGCTGTTATAGCGTCTGCCATTTGTGGTAGAGCAGTCAGACTGTTAAATGCACTATCTGTAAAGAATCCATTCCTATTTAGCTGTTGGAATCACCTTTCTTCCATCTGCAGCAAGTGCCCCCTGGTCCTTAGTATTGTCTTTGGAAGGAATAAGTCATGTGCCAGTCCTTTATATTGACCACACATGTATTTATACATATAAATGAGATGTCCTTCAAGACGTCTTTTTTCTAAGCTAAACAAGTCCAATTTTCCCAACCTCTCATCATATGTGAGGCCTTCCATTCCTTGTAGTAGTGTAGTTACACGCCTTTTAACTGATTTTAAGTTCAAAAAATAATTTTTAAAATGTGGATCCCAAAACTGGATCCCATATTTTAGATGTGGCCTTACAAGTAGTGATGAGTGCACCTGAACTGTAAAGTCAGATGCAGTACAACTGAGATTGTCAGATGCAGCACAGCTATGTTCATAAGATGCCAGATCTCATTTAATAATAATAATAATAATAATAATAATTTTATTCATTTATATAGCGCTATTAATTCCATAGCACTTTACATACATTGGCAACACTGTCCCCATTGGGGCTCACAATCTAGAGTCCCTATCTGTATGTCTTTGGAATGTGGGAGGAAACCGGAGTACCCGGAGGAAACCCACGCAAACACGGGGAGAACATACAAACTCCTTGCAGATGGTGTCCTTGGTGGGATTTGAACCCAGGGCCCCAGTGCTGCAAGACTGCAGTGCTAGCCACTGAGCCACCGTGCCGCCCACGGTTGACCTGAGTTAAATGAGACATGCACTTCCTAGCAAAACAAAGTTTGTTTGTTGTTTGTTTTTTTTGCCAACCGATACAGATTTTGGGCTGAAATTTTTACTGCAAATTCCTGCAGCAAATATGCATCTTTTGTAAAAAAAAAACACACACCTGCACATAATCTACACACACAAAATCTGCATCAGTTGGCAAAAAAACACAGTTTTTGTGTGGTTTTCTGTCAACCGATGCAAATTTGGTATAGAAATGTCTGCATATTTTTGGGTGCAGAAATTTCCAGCTGTTTTTCCCGAGGATATTCCCGTTGTTTTTCCAGCTGATTTATTCTGCTGTTTTTCTTGCGGACTTTTCCCATTGTTTTTCCTGCTGATTTTTCCCGCTGATTATTCCCGGCAATTTTTCTGTGGATTTTACTGCTGTTTATCCTTCTCTCTGTTTTTCCTTCTGATTTTTCCCATTTTCCCGAGCTGACACTCTCAGGTCTGCTGCATCTGACAATCACAGCTCTGCTGCATCTGACAATCTCAGTTGTGCTGCATCTGATACTCTCAGCTTTGCTGCATCTGACACTCTCAGCTCTGCTGCATCTGACACTCTCAGCTCTGCTGCAACTGACACTCTCAGGTGTGCTGCATCTGACACTCTCAGCTGTGCTGTATCTGACACTGACAGCTGTGCTGCATCTCAGAGGTGTATCTAGGCTTTCTGGCACCTGGGGCAAGACTTTAGTTGGCGCCCCCACATGAGACCAATCATTCATATGTGATTTGCACACTCACAGTCACGTGATAACGAGCTGCTCTTAATAATTTAATTCTCTTAATGTTCAAGAGAAACATATGAAGAAAAGCCAGTTGTCGTATGCAAGTATAAAAATCACATATGAGTGGAGTAGCCAAATGATGACTGCTGGAACCAAACGCAGAGCTGAATCCTGACAGTGAGTATATTACATGCTGTTATGATTGGGCTACACTGCTTAATTTTATAAGTAATGGGGTTGTCCAGGTTTGAGATGAAAATCTGCAGTTACTATGTGACTGCAGACTTCTGAATTCTCACAGTACGCACACTGCCTGCTGTCAGGATTCTCTGGTGCCGATGGTCAGAGTGGGGGGTCATGAAACTGCAAGTATGTGATTTACATATATGTAGTCACGTGCTGACTAGACACGCGTGGCCTCGCTCAAAAGTAATTGAGTGAGGCTGGACACGTCAAATCAGAAAGTGGCCAGAAATATAAAAATCTCATACTTGCGCTTACATGACCGTCCACTCTTGCCACTGGTACCGGAGAATCATGCATTGTGAGAATTCAGAAGCCTGAAGTCACCTAGAGTCATTGCAGAATTTCATCTCAAACTTAGGCAAGCCCTTTACTTATACTATTAAGCAGAGTATCCCAATTCTAAGTAAAGGGGTTGTCCAATCTTACTATTTATGAATTGTACTTGTGTACAGGATCAGAGATAATAACAGCACCAGAACCAGCAGAGGTACAGAAATACATAATTGTAACACCCAACAGTGCAGAAACACAGAATCACAACCACCAGCAGTACAGAAATTCATCATCAGAACCACCAGCAGCACAGAAATACATCCATATAACCCCATCAGTTCAGAAATACAGCATGAAAACCCTCATGGGACAGATAGTACTGGGGGTATACAGCACTGAGGGACGTGGGACAGATAGTACTAGGGGTATACAGCACTGGGGGACGTGGGACAGATAGTACTGGGGGTATACAGCTCTGGGGTGTGTGGGGCAAGTGTTACTGGGTGTAAACAGCTCTGGGGTGCATGGGACAGATAGTACTGGGGGTATACAGCCCTGGGGTGCGTGGGGCAAATAGTACTGGGGGTATACAGCTATGGGGTGCATGGGACAAATAGTACTGGGGGTATGTGGAACAGATAGTACTTCGGGTATACAGCACTGGGGTGGGAAGGATGACATACAGCTCGGCGGTATGTAGATGCTTCGGCTCCTCTGTGGGTTGAGCCTAGAATGTATGGGCTCCTTCCATGTTAGTGGGCATGACCAGCTTCATTACAAATTAAGTCATACCTGGAAGGAGCCCGTACAGTCTAGCATCTACCTTCATCTGTTGGAGGGGAAGCACAGTGCGTGCTAGCTCCGCCCACAGACAAATTTAGACCCTGCACGCAGCAGTGAAAACTCTGTGCAAGTGAGGAGTTAAGCTGCCGGCAGGAGCTCTGCGGTCCCCGGAACTCGGCGCAGGGGGCAGCAGCATACATCACCGCCCTTGCTGACAGCCAAGCACTGATGCTGGCCCTGGCTGCCGGGGAGACTCAGTCCTGCATCAGTCGGCATGACAGCTCCCCCCCTGACACTGCGCCCAGGGCAGATGCCCCGCCAGACCCCCATAGATACGCCTCTGTGCATCTGACACTGTCAGCTGTGCTGCATCTGACAATCTCAGCTCTGCTGCATCTGACACTCTCAGCTCTGCTGCAACTGACACTCTCAGCTGTGCTAGATCTCAGAGAACAATAGAGGAAAATAGGGTTTTTTTAAGCCGCGCCAATGATCACTTCTCAGGTATTCAGAATAATGGATCTTTATTTTGCACAGGTCTACGCGTTTCTGGAGTCTCAGCTCCCTTCCTCAGGACCATCAGGCATAAGAACACATTAAATCTACCATAATGGAGACTAACACAGTATAAATACATTTGATGACATCACAAGACCGCCCCTGATAGAAAAAAAAAAAAAAGGGCGGGAAAGGGTGCATTGCAGTGAAGCATGATGCAATACAAGTCACTTCATGAAGGATGTGAAAAATAAAATCAATTATAGTGGCGATAACACATATCTCAGATCGTGAAATAATGAAATTACTCAAAACATAAAAACACCAAAAATGACAGATCTATGTGTGATCATAATTATCTCTCAAAAAATATATATATATGTCTGTATGTGCAGGGAGGACATAGGAAATGAGCCTAGAACTCATGTCTAAGTGAGTTCTAGGCTCATTTCCTATGTCCTCCCTGCACATACAGACATACAGTTAGGTCCAGAAATATTTGGACAGTGACACAAGTTTTGTTATTTTAGCTGTTTACAAAAACATGTTCAGAAATACAATTATATATATAATATGGGCTGAAAGTGCACACTCCCAGCTGCAATATGAGAGTTTTCACATCCAAATCGGAGAAAGGGTTTAGGAATCATAGCTCTGTAATGCATAGCCTCCTCTTTTTCAAGGGACCAAAAGTAATTGGACAAGGGACTCTAAGGTCTGCAATTAACTCTGAAGGCGTCTCCCTCGTTAACTTGTAATCAATGAAGTAGTTAAAAGGTCTGGGGTTGATTACAGGTGTGTGGTTTTGCATTTGGAAGCTGTTGCTGTGACCAGACAACATGCGGTCTAAGGAACTCTCAATTGAGGTGAAGCAGAACATCCTGAGGCTGAAAAAAAAGAAAAAATCCATCAGAGAGATAGCAGACATGCTTGGAGTAGCAAAATCAACAGTCGGGTACATTCTGAGAAAAAAGGAATTGACTGGTGAGCTTGGGAACTCAAAAAGGCCTGGGCGTCCACGGATGACAACAGTGGTGGATGATCGCCGCATACTTTCTTTGGTGAAGAAGAACCCGTTCACAACATCAACTGAAGTCCAGAACACTCTCAGTGAAGTAGGTGTATCTGTCTCTAAGTCAACAGTAAAGAGAAGACTTCATGAAAGTAAATACAAAGGGTTCACATCTAGATGCAAACCATTCATCAATTCCAAAAATAGACAGGCCAGAGTTAAATTTGCTGAAAAACACCTCATGAAGCCAGCTCAGTTCTGGAAAAGTATTCTATGGACAGATGAGACAAAGATCAACCTGTACCAGAATGATGGGAAGAAAAAAGTTTGGAGAAGAAAGGGAACGGCACATGATCCAAGGCACACCACATCCTCTGTAAAACATAGTGGAGGCAACGTGATGGCATGGGCATGCATGGCTTTCAATGGCACTGGATCACTTGTGTTTATTGATGACATAACAGCAGACAAGAGTAGCCGGATGAATTCTGAAGTGTACCGAGATATACTTTCAGCCCAGATTCAGCCAAATGCTGCAAAGTTGATCGGACGGCGTTTCATAATACAGATGGACAATGACCCCAAGCATACAGCCAAAGCTACCCAGGAGTTCATGAGTGCAAAAAAGTGGAACATTCTGCAATGGCCAAGTCAATCACCAGATCTTAACCCAATTGAGCATGCATTTCACTTGCTCAAATCCAGACTTAAGACGGAAAGACCCACAAACAAGCAAGACCTGAAGGCTGCGGCTGTAAAGGCCTGGCAAAGCATTAAGAAGGAGGAAACCCAGCGCTTGGTTATGTCCATGGGTTCCAGACTTAAGGCAGTGATTGCCTCCAGAGGATTCGCAACAAAATATTGAAAATAAAAATATTTTGTTTGGGTTTGGTTTATTTGTCCAATTACGTTTGACCTCCTAAAATGTGGAGTGTTTGTAAAGAAATGTGTACAATTCCTACAATTTCTATCAGATATTTTTGTTCAAACCTTCAAGTTAAACATTACAATCTGCACTTGAATTCTGTTGTAGAGATTTCATTTCAAATCCAATGTGGTGGCATGCAGAGCCCAACTCGCGAAAATTGTGTCACTGTCCAAATATTTCTGGACCTAACTGTATATATATTTTTTGAGAGATAATCATGATCACACATAGATCTGTCATTTTTGGTGTTTTTATGTTTTGAGTAATTTCATTATTTCACGATCTGAGATATGTGTTATCGCCACTATAATTGATTTTATTTTTCACATCCTTCATGAAGTGACTTGTATTGCATCATGCTTCACTGCAATGCACCCTTTCCCGCCCTTTTTTTTTTTTTTTTCTATCAGGGGCGGTCTTGTGATGTCATCAAATGTGTTTATACTGTGTTAAGGCCCCGTCACACTAAGCAACATCGCTAGCAACATCGCTGCTAACGAACAACTTTTGTGACGTAGCAGCGATGTTGCTAGTGATGTCGCTGTGTGTGACATCCAGCAACAACCTGGCCCCTGCTGTGAGGTCGTTGGTTGTTGCTGAATGTCCTGGGCCATTAATAGTTGTTGCTGTCCCGCTGTGAAGCACAGATCGCTGTGTGTGACAGCGAGACAGCAACAACTAAATGTGCAGGCAGCAGGAGCCGGCTTCTGCGGAGGCTGGTAACCACAGTAAACATCGGGTAACCAAGAAGCCCTGTCCTTGGTTACCCGATATTTACCTTTGTTACCAGCCTCCGCCGCTCTCACTGTCAGTGCCGGCTCCTGCTCTGTGCACATGTAGCTACAGGACACATCGGGTTAATTAACCCGATGTGTGCTGTAACTAGGAGAGCAGGGAGCCAGCGCTCAGTGTGCGCTGCTCCCTGTTCTCTGCACGTGTAGCTCCGTGCGCTGGTAACCAAGGTAAATATCGGGTTGGTTACCCGATATTTACCTTAGTTACAAAGCACAGCATCTTCCACGCGGCGCTGGGGGCTGGTCACTGGTTGCTGGTGAGCTCACCAGCAACTCGTGTAGCCACGCTCCAGCGATCCCTGCCAGGTCAGGTTGCTGGTGGGATCGCTGGAGCGTCGCAGTGTGACATCTCACCAGCAACCTCCTAGCAACTTACCAGCGATCCCTATCGTTGTTGGGATCGCTGGTAAGTTGCTTAGTGTGACTGGACCTTTAGTCTCCATTATGGTAGATTTGATGTGTTCTTATGCCTGATGGTCCTGAGGAAGGGAGCTGAGACTCCAGAAACGCGTAGACCTGTGCAAAATAAAGATCCATTAATCTGAATACCTGAGAAGTGATCACTGGCGCAGCTTAAAAAAAAACCCTATTTTCCTCTATTGTTCTCTGATATCTGCAGTCTGGGTTGCTGCTGCCTTGATCAAAACTTTCCATGCCTGCATAGTAGTTGTGACTTTCACAACTTCACTTGGTGAGTATTACTGCTCCCTGTCTCTACCCCGTGTGTTATTGGGGTAAAACCCTATTGCGCTTCTTCTCCACAGCTTTTTACTCATCAGCTGTGCTAGATCTGACACTCAGCTTTGCAGCATTTGACAATCTGGTCAGGTTATTTGAGTTTTTGCGTATTTTTTCATGGTACATAGAGCTTCATTTTAGGTAATTTTCATATTCTCTTTGTTTATATTAGTTGGTAAAAAAGAGAAACAAGTGTTGGTCTTTCCAATTTTTAATAACCATAAAGGACCTCTAAAATTAATTTAAAAATGTGTTTCCCATTCTGTAACAATTATTTTTATATATTAATACTATGATTTTATATGTCGAACTGAGACAACCAGTAAATTAGTCAGACGGGCATATCCCTTGTGGCTTCTCACCACCAGCTATCATGTATAGGAAGAGACTTGTCAGTTCAAAGCAGTGAGCAGGGAGAATCCAGCAAGGACTCGACTGTCCACAGTCACTCATTTGGCTGGGTCTCCAGCCGGCATTTAAAGTATGTTTTTCAAAACACAACAGTGTTTGACAGTTACCAACATATGACATACAGTTACATCATTTGTCAGTTTCCTGACTTTGATGTGGGCTCATAAACTGAGCCCATATCTCTGCTGGCAGATACCTGTTAAATGCTGCTGTCAATTTATTACAGTGGCATTTACAATGCAGCGGCAGGGAAAACGCCAGTCTAAGGCTATGTGCGTACAGTGCGTTTTTCGCGGCGTTTTTGCGCGTTTTTCGGGTGCGTTTTTGGCCTCAAAACTGCATGACTTTGCTTCCCCAGCAAAGTCTATGAGTTTTCAATTTTGCTGTCCGCACACAACTGTTTTTTTAAGCTGCGTTTTTGAGCTTAAAAAAAAAATGAACATGTCAATTCTTTCCTGCGTTTTTCTGCGTTTTCCCCCCATGCAATGCATTGGAAAACCGCAGAAAAACGCAGAGATCAAAAACGCAGCAAAACGCAGCCAAAAACGCATCAAATCGCGGTAAAAACACATGCGTAAAAAAAAAACGCAGTGTGTGAACTTAGCCTAACTGTGACGTAATTGCAGTACACCACTGGGTTACCATGACAGACATGGATCTTGTGAAGACCCCCATACCTGACAACACTGGTGGACATATCGCTGGTGCAGCCAGCACAGTGGCACAGGGGCCCAGAGGTTCATGGTGCCCTTGTTGGCCGATCAGTAATGAGGGCAATCTGACCTGTAGTTCAGAGCTCAAGGCACCTGGCCAGATTGCCTGCATCACACACTGCGTGCTGGGCAGGGAGCGATCCTGCAGCTCCGCACAGTGTAGGCAGCGTAACGCAGGAATCTGTCCTCTGTACTCTGCCCGGCAATTTCTCTATGACATACGAGCGCGTGCCCGAAGGTTGTCAGTATAGTGCGTGGGCATGTCATTTGAAAGGTTTCCGGCAGGAGAACAAACAGCGCAGCCAGGGCCCGTACAGGAGAAGCAGCAGCAAGGGTCCCTACAAAAGTAGCAGCGGTGCAGCCAGGGCGCATACAAGCGAAGCAGTCGTGAGGGCCCCTACAAGAGCAGCAGCAGTGCAACCGGGGCCCATACATGAGAAGCAGTGGTAGGGGCCCTTACAAGAGCAGCATCGGCACAGCTGGGGCCCATACAAGAGAAACAGTGGCAGGGGCCACTACAAGAGGAGCAGCGGTGGGCCCCTACAAGTGAAAGTGGCGGATGCCCGTACAGAGAGGCCTAAGGAGGGAACAATAAGGAGGGAGAGGTGATTGGTGACTAATAACCTGAGGAGGGGACAATGAGGAGGGGGAGTGAGTGGTGACTAATATTGGGGGTGTAGTGATGTAGTATATTACAGATCTAGACCTTGGAGGTCTTCGTGACAACTCGAAATTAGAGTGGTTATTGGGGATTTTTGCCTTGGTATTCTTCTACTTCAATCGTATTGGTTGAATACAGTTTGAATATTTATGCTAGATTATTTTGTGCTTACTGGTTTATTACCATTACCGATTACCATATTCCTGATTAGTTTATTGTCACTAACTACCTTGGTAGGGATTTTTCAGAGCCCACAGGGACAGTTGACGGTGAGCGGGGGCACCATCAGCACATGAATTAGGGTGCCAACGTCCGCGGCAAGGTAGGGGCGAGGATAGGGTGGATCAGGGACAGCCCCTTTGCTTTATATTACATTAAATTATTGTGTTGTTTATGTGGTAAATTTGCAACTGCTGCCAATCAAAAAGCTGTACATTTCTGTGACTTTACTTACCTGTATTTCAAAAATTATACATCCAATCTGACAACTAAATGTATCTTTGAATCAGCGTGATAGTGCCAGTATAGCACTTGCTTTAGTTTATATAGGAAAATGCTGGTGATTGGTACGCTCTAAACTGTATGACTTGGGTCAAATGTTTTGAATAACCTTCCACAAGCTTCTCACAATAGTTGGTAGGAATTTGGGCCCATTCCTCCTGACAGAACTGAGTCATGTTTCTAAGTTGCCTTGCTCAAACCTGCCTTTCAGCTTTGCCCATAAATTTTCAATAGGATTGAGATGAGGTTTTTGTGATGACCACTCCCAAATATTGACTGTGTTATACTTAAGCCACTTTGTAATCAGTTTGACAGTATACTTTGGGTCAGTGTCCATTTGGAAGAACAATTTCCACCCAAGCTTTAAGTTTCTGGTTGATGTCTTGAGATGTTACTTCAGTATTGCCACATAATCTTCTTTCCTCATGATGCCATCTAATTTGTGAAGTGCACCAGTCTCTCCTGCAGCAAAATAACCCCACAACATGATGCTGCCACCCCAGTGTTTCACAGTTGGGATAGTGTTCTTAGGCTTCAAAGCTACTCCCTTTTTCCTCCAAACATAACGATGGTCATTTTGGCCAAAGAGCTAAATTTTTGTTTTGTGATACCACAGCACATGTCTCCAAAAATTAAGGTCTTTGTTCCTATGTGCATTTGCAAACATTATTCTAGCTTGTTTTTATGTTTCCTTTGGAGTAATGGTTTTTTCTTAGCAGAGTGGGCTTTCAGCCCAAGTTGAGCAGAAAAAAGTATTTTCAGCTTACCAGGATATATGGTCCCCTGAAAAATTTGTGGTGCACGGATCCTCCAGCATAGCCTAGCCTTGAACCAACAGTAAGTCAATGAGGGGAGGAAGGGTGCAGGGAAAAATGGAATCCAGCACCAAAAATTATTTTATATAAAAATCAAAAATTTATTGAGACATATAAGTTAAAAATATGAAAACCTCAAAAGGGGGGAAAGGTGTATCAGAATATCCTTACGCGTTTCGGACAGGAGGTTAAAAACATGTCCTTATTCGAAGGTAAAAAGCCCAAGTTGATACAGAACTCATTTCACTGTGGATAATGACACAATCTTACCAGCTTCCGCCAGCATCTTCACAAGGTGTTTTGCTTTTGTTCTTTAGGTTGATAACCACATGTATGACCAAAGCACATTCATCTCTGGTACACAGAACCCGTCTCCTTCCTGAGCGATATGAAGGCTGGACATTTCCATCTTGTTTGTACTTGCCTATAATCGTTTGTACAGATGAACTAGGCACCTTCAGGTACCTGGAAATTACACCCAATATATATATATATATATGTATATATATATATATCTATATATATAACTGCCTTATTCTGTCTGTCTGTCTTGCTCCAAAATTGTGTCCTTACGGTGACACAAAGCTGATTGGCTGCTGGGCTCGCCATGGCCCCGCCCCCCACACGGATTGGCCGCTCGCCCAGGCTCCGCCCCCACACGGATTGGCCGGCCGCTCGCCCAGGCTCCGCCCCCCACATGGATTGGCCTCTTGCCCCGGCACCCTGCACGCATTGGCAACTCGGCCACGCCCCGCCCCCCTCACGCAATGCACGCTCGCTCTGGCCCCGCCCCCCGCACGCATTTCCCGAACCGAAATGGAGCCACGACTCCCAGGTGAGTACTGTACCCCCGGGAGCCCACATCAGCGTACGCCGCCGACACATACCCTTGCATTGCTGGGGTTGCCGCCGTATGCTGGTGTGGGCTCCCTTGCGAGCGGGGGACGGGATACGATGGTAACCATGGTAGCATAGTTACCAGCGCATCAAGGTCCTGCAACGGCGGAACATACACACGCACACACATAACAACACACACACACACATCAGATCACACTCACTCTCACACACACATCACATCGCATCCACACACTCACAACATCCTGGGATATCACTTGCTTCTCGGCGGCGATACTGTGGAGTGACCTTCCAGGACCTGCCGGAGGATCACATGGTCAGAAGCATGTGGTATCTCCGGATGTTGTGAGTGTGAGCGCGTATGTGCGATATCGTCAGTGTGTGTGTGAGTGTATGCGATCGGATGTGTGTGAGTGTGTTCTGATGTGTGAGTGTGTGTGTGTGAGTGTATGCGATCGGATCTGTGAGTGTCGGCAGAGGAGCACGGCATGCTGGGGGAGGCTGGGAGGGGGAGGCTGATGCTGGGGGAGGCTGGGAGGAGAGAGGCTGATGCTGGGGTAGGCTGATGCTGGGGTAGGCTGATGCTGGGGGAGGCTGGGAGGGTGTAGGCTGATGCTGGGGTAGGCTGATGCTGGGGTAGGCTGATGCTGGGGGAGGCTGGGAGGGTGTAGGCTGATGCTGGGGGAGGCTGAGAGGAGAGAGGCTGATGCTGGGGGAGGCTGGGAGGAGGGAGGCTGGGAGTAGAGAGGCTGATCCTGGGGAAGGCTGGGATGGAGAGGCTGATGCTGGGGAAGGCTGGGAGGGGGAGGCTGATGCTGGGGGAGGCTGGGAGGAGGGAGGCTGGGAGTAGAGAGGCTGATCCTGGGGAAGGCTGGGAGGGAGAGGCTGATGCTGGGGAAGGCTGGGAGGAGAGAGGCTGATGCTGGAGGAGGCTGGGAGGAGAGAGGCTGATGCTGGGGGAGGCTGGAAGGAGAGAGGCTGATGCTGGGGGAGGCTGGGAGGCGAAAGGCTGATGCTGGGGGAGGCTGGGAGGGGGAAGCTGATGCTGGGGGAGGCTGGGAGGGGGAGGCTGATGCTGGGGGAGGCTGGGAGGAGGGAGGCTGGGAGGGGGGAGGCTGAGAGAAGAGAGGCTGATGCTGGGGGAGGCTGAGGCTGGGAGGAGAGAGGCTGATGCTGGGGCCAGAGAGGCTGATGCTGGGGACAGAGAGGCTGATGCTGGGAGGAGAGAGGCTGATGCTGGGAGGAGAGAGGCTGATGCTGGGAGGAGAGAGGCTGATGCTGGGGGCAGAGAGGCTGATGCTGGTGCAGCATGGGGGATGGAGCACGATGGGGGGTGCGCAGCATGGGGGATGGAGCACGATGGGGAGTGCGCAGCATGGGGGATGGAGCACGTTTGGGAGTGTGCAGCATGGCGGATGGAGCACGTTTGTGAGTTCGCAGCATGGCGGATGGACCACGTTTGGGAGTGCGCAGCATGGCGGATGGAGCACGTTTGGGAGTGCGCAGCATGGCGGATGGAGCACGTTTGGGAGTGCGCAGCATGGCGGATGGAGCACGATGGGAGGTGCACACCTCCCCCCAACACACACACACACAACACACCACACACACACTGGGAACCACAAACACCGCCCTACACAGACACCCACACACAATGCTGCACACACACAACACCCAACACACAAACACCGCGGCATACATAAATATACGCACATACCACGCAACACACACACATTGCACAAAACATACCTCCCCCCAAAACACACCACACCCACACAAACCGCGCAACACACACACACACAACGCTACAGACACACAGCGCTCCACAAACAATGCAACACACGCAACACACATACAACACCGCTCTCACCCCCCGCCACACCCAGACAACACCCAGAACATGTACAGCGCCCTACACAAACACTTGGTAACTACAGACAACAACATCTATATATATATATATATATATATATATATATATATAAAGATATATATATATAACAAAAATCATACATTAACTACACAATACGTAAATTCTAGAATACCCGATGCGTAGAATCGGGCCACCTTCTAGTATATATATATATATATATATATATATATATATATATATATATATATATATTCAACATATATATGTGTCGAAGTCACTATACTTTTCCCCTATTCAAAATTAAGAAATGAAAAAGAAAAAACATCCCTAGGTTCATAAATCTGCTCTATCAAACCAATCAAACCATATAATAAATTAATCCAATTGCTAAATGGCAGAATGAAAAGAAAATCAAACTGCCAGAATTATGGTTTTTCAGCTACCATAATTGCGCAAAAATTTTAATAAAAGGAGATCAAAACATTGTATCCACCCCAAAATTTTATTAACCCCTTAGTGACAGAGCCAATTTTGACCAGGCCATTTTTTTAAATTCTGACCAGTGTCACTTTATGAGGTTATAACTCTGGAACACTTCAACGGATCCTGGTGATTTTTTTCGTGACATATTGTACTTCATGATAGTGGTAAATTTAGTATAATATCTTTTGCATTGATATGTGAAAAAATCGGAAATTTGACAAAAAGTTAGAAAATTTTGCAATTGTCAAACTTTGATTTTTTTATGCCTTTAAACCGGAGAGTTATGTCACATAAAATAGTTAATAAATAACATTTTCCATATGTCTACTTTACATTTGCACAAATTTTGAAACACAATTTATTTTTGTAAGGAAGTCAGAAAGGATCAAAGTTTCTCAGCAATTTGTCATTTCTCCAACAAACTTAACAAAACCATTTAGCAACCACATCATATTTGAAGTGACTTTTGAAAGGCCTAGATGATAGAAAAAAAAGATGAAGGGGACCGTATGTCTCGAAAACACGTTCTGCAATAATGTAAAGCTTTGATCTATGCACTTGGTATCTAGCCACGTGCAGCGCCCATTAGGGTATGTGCGCACGTTGCGTTCTCTGCAGTGCAGAAAAGAACCCTCTGGCAGACTGGATACTGCGTTTGTAAAAAAAAATGCATCCACAACGCATGCATTTTAGATTCTTTTTCCATGCATTTTGCATGTGTTTTGGATGCATTTTTGGCAATGCGTTCTCCCGGCAATTCAGCTGTGCTACATGCCGGCTGACAGCAGACACAGACACAGCCGGGCGATGAGAATGAACTCAGATGAACTTCACCTGACTTCATTGTCATACCCCAGCTCTGTCTGTGTGTGGCGTCTTGATTAGCGGCGTTGAACGGCATCAGTCACAATGCGTTGTGTAACGCATGTGAAGGATGCCTTGCAAATAGTGTGATAAGAAAGGCCACGTTGCGTTAAGTTTTCTTTAGCCGAGAGAGAGAGAGACCCCATCATATTCACTGCACACATCCCGACACTACCGCCTACATCACTGCACACATCCCGACATTACCGCCTACATCACCGCACACATCCCGAGACTACTGCCTACATCATCACCGCACACATCCCGACACTACAGCCCTCATCATTCCCGCACACATCCCGACATTACCACCCACATCACCGCACACATCCCGACATTACCGCCTACATCACCGCACAAATCCCAACACTACAGCCAACACCACCACACACATCCCGACATTACCGCCTACATCACCACACACATCCCGAAATTACCGCCTACATCACCGCACAAATCCCGACACTACAGCCCACATCACCACACACATCCCTACATTACCGCCTACATCACCACACACATCCCGACACTACCGCCTACATCCCCGCACACATCCCGACATTACCGCCTACATCACCACACACATCCCGACATTACCGCCTACATCACCGCACACATCCCGACACTACAGCCCACATCACCACACACATCCCTACATTACCGCCTACATCACCACACACATCCCGACACTACCGCCTACATCCCCGCACACATCCCGACATTACCGCCTACATCACCGCACATATCCCGACATTACCGCCCACATCATCGCACACATCCCGACATTACTGCCTACATCACTGCACACATCCTGACATTACCGCCTACATCACCGCACACCCCGACATCACCGCACACATCCTGACATTACCGCCTACATCACCGCACACATCCCGACATTACCGCCCTCATCATCCCCGCACACATCCCGACACTACAACCCTCATCATTCCCGCACACATCCCGACACTACAACCCTCATCATCACCGCACACACACCTGCACTACCGCACCCATCATCCCCGCACACACAAACCGGTATTACCTCAGTGACGTCCCCGCTGACAGCGCGATTCACTTCAGTTGCTGCTTGGATCTCACAGGAGCGGCGGTGTTCTACTGCCGCTCCTGTCAGCTTCATGTAGCAGAGCTGGATGCGTCGCTGGACCTCTGTGGATTACGCCGGACCTGGAGGGGTATTTGGGGATTTTAATAAAGTGGTGAAAGAGGGTGTTTTTTGTCTTTTATTCCAAATAAAGGATTTTTTCGGGTGTGTGTGTTTATTTACTTTCACTTACAGGGTAATCATGGAATGTGTCTCATAGACGCCTGCCATGATTAACCTAGGACTTAGTGGCAGCTATGGGCTGCTGCCATTAACTCCTTATTACCTCGATTGCCACCGCACCAGGGCAATTCGGGATGAGCCGGGTAGAGTCCCGGGACTGTGGCATCTAAAGGATGCGGCAATTCCGGGCGGCTGCTGGCTGATATTGTTAGACTGGGGGGCTCCCCATAACATGGGGCTCCCCATCCTGAGAATACCAGCCTTCAACCGTGTGGCTTTACCCTGGCTGGTATCAAAATTGGGGGGGACCGCACGTCGTTTTTTAAAATTATTTATTTATTTTACTGCACGATATAGACCCGCCCACCTGCGGCTGTGATTGGTTGCAGTGAGACAGCTGTCACTCAGCGTGGGGGCGTGTCTCAGTGCAACCAATCATAGGTGCCGGTGGGCGGGGAAAGCAGGGAATACAAGATTGATTAATGAGCAGCCGGCTTTTTCAAAATAGTAAAAGCCGCCGGAGCAGTGTGAACGCCGTGCAGCGCCGCGCCGGTGATCGGGGATCGGTAAGTATGAGAGAGGGGGAGACTGACCGACAGACAGAGAGAGGGACAGACAGAGAGAGAGACAGACAGACAGACAGAGAGAGACCAACCGACGGACTGAGGGAGATTGACCGACATACACAGGAAAAGAAAGAATGACCGACATCGCTAGAAAAAAGCACAAAACGTACACGGAGCATACGGAGATGCATCCGTGTCACGTACTTGTGCGCACATAACCATTGACTTTCATGGTGTCCGTGTGTGCGTGTTCCGTGCAGAAAACGGACATGCTTCCGTGCAAAACAGAAACACATACAGATCACGGACACGGACACACGGACATTATGAAATAACGCACGTGTGACCGCAAACATAGATTAACATTGGTGCATGTTTGTCCGTGTCTCCGGTATATACGGAAACGGAACAAACACGCACGTGTTTAACGGATGTGTGTTTCAGGCCCAAAGCAACCATTCTAAAAACTGCACACCTCACACTGCTCAAAGCTACATTAATTTGTTAAGCCTTCAGGTGCTTCACAGGATTGAATGCAAAGTGGAATGAAGAAATAAATAACATATTTTATCTAAAAATTTTGCTTTTGCCTCAATTTATTCACTTTTACAAAGGAAAGCATGACAAAATGAGCCCCAAAATGTGTTACCCACTTTTTGAGTGTGCTGATACCCCAAATGTGGTTATAAACTTCTGTTTGGACAAACAGGAAGGCTCGGAACTGAAGAAGTACCATTTGAATTTTGGAAAACAAATTTGGCTGAAATAGATTAACGGCACAATGTTGCATTTGCAGGACCCCAAAGGTACCTGAACAGCAGAAAACCCTGTTAAGTGACCCCATTATAGAAACTAGACCACTCAAGGATTTTATTCAGGGGTATAATGACCATTTTGAACCCACAGGTACTTCACAGTATTTGATAACATTGAGTTGTCATGTTGAAAATGTTCATTTTTTTCACCCAAATGTTGCTTTAACATCAAATTTCTCTTATGATAAGAGGTAACCGCAAAACGTGTTTGTTACCCAATTTCTTATGAGCATGGTGATACCCCATTTGTAGTTAAAAATTTCTGTTTGTACACACGAGAGAGCTCAGAATGGAAGGAGCAATATTTGAATTTTTGAGCTGCTGAAATAAATTGCAGGCACCATGTCGCATTTGCCGGGCCCGTAAGATACCTATATAGCAGAAACCATACATAAGTGACCTCATTTTAGAAACTAGACCCCACAGGGATTTTATCCAGGTGTATAGTGAGCATTTTGAACCCACAGGTACTTCACAGAATTTGATAGCATTAGGTTGTCATATTGAAAGTTCTCTTTTTTTTTACAAAAAAAATGTTGTTTTGTCACCAAATTTCTCACTTTGACAAAAGGTAATTCCAAAAAGTGGATTCCACAGTTTTTTTTACTCAATTTCTTATGAGCGCGGTGATGCCCCATTTATAGTCCAAAAACTCCTGTTTGGACAAACGGGAAGGCTCAGAACGTAATATTTAAATTTTGAAAAAGAT
Source organism: Anomaloglossus baeobatrachus (assembly GCF_048569485.1). Classification (NCBI taxonomy): domain Eukaryota; kingdom Metazoa; phylum Chordata; class Amphibia; order Anura; family Aromobatidae; genus Anomaloglossus; species Anomaloglossus baeobatrachus. Next base: position 364,722,357 of record NC_134356.1, read on the forward strand.
TAAATAAATTGTGTGCGGATTACGTCGGACCTGCGGGTGTGTTTTTGGGTTAAGTCCATGAAAGAGGGTTTGTTTGTATTTTTTATTTAAAATAAAGGATTTCTGTGTGTCTGTGGTTTTTTTTTTCTCTTGGTAATATGGGAGGTCTCATAGACAAATCTCCATTACCAAGACAGGGCTTGATGGCAGCTGCGATTTTTAACAAATCACAGATTACATCAACCTTATATATTACCTTGATCGCTACCGCCCCAGGGCAATCGAGATGAGCTGGGTAAAGAGCCAGAATTGTCTCATCTAATGCCATCACTTCAGAAATTCAATAAATGTGTTTTGTTGTAATTTTAATGCCAAAGAAGGTTTGGAACTCTGCAGTTACTGAGTCAGCAGAATGTGGTTGACTTTCATACACAATGCACCTTAGCAATTGACAACCCCCTCTCTGTAATTTGACATGGTGTGCCAATTCATCGTACAGTTCTTGTTGCTCTAAACACTTCCACCTTTCAATAATACCACTCAAAGTTTCACAAACTAAACTGTTGAAATTGTGGCTTCCTATTACACACACTAAAATTCAGTGAGTTCTTTAGAACAACTTATTTTTTCACAAATGTTTGTAAAGGCATACTGTATAACTGGGGGCTTGACTTTATTCCCTTCACTCCCGTCTTTCGTTTTTCCTCCCTTTATTCCAATAGCCATGACTTTTTTATTTTGCCATCAATATAGCCATATAAGGGCTTGTTTTCTGCGGGATGAGTTGTACTTTTGAATAACACTATTCATTCTGCCACATAGTGGCAATTCCACAATGTTTTTTTATTGTCTATTTTATTTACCATGTTCAATATAAGGTAAAACTGACATGGCAATATGATTCTCAAGCTCAGTACGAGTAAGCAGATGCCAAACATGTATAGTTTGTTTTTTTCATTTAAGCGGTGAAAAAATTCCAAAATTTGTATAATAAAATCTGCTATTGTCGCCATTTTCTGAGACTCATAATATTCTCATTTTTTGTGGTCTGGCTGTGTGAAGGCTTATTTTTTGTGCCCTGAACTGATGTTTTTACTAACACCATTTTGGGGTAGATAATATGTTTTGATCGCCTTTTAATGCAATGTTATGGCAACCCAAAAAACTTCTGGCATTTTTAATTTTTTTCTCACTACGCTGTTTACTGATCATATTAATTTATTTTATATTTTGATAGATCGGACAATTGCTAAATGCAGCAATACCAAATATATATTTTATTATTATTGTTTTATTTTTAATGGATCAAAGAGGGGTCGGGGTTGGGGTCATTTGAACTTTTGTGGTTTATTTTTATTATTTTTTAAAAAAAATGTTTTACTGTATTTAAGAGTCTCCATAGGGGACTTAAAACTGCAATTGTTCGATTGCCTGTACTATGCTATGCCGTGACCTTCTGATCCAAGATCCCCCCAACCCCTTTCAAAAGTAAGATTTTAATCATTATCTCTCTTTTCATAATTTTAACAAGACTGAGTTTTATAGAACATTTTTTAACCCATAGCATAATTTAATATTCATTACAAAATCTTCAATTTTACTCAAATTAGTTGATGCAAAAATGAATACACCCAACGTCAAAAATAACCATCCAGTATTTTGTATGACCTACATGATTTTTAAGCTCTTCCCACCTGCCCACTGTAGATAAATGTCATTTTGTGATGGGTTTTGTGCAGTGCCAACATTTCTCTACCGTCGACAGTCAGACTGGGATCAGGACCCCCAGAGCCCAACAAAAGCTCAGATTCCAGCACAGAATGCTAATTCTGATCTGAGACATCATCGGGACCTGGTTGGATCAGGTTATGATTATGTTAACCCTTTGTTATCTTCCATATGCAGTGATCAATTGTTATCGTGGCATATAGCAGTTTGAGAGAGGGAGTGGGCTCCTTCTCTCATCCCTCTAGCACCCCTGCGAAATAATGACAGGGGAGCCGAGGGTTGTCATGGCAGCTAGAGATCACATGGTGACCTCTGGGTCTGCCATGTATGGTGGCCTGTTAGATCCAGCCAGAAGCAGAGTCTAACAGGCGATCTGCCATTTTAAAACATGTATAATGTATTGCTTAGCAATGCATTATACCAGTGACCAGACTTATAAAAGTTAAAGTAAAAAAAGTTTATAGAAATGTAAAAAAACCAATAATTACAAAATAATATATATTATATCAATAAATCCGTTTATTTATGTAAAAACAAAAATAAAAAAAAAAAGTACACATATTTGGTTTTCTAACATTCAGAACAACCTGAACAACCAGAACAACATCAAAAATAAATAAAAAAATTGGCACAAAACTATTGTTTTACATCACATCGCCCAAAAAAGTGGAATAAAATGTGGTTGTGATGATGGGATATGGTGTACTGTGTATCATATTGTGTAGGTTCATATTTTACGAGTGGTTCAAAGTCCATTATTTGTATTGCTTGTGTGTACATTGTATTGTCTATAGGTAATTACCCCCTGTACTGTTCCTGTTCCTAAAGGCCCAGTCACACGCAATGACTTACCAGTGATCCCGAAAACGATGCGACCTGATAGGGATCGCAGGTAAGTCGCTGGGAGGTCGCAGGTGAGATGTCACACAGTCAGATCTTACCAGCGATGCAGGAACAATACAGGTCGCAGTAGCGACCTGTATAATGATCTCAGCAGTCACTGTGACCCTGTCACACAGTGTCAAACACAGCGATGTGTCCTGCCCAGCAGGACATCACCTTTGAAGAAAATGGCCTGGACTATTCTGCAATGACTAGAGATCTCACAGCAGGGGCCTTATCGCTGGTAGGTGTCACACATAACAAGATCGCTCACGGGATCGCCACTGCGTCACAGAAACCGTGACTCAGCTGCGATCTCGCTAGCGATCTCGTTATGTGTGACGGTACCTTAAGTCTGGGGAAGGGGGCCTGGGATTTACCTACTGTAAACTCTCTGCTTACCTGGAAGAAGCAGTCTGTTTGAGAACTTGAAGAGAGAAGGACGAAGATTGAACCTCTGGGCTGAAGGTGCAGCTCTTCAGAGAGACCTGGACATTTATCGCTTACTGGATTATATTCGTGTTTTTTTGACTAATTTTACCCTTGGTTTTGTGGATTATGTTATGGACCATTTGATTTGCTTGGAATAAATGCTCTTTGGATTGTACAGCCATCTCTCGCTCTGTTGATTGTGTGATATGGGAGAAGGACCCCGTCACAGTGATCAAAAGATCAAAAAGTTGAAAGTAAATAAAAATTATTTAGTTGAAAACATCATCTTGTCCTTCAAAAAGCAAGCCACCATACAGCTCTGTCAGTGAAAATGTAAAAAAGGCAGTAAGGCACAACTCACAACCTTACAATCTGTGCTATATGCTACACCTGGGTGTACATGTAAATCTCTGAGATTCAAATGAAACTCCTGCAGAAGATTCCTCATAATGAGGCAGAGGGAGCCACCTGGAATTGTGTCTGCCTATGATCTGGCGGTGTCTATCTTTTTACTGTAGTCGTGCATAAAAGTGTGGTCAACCAGTATTGTGCACTTCTGAAAAAGACAAAATTGAACAGAGGCGAAACAGAGTCCAGACTAACGCTGCTGATTCATTATAGTTAACGGATGCCTCGGGGGTGTCATCTGAATTGCAATATTCAGAGATTTAGATGAAAACTGCGATGCAAGTGCTCAGCATAGAGCACAGGATAAATGCAATCCAAAATGTATGTAAAATGTTCCCAATTAAAGGTTCAACTCAATCCACCAAAAAATTAAAAAAATCCCCACTTATTTCCATCATGTTAATGGAAATATAGGGGGTTTTCACATTACTGGTAACTCAAAGGCTCTGGAAGGGTGCGATAGCTCCACCCAAAAGAAACCCAGCAACACCTGAGCTCTCAAATCCAAATGTGCCCTCCTTATGAGCCCCACAGTGTGCCTAAACTACATTTAGGGTCCACTTTTGACATTATTGCACTGAGGAACTTACAGGGTGCATCCAGAAGCATACGCTTGTACAATGTATGGTCACTACAATGTATGGGCACTACAATTTTCTAGGCACTACAATGGCAGATTTGCAATTTTCACTCAGCAACATCCATTGCTGCTTGTTTACGGAAAACACCCATAAATTCAAATTCGTCACTACGCCTGTGGATAAGTTCCCGGAGGGATTTGTTTTCCAAAATAGCATCAGTTGAGGGGTTTCTGCTTTTCTGGCATTTAGGGGCTTTGTGTATAGTGTCTGAAAACTATTCTGAGAAAATCTGTGCTCCAAGATTCAAACAGTGTTCATTCCCTCCAGAGTCTTGCCGTGTGGCTAAGGCTGGTTTCACATCAGTGGTATTCTGCCGCACTGCCGGATTCGGTACAAATGCAGTACAGTTCTATACAGTTCACTGGCATCGCGGCAAGCTCTGGTCACATGCGGTCATGTGACCAGAGCATGTGACCATAGCTTGCTGCGTTTCCTGTGAAATGTATTGAACTGTACTGCATTTGTGCCGGATCTGGCAGTGCGGCAGAATAACGCTGCTGTGAAACCAGCCTAAGCAGTACTGTACAACAACATATAGGATATTGCCACCTTTAGCAGACATTGTGTGACACATTTTGGTGCCATTTTTACCCCTTTCCCCATGTGAAAATGTAATATCTGGAGCTAGCACCAAATTTTTTGTGGTAAAAATGTAATTGTTTTCTCTTCCCCAACCAATGGTTTAATATTCTCTGACACATCTGTGGTGTCAATATGATCACTGCATCTTTAATTGAATTCATTGAGAGATGTAGTTTGTAAAATAGGGTCAATTATGTGGGGTTCTGCTGTTCTGACACCTCCAGGGACTCTGCCAATGTGACACGGCACCCACAAACCATAAAAGAAAAATCTGCACTATAATATGGCTCTCATTTCCTTCTGAGCACTGTGCCTGAAAACTCGTTTCTGACCACATATGCTGTACTGGTGTACTCAGGAGAAATTGCACAGCAAATTGTGTGGTCCATTTTTCCTTTTCAGCCCCTTTAAAAATTAAACACTTGGTCCTAAATAACATTTTAGTGAAAAAATTTACCGTATTTTTCGCTCTATAAGACACACCTGATTATAAAGGAAAAGAGAAGTGTTTTTTTTAATGTTAAATTGGGTCCATCTTATAATGCCAGTGTCCGTCTAACAAATTATTTAGGGTATATGTCCCTCATAGCCCCCCATCCTAAAATTAGCCCCCTTAACCTGGATATGGCCTCCTTATATTGAATATAGCCCCCTTGTGATGGCACACGTTCCCCTGTGCTGCCTATGGCCCCCTATGGATTGCATACGTTCCCCTGTGCTGCCTATGGCCCCCTATGGATTGCATACGTTCCCCTGTGCTGCCTATGGCCCCCTATGGATTGCATACGTTCCCCTTTGCTGCCTATGGCCCCCTATGGATTGCATACGTTCCCCTGTGCTGCCTATGGCCCCCTATGGATTGCACACGTCCCCCTGTGTTAGATATCGCCCCCATGCTGCTGCCCATAGTAAAATAAAACACTCTTTCCTTACCTCCTCCAGCGCTGATTTCCCTCCTGTCTCCCTCTGTGCTTCTGTTCCTCCACTTCCTGGTTCTTGGTGCCGGTCATGTGATCGGCACAGCAGAGTGACTTCATCTCTGCGTGCCTGATCATAGTGGAAGCAGGGACACCGGGGAGAAACGCTGGAGGAGGTAAGTAAAGCTTTTTTATTTTAGGATGAGCAGCAGCATGGGAGCCATATCTAACACAGGGGGGGCATGTGCCATCACAGGGGGGCGCAGGGACATATAATATGAACCGCTCCCCCAGCCCGTCACTGCGGTGCGGTTTCAGCACCATGGAGATGGACAGCGGCTGTGCATATTATATGAGCGGGAGCAGGGAATCTAACGCTGCCACCCGCAGCGTTCACCTGCGCTCCAGAGCTGCCCCCACCTCCCCTGGACCCTGCAGTGTATATATATATATATATATATATATATATATATATATACACCCCCCCTGTATATTCGGCTTATAAGACGCACCCCCTACTTTCCCCCAAAATTTGGGGGAACAAAAGTGCGTCTTATAATGCGAAAAATACGGTAATTATTTTTTCTTCACTGCCCAATGGTACAAAATTCTATGAAGCATATGTAGTGTTAATTTGCTCACTGCAACGTTTTATTGGAGAACATGATAATTTTAAATTTACTCAGCCCAATGTTATACAATTCTGTGATTCACATGAGGGTTAAAAATGCAAAAATGCTCACTTCTGCCCTAAAATAATTTCTCTAGAGGTATAGTTTACAAAATGGGGTCACTTATGGAGGTTTCTGCTGCTTTGGCATGTCGAGAGCTTTCCATATATGATATGATGTCCACAATCTATTCCAGCCAAAATGGAGCTCCAAAATTAAAATAGCGCTCCTTTTCTTCTGAGCCCTTCCATGTGCCCAAACAGAGGTTTTCTCCCACATATGGGGCATTGTTGTGTAGAGAAAATGCATGCATTTTTCATGCATTTTTTGCCAAGAGATGCAGGTTTGGTGCAGGAGTATGATCTATAAATTTCAGCACCAAATCTGCATCTCTTGGCAAAAAAATGAACAAAAATGAAGCCGTTTGAGTGCGATTTCCTGCCAAGAGGTGCAAATTCGGTGCTGAAATCTGATACAGGTTTGTAAACTCAGGGACCTCACCTGAAGTGAAGTCACTGAATTTAATGAGGTCACCTGAGGTCAGTTTACCTGCAATCACAGGTGGAAAATCGTGGGAATCTCCAGCTTTGACTGCAAATAAACTGAGTAACATCACTGCTCATCACTGCGGCTCAGTCTCTTCCTGAAGCCCACAGCATGTGGTCATGTTCTGTGCCCATGGATTGTGCCTTCAGTATGTATGTACCAGAGCTGGAATTATCGTGGGACCTCATTTGGATTACATCAGAACTGGATGTTTTGGGGTTTTATAAAGGGGAGAAACAAAAAAACACTTTCTATTTTATTTCAAATAAAGGATTTTTTCTGTTTGTATTTATTTCTTTTAACTTACAGGTTACTAATGGGGAGGTCTCATAGACGCCTCTCATTACTAATCTAGAGTTTAGTGGCAGCTGTGAGCTGTCATTAACCCCTTATTACCCCAATTGCCACCACACCAGGGCAATTCGGATGAGCCAAGTAAAGTTCCGGGATTGTCACATCTAATAGATGTGACAATCCTGGCCAGCTGCAGACTGCTATTTTTAGGCTGGGGGGTGCCCAGTAACCATGGGTCCTCCCCAGCCTGAGAATACCAGCTCCCAGCTGTTGATATTCTCATGGCTGGGTGTCAAAATTGGGGGGTACCTCAAGCCAATTTTTAAAATTATTTATTTAAGTTTAAAAAAAAAAGTTGCATGCAGTCCTGTGGGCTGCAGCCTCTAGCCGTATGCTTTTTATGTGCTGGGTCTCATAATATGGGGGCACCCTTAATTTTTTTTTTATTTATTTTTACACTATAGACACGAATACACCATCTGTGATTGGTTGCAGTCAAACACGCTGTCACACAGGGTGGGGGCGCATGTGACTGCAACCAGAGATGCCGGGACTGCCAGTGGGGGAAAAGCAGTGCATATGCATGAGGTTAATGAGTGGCCCCGGAAGAAGCGTTACAGCTGTGCAGGAGACTGTTAAATTTAACGCGCTTGCTCTAATCCCCCTAGCCCTTCTACCACCATTTTCAAGCGCCGGATTCCGGTCCCCATAGACATCTTTGGGGAGCAGCGTCTGGGCAGATATCTGCGATCAATTCGGGGCTGGAAAAGGGTTTTTTTGTGTTTTTGTTTTTTTTTTGTTTTTGTTTTAAACCTATTTGAACCTGTCGATCTCCCTACTCCCAACTGCAAAATAACAGCACAGAGGCAGCAACTCCACCAATAGCAGAGAGTGAACAATACTGGATGAGCATATGAGAATAGGAAAAACACAAATAACACCAGGGCAAAGTGGCTGCAAGATCTGAGAATGCAATACAGGAACCACTTAAAACAAGAACCAGTTGCTATTACAGAAGCAGACATCCAACAGTGTGTCAAGAGCATGAAGAGCTGAACAGCACCTGACCCAGACATAATCCACACCTACTAGCTAAAGAAATTAACAGCAGTACATGAACGTTTGGCAAAACAGATGAGCCAACTGCTTGACACAGGCCTCCAGCCAGCTTGGCTAACACAGGGAAAAATGGTGCTGATCATGAAGGATCCACTTAAGGGAACAATTATATCTAATTACTGCCTAATAGCCTGCTTTACAACAACATGGAAATTCTTGTCAGACATCATAACCTCCAAGTTACAGAACCAAATGAATAAGTACAGGAATCCAGCTCAGAAAAGCATTGGGAACCACATCAGGGGCTCTAAGCACCAGCTGCTAGTAGATAAAGCAGCCACTCAAGATCCAGACACACCAATCTCAGCATAGACTGGATTGACTCAATGCCACACACATGGATCTGTGAAACTCTGCTCACAGCCAGTCACTATGGGAGACTAGGGCTCACCTCTGTGATATCGGGTCAACTGAAAGTTGACGTGACATCACCAGGTCTCAGAGGTCATGGAGCCCGGGGGTCACATAATGGGGATGAGCGGACCACAGTAGCGCTGCTCACAAGCATAATTGACTGCACAAGATATTTGAGAAAAGTCTTCTTTATGAGCTTTACATCGATGTGGCCACTATGCGGTGTAGTGAACATCCTTTTAATGTTGATACAAGTAGAGTAATGCACCCCGAGGACGGAGTAAACATGGGAGTACAAAACACAAATAGAACTTAGGTATTCTGGTTGCAGGATAGCTGAGCAGCAGTACTCAATGTCAAGCAGCAGCAAAAGCAAACAAGATTTTAGAGATTAAATACAGTGATCCCTACGTATTGCTAACCCTCAATAAATCACTTGTAAGTAGTGATGAGCGAACCTGCAGGTGTTCGAGTCCAGTGGGTTCAGCAGAACTTTAAAAAAAAAAAATTGTCCGGTTCGCGCACGAACCTTAACCTTAAAGTCTGCCCTGAGGGACCTGTTGAAGTGTGTTCCGACACACAAAACGGCCATCGTACGTTGTGTTCCAGCTACTCCCCGTATTCATGCATTTAAGATGAATTTATAAATTAAAAAAAAACGTATTCTCAAGGATGGTGAATGCTACTCCTATTTTTTGTCTCTTTGGAATTTGAGCTCATACATATTCACTACTCTCCCCGACCACCGGCGGCTCTGATTGGCTGCTGGTAGACCATGCCCCCACCCTTTCTAACAGTGCATGTGATTGGCTGCAATCATAGGTGCCATTTGTGGCCTTAGACTGCAGTGTAAAATGAATAAATTTAAAAAATTACATAAAGGTCCCCCTGTGTACTGATACCAGCACAAATAAAGACATAGCTACAGGCTGCTGCCCCCAGCCATTGGCTTATTTTTGCTATGTATCAAAATAAAAGGAACTGCATGCAGATTTGTAAAAATAAATCATTAAATAAATAATTTAAAAACTGACATGCGGTCCCCCTAATTTTGTCACCAAGCCAAAATAAGCCGACAACTGGGGGCTGGTATTCTAAGCCTGGGGAGGTCCATGGTTATTGGGACCCCCCCAGGCTAAGAATAGCAGCCTGCAGCCTCCCTGGAATTGTCGCATCCATTAGATGCGACAATCCTGGTGCTTTACCCGACTTTTCTCAATTGCCCTGGTGCGGTGGCAATAGGGGTAATATGGGTTAATGACAGAGTACACCTGTCACTAAGCCCACAATTAGTGATGGGTAGAGGTCTATGAGACTCCCCACCAATATCCCTACAAGTCAAAAGAAATAAACACAAACACCGAGAAAAATCCTTTACATTAATTATTTTTTTATTACCACAAAATACCTAGGTCCGGCGTAAACCCACAAACACGATGTCCCATGATGATCCCAATTTTGCTACATGATTAATATTATTATAATTTTTAGTGATGAATTCCCTTTAAGCAAACAAAACTTGAACAGCTGTTTTTATTAAAAGACTTCATTGCCTTTTAAACATTGCTGGTATTGTAATACGGTACAGTGCCACAGTGTACTCACAGAAACTATGACTTCTTTATCAGAAATCAGGATCAAGATTAGCTCGTCCCTACACAATTGCTCAAAGAAGACTACACACAGCAACACCACTTTATAAGGTGATACAAGAAACTTTAAGTGATCTCTCCATTTTGAGTCTTTGATAAGAACACATAGTTTAATAAGTTAGGGATATGCATTTTTTTTAGTTTAGTTTTTTAGTACATACTTGAAAATACCAATCATTCAAGTGTGGACATATCATGGGTGCAGCCTGTGCAGCTGCATAGGGACCCGAGGGGTAGGAAAAGGCACATTTTTACATCAAAAGCGATTATATTTGTGTGTTATGATAAGCTTATTGGACTGCAAAGAGCCCACACATACTGTATATGTGCTTGCACAAGGGCCCTCTTCTGTCTCTGTCTGCTCCTGCATTCAATAACCTTGGGTGACAAATCGCAATATTTGCATCCTCATTGTGGAGTTTTGGTCAAGGTTAGTGAACTTTGTGTGTTTATATACAGTGCATAAATGAGTACATCCCATTTGAAAATTAAAACTTTAATCTGTATCTCACTGAACACAAGAACAATTTCCAAAATGTTAACAAGACTGAGTTTATTAGAACATTTTTTAAACCTTAACATGGAAGTAAGGTTAATAATATAATTTTACCCTTGGGAACTGAAACCCCAGAGATTTTCCAACACTGGGTGGTGCTATATCCCTATTCCTGATAAAAAGCGGAGCTATGGAATAAGGCCCCTTAACTGTCGCTGTTAAAAGGCTTATCGGGTGTTGTTAAGTGGTTAGAAAAAACATCGGCTCAGGGCGCAAATATATAGCCCCCACACAGCTTCATGTTCTGAAAATTCGTCTTTTAAACTTAGCAATCCTGACAAATTTTTCATGCAAAAGAAGTTTCAGGAAACTCTTTTTTACATGGCGGAATGCGCCTGAAAAAGACGTTGTGACTAATTGCTATTTTATTAACCCTTAAAAACAGGAGGATCGTGTATTTGGCTGTATCAGTGATGAGTACCCTTTGACTGTCCCAGTATTATGCACCTTAAATAAGCACAGGCACTTTGTTGATTTAAATGCTGCTACAATATATCAATGCATATCAATAAGTTACCTGCCGTTTAATTTGATACATATATACTATTATGCACTTTAAGTAATCAGCACAGGCACTTTATATATGTATGTATTCCTGCTAGGGTGCATTAGGGCCATCTCAGGGACAGCCCTCGTTGAGTGGGGGCACCATATTGCATCGCACATAACTCCGCGTGAGGTAGGGGTTAGTAAGGAGATTTATATTAGGGTGTATGTTTTACCTAGACAAACCCATCTCCCACCCAAAGCTCTGTTAAGCACCTGGTCCTGACCCCACTAAATGATCAATGTGAGGCAATCAGGGCATATACACGATTCTCTCACGAATGTACCTCATGGCTATCCTTATTGAGCATGTTTTGCACTTTATTATTAGATTTGAGCACCTTTCATACCTGCCGTTAGGGCAATCTAGTGCAGGTTAAGGATAGCCGTCGACGAGTGGGGGCGCCATATCGTATTCTTTTAGTCAACCCCCGCATGAGGTAGTGGACAGGAGGGAGGTTTATTCTTAGGGCCTTATCTCTAACCCTCCTCCCTTCTCCATCTGTGCACTTTAGGTTATTATTTATTATTGTGTGTGTTTTTGGATGTTTAAAGAGATCTGATTAAAATTGATGTTTTTAAGGTTTAATATAATAGTTGTTTTCCAAAACCTTCCCTTTATTTTGATATAATTGCTATTTTACTTTATAAACTGTACCTTCACTATAAAAGAGTATAAAAGGCAAGCAAACAAAAACATTCCACAGAGAACATAGTACTACTTAAGGTTGAATAATTAACTAGAAGTCAATGACCCTGCATAATCTACAAGTAATGCATAAGCTTTGCTACACTGTGTACACAAGCATACAATTTGCTTTCATGTTTTAGACAAATTGTACTGTAAGGACATCTGTAGTACAACCATTATTTTGTTAAGGACAAAGTGATATTAAAATGTTATCTTCAGCATGTCATTGTCCACTCTGAGTCTTTGGAGAGGGGCTGCATACAAGTTTGACAAATAAATAAATAAATGTTATCTTGGTGGAAAACAAAGTGAAATACATGTCAAGACTCTTTTGTCTGACCATGTTGTAAAATAACTAGATGGCCTTGCAGAGCTGGGACTTTAAGCTTCAAATCCCACCAAGGACAACATTGGCAAGAAGTTTGTATGTTTTCCTTGTATTTGCTTTTGTTTCCTCCGGGTACGCCAGTTTCCTTTCACACTCCAAAGACATAGTGATAGTAAATTTTTTTCTGAACCCCAATGGGGACAGTGATAATTATGTCTGTAAAGAGCTGTGGAAATTAACAGAGCTATATCAACGAGTAATATAAATACATGTTCTAAAGGTCGACAACAGTGGTTTCCAACCTATTTTCCAGATGTTACAAATCCAAACAAAGCTCACAGTAAATATGAGCTAGCTGTCGTCCGACTATCCCATATACAAGGAAATTCATGTGGTTTCAAAGGAAAAAGCAAAGAAAGCCACTGGCAGCTGCTTTTCTTCCCAAGAGGAAAAGAATCAGGTGTGTATATTCAAAATGCTCGACCTCGATCTCGCCTGTCATTGGTGAGTTCAGGAGCAGAGATAAGGAATCCTGATTGGCAAAGATTGGAAAATGTTAAGATCAAACGATCTTTGGCTGGATCGTATCGGGATCGGACATCCGAACATTTACCACAAAAGTCGGCGATCTTGCCGAGGATTGATAAATGTTCAGACATCAAAAACTAACCTCTCCCTGCCCCTCACAGCCATGTCAAGTATTAGCATGGCCACTGTAAAAGAAAAAAGGAAGCAAAAGGGTTAAAGCCAGACATACTTACTGAGTCTCCCCGCTGCTGCAGCGCTACTTCTGGGTCCAATAATTATCCCTCATACATATTCATTGCTTTCCCTATCGGCATCTCTGATTGGCTGCAGTGAGACCGCACCACCACCGTCTCTGACAGTGTTATACTGCTGGTATAAAATTAAATAAAAATGATGTGCGGTTCCTCTATATATTGATACCAACACAGATAAAGCATATGGCTACAGGCTGCAGCCACCAACCATGCGCTTATCTAGGCTGTGTATCAATACCAGAGGAACCGCATGTGGTTCATTGAGGTCCCCTGAGGTCATGTTACCTGCAGTCACAGGTGGAGGGTCCTGAGGACTTCTGGCTGTGACTGCAACTAACCTGAATGATGTCACCACTCATCACAGGGCACAGTCTCTGCCTGAAGCTCACAGCAGGCGGTCATGTTCTATGGCCGCATGCTTTGCCTTCAGATGTAGCAGCGCTGAAATCATTGTGGAACCTCATAGTGTAGATTTCATTAGACCTGAGTGTTTTGAGGCTTAATAAATTAGTGAAAGAGGGTGGTTTTTTATTTTTTTTTTTAAATAAAGGATTTTTCTATGTGTTTGTGTTTATTTCTTTTTATCTATAGGATTAGTGATGGAGAGTTTCATAAAGCTCTAACCGTCGCTAATCTAGAGCTTAGTGGCAGCTCACAGCTGTCATTAACCCCTTATTATCTTGATTGCCAGCAAGGTAAAGTGTCTACTGGATGCAACACTACTGAGTGGCTGCAAGCTGCTATTTTTAGGCTGAGGGGGCCCAATAACCAGGAGTCTCCCCAGCCTGAGAATACCAACCCCCAGCTGTCGGACTTTATCTTGGCTGTGAATCAAAATTGGAGGGTACCACATGCCATTTTTTTAAATGATTTATTTAACTAATTTAAAAAAAAATAAAAAGCCGCATGTGGTTCCTCTTATTTTGATACACAACCACGATAAGAGCACGACTGGGGGCTGCAGCCTGTAGCCGTGACGTATCTGTGTGGGTATCAATACAGGGGGGACCCTACGACATTTTTTTATTTATTTATCACCAACATGAGGACACAGACAGCGTTTTTGATTCCAACCAATCACAGACACTGTCTCTGAGGGTGTGGGCGTGGTACAACAGCAGCCAATCAGAGATGCTAGTGGAAGGGAAAGCAGTGAATATATATGAGGGATAATTAGCAGACCCGAAAGTAATGCTGCTGTAGAGTCAGTAAGTATGCTTTAACCCTTTTTTAATTTCTTTCTTTTCCAGCCCCCCTACACCATTGCACACCACATTGCTATTGCTTCCCGTTGAATTTAATTGGTTCAGCTAGGATTGACAATCCTGAATCGATCCGATCATTGGCAGGATCGTTCATCTCTAGTCAGAAGGTCCTTTTAGCACAATTGTGTATATGGTCTGACTTGTTCCTTAGTACAGTAGTTCTCAAAGATTGTAATGACAGTTCTGATTTTTCATTGAGTTTAGGTACTGTTCATATGTTAATAAAGTTTGTTGAAAAGCTGCAGCGCAGCTAATCAATAAGCTTTATTGCATACACAAGTTGCTTGTACACTGCGGTGAACAATAAAGAAAGAAGAAAAATTAGGTCGGGCTCCTGCCTTTTTTTTAATAAAAAAGAAATCCTGAAAGTTCCGCTGTAACCCAATGGAGTAATGTCCCCCGATACCTATTGATTCTTATGGAGCTTCGTTCTGAGAATGTTTTCAGAACGAGGCTCCATAGGTCACTGCCGGTCAATGACAGCCCACAATTTCTCACACTTGTGAGAAATAATTTAAAAAATATCGTGGGATCCCCTATTTTTGAGAACTAGCCAAGGTAAAGCTTGAAGCTCACAGTTGATCGCTTTACCTGTGCTAGTTGTCAAAATTAGGTGGGAGCCCATGTAATTTTTTTGTTTCATTTATTCCCTAGCCACATTTGTTTGCATGGAATTTGCCCCCATTTTGCTTTCTTTAGTAGCCCCATAGCCCTTAGTACAACCATTTTACAGTTATTTTACAGGACAGATATTTGGTCTTGTTCAAAACTAACTTACATAGGGTTTGGGTTCCAGGGTCAAGTTTGGGTCAAGTTCAGGTCCCAAACTGAACATTTAACTAAAGTCCGGCCGAACCTGGTGAACTCGAACAAGCACGTGTTTGCTTATTTCCATTCCAAAGTTGTTTTAGAGAAAACATGTATTGTTTTACAAGCACCTTTCACAGACTTTCAACAATTAGAAAGATGTTTCCAAATACTAAACCCATACCTAACCACACCTTTTTGTTATTATGAAACAAACTAGGTTAAGATGTAATAAGCTCAAAGCTATAATATATATATATGAAACACTATAATTATATTCTGAATTCAGATGAAGAACATATAATACTATGCAGTATTTGACCTTAATTATTACCTCACTTTAATATATAACCTTAATTCTTTAGCTACAACTTGAAAGTTAATTCATTTACAGACCCTTCAGTGGTTCTCACACATGAACTGGGTAAGGATAATAATTACGAGGGTGTAACTGTTTTAACTCTCTGGGAACTTAAAATAACAGTTTTGCCATAATAAACAACCAATACATCTACAAATACAGTGATGTTATTATCTCAATGCTTGTAATATATATATTTGCACTTGAGTCCCTTTAAGTATTTTTGTTTGTTTTTATTTTATCTAAATAGGTACAAAATTCTGTACTCATCAGATTCCTAATATTTGTAAATATACCGTAAATAAAAGTGAAAGCTTTGTTTTTCAGAAAGAAAGCTCAAAATTTATCACAATAACAGATTTAAGACATTTCATGGAGTTGACCTACAAATACACCTACACATGATAAATTGGATTTGCCTACTTTCCAGGGATCCTACCACTGTCACCCACACCAATCATGAAAATGAGAGTCTTGATCTTTCCCC
The DNA here is from genome assembly GCF_048569485.1 of Anomaloglossus baeobatrachus. Classification (NCBI taxonomy): domain Eukaryota; kingdom Metazoa; phylum Chordata; class Amphibia; order Anura; family Aromobatidae; genus Anomaloglossus; species Anomaloglossus baeobatrachus. The sequence goes on from NC_134356.1 coordinate 364,738,385, forward strand.
TTTGAATGGAAACGTACTTACGCGCGTTAGGTGAGTTACAAGGTTAGGTGAGTATATAGTGTTTATTTTATTAGTCAGTATTTGTATGGAAATGTATAGGCATTATGCTGTATATGGGGAGCTGTGGGGCCATCATACTGTAAAAACGGCGCTGGGGCCATCATACTGTAAATAGGGAGCCGGAATTCCAGCAACAAACTCCAGGAAATCAAGTAAAAACTTAAGAAATTTATTTAAGCATATTAAAAAGTCCAAACATGGTTCTGAGCCTGACCGAGAGGACGCGTTTCAAACAGGGTAGTTCTTAGTCTGTCTCTAACTAATCGATAACATGGACTGATTAAAATAAGCTGAGAACCGGACATGGACAGAAAGGTGGGCGGAGAGGGAACGGCAAAAGAAAAAAAAACAGAAAAAAAAGAAAGAAAAGAAAAGAAGCAACAAAGTTGACACATGGCATTATTGAATTGGTTATAAAGCCATGATTAACCCCTTAAGGACGAAGCCAGTTTTGTACTTAATGCCCAGGCCATTTTTTGCAATTCTGACCAGTGTCCCTTTATGAGGTTATAACTCTGGAACGCTTCAACGGATCCCGGTGATTCTGACATTGTTTTTTTGGGACATATTGTACTTCATGACAGTTATAAATTTAGAACGATATTTTTTGCTTTTATTTGTAGAAAAATCGGAAATTTGATGAAAATGTTTAAAATTTTGCAATTTTCAAACTTTTAATTTTTATGCCCATAAACCAGAGAGTTATGTCACACAAAATAGTTAATAAATAACATTTCCCACTTGTCTACTTTACATCAGCACAATTTCTGAAACAAAATTTTTGGGGGTTAGGAAGTTAGAAGGGTTCAAAGTTCATCAGCAATTTCCCATTTGTTCAACAAAATTCACAAAACCATTTTTTTAGGGACCACATCCCATTTGAAGTGACTTTGAGAGGCCTAGGTGACAAAAATACCCTAAAGTGACACCATTCTAAAAACTGCACCCCTCAAGGTACTTAAAACCACATCCAAGAAGTTTATTAACCCTTCAGGTGCTACACAGGAACTAAAGCAATGTGGAATGAAAAAAGCAAAAAATAAAATGTTACCTAAAATGTTGCTCTACCCCAAATTTATTCACTTTTAGAAGAAGTAACACAGCAAAATGGACCCCAAAACTTGTTACCCACTTTCTTATGAACGCGTTAATACCCCACATGTGGTCAGAAACCTCTGTTTGGACAAATGGGAGGGCTCGGAACAGAAGGAGCAATATTTGAATTTTGGAAAGCAAATTTGGTTGAAATAGATTGCGGGCACCATGTTGCATTTAGATGTCCGCTAAGGTACCTAAACAGCAGAAACCCCTCACAAGTGATACAGTTTTGGAAACTAGACCCCTTAAGGCTCCTATCTAGGGGTATAGTGAGCATTTTGGACCCACAGGTACTTCACAGATTTTGATAACGTTACATTGTCATATTGAAAATTTTCATTTTTTTTCTCAAAAATGTTGCTTTAGCATCAATTTTCTCACTTTTTCAAGAGGTAATTCCAAAAATATGACCCCAATGTTTGTTACCCACTTTTTTATGAGCGCAGTGATACCACACATGTGGTCTGAAACCTTTGTTTGGAGAAATGGGAGGGCTTGGAACGGAAGGAGCAATATTTGAATTTTGGAAAGGAAATTTGTCTGAAAAAGATTGCGGGCACCATGTCGCATTTGGAGGACCCCTAAGGTATCTAAACAGCAGAAACCCCCCACAAGTGACTCCATTTTGGAAAATAGGCCCCTCAAGGAATTTATCTAGATGTTTGGTGAGTACCCTGAACCCCCAGGTGCTTCACAGAAGTTTATAACGTTGAGCCATGAAAATAAAATAATAAAATTTTACCACAAAATTGTAAAGCTGGGTTTAGGCCCTGTGCGCACTTACCGGATTTTGCCGCGGATTTTCCGCGGATTTGCTGCATGTTTCGCTGCAGAAAATGTTCATAACATCTCTGCAGTGAATCACCAGCAAATCCTATGGAGAAAAAAAATCCTGTGCGCACTTGGCGGAATTTGACAGCTGCATGTTTTGCTGCGGGAATCCCGCAGCAAAAACAATTGCATGTCACTTCTTTTCCGCACATCGCTGCGGGATTTCACTCCATTGACTCCAATGTTAATCATGAAATCCCGCAGGGAATAACGCAGGCAGCAAATTCTGTGCGGTTCACTGCGTTTTCCTGCGTTATTCCCTGCGGTATTTCGCGGTTTACCTCCGGTAATGTACATCGCCTGTCTGCGGTTTTGCAGGGAAGTGATGTCATTACAGGAAGAGGAAGCCGTGCAGAGAGTAAACACAAACACATCACACACACAGACATCACAGACATAGAACACATAGACACAGACACATAGAACACACATAGAAAGAAAACGGAAATATAGAAAACAAAGAACGTGGGCTCCGCTGTATATTTACCTTCCAGCCGAGGTAAGCACACAGCGGCGGCCCGGTATTCTCAGGCTGGGGAGGGAGAGGGGCAGGGATAATGTCCCCTGCCTCACTCCCCCTCCCGCAGCCAAGAATATCAGCCGCAGCTGCCCCGGCACTGTTGCATGCATTATGCGGCAGCACCGGTTTGTCCTCGGCTCTTCTTGCCACCGTGTAGCAGTGGCAGCAAGGTAATACAAGGGGTTAATGATGGTGGGGGACCACCGCCATTAACTCCAGGCTTGATCATGGCAGCGTCTATGTGACAGCTGACATGATCAACCCGTAAGTAAAGTGAAAAAAACACAGACACCGAAAAATCCTTTATTTTAAATAAAACAAACAAGCCTCGTTCACCATTTTATTAACCCCTCCCGCACCAAAGCTCCGGCGTAATCCACCGCTCCGGCGTAATCCACAGGTCCTGCGCTGCTTCCATCCAGCCGTGACTGTCACAGACACAGCGCTGAATGAAAGCAGCAGACAGCAGAGGTAATTACCGGTCATTTCCCACGGCCGGTAATGTGAACTACCCCCGGTAGCTGAAACCCCAGAGATTTTCTGACACTGGGGGGCGCTATTTACCTTTTTCTGACCGCCGTTTATAGACGGCGGATCAGAATAAGGACCTGATTCTGCCTCCGTTTATCTCCGTAAGGCTGTCGTAATGGGGTTAACAAATTAAGAACATGTCACTGTTAAGATTCATACCTAGAGGGGATCTCGTGCCCATTAAAAAATCCATAGTGTTTCCCTCCGTAATAATAATTCTTTCAAATTTCCACCTCTATTTGGCAATTTTACCTTCTCAAGGGCAATTACCTGTAGTGTATCCGTGTTACCGGCATGTTTTAGCAAAAAATGTTGTGATGCCCCTGACAGACTTCTTGTTGTTGTGTGACTGGCATCGTAAACATGCTCCGATATTCTCTGTCTTAAAGGGCGAGTCGTGCTGCCAATATACTGCAAGCGGCAGGTAGTGCAGGAAATAGAATAAATAACATGATCGGTACCGCAATTCACCATATCATTAATTTTGAAGGACTTTCCGTTAGCGTAACATGAAAAATTCTGTGCACGACCATAAATTTACATAAACCGCATGATCTGCACCCACATTTATAAGAACCGCGTGTAGGGAGCCAATTGTCAGTATTGTTCTGATTCACACTTCTACGGGTTGAAACCGTGTGATCACTAGGGGACAATTGACAAATTCTGTACTCATCAGATTCCTAATATTTGTAAATATAAATAAAAGTGAAAGCTTTGTTTTTCAGAAAGAAAGCTCAAAATTTATCACAATAACAGATTTAAGACATTTCATGGAGTTGACCTACAAATACACCTACACATGATAAATTGGATTTGCCTACTTTCCAGGGATCCTACCACTGAGACCCACACCAATCATGAAAATGAGAGTCTTGATCTTTCCCATTTGAATGGAAACGTAGTTACGCACGTTAGGTGAGTTACAAGGTTAGGTGAGTATATAGTGTTTATTTTATTAGTCAGTATTTGTATGGAAATGTATAGGCATCATGCTGTATATGGGGAGCTGTGGGGCCATCATACTGTAAAACGGCACTGTGGGGCCATCATACTGTAAATAGGGAGCTGTGAGCTCTATTACACTGTATTTAAAGAGCTGTCAGGACCATTTTACTGTGTAAAGGAAGCTATGGGCACCATCATACTGTACACAAGAGGCTGTGTTGCCATCATAATGAAAATAGGGAGCTGGGGGGGTGCATAATACTGTATATAGGAAACTATTTGTGCCATTATGTGTACAGGAACCTGTGGGGATATCACACTGTATATAGGAAGCTGTACACACCTCATACTGTATATATGAGGCTGTTGGTTGTCATACAGTCTATAGGTAGCTGTGGAGCTATCACACTAAATATAGGGAGCTATAGGGCTAACATACTGTACATTGGAAGTTGTGGGGGGGTCATCATTTGTATAAAAGTATTTGTGTAAGGATAGAAACATGGATTTCCTATGGGAAAAGGGTGATTAAAAGAAGTAGTAGCTGTTAATGACTCTTCTATCATTTTCAGATGCACAATAGTTTTCTGTTACAAAAAAAAAACGGATAGGGCATTCTTTCTGTGATGAATTATAAAACTTCTTGATATTAGTACTCCTTGTATTGTATGGTGGATTTGACTCTGTGTCCAGGAAATTATATTTTATTGTTAAGTTTCTTGCAAGTTTGTTAATGTCCAGGATTGTTTTAAGCATGTAAATGAATTAGTAGGAGCAAAACCTAAATATATGGATAACAATGAGATTTGTGATTCAAATAGAATGTAACTAATTGGGTTTCATTTAGTACTGTACTTGGAACATTTCAGATATATTCTTACGTTTGTGTTTTCGATCTTCACGTACTTCCATTTTTTGAATGAGTCCCATGATGTTTGTTGTTTAGAGTTACCAGATTTTCCACTTAAAAAATGCGCTGTTCAACGCTGTACAACGGATGACAAAGAACAGAATTCTTTGTCGGATTCCGTTGTGTGCGGGGGGCGGAGTTCGGGGGCAGAGCCGAGCGGGGGCGGGGCCAGACGCTGAGGATGTCAGTGGAAGTGCTGCGGTCTGCATGGCTGGGGACAGGTGAGTGTATCTGTGAGTGAGTGAGTGTGTGTATGTGCATGTATGTATGTATGTATGTATGTATGTATGTGTGTGCACATGCAAAGTGCGGGAGGGGGCGGAGCCGAGCGGGGGGCGGGGCCAGGCACTGAGGATGTCAGTAGAATTGCTGCGGTCTGCATGGCTGGGGACAGGTGAGTGTATGTGTGAGTGAGTGTGTGTATGTGCATGTATGTATGTATGTATGTGTGTGTGTGCACATGCAAAGTGCGGGAGGGGGCGGAGCTGAGCAGGGGGCGGGGACAGACGAGGGTGTCAGTGCTTGTCTGCATGGCTGGGGACAGGTGTGTGTGTGTGTACGTACATACATGTGCGGAGTGCGGGAGGGGGCGGGGCCGAGCGGGGAAGTGTCAGCCTCCCTGCACACGTAACCAGCCTAAATATCGGGTAACAGCAAAGCACCCGATGTTTACCTTGGTTACCCGATATTTACCTTGGTTACGGGCCTACACCGCTTAGCGCTGGCTCCTTGCACCGTAACCAGGGTAAATATCGGGTAACCAACCAAAGCTGGTGACGTGTGCAGGGAGCCAGAGAGCATGCGCAGCGAAATCCGACGGATCTCACTGCTCAAAAAACGTTACATGCTGCGTTCCCCCCGCCCGGCGGTCAGTCGTTCCACGACTGATCAGTCGGGCGGAGGGTGCAACGCAGCATCATCAGTCACAATCCGCTGCTCATACAAGTCTATGGGAGCAGCGGAATCCGCTAAACGGATTCCGCTGTTTACAAGAGCAGCGGATTGTGACTGATAGATTTTAGCGGAAATGTGAACTTAGCCTAAAAGTTGTGAATTAGGATGTATCTGACACATTGTCTGAATCCCTAAATCTGACCTTTTCTTCTTTATAGATGCAATTTCTCATACATTTTTTTAAATAGTATGCATTATTTGATTTTTATTCCAACTATAAACTTCATTTTTGGTATAATCTTCAATGTCTCTATACATTTTTGTCCTTGAGTTTCAATAATGAAGGATTGCAATTTGTTCTGAGTTACTTTTCTCATTGAAAAAGGTAAAATCAGTAGAATGCATTTATTTGTTAAGAGAATGTTGTAAAGTTGTGATTTCTGTTTTTACTTTAGACAGTTCAATTTCTTCATATTTAATTGCATCAGTTTAAGTGAACATTGGCTTAACCCCTTAACGACCACATTATGCTTTAAATTGGCGGCAGTTAAGGGTCCTTATTCCTGTTTTAAAATGGCAGTAAAAAATAATCCTGTAACGCTCCCCAATGTCAGAAAAACCTTTGGGGTTTCAGCTACCAATTAGCTGAGACCCTAGAAATCACATTAAAATAAATAAAAGCGCCTGAAAAAAATGATGTCTGTCCCATCTGATATGATCACACATGTCTGATGGGAGAGAAATGTCCTCTCCCGGTCCCCCAGGGCTGCCAAAGTAGCCCCTTTGCTCCCTCCTATTCCTAAACTTGTAAAATTGCAAGCGCATGTGTTGTGCACACGCCAAAACCATCCTCTTCCACCTGATTTCTGTCGTAGCTGTCAAGCTCCCGGGGCAACGGCACCGCTTGTCACGGCGCCGATCCTCACTCACCGACCCGGTCCCCGTGCGCTCTGACGGCGGCCGCTGTTCCCGCTTTCCCTCCTCAGCCTTCTCCGTGCTCCCTGCTAGTCAGCCCCGCCATCTCGCTGCAGCCTGGGACTCTGCCTGCAGCTCTCCTGCGTCTCCTTCTCGGCATCCTGTGCTGATCTCCGGCTCCTGGGCCTTGCGCATGCGCACCTCTTGTAAAAGTAAGAAATTTGGTGCTTAACATTTTTTGTGAAAAAAAGAAAATTTTCAATTTATATGACCTAGGGTTATCAAATTCAGTGATATACCCCTGAATAATATCCTTGAAGGGGTATACTTTCCAAAATAAGATCACTTGTGTATGATTTCTGCTGTTTAGATACCTTCGGGGCCAATCAAATACAACATGGTGCCCGCAATTTATTTCAGCTTTTCCAAAATTCAAATATTGCTCCTTCCATTCTGAGCCCTCCCGTTTGTCCAAACAGAACTTTTTGTCTACAAGTGGGGTATGTATCACCGTGCTCAAAAGGAATGGGGTAACAAACCATGGGGTCCAATTTTTAGTGTTACCTCTGGTAAAAATGTGAAATTTGGTACTAAAACAACATTTTTAGTGAAAAACGAGAATATTTCCAATATGATGACCACATAGGTTATCACATTCTGTGAAGAACCTGTGGGTTCAAAATACTCACTATACCCCTGGCTGAATAAAATCCTTTAGGGGTCTAGTTTCCAGAATGGGGTCATTTGAGGGGGAGGGGGTTCTGCTGTTTAGGTACCTTAGGGGTGATGCAAATGAAACATGATGCAAGCAATCTATTTCAGCCAAATTTGCTTTACAAAATTCAAATGGTGCTCCTTCCATTCTGAGACCTCCCCATTTGTCTGAACAGAGGCTCCTGACCACATGTGGAAAAAGTGAGAATTTGTTGCTAAAGCAGCATTTTTGTGAAAAGAATAAAATTTCCAATATGACGACCTAATGTTATCACATCCACTCCCCATTTACACTTGAGACACTAACACTAATGAGCAATATGACACTGGAGAATAAATGGCTAATTGGAGATAATTTGGCCATTTTCATTTAACGGTGTTCTCACCTTTCTTGCCAACGTTTAAGACATTAATGACTGTGTATTGAGTTATTTAGAGATCCCACCACATTTACTCTGTTAACCCCTTCACCTCCGGCCGGGCGACTTTCCATTTTTTGATCTTTTATGTTTTTGCTTCCCTTCTTCCGAGAGCCGCAACTTTTTTACTTTTCCAAACTTTTTTCAATCTTGCTATATGAGAGCTTGTTTTTTGCAAGACAAGTTGTATTTTTAAATGAAACCATGAGTGTTACCACATAGTGTACTGGAAAAAGGCAAAAAAAATCCAAGTGCGGAAAAATTGCAAAAAATGTGCGATTGCATGATTGTTGTTGGGATATTTTATTCACCATGTTCACTATATGGTAAACCTGATGTGTCGGTGTGATGCCTCAAGGCAGTATGAGTTCGTAGACACCAAACATGTATAGGTTTACTTTTATCTTAAGGGTTAAATAAAATCAGAAATTTGTCCAAAAACACTTTTTACGCCATTTTCCGCGACCCATAGCGTTCTCGTTTTTCAGGATCTTGTGCTCAGTGATGGCTTATTTTTTGCATCTTGAGCTCACATTTTAAATGGTACCATTTTTGCGCAGATGCTACATTTTTATTGCCTGTTAATGCATTTTGTGCAAAATTTGCAAGGACCAAAATACGTAATTTTGGCGTTTTGAAATCTTTTTGCCGCTACACCATTCACAGATTAGATTAAGTGATTTTATACTTTGATAGCTCAGGCATTTCTGAACATGGTGATACCAAATGTGTGTATATTTTTTAATTTTTTTAACAGTTTAATTTTCAATGGGGGGAATAGGGGGTGATTTGAATTTTTAGGTTTTTTAATTTATTTTTTTATTATTTAAAGTTTTTTTATTTTACTAATCCCCCTTGGGGGCTATAAGGATCAGAAGTTTGATCGCTCATTCATTTCTCTTGGTACAGGGCTGTACAGCTCCGACCAGGAGAAATGCTCATCTTCTGTTACAGGCAGCGCTCTGCCTGCAGTAACAGGAAGTTAGTCATGATAGTGACAGGCGTCCTCACATGACCTTGTGCTACCATGGCAACCATCGGGTCCCCGTGATCACATCATGGGGCTTCCGATGGCAGCGGGTAAATGCGCGTTACCTGCCGTGGTCATTTAAATCGCGCTGTCACATTTGATCTTAGGGGTTACAAGGTGCCGGTGGATCGTGGATCCACCTGCGCCTGCGAGGCACACATGTCTGCTGTACAAATCAGCAGACATTTGCGGGGATCGCCGCTGAATCACCGCAGCATCCAGCGGTGATCAGCCCTTCATGATTTAGGACATACCAGTACATCCTCTGTTGTGAAGGGGTTAAAAAAGCTGTACACTATTTTACATTGTATCAAAGTGTCATATCTTCATTGTTGTCCCATGAAAAGACATAATAAAATATTTACGAAAATGTGAGCGGTGTACTCACTTTTTTCATATACTGCATTTATAAACGTGCTATTGACATGAGTTTCTCACCAGATGTCGGTAACATCCCATCCAATCCACACAGGTGCATAAATAAAACATACATTTCCATCAATCAATTAGGAAAAGATAGCCAGCTCCCGTAAGTAATGTATGGAATGACAGTTCTTTCTTAAGATAAAAACATCACTATATCGGATACATTAAAAACCATAGGATTACATTCCATAGTAAGGTCTATTTTAAGTTGATATGTTTTATCTGCTTTATTTTCTTAGACTATGTCACATTCTTGTGAAAGTATTCTTTTGATACAGCATTTTCTGAATGAACCGAATATTTAGATAAGTTTCAACATCATTATTATTACTCTCTTGCATGTGTTATATGCAATATCTTGTTCACTATGCCTTTAAATTCAATAAAAATTATTTACTGAAAAAAAAATAACATAGGATGCCACGGAGCAATACGTTTTGAGCTTTATTTTTTATTCCATACATTATTTGTGGGAGTTTGATATCCTTTCCTTCTTGTTTGGTTGTGTCTCCTGTGTACTAGCTCAAGAACGTCTATGCACCGCACCGATTGCTGATTGAATCGTTGAATTATACCTGGACTGGTGAGCTGACTACTTTTCCCTTCTTGTGTCCATAGATATCCTAAACATTAGTGATGTGTAATTATGAGAAATAACACAGAGAAAAAGTATTGAACACGCTTTCTGAACTATTTTTAATACAGTCATATGAAAAAGTTTGGGCACCCCTATTAATGTTAACCTTTTATCTTTATAACAATTTGGGTTTTTGCAACAGCTATTTCACTTTCATATATCTAATAACTGATGGACTGAGTAATATTTCTGGATTGAAATGAGGTTTATTGTACTAACAGAAAATGTGCAATCCGCATTTAAACAAAATTTGACTGCTGCAAAAGTATGGGCACCTCAACATAAAAGTGACATTAATATTTTGTAGATCCTCCTTTTGCAAAAATAACAGCCTCTAGTCGCTTCCTGTAGTTTTTAATGAGTTCCTGGATCCTGGAGGAAGGTATATTTGACCATTCCTGTTTACAAAACAATTCCAGTTCAGTTAAGTTTGATGGTCGCCGAGCATGGACAGCACACTTCAAATCATCCCACAGATGTTCAATAATATTCAGGTCTGGGGACTGGGATGGCCATTCCAGAACATTGTAATTTTTCCTCTGCATGAATGCCTGAGTCGATTTGGAGCAGTGTTTTGGATCATTGTCTTGCTGAAATATCTATCCCCTGCGTAACTTCAACTTCGTCACTGATTCTTGCACATTATTGTCAAGAATCTGCTGATACTGAGTTGAATCCATGCGACCCTCAACTTTAACAAGATTCCCGGTGCCGGCATTGGCCATACAGCCCCAAAGTATGATGGAACCTCCACCAAATTTTACTGTGGGTAGCAAGTGCTTTTCTTGGAATGCCGTGTTTTTTTTGCCTCCATGCATAACACCTTTTTGTATGACCAAACAACTTAATCTTTGTTTCATCAGTCCACAGGACCTTCTTCCAAAATGTAACTGGCTTGTCCAAATGTGCTTTTGCATACCTCAGGCGACTCTGTTTGTGGCGTGCTTGCAGAAACGGCTTCTTTCGCATCACTCTCCCATACAGCTTCTCCTTGTGCAACATGCGCTGCATTGTTGACCAATGCTTCCATTTCCTTACTATGTTCCTCACAGTGGAAACTGACAGTTTAAAGCTCTGAGACAATTTTTTGTGTCCTTCCCCTGAACAACTATGTTGAATAATCTTTGTTTTCAGATCATTTGAGAGTTGTTTTGAGGAGCCCATGATGCCACTTTTCATAGGAGAGTCAAATAGGAGAACAACTTGCAAGTGGCCACCTTAAATACCTTTTCTCATGATTGGATACACCTGCCTATGAAGTTCAAAGCTCAATGAGGTTACAAAACCAATTTAGTGCTTTAGTAAGTCAGTAAAAAGTAGTTAGGAGTGTTGAAATCAAGAAATTGATAAGGGTGCCCATACTTTTGCACCGGTCAAATTTTGTTTAAATGCGGATTGCACATTTTCTGTTAGTACAATAAACCTCATTTCAATCCAGAAATATTACTCAGTCCATCAGTTATTAGATATATGAAATTGAAATAGCTGTTGCAAAAACCCAAATTATTATAAAGAAAAAAGGTTAACATTAATAGGGGTGCCCAAACTTTTTTATATGACTGTACTTTGTACAAAAGCCTTTTGTTTGTGATGACAGCTTCAAGACACCTACTGTATGGAGAAACTAGTCACATAGATTGCTCAGAAGTGATTTTGGTCCATTTTTCCATACACACACTGTTCAAATACTGACGGTTCTGTGGGCTCCTTCTAAAGGTGGCTTTACACACTGCAACATCGCAAAAGACATCGCTGTAACGTCACCGGTTTTGTGACGTAATAGCGACCTTCCCAGCGACATTGCAGTGTGTGAAACACATCAGCGACCTGGCCCCTGCTGTGAAGTTGCTGATCGCTACAAATCGTTCAGGACCATTCTTTGGTCCTTTGTTTCCCGCTGTGCAGCATGATCGCTAGAAAGTCTCAGTGTGTAAAAGGACTTTACAGCGACTTCGTTAGCGACTTCCCTTTCAAAAAGCTGCTTTACAACGTCCCCAATGACTAGCTAGGTCGTTCTGCAGGTCCGGATTCGCTGTTGCGTCGTTGGCAAGGTCTGCCTGTTTGACAGCTCACCAGCGACTCACCAGAGACTTTGTAGCGATCCCGGCCAGGTTGGGATCGCTAGAAAGTCTCATTGTGTAAAGGGGCCTTAAGACTTTTGAGCTTAATTTCTTACTTAAATTTTTATTATATTCAGGTCAGGTGATTGGTTGGGTCAATTCTAGCAGCTTTATTTTCTTTCCCAGAAACTAATTGGGAATTTCCTTGGCTGTGTGTTTGGCATCATTATCTTGCTGAAATGTCCACCCTCGCTTCATCTTCATCATCCTGGTAGATGACAGCAGATTTTTATCAAGAATATCTCGGTACATTTGTCTATTCCTCTTTCCTTCAATTCCTTTAAGTTTGCCAGTGGCTTATGCTGTGGTGTTTTTTTTTGTCATATGCAGTGCCTTTTTACCTCCAAACATGGCATCCAAGAGTTCAATTTTGGTCTCATCTGACCAGGATCTATTCTCCCCGAATTTCACAGTCTTCTCTAAATGTTGTTGAGCAAACTCATTTGAGCATGCTTTTGTTCAATAATGTTCAGCAATGGAGTCTTGCATGGTTACTGTGCATACAGGCCATGGAGGTTGAGTGCATTATTTATTGTTTTCTTTGAAACAATTGTACATTTGATTCCAGGTCTTTTAGCAGCTCTCCACAGGTGGTTCTTGGCTCTTGGACAATGATAATTCTTTTCACTCCTCTGTCATTAATCTTGCAGGGAGCACCTGATCATGCAAATTTGGTGTGGCCTTTAAATAACTCAACACACAGCCACTAATGTCAAAACTGCTGACAACAAAAGTGAGTATGCCTCTAAGTGAAAATGCCCAAATTGTGCCCAAAGTGTCAAGATTTTGTGCGGCCACCATCACTCCGGCATAGCGTTCACTAGAGCTTCCGTTTGCCACTGGAATCCTCGACTCCTCCATGACAACATCACAGAGCTGGTGGATGTTAGAGACCTTGCACTCCTCGATCTTCCATTTGAGGATGCCCCACTGATGCTCAATGGGGATTAGGTCTGGAGATATGTTTAGCCAGTTCAGCACCTTTACCATCAGTAGAAAAGCAGTGGTCATGTTGGAGGTAAGTTTGGAGTCATTATCATGTTGGAATACGGAGGGGATAATGCTCTGATTCAGTATGTCACATGTCGGAGGATATGTATAATGAAGGTGGTGTAAACCTAGATGTCCTCTCTGGTACTTGTAATGCCATGTGGCTAATTAGGACATTCCAGGAGCAGTTTTTACGGATAGCTGGAGAGATGGGTGAGTCTGGCTATCCACATACCTCTGCCCATGGGTGTGTCTCATGTTTTTAAAATTGTGTCTATTTGTTTGACACATTGTCAGCGTGTGGAGGTGTTGTGATACCTCCAGGAAGGAGCCTCTAAGAGAGGGGTGGGATATACTGACCAGGGTCAGTGTGAAGAAGTCAGAAGGCCTCCTGTGAGAAGTCTGCATACTGGGACTTACTGGACTGTCACTGAAGTGCCACTGTTTGGGAATGTGTATGTTTTTCCTGCACTGAAATGTTGTTTAATTCCTGTGTTGGCGGTATGCTTTATGGAGTTTAAAAAAAGCAGCCTGGACAGTTTATTCAAAGTGCCTCCTGTGTCTGCCTTAATGCTATTAAGAAGCAAGCTGAGTAATCGCATCTTACACATTCATGGTTCCCTCAATTAATTGTAGCTCCCCACAGCCGGCAGCACACAGGCAGCCCCAAACCATGACATCCTACTACTATGCTTGACTGTAAGCAAGACACACTTGTCTTTGTACACCTCAACTGGTTGCTGCCACACATGCTTGACACCATCTGAACCAATAAGTCTATCTTGTTTGCATCAGACCACAGGATATGGTTTCAGTAATCCATGTTCTTAGTCTACTTATCTTCAGCAAAATATTTGCAGGTTTTCTTGTGCCTCATCTTTAGAAGAGGCTTCCTTCTGGGATGACAGCCATGCAGCCAAATTTGATGCAGTGTGCGGCGTATGGTCTGAGCACTGACAGGCTGACCCTTCACCCTTTTAACCTCTGCAGCAATGCTCGCAGCACTCATCTCCTTTGGGTGACCATAGCAAAGCCTGTTTTGAGTGGAAGCTATCTTGTTAAACCGCTGTATGGTCTTTGCCATCGTGCTGCAACTCAGTTTCAGGGTGTTGTAAACCTTAGTATAGCCTAGGCCATCTTTATTCTTTATGTCGAGCAGCAATTCTTTTTTACAGATCCTTAGCTAATTCTTTGCCATGAGGTGCCATGTTGAACTTACAATGACCAGCATGAGAGAGTGTGTGAGTGATGTACAATTATAGTATAGCCAGTTTACCCCAATAAGATGTCCAATATTGTGGCTTGGTATGCGGATAATTCTTCATGGACGGGGAAGGTGGAAGCCCACTTGATGTATCAGAAATAAAAAATCAATTTGGTCCAGTGAGTCATGCCAGATAATCTAGATAGTTCAGGTAATCCATTTTCAGTAAAATATAACTTTTATTCTTCATTTTAAAAGTCAGTCACATTGTATAAGTCCAACAAGCAGTTATTTCATATAGCGGTTGGTATCAGACAACACGTTTCAGCGCTCAATGCACCTTCATCATGGTCTAAGTATGTGAGTGATAACACCAGATTTAACACATCTGTTCCCCTTGAAACATTCAGTCACATTTTCACTTAGGGGTGTACTCACTTTTGTTTCCAGCAGTTTAGACATTAATGGCTTTGTGTTGGGTTATTTAGAGGGCACACCAAATTTACACTGTTATACAACCTGTACACTGAGTACTTTACATTGAATCAAAGTGTCAGATCTTCAGTGTTATCACATGAAAATATATAATAAAATATTTACAAAAATGTGAGGGGTGTACCCACCTTTGTGACATACTGTATGTGCAAAACTATAGATTTTTTAAAAATGTAATTTACACAAATTAATAAATACATGTGTGCATTATTATGTACATTAAGATTTTGGGAATAACCCTTTAAAGCATCACTAGAATTTTTATTTAATAAATCAATAGTACACATAAAAATAAGCAACTTTGTAATATATGTTATCAGACATTTTTTTTTTCTCCTCCAGAAATGATCATTCATTCTCAAAATTCTTAATATCCAGGTAAATGCTGTTTTCACTGAACACAGATTTTTAAATTACAGAGTTAAAAATGACAGTTGTCACTGACAAGATTCTATTGTAGAAGGGAGGAGCAGGGAGGAGAGAGGAGCTAGAGGCAGAGCTCCTCCTTCTCACTCCTATCTGCAGAGAATCTTATAAATCCAACTGACATCTTCTATCTCAGTAATTCATTGAAGACAGATTTTACCAGGAAATTGAGAATTCTGAAAATGAAAGATCAGTCCAGGGGGAGAAAGAAGCAAATTTATCTGATAAGATATATTACAAAGTTGCTTATTTTAATGAATAGTATAGATTTATGGAATATTTAAAATAACGGTTGCGCTTTAATTGCTAGTCAAAATTCTTCAACAAATAAAACTACAAGTCGCAAATGCTAATAAAAAAGATTAACAAAAACAGGACCTGAAAGAAAAATTCCTCTATTTTATTACACTGAGAAAGGTCTAAACATACTACAGTACAGACCAAAAGTTTGGACACACCTTCTCATCTCTAGAACAACTGTAAAGAGGAGTTTTTGTGCAGCAGGCCTTTATGGTAAAATAGCTGCTAGGAAACCACTGCTAAGGACAGGCAACAAGCAGAAGAGACTTGTTTGGGCTAAAGAACACAAGGAATGGACATTAGACCAGTGGAAATCTGTGCTTTGGTCTGATGAGTTCAAATTTCAGATCTTTGGATCCAACCACCGTGTCTTTGTAGAAAAGGTGAATGGATGGACTCTACATGGCTGGTTCCCACCGTGAAGCATGGAGGTAGAGGTGTGATGGTGTGGGGGTGCTTTGCTGGTGACACTGTTGGGGATTTATTCAAAATTGAAGGCATAAAGAACCAGCATGGCTACCACAGTATCTTGCAGCGGCATGCTATTCCATCCGGTTTGCGTTTAGTTGGACCATCATTTATTTTTCAACAGGACAATGACCCCAAACACACCTCCAGGCTGTGTAAGGGCTATTTGACTAAGAAGGAGAGTGATGGGGTGCTACGCCAGATGACCTGGTCTCCACAGTCACCAGACCTGAACCCAATCGAGATGGTTTGGGGTGAGCTGGACCGCAGAGTGAAGGCAAAAGGGCCAGCAAGTGCTAAGCATCTCTGGGAACTCCTCCAAGACTGTTGGAAAAACATTTCTGGTGACTACCTCTTGAAGCTTATTAAGAGAATGCCAAGAGTGTGCAAAGCAGTAATCAAAGCAAAAGGTGGCTACTTTGAAGAACCTAGAATATAAGACATATTTTCAGTTGTTTCACACTTTTTTAAGTATTTAATTCCACATGTTTTAATTCATGGTTTTGATGCCTTCAATGTGAATCTACAATTTTCAGAGTCATGAAAATAAAGAAAACTCATTGAATGAGAAGGTGTATCCAAACTTTTGGTCTGTACTGTATATATAGTGGAATTAGTAAACCCCCCAAACCACCTATGAAGCAAGGGAGTCCAGATAATTAACCAATGCTCATCTGCAGGAAAGTGTGAAACAGGAATCTCAGTACGTAAGTAACAAGCGTTAGAACTACATCAGTTTACTTATAAAAGGATACATCAGGTTCTGTTGAGGTGTATATAATTTTGGATTAAAAAGGGGTTGCAAGCAGTACAATTTTGTCCTGCAAATGTGTTGGAACGTGCAACAGAGGCTAAGGCTAGGTTCACATTTCCGTTGTTTTGCATCAGTCACATGCGTTGCTTGACGCTTGTGACTGATACTGTCACGCTCCCTGGCTCCCCTGCCATGCTCCCCGGCTCCTCTGCCATGCTCTCCGGCTCCCCTGCCACGCTTCCCCGCTCTCAGGTCACGCTCTGCCGCTCCCGTGCCAGGCTTCCCGGTCCCCCGCTCCACAGCCTTCATGCCCCATCACCTGCGGTCCCCAGGCAGCCTGGTCCCCGCTCCCGGCGCCCATCGGCAACGCTGAGCCAGCCCGGCACTCCGGCCTCCTGTGCACCGCTCCCTGCTCTGGCTTCTGGCACCCGGGCCTCGCGCATGCGCATTAGGGCGCGCGCGCGGTCATTGACCCTCTCTTAAAGGGCCAGTGTCCTCCAACAGGATATTGAAGAATCAGGTACAGGGTATATAGGGGGATCCTTTCCAAGTGGGCGGGGCCTGTTCTTCGTGTTTGCTAAGCTAGGAGTCAGGTCTCCCTGTGTCTTGTGCCATACTTACCTATCTCTCTTGTAGAGTCGCTCCTGTCACGCCAACCGGTCCTGACGATTCCCGAACCCCGAACGGTGACTGTCTGCCATCCCGTCAGTCCCTACCATCTCCGATCCCCGGATCCGTGTGGTGACCCACCTCCTCGCTCCGCTGGTTCTGGACTTTGCCTAACATCATCTCGGCCTCCGAACCTGAGCTCCGTCACCCGGACTACCTTCAGAGACTCCGTAGTCCCAGGGACTTCTTCACTCCACTCCTCTGAACGGACTGTCCTTCTACCCATAGTGCTCCGGCTACCGGGCACCTTGCCCTCGGTGAGGTGTTCAGCCCAGTGGATCCACCTCCTGGGCCTACCCGTCCACCTGGTCCTAAAAGTAAGAACAGGCCATGGATCCCGCCGAAGCACTAGCGGCCCAGCTGGGCAACTTGCAGCAGGAACTCGGACGACAGCGCGAGACCCAGTCTCGCATGCTGGCCTTCATGTCCTCGGTGGATACCGGCTGAACACGCTGCAAGCAACCGCCACGTCCCTGGCATCTCAGGCTTCTACAACACGGCCTACGGCCACAGTTCCCGTGGCGGCTACCTCGGAAGCTTCTAAACTCCGCCTAGCCTCTCCACCCCGCTATGCCGGAGATCCTAAGACCTGCAGAGGATTCTTGAATCAGTGCTCCCTCCACTTTAAGCTGCTTCCGCACCTGTTTGCCTCCGAGCAAGCCAAGGTGGCGTTTGTGATGTCCCATCTGGAGGGTGAGGCACTGGCCTGGATGAACCCCTTGTGGGAGAGGGAGGACCTTGTAACTGCTGACATCCAGGACTTCCTGCAGGCGTTTAGAACCACCTTTGACGAACCTGGACGTGCCGCCGCGTCCGCCTCATCACTCCTCAGGCTACGTCAGGGGACCATGACGGTGGGGCAATATGCCATCCGCTTTCGCACCTTGGCCTCAGAATTGGGGTGGAACGATGAAGCCCTCACCGCCGCCTTCTGGGAAGGACTCTCCAGTCGTATTAAGGACGAGCTGGCAGGCTGCGATGTTCCTTCCACTCTGGATGCCCTAATTGCACTAGCCACCCGTGTGGACCTCAGATTCCAGGAATGATCCAAAGAGGTGTCCCGCGAGAGACGTCCGATACAGCATTCCTCGCCTCCGCAGAAGCCCGTCGTACCTCAGTCGGCATCGTCTGGCGTCTCTGTCCACGAACCCATGCAGATTGACCGTCTGAGGCAGTCCGAACAACGCCGAGCAGAACGGCTCGCTAAGGGTCTCTGCTTCTACTGCGGAGAGGGCACACACCTGCTACGTTCCTGTCCCGAGAGGCCGGGAAACTCCAAAGCCTAGGGTTGGTAGGAGAGGCCACCCTAGGTGCTGGGACTCTCTCAGACCCGGTTACGTGGACTGTTCAAGTGACAACGGGAGAGACGCGGTTCACGGCCGAGGCGTACCTCGATTCCGGGGCAGCAGGCAATTTCATCCAGCAGGCCACGGTGGACAAGTACCAGGTGCCGGTTACTCCACTCGACAAACCTCTTGTGAATGCCTCTGTAGATGGGAGACCCCTCTCTGACACCATCTCGTGGATCACCAAGCCAGTAGAACTACGTATCGGTGCCCTGCACACCGAGAACATCACTCTCTACGTCCTCCCACACATGTCTCATCAAATCCTGCTGGGACTCCCCTGGTTACGGACACACGAACCGTCGGTCAGCTGGCGTACTGGTGAAATTACCCGATGGGGCTCCTCTTGCCCCGAGAACTGCCTGAAGTCTATACAGCCCATCCGACGACCTCCGGTTCCGGAGTCCCTACCAGGACTGCCTTCGGCCTATTGGTCCTTCGCGGACGTCTTTGATAAGGAGTCAGAGGTACTGCCGCCAAATCGTCCTTACGACTGTGCCATCGACCTACTCCCGGGAACTACACCACCTCGAGGACGGATATATCCTTTGTCCCCTGCTGAAACAAGGGCCATGTCTGCCTACATCACTGAGAACCTGGCAAGGGGATTCATCCGGAGAGCCTCCTCTCCTGCTGGAGCAGGTTTCTTCTTCGTTAAGAAGAAAGAGGGCGACTTGCGCCCATGCATTGACTACCGGGGATTGAACCAAATCACCGTAAAAAATAAATACCCCCTGCCGCTCATCCCCGAATTGTTTGATCGGCTTAGAGGAGCTCGTGTGTTTACCAAGTTGGATCTTCGGGGTGCCTACAACCTGGTCCGCATCCGCTCTGGGGACGAATGGAAGACCGCATTCAATACTCGCGATGGGCACTACGAGTATTGTGTGATGCCCTTCGGCCTGTGTAACGCACCAGCAGTCTTTCAAGAATTGGTGAACGACGTGTTCCGGGACCTTCTCTACGTCTGTGTGGTGGTATATCTGGATGACATCCTGGTCTTCTCTCCGGACCTGCAGACCCACAGAGAGAACGTGCAGCTGGTACTACAAAGGCTGAGAGAGAATCGTCTGTACGCCAAGTACGAGAAGTGTGTCTTCGAGCAGTCTTCTCTTCCCTTCCTGGGTTACGTGATCTCCGATACCGGTCTGCAGATGGACCCAGAGGAGGTCTCTTCCATTCTCAACTGGCCCCCTCCTTCCGGACTGAAGGCAATCCAACGGTTTCTTGGATTTGCGAACTATTACCGCCAGTTCATCCCTCACTTCTCTGCCCTGACTGCGCCTCTCTCCGCCTTGACCAAGAAGGGGGCTAATCCAAAGGACTGGTCACCTGCGGCCGACGCCGCGTTTGGCTCCCTGAAACAGGCCTTTGCTTCCTCTCCTGTGCTCCACCGTCCTGAGTTAAACCGACAGTTCACCTTGGAGGTGGATGCCTCCTCCTCGGGAGCCGGAGCAGTGCTCATGCAGAAGTCCTCCTCCGGGAAGATGGTTACTTGAGGTTTCTACTCCAAGAGCTTCTCAGCGCCTGAACGCAACTACACCATCGGTGACCGAGAGCTATTAGCAGTCAAACTGGCTCTGGAGGAATGGCGCTACCTTCTGGAGGGAGCAGTGTAC
The DNA here is from genome assembly GCF_048569485.1 of Anomaloglossus baeobatrachus. NCBI lineage: Eukaryota > Metazoa > Chordata > Amphibia > Anura > Aromobatidae > Anomaloglossus > Anomaloglossus baeobatrachus. Next base: position 364,758,709 of record NC_134356.1, read on the forward strand.
CCCGTGATCATTTACACGGACCATAAGAACCTGGAATACCTGCGGTTTGCTCAGCGACTGAACCCACGACAAGCCAGTTGGTCCTTGTTCTTTGCCAGGTTCGATTTTCAGCTCCATTTTCGGCCCGCGGATAAGAATGTACGAGCAGATGCCTTGTCCAGGTCATTTGTACCCATGGAACAGGAGGAGGAGACATCCCAGCCCATCATCTGCCCAAGTAAAATCATTCCGGTGGCCCCTGTCACTCTGGCCCAGATACCGCCCGGGAAGACCTATGTCTCTGAGACTGACAGACAAAAAGTGTTGCATTGGGGCCATGCCTCGAAAATAGCCGGCCATGCTGGTCAGAAGAGAACATGGAGTACAATAGTACGTCACTACTGGTGGCCATCCCTTCGCACGGACGTCGCGTCTTTTGTCTCACCCTGCTCCTCTTGTGCCTGGAACAAGACGCCCAAACACCTGCCATATGGTCGCCTTCTGCCGCTGCCAATTCCCTCCGTTCCGTGGCAACACATTGCGATGGACTTTATTACAGACTTGCCCTTGTCCGCCGGACACACAGTCATATGGGTCGTGGTGGATCGGTTCTCCAAAATGGCTCATTTCGTCCCTATGGCTGGACTGCCCTCTGCCCAGGAACTCGCTGACGCCTACATACAGCACATCTTCCGGTTGCATGGCTTTCCATCACACATTGTGTCCGACAGAGGAACTCAGTTTACCTCCCGCTTCTGGAGGGCCCTCTGCAAACATCTGGGAGTGGCTCTGGACTTTTCTTCAGCCTACCATCCTCAGTCGAATGGCCAAGTGGAACGAGTCAATCAGATCCTGACCTCCTTCTTGCGTCACTACGTTAATACCCATCACGACGACTGGTCCACGCTTCTTCCTTGGGCTGAATTCTCCCATAACCACCACGTCAGTGAGTCCTCCTCCAGCTCTCCCTTCCATGTCGTTTACGGACTTCAGCCTTCTGTTCCATTACCTGTACCTTCTTCCTCAGATGTCCCTGCTGCTGATGCTGTAGTCCGTGACTTTACTACAATTTGGGACTCTGTCAAGACGTCCCTTGGACGTGCTTCCCTGCGGATGAAGAGACACGCAGACAAGAGGCGCCTGGATCCTCCGTGTTTCTCTCCTGGAGATCTGGTCTGGCTTGCTTCCAAGTACGTCCGATTGAAGCTGCCATCATACAAGCTGGGTCCTCGCTACATCGGGCCATTTAAAGTCATCGGCAAAATAAATGAGGTCTCCTACAAGCTACAGCTCCCGGCCACGATGAGGATACCCAACTCCTTCCACGTCTCCCTGCTCAAGTCGGTTGTCCTTGGTCCCTTCTCCGCTGCTGCCAGTTCTGCTCCTCCTCCTATTGCTGATGATGACATCTATGCGGTAAGGGATATCGTGGCCATGAAGACCGTACGGAGCCGACAGTTCTTCCTGGTGGACTGGGCGGGGTATGGTCCTGAGGATAGGTCCTGGGAACCCCGGGAGAATGTGGGTATTCCTCTGATACGTGCCTTCCTGCCCCAGTTGCGGGGAGGGGGGCGTGGGGGAGGGGGTACTGTCACTCTCCCCGGCTCCCCTGCCATGCTCCCCGGATCCTCTGCCATGCTCTCCTGCCATGCTCCCCGGCTCCCCTGCCTTGCTCCCCGGCTCCCCTGCCTTGCTCCCCGGCTCCCCTGCCACGCTTCCCCGCTCTCAGGTCACGCTCCGCCGCTCCCGTGCCAGGCTTCCCGGTCCCCCGCTCCACAGCCTTCATGCCCCATCACCTGCGGTCCCCAGGCAGCCCGGTCCCCGCTCCCGGCGCCCATCGGCAACGCTGAGCCAGCCCGGCACTCCGGCCTCCTGTGCACCGCTCCCTGCTCTGGCTTCTGGCACCCGGGCTTCGCGCATGCGCATTAGGGCGCTCGCGCGGTCATTGACCCTCTCTTAAAGGGCCAGTGTCCTCCAACAGGATATTGAAGAATCAGGTACAGGGTATATAGGGGGATCCTTTCCAAGTGGGCGGGGCCTGTTCTTCGTGTTTGCTAAGCTAGGAGTCAGGTCTCCCTGTGTCTTGTGCCATACTTACCTATCTCTCTTGTAGAGTCGCTCCTGTCACGCCAACCAGTCCTGACGATTCCCGAACCCCGAACGGTGACTGTCTGCCATCCCGTCAGTCCCTACCATCTCCGATCCCCGGATCCGTGTGGTGACCCACCTCCTCGCTCCGCTGGTTCTGGACTTTGCCTAACATCATCTCGGCCTCCGAACCTGAGCTCCGTCACCCGGACTACCTTCAGAGACTCCGTAGTCCCAGGGACTTCTTCACTCCACTCCTCTGAACGGACTGTCCTTCTACCCGTAGTGCTCCGGCTACCGGGCACCTTGCCCTCGGTGAGGTGTTCAGCCCAGTGGATCCACCTCCTGGGCCTACCCGTCCACCTGGTCCTAACAGATACGTTGTACAACGGATGACAAGAATAGAATTCATTGTCGGATTCCGTTGTAAAACGTGAGAAAGAACGATCAGCTGATCGTTCACAATAGCCGGCCACCGACTTTTGAGAGCGAACAGATGATCTCCTGACGGCTGGCTGATGAGAGCGATCAGCTGATCGCTCTCATTAGCCCACCGCTGGGTGATCAGCTGATCGCTCACAGCCGACGGGTGATCAGCTGAACGCTCACAGAAGGCGGCTGCAGGGCGATCAGCTGATCGTTCGGCCGCCGAGAGAGAGCATGCGCAGCGAAATCCTAAGGATTCCGCTGCTCAAAAAACGTTACACTCTACGTTCCTGCACGACTAATCAGTCGGGCGGAGGATGCAATGCAAGAGTATCAGTCACAATCTGCCACTCTTATACGTCTATGGGAACAACGGAATCTGCCAAACGGATTGCGTTGTTTATCACAGCAGCGGATTGTGACTGATTCAAAACAATGGAAATGTGAACCTAGCCTTATAAAAAAAAGTGCATCAGAACCTCTGAAGCAACCTGAACATAGCCTAAGATGTAGAATAAGAGGCATGGATTGAATTACCCTGGTCCAGAGTCAAATGCTGTACCTGGATCTTCAAAATTGCTAACGACATTAAATGCCAATATATGTATGAAAAGTCTTCATATAAAATCTGTATCCACCATAATATTTTTTGTATTTTGTACATAGGTCGGGTAAGGCTGCTTTCACACATCCGGCTTGAGCTCTGCGGCTCAATCCGGCTGTGCAAGCTATGCAACGGATGCGGTGAAAACACCACATCCTTTGCATAAGTTTTTCCCATGCGGCCCGTCCGGTTTTTGCCGCTTGCGGCATGCTACTGAGCATGCGCAGTGGCAAAAACCGCATGCGGCGGCCGGATGCGTTTTTTGCCGCATCGTGCCGCATCCGGCCGCCATAGGCATGCATTGAAAAATGCGCCGCATCGGCCGAATGCGGCGCAATGCGGTTTTTTTTTTGCCGAACGAAAAAACGTGCCAGGCAACGTTCCATCCGGCTGCCACATCGGCTAAATCTGCCGCATGCGGCAAAAAACGGATGGAACGCAAGGCCATGCGGCACAATGCGCCACTAATTAAAGTCTATGCAGGAAAATCGCAACCGGCAGCAAAAAAAAACGGTTGCGATTTTCCTGCAAAGTGCCGGATTGTGCCGCATTGCAGAAACCGGAGGTGTGAAAGCAGCCTAAGCTAACATTATCAAGCTTTTTGTGATCCTGCTTACCAGCACAGGGGCCCAATAGTAAAGGGGACCATTTCCATTTACAAACAATTGTGCATTAGGAAAAACTCGTGCTGAAAAGGGCCCATATATCATTCTTCCACAGAGGCCTCTCCTGTCTGTGTCAGTCAGTGCTGCCTAGTTATGTAACAAGGCTGACTTTGGCCCTCCACACATCCTATAAACAGTCTCATAATCATTTCTCTCATGTCTACTGAACCTTGTAAAGCTGCAGCACTGCTGTCCATGCTATGACTGGGTGTGAGCACCACCTAGTGTACATCAGCAATAGTTTTAGCTTATTTTTTGCATAATAACCTGATAACAAATTGAATTTGTCTACAAACAAGCAGTTTAGTTCTTGATACTAGAAAAGTACATTGTTGAAATAAAGAAATGAATAATATTCGTTCTTCAAGTGTCTCTGACAACAGTTGACTTTAAGATACTGGTTAGGTCGAGTGCAGTGAGCTAAAAGGTGAGTTATATATAGCACTGAGCAGTAACTGATATAGTAACTCTGTACTTAGGGCAGATGTAACCCAAGTTCTCACAAGTTATGTTCCTCTTAAGAAGCAGGATAAACGCTGTTTAATCAGAAGAACATATCTTATAATACCGAAGAGATAGCTCGAGTTGTCTCTTTGCTTACTAACAACAGAGGGTGCAGGGATTGCAGTCCTAGTGTTTACAGGGACCTAACGAGCAGTGCTACCGTGTTTCCCCGAAAGTAGGACCCCCCCGAAAGTAAGACAGGGTGGGGGTTACGGGGGGGTCCTTCAATGTAAGGCCTCCCCCGAATGTAAGGCAGGGTTGGGGGGCCAGTGTGACATGTAAGGCCCTTACCTTTGGGCCGCCGCTGTCCCCCATTGGGTCCCCAGGCTCCAGAGGTGTCCTCAGGTGCAGCTGGGCGGGTCCAACGCTCATGGGGTTAACTCGCCGTGTTAACCCCGCAATCCGCCCAGCTCATTGGCCGCCCCTGCTCCCCACGTCACCGCCGGCCCCCGGCTCGAGCGCTGATTGGCCCAGCAGCTTGGGCTGTAATTGGCCGCCCCAGCCCCACGTCACCGCCGGCCTCCGGCTCGAGCGCTGATTGGCCCAGCAGCTCGGGCTGTAATTGGCCGCCCCAGCCCCACGTCACCGCCGGCCTCCGGCTCGAGCGCTGATTGGCCCAGCAGCTCGGGCTGTAATTGGCCGCCCCAGCCCCACGTCACCGCTGTTTCCCTGCTGATTGGCACAGCGTTCCCTGCAGCACAGGCCTTCCGCACCGCAGAGGAAAACGTCCACCATTTAAAAACCAAGTAGGGAAACATGTACTGTATAGGGTATGGGGCTGTGTGCAGTGGGATACGGCACAGCCCCATACCCCATAACAGTGCCGTATCCCACTGCACACAGCCCCATACCCCATAACAGTGCCGTATCCCACTGCACTGTTATGGGGTATGGGGCTGTGTGCAGTGGGATACGGCACAGCCCCATACCCCATAACAGTGCCGTATCCCACTGCACACAGCCCCATACCCCATAACAGTGCCGTATCCCACTGCACTGTTATGGGGTATGGGGCTGTGTGCAGTGGGATACGGCACAGCCCCATACCCCATAACAGTGCCGTATCCCACTGCACACAGCCCCATACCCCATAACAGTGCCGTATCCCACTGCACTGTTATGGGGTATGGGGCTGTGTGCAGTGGGATACGGCACAGCCCCATACCCCATAACAGTGCCGTATCCCACTGCACACAGCCCCATACCCCATAACAGTGCCGTATCCCACTGCACTGTTAAGAAATTGTCATTTTTTTTCGGCTAATGTAAGACCTCCCCTGAAAGTAAGACAGGGTGGGACTTTTTGGGGTAAAATTAATGTAAGACAGGGTCTTACTTTCGGGGAAACACGGTAGGTATAGCTTATAATAACTGGTGGCTCTAATACAGAAGAATACATGTCTGCCTAGTAAATAAGTAGCTGAAACAAAACCGACACTCTGATCACGTTTATATAATAAATGTTAAGTATAACCTGTAAATTTATATACCGTAACTATATCTAAAAATAATAAATATTTGTAACTGATATGTATCTAACTCTCTGCTTTAACAGCAAAGAGAGAAGACAAAAGAGCTACCCTTACTGAATAGCAAGCAGAAGCAGAATTCATTCATCAAGCCAATATTATTAGTTAGAGAGATAATACAGCACATATTACAGGAAGCAGTAGATTGTGAAGAAATCATGCAGAACTTACATGTGGAGTATATTAAAAGGAGTCTGTCACCCCAAAATGGCATTTAAAGTGTGTAATCATTTACCGTATATAGAGTTTAAGCCGGCTAGAGTATAAGCCAAGGCCCCTAATTTTGCCACAAAAAAACTGGGAAAACTTATTGACTCAAGTATAAGCCTAGAGTGGGAAATGCAGCAGCTACGGGTAAATTCAAAAAATAAAAATAGATACTAATAAAATGTAATGTCCCCATCCTTGCTTGCCCCTTGTAGCAATGTGCCCCATCCTTGCTTTCCCCTTGTAGCAATGTGCCCCATCCTTGCTTGTTCCCTTGTAGCAATGTGCCCCATCCTTGCTTGCCCCTTTGTAGCAATGTGCCCCATCCTTGCTTGCCCCTTGTAGCATTGTGCCCCATCCTTGCTTGCCCCTTGTAGCAATGTGCCCCATTTTTGCTTGCCCCCTTGTAGCAATATGCCTCATTCTTACTTGCCCCCTTGTAGCAATGTGCCTTATCCTTGCTTGCCCCCTTGTAGCAATGTGCCTCATCTTTACTTGCCCCCTTGTAGCAATGTGCCCATCCTTGCTTGCCCCCTTGTAGCAATCTACCCCATACTTGCTTGCCCCTTGTAGCAATGTGCCCCATCCTTGCTTGGCCCCTTGCAGCAAAGTGCCCTGTGTGCCCCATTCTTTAGTAATGTCCTCATTCAGGTCCCCTTCTTGTCCCCTACGCATATTATGCCGTTCACATACACACAAAAAAAATATTCTCACCTGTCCTCCCTTCCTCTTAGGCCGGGATCACATTTGCGGGTGACTCTCACATCACCCGCCACGGCACACACTCTCCTGACAGGAGCGGGTCGGCTGCATGTATTTCTATGCAGCTGAGACGCTCATGTCTGGAGAGTGTGCGCTGTGTGGGGTAATGTGATGCGAGACTCCAGCCTTGCCGGTTCTTGCTGACTGCTGGCACACAGACCCCCTCTGTGGTCGGTGCGGGTGCATGAAACCGTCGCTGGCGTCTGATGTCATCACTTTGCTGCAGTTGAATGCTTTGAGGCCGCAAAGCAGTCAACTGCAGTAAAGCGATGACGGCAGACGGCAGGGTAGATGCTAAAATGTATTGGCTCCTTCCTGGTATGATGCGGCGGCCTCATGCAGCGATCACGGAGTGGGTCTGTATACCTGCGGTCAGAAAGAAGCCAGTAAATGACAGCGCAGGAACGGAGGACAGGTGAGAATTGTGTGGTGTTTTTTTTTTTTTTTTACCTGACTCGAGTATAAGCCGAGGGGGGCGTTTTCAGCATAAAAAAAGGGCTGAAAAACTCGGCTTATACTCGAGTATATACGGTATATAGGACACCTACCCCTACTTAAATTATACTGGCAACTTAACTAAGTGTAACTTAAGTGCCCCGTCACACTAAGCAACATCGCTAGCAACATCGCTGGTAACGAACAACTTTTGTGACGTTGCTAGCGATGTTGCTGTGTGTGACATCCAGCAACAACCTGGCCCCTGCTGTGAGGTCGTTGGTTGTTGCTGAATGTCCTGGGCCATTTTTTAGTTGTTGCTGTCCTGCTGTGAAGCACAGATCGCTGTGTGTGACAGCGAGACAGCAACAACTAATGTGCAGTGAGCAGGAGCCGGCTTCTGCTGAGGCTGGTAACCAATGTAAACATCGGGTAACCAAGAAGCCCTGTCCTTGGTTACCCGATATTTACCTTTGATACCAGCCTCCTCCGCTCTCACTGCCTGTGCTGCCGGCTCCTGCTCTGTGCACAGATAGCTGCAGCACACATCAGGTAATTAACCCGATGTGTGCTGTAACTAGGAGAGCAAGGAGCCACCGCTCAGTGTGCGCTGCTCCCTGCTCTGTGCACATTTAGCTGCAGCACACATCGGGTTAATTAACCTGATGTGTGCTGTAACTAGGAGACTGGGGGCTGGTCACTGGTTGCTGGTGAGCTCACCAGCAACTCGTGTAGCCACGCTCCAGCGATCCCTGCCAGGTCAGGTTGCTGGTGGGATCGCTGGAGCGTCGCAGTGTGACAGCTCACCAGCAACCTCCTAGCAACTTACCAGCGATCCCTATCGTTGTTGGGATCGCTGGTAAGTTGCTTAGTGTGACTGGACCTTTACTTTATAGTTAATTATAAATCAACTTTTAGTTGATATGCAAATGAGGGCACTTGTGTGCACCCTTGGCGTGGCTTATGCTTTGGTGTACAGCCAAGCCATTCTATTAGCATAATAAAGCATTAATTGACTTATCTTAAAGGGCTTGAACAAGTGTCCTATTTCCTGCCTGCACTTGACTCTGGATGGCAAGTTCATAATGTCAATGCAAATGCCCTCTGATGTTTGGCTCTGCTGCTACCTGGTGTAGTGAGCAGTGGCCAAAGACCAGCTGGAGTCAGCCTGATGTCAGACAATCGTTCTGTGCACTCCTGATCTCATTGAGCGCTCGTACTGGACCCACGCCAAGGGGGTATCAAAGCTCCCTCATTTGCATATTAAATAAAGATTGATTTTTAATTTACTATAAAGTTAAACTATACTTGCCTAGTATAATTTAAATAGTAGCTCAGTACCCTATATACATAAGTGTTATTTGGGGGTGACAGACTCCCTTTAAAGAATTGCTACTACAGGTATATTATGCTTAAAGTGAGCCAACCATCAGGATTTTCATATATAAAATAAAACCAGTGCTATACTGGCTCTAGGATACTGAATGTAACCATACCTTTTGTTCAGAGATTGGATTCTTTATTTCAGAAATATGTGCAAGTAAAGTTCCAGCAATGCGCTGCTATTTGATTGACAGGTGCAACACGAAGGGAATATGTGGATTGGGTTTTGCTATCTATTCCCGCTAATGTCGACTTATTAATTATCAGTCAACAGCACATTATTCAAACCACCTTAATATTGGAATTGAGAGACTATTCAATATATTTACAGCATTTTGATATTGTCTTTGCGTGCGCACAAGATAATCTATGGCACCATTTATCTATTTAGATACACATTTGCTGTTTATTTGTTTTTGTATTTTAGTAATTTGACAACAGTATTCTGAATAAAAGACAATCAGACAAAATATATTGTTTTTCTGTAATAAAATATTTAATTTTTTTGTCATTCATAGTATTTTTTTATTAGACTAAGTACAATTTTAGAGGCCTGTTAGGCAGTTGATATTAACACTTTTATCTTAACTTCTTAATTAGTCATGCCTTTATTGCCATCACATTCGCAAATCATGTTACATAATTTCTAGCGTGTTACATTGAATTTTCAGCTTCTCACATGCTACAGTTCTATATATTCTGTTCTCCAATATATATTGGTTTAACTATATCTTGCATTCTATTTTTCCCCACAATTCATTGTTAAATATTAGGTTGTTCTAAAGGTGATTCTTTTGCCGTTAGATTTCTCTTTCTTGAATAGTTCTAAACTGCAATATAAATATAGTATATAAGGACCGGTTGTGTATTATGTAGTTAATTTTCTATGAATTCCTATACATACCCTTCAGGTATAGGACCATAGAGAGGTAAGAAAACTGTATTTAAAACTAGATAATGCTACCAATTTCGGTAATTGGATCTTCTTGCTTTTTAAGATAGGCCTTTTGGTCAATGTGTCTTGCAGCCCCATTATGCATACCTTCTAGTATGTGACGCTATTCTACTTTTTATACCCCAACCAAAAAAACAACAGCTGCTTTACTTATTTTAATTCTGCATGTTATTATAAATAACCAAAATACTGTTTGATACATCCAACCCAATCGCTTACCTTTGTAATGTACAAAAATAACAGCTTTTTCTCAAGTTTCATATTAATAAACCTTGGTGTAGGTGTCATGAGTTAGACTATACCGATCTAATAACTATCAGATGATTGACAGGGATTGTGCTACTTTGGCGTGAGCGCTAAGAGCAGTAATGGCTTCCTGGGTCAATAGTTGTAGATGGAACAAACCACTGCAGTCCTGTAAACCAACACAGCATAGAGGAGAGGTGGCATACTGAGGAGGTATCAAATGGCGGTAAAAGAATGTAATAAACAAGTGTGTGTCTTTACCTTACTTATAAAATGTGGGATATATTTATTAATTTAGTAATGTTAGTCCATTCTGTGTTCTTTAACAGTTGTGTGACAGATTGGGTAAAAATAGCTCATAAAGAGCATTACTGAGCAGCATTATGCCAGCCTCCATGAATGTTTGGCCAAAATTTCATCTCACTTTTGAAATATTACCAACTGAAACATTGATGATATTTGCCATTTTAATATTGCTACTAATCACTTGATCGCTTAAGTCTTTTTACACAATATGTACTGTGTATATATATATATATATATATATAAATGTATATAAAGGCACATACCATTTTCTTCCATATCTTTCCATTTATAATATGCAGTAGACCAGAAATGCAATGTAAGCTAATCAAACACTACAATTCTTGTGCTATATTATTTAAGGGTTTTTTCAGGCCAGAGCACGTTTTTGACAATATAAACACACTGTTAGGATTTGGCTCTGCTTTCAGGTTTGAGCGCTGATCACATAACCACAAGTATGCCAATCTGAATATTACATACTGTTAGATTGTAGATTAAAGTGCTCATCACTTGATCACAAGTATGCCAAAGTCTATATATTACACACTGTTAGGGTTTGACTCTTCTTGCAGATTAAAGCGCTTGTCACATGACCACAAGTATACTAATCTTTATATTACACTGTTAGGATTTGGGTCTGCTTGCAGGTTTGAGCGCTTGTCATATGACCACAAGTAGATCAATATGTATATTACTCACTGTTAGGATTTGGACTGCTATATTGCTTGTCCAAATTTGCCCTGGCACAAAAAAACACCTTAAAAAATGTATCGTAAAATGAAAAAGTAACTAATCTTTTTATTTTATTATGCTCTAGGCATTGCACAGTTATTTTTTTAAAATACTTCATTAATTTTTTTCTTCCTTCTCTCCCAAATATTATGCTGTAGTGCTGTTTCAATGCTCGTTTTACTCTTCTTTAGAAGCTCCTTTCAACTGCTGCTTGGCAATTTCAACTATATTCAGTTTGCATAAATAACTTTTTTGTGTCTGAGTCTCCCAGTTCCCAACCCCAGTACTCATACAGCAGAATTCCCGTACACAGATGGTTGAATATACTGTATGGATATTGCATAAAAGCAGCTGAAGGAAGATTCTAAAAAACAAACTCAGTATTCAAAAAGCACAGCAGCATAGTATTTAGGACAGAAGGAGGCAAAATAAATTAATTATGTCATAAAAAATCCTATGTTTGCAATGTCTGGATAATAATTTTATAGAGAAAAATAGTAACTTTTTACTAAAAAATGATAACAGTTTAAAAAGAACTTGTCTTTGAGGCATCCAAAATTGAGCAATCACCATTTAGGTGAAGTATTATCCTTCTTCTTCCCCTTTCCTTTCTTAGTTTCTTTCCTTTCCTCTCCTCTCATTTCTTCACTTTCCTACCCGTTTTTTCTCTGTTTTGGTGAATTAAATATGAGGTTTTACTTGGAGTTATCCTAAGTTACTCAATTAATATGACCATCACGTTTATAAGCAATGTACATACAAGGTAGCTCCTGTTCTATTATTTTGTTTAGTTAACCTACTGTTATGACAAATGAAAATTGAATAAACTTCCTGCTTTAGTTAAAGAGGACTTGTTAACTCTGCTGCCATATTTCAGGAAATAATTGTATTTCTCATAAACTAATAACTCTGACGCATCTTTTCTTAGAACTCTACATAGTGCTGTTATTCCTCCTAGAAATGTACTGATAAATTGCTAAATAAGCATTATCAGTTGGGTGTATGCTTCTACACAATCTGATAATGTCTAGGGATGATGGAATACCGCAAATATTCGGCAACGCCCATATTCGCTGAATAGGTCACCACTGTTCGACGATATGCGAATATTCAATGCGCAAAGTAAGTCTATGGGAAACCCGAATAGTTGCCGAATAGCAACTATTCGGGCTTCCAATCGACTTACATTGCGCACCGAATATTCGCATAGCAGCGAACTATTCGCGAAGCCGAATATTGCCAAATATTTGTGATATTCGATCATCCCTAATATTGTCCAATCAGTGCTGACAGAGTTTGACTGTGTATGTAAGTAGTAATATTATGCCAATGTACTCATACATTTCTAGGAGGAATAGCACATGAGTGGTATATAGTTGAGCTATAAGAAAATAATTGTTTTATAAGCAATGTACTGTAGATATTTACTAAAATGGAAATATTATAATTCCACTCTAGCATTTTTGCTTCCCCAGACAATGGACTTAGAAAAGCATTTAAAAGAACAAATCAACAAAAGTGATATACTATGTTATGGCTAGCACATGATCGGTGGAGGCGGTGCATGATTAAAGGGGTTTACCACTACTACACAACCACTTAACAGCTTCAGTGCATATAAAATAAAAGCACTTCATACTTACCGCCTGGACTGATGCCATTTCTGAGGCGTCAGTGCAGTTTTCCCCAGTAGTCACATAACTTATGATGTGGTCAGTGCACCCAATCAGCAGCCACTGATCGGCTGTAGTCACTCATTACTATTCCATCAGACTTCTGCTTTGACCGAATACTGAAAGGCTGCAGTAGATCAGCAGCCACTATATGGCTACAGCATTCATGTGAAAAATAGCACCGATCGGGAAGATAAGTATGAAGTGTTTTTATTTTATGATGGGCAGTGAAGGCAGTGGTGGACAACCCCTTTAAAGGGAATCTGTCAGCAGGTTTTTGCTATGTAAGCTGAAGCCAGCACTCTGCAAGGGTTAACACAAAAAATTCAGGGCTGTCTGTCTTATGAAGGTCTAATCTGTTGTTTACTTGCTATGTTTGTTTAAGCAGCAGGACCCTTATCATTGCTGGCACCACAAAGTCACACACATGGCAGTGTGACATGCCCCCTGCTATAATTGACACATTACTGTCAATGTATAATCTCTATAGAGAGTGTGGTGTGGGAGTGAGAGCTCCCAGCTCTGCTAAAGATTGTGGCAGAACAGCTGCACCCAGTAATCTAAGGGCGGCTTTGCACGTTGCGACATCGCAAGCCAATGCTGCGATGTCGCACGCGATAGTCCCCGCCCCCGTCGCAGGTACGATATCGTGTGATAGCTGGCGTAGCGAACATTATCGCTACGCCAGCTTCACATGCACTCACCTGCCCTGCGACCGTCGCTCTGGCCGGCGACCCGCCTCCTTCCTAAGGGGGCGGGTCGTGCGGCGTCACAGCGACGTCATACGGCATGCGGCCAATAGGAGCGGAGGGGCGGAGATGAGCAGGATGTAAACATCCTGCCCAGCTCCTTCCTTCCGCATATCCTACGGAAGCCGCGGTGACGCCGGTAGATGTTCCTCGCTTCTGCGACTTCACACACAGCGATGTGTGCTGCCGCAGGAGCGAGGAACAACATCGGACCGTCGTGTCAGCGTAATTATGGATTATGCCGACGCTGCACCGATGATACCATTACGACGATTTTGCGCTCGTTAATCGTATCATCTAGGCTTTACACACTACGATGTCGCATGCGATGCCGGATGTGCGTCACTTTCAATTTGACCCCACCGACATCGCACCTGCGATGTCGTAGTGTGCAAAGCCCGCCTAAGTGATACACCGTTGGATTCAGAATCTCCTTGCCTACATCATGCTTTTCTCAGATGAGGTAGCAAAAACCTGCTGACAGATTCCCTTTAATGTCTTTCATATTGTTTTATAATGTACTTTTTAAAGGGGTAATTTTTTATCTTGGAAGAGAATTATCCATAAATTACCGTTACATCTACTCCAGAAATTAATATAATCATGCAATTCATTGTAGCTTTTCTGTTTCCAGTAGATAACTATTTTGCATGCTGTATGAAGGGCAATAGCTAGAGCAGCCAGAGTTACCACCATGAAAATAGGCAGCGGGTACTTGTTAGACGTGAGAAAATGAAGAATAGGTGGAAAATAACAATGGATAATATATGGATACTGAAAATAACTGAGGTATGTGACGAAATATGCTGAGGGTGAATCCAATCTGTGTGATTACTCTAATAATACTGTACTTATATGTTACCTTTCCTTGCTGGCATTTCCTGAAAATGGTTGATTCCAGTAGGGGAAGTACAATGTCAATACTTGGTTACATTGCAGTGCACTGGAGGTAAAATCCACTGTAACAGGGGAAAATGGAGAGTAACTCCTACTGTAGCTAAACATGCCCTAAATTACATTACAAGAAGGAGTAATCTATTGAATTTGACTGGTTTAAAAAGCGCAAAGGGCTCATATTATAGTTTGGATTCTGTAAATCTGAAATATTGTCACATCTAATTTTTAAGTATATTAATATTCTCTTTAAATATTTATTTGTACTTTTATTCATTCATTCTTTCAATCCAAATTCCAATACCTCATCCCATGCACAGTACATTCATTACAAAATACATTATAGTCTTTATCTGTGTAAACTCTTGCAAAAAAATATACAGAGTAGACATTATACACCTGAAATACTGTAGCTACTCATCTTCACAAACAGTTTTGAGCACTGAGTCCTCGCCTAGTATTTTACACAGTTCGTTCAATCTCAGCTGCATTTTAGGAATTCCAGCAAGCTGAGACTCAAGTCTCTGTTTTTCTTCACTTAATGATAACCGCGTGGCAGTATCCAATTCTTCAAATCGCCATCCACCTTCTCCATCAAACTGCAACAGATGAGTGTGGTATTTCCTGTGCAAATATAAAAAAAAACTCATGATTTGAAAATAAATCCAAATACTATTACCTTGTTCCACAATATCATTTTGTTGATCATAATGAGTAAAGCCTGCTTTACACCTTTCAATTCTGCATACGATATCGTATGTGATGTGACACGCCCCCATCGTATGTGCGACACGTCCAATTTGTTAACCGTGTCGCACAAACGATTAATTGCTGTCACACGTACTTACCCTTCCATACGACCTCGATGTGGGCGGCAAACATCCACTTCCTGGAGTGGGAGGGACGTTCGGCGTCACAGCGACATCACGCGGCAGCCGGCCAATAGAAGCGGAGGGGCGAAGATGAACAGGATGTAAACATCTCGCCCACCTCCTTCCTTCCACATTGCCGGCGGGAGCCGCGGGACGCAGGTAAGATCTGTTCATTGTTCCCGGGGTGTCACACACTGCGATGTGTGGCACCTCGGGAACATTGAACAACCCGACGTGCAATTTTATGGAAATGAACGATGTGTATGCAATGAACGGTTTTATGTTCAATCACACGTAGCTGTCACACGCTACAACAACACTAACGATGCCAGATGTGCGTCACTTACAACGTGACCCCGCCGACATATCGTTAGATTTGTTGTAGCGTGTAAAGCCCGCTTAACTAGATCAAATTGGATGGTATGTGCCGCTATTTAGGGCACCCTGAAGAAAAAGTTTCCAACATAATGAGAAAGCACAAGGTCACTCCCTACAATCTGATTTTGTATTAAAAATATCACATATTGTCAAAAAAAGCAAAATACAGGTATCCAGAATAAAATAATAAAAATTCAATGGAAGGAAATTTGTATATACTGCAAAGAATAAGGGCACCTTGGGGAATATTTTTTTTTTACTTAAAATTAAATCTGCAATTGGTTTTCTTTCGCAATTTTGCCCCACTTGGCTCTTAACATTAAGAATTCATCAGTAAACTGGTTCTGATGTGGATATTTAGCTGTTATCTGTATTTAACCAAGATACTTTGAGGTGGTTTATATTCACAAACCACATGAAAATTGAGGGGCAAACTAGAACTCTAAAGTTTGGGGGTCCATACCAGACACCTAGTGTCCGTGAATGGACACCGAATGTTGACGTCTCAGGGAAGTCCGTGTTACTGTTTGGGCTCAGCCACCTGGAAAACAAAAAAAGAGGCAAAATGTGGATTAAACCAGGACAGTTAGTTAATCCAAGTCTCCATGCAGCTGTCACACTGATTCCGGGTCCGCTCATTAAATCTCAGGAATATTTACTGCATCCCACACTTACCCTTTGTGACCGTATATGTGATTGGTTGCCCTCAAAGTAGCTGTTTGGGTCCCAGTAGGGGAGTGTAAAAATAAATAACTGGACATAAAGGCGTAGGGTCCCCCGTATTTTGGTACCCAGCACAGTTAAAGAAGACAGCTACAAGCTCTAGCTGTGTGAGTTATCTTGGCTGTGTATCACAATACAAGGGACCCCATGTGGCTTTTGTTAATTATTTAAATAAATCATTTTAAAAAACGTTGCGTGGCCCCCAATTATGATACCCAGCCAAGATAAAGCAGACAACTGGTATTCACAGGATTGGGAATCCCATGGCTATTGGGTCCTCCCCAGCCTAAAAATAGCAGCCCATGGCCAGCCCAGAATTGGCGCATCCATTAAATGCACCAATCCTGGCGCTTACTCGGCTTATCCCGACTGCCCTGATATGGTGGCAATTGGAGTAATATAAGGGCTTAATGTAACAGCTGTGATTTGTAAAAAAAAAAAAAAAGATCACAGCTGCCATGAAGACCTGAATTAGTACTGGGTAGGGGTCTATAAGACCCCCTCATTACTAATCGGTGTGAGGTTTCAACTGGCTGTATTACAAAGGGCCGGTATGGTTTGCAGAAGCAGGGGTGCTCTGCAATGTGAAGTTGGCTGGGACCTGTGGTTCCACAGGATTGCATTACATGCAGAGCCATGGAAGGGTGTGTGATGCTGATTACACACTCCTTACCACCTGTGGGTGTGGCTCCAGGGGTTAAAGTAATCCTGTCTCTGAACCTGGGTGGAGTGTGTCTAGGGCAGTGTAGAGAGAGACTGGCTCTAGACTTCCAGTGTGTGTGCTATAAACGGGGAGAGCAGAAGCAGGGTGTTTTGCTCTGCTCAGGAGACCTTCTCCTAAAGGAAAGGGCTTTTAGGTCCATGTCCAAAGCCTGGCTGGAGCCAGGGAGGACTTGATAAGGACACTAGCCGCCTTCAGAGGAAGGTAACCCGGATTGGACTTTAAGGATAAAGCCAAGTACTGACAAGGGTCAGTGACATGTGTGAGGAAGTCCAAGAGTGTGTGGACTTTACGTTATGTGTTGGACTTTGAGGATAAAGCCAAGGCATGGCATCTTTCTGTTAGGGGACCTAGCATGGTTTATTTGAGCTGTTAATAAACCATATGGTCTGTTAAAGAGACAAATTGTTCCGGTGTGCGTTAATCCCGATACCTGACATGTGGCCCCCATACACTCGGGGCCCCACATCGTTGCATATGGTGGAGAATGCGGGCAGGCGGTCTGGTTGCTAGGGGCAACGCAGCCTGGTTGCTAAGGGCAACGGCCTAGGAAGTATTGCTGTGGATTGGCGGGTCCACGAAAATTTTTATCTGCGCACTCAAGCAGCTGGCGGTGGATCGGCGAGTCCACGAACAGGGACAGCGTGCTCCAGCTGCTGGCGGTGAATCAGCGGGTCTGCAGGGTTCTGTGCTGCAGTGGCGAGAGACCAGTGACTGGAGGTTCTAGGCCAGGCGGAATTGCGAGGCCCTGCTTGGTGAGCAGCGATACACCACAGGCTGGAGATCCTGGTTGTACGGGCGGTACAACCCGGAAAGGTTAGTGGTTCTCTAACCCCCCCTGTGTTTGACCACCGGGTATTACCCATTGGAGCGCCCCTCCTGTACCTCTTCTCGTTGCAGCATGGAAGGGCTCCCGAACCAGCTGCTGCAGAGCCAGCAGCACCAACAGCATGTGCTAGGAGGTCCAGTGACAGCAGTGGGGGCTGAAAGTCAAAAAGAGGGAATGGTCCCTGCGGACGTTGTGGAGGAGCTGTACCAGTTCCTGGTCCGGGGACAGCAGGAGCTGTCAGTGTGTAGCGATGTCGCAGCCATGGACCAGTTTGAGCGTTCCCTTCGGGGGCCAGTATGGACACTGGGTGCCCAGGGAGACAAGGGCAAATGGTGTGAACTGGGGACTAAGGACATTGCATGGAAACCACAAAAGGGGGCGGAGTCCCAGAAGGGAATGGTTACCCAAAAGGGGGCGGAGTCCCAGAAGGGGGTGGTTACCAAAAGGGGGCGGAGTCCCAGAAGGGAATGGTTACCCAAAAGGGGCGGAGTCCTGGAAGGGGGTGGTTACCCAACAGGGGGCGGCGCCTCAGAAAGCGCTGATGACCCACAAGGGGGTGGAGCATTCTCAAGCCGAACAGGTGGACTATAGCAAGGGGCAATGGGGTTCGCCTTACCTATGTCCTACCTGCGGTATAGGCTATCCATCCGATGTGAGGCCACAGAAGTGCTCCGTGGACTTGAATGGGCTACGTGTGTTTGGTCTGTTAGACCCGGGGAGCCGGTTGACCTTAGTGAGTCCCATGCCCAATCTCCATTTTATGGATGGTAGGACAATAGAAGGAAGCTGTGTGCATGGGACCACTAAAGAATATCCTCTGGCCAGAGTGATGATTCAGACACCCGACCGTATGGGGCGCCCAGACGTGGGTGTGGTTCGGGATTTGATCTATCCAGTTATCCTAGGACAGGGCTTTGAGTTGTTTAAGGACTTATGGAAGACAGAGGCCGGGACCGATTGCACAGGAATGAGTCGGCCACTGCCTAAGACAGCCTGTTTACCGTATGAGGTTATACCGATCCCCTGTGGTATATTAAGGTGCAAAGAGGAGATGGCACCTCCAAATAAGGACTGTCCAGAGTTAGGGGTGACCAAGGGACATAGAGGGTCTCCTCAAGTTAGTGACATGACGTCTCCAAAGGGAAGTGACAGTCTGACCACTAAAACCCAAGTAGTTTCAGGGGAGGAGACTGACACCTGGTTAAGCGGAGACATGTTAGTCCAGGATACCAGGGGGAGTGATGATGACTCCAGTAAAGACACCGACTCTAGAAAGGGGACAAACGAGTACAGTGAGGTACAGATGGGCGAGAAGGGTAAAACAACCTCTCGACGCCGAAGACGTAATAAGCGCCGAGAGGGGGCACAGTGTATGCCGTCTGAGGGTGCAGAGAAAGTGACATGCCTGGGTAATGAAGACATGGTGCCAGTAACAACTGCTACGGTAGAGTCAGACGGTGATATCCTACAAAAGAAAGAGGAATCAGAGACGGAACTGACACATTGTAACGACAGAAATCAGCAGGGTGAAAATGCAGAAAAGGAGCCAACCAAGGACGTAATGGGGGTGGTCCCTATGATTTCCCCGGGTGCAGCTGATAGTCTGTCAAGCGAGAGTGGTATAGGAAATGGAATCATGGAGAGTGAGGGGGGAGGAATAATCCCCAACAGTCATGGTGAGCAGACTGGTGAACTACCGGGTGCTGGGGTGGATGACAGCGAATTCAGCCCCAAATCTCTAAAAGGAGCAGAGTGCCATGTTGAAGGGTGTGACACCCAGGCTGAGCGTGACACTACAGAGACCCCAGAGGAAGTTGAAGGTAATGCAGTGAAGACCCAAGAAACAGCTGGCGCTGAAGTGAAGAGAGCCTCTAAGGAGGTGAAGTCTAGACCAGAGGTCTCATCCAGGACTGAGAGCCTGTCTGACCTGCTTGGTAAAACCAAGATGGAGGATATAGAGAAGGTCGTGGGTAAGAAGAGTAAGAAACCCAAAGGTTCTGCAGCTGAGGCGGGTATACTGGCAAGCGATGAGGTACTGCCAGAGAAACCGATAAATCGGGACAACAGTGGTCCGTGCGATGAAGCCATGGAGAAGGAGCCGACCCCAGAGTTGAAAGCCGAATTCTCTCCCGCTTCTGAGCAAGCTGGCGAGCCACTTATCTGTGAGGCGGCTGAAGGTGGAGCAGCTGAGACCCAAGAGAGGGGTGACTATGACAAAGTTTAACCCCACGAAAATGCCAGAGGTGTAAAGGTGGAAGAAGTCTCGGAAAGAGGGTGCCGTAGACCAGAGAGGTCCGCAAGTGAAGACTCCTTCAAGAGGATAAGCAAAGACCATCTGCATCACGAGATACTTCTTAGGCAGGCTACTGAGAGTCGAGTAAGGGAGCTGGAGAAAGAAGTGGCAGAGCTCCGAAGTCGCTTGGCAGAGTACCAGTCCAGGTCCCAGGTAGCATTGGAGCAGATGGAGCAGCGAGTGTCGATCCTGACCAAACTTGTTGAAGCAGGGGAGGCCCAAAGAGAGCTGACTCTGGAAGATAAACTGGACAAGCATGTGGAAGCGGCAGGGATGAATGAGACTTCTGTAGTCAAGTGCATGGTGGATATACCTGAGGACTTAAGAGACGCGTGTGCCACCGAGGGCATGCATGACGAATTTAAGAGAGCTGTGGAAGCGTGTGAGGTCTACTGTACTCCAGAGGCTGAACAGTTAGTGATATTGTCCACCACTGCAATTACTGGGCAGCGGGTGGCTATTCTAAAGGACATGAACTTCACATGTGTTCGTATGAAGTGGCAGGTCCAACTGCAAAATGAGGAAGCCACTAGACAGCTAGAGTATAAAAGGAAAGCGCAGAGTCTGGCGGAAGATATCGTCCTAGTACCCTGGGCTCTGGTGGGGAGAGTCATTGGAAGAACTGGACGAGTCATGCAAGACATGGTGAATAAGGCGGGATTGGTGAGATTAAGAATCCCTGCTGCTAATGAGAGCAAGATACCCAGGGAAGCTGGTATGGTTCCGTTCGTCTGTGTCGGGACCGTAGAGAGTCTTGGAAACATTCGAAGCCTTCTGAATATCGGGTACACCATGTACGCGACATGGAGCGGTTGAGGCAAGAAAACCTGAAAATTGAGGAGCAGCTTCGCCAACTGTGTGGGGGACAGCAGCCGACTTCCACCCGTTGTTCAGGGGACAGAAGTGGAAGATGGCGTGTCGGTCCAGTAGTTAAGACACGCGATAGAAGGAATCACCGACAGAGAAGTAACTTACGATGTACTGTAGATAGTGGCCGCTATGAGCTTAGAGTTCCCGACAGTAGCCCTGGGGGTACACGAGTAAGCCTAGGTTCGGATAAGACTGTAGGTTTGACTGAGGACGTGTCTCTCTACTACGGTGACCCTGGGAGGGGGTCAGGAAGGGAACGGTCCGGAAATGGGATGTCCTTTAACCCTAGGTTGACTAGACGGGGTTTGGTGACAGTGTCGGGCGATGTCTCAGGGACTTATGCTCTTGGGCGCCTTGGACGGCCCTCTCGACTGGTGGGGCATGGCAGCGGGGATGCCCTGTCTCGCGGCCCCAGGTTGTTGGCAAGTGTTCTCCCCTACGGGTTTGAACAGAGGGGGGGTATGTGAGGTGTCAACCGGCTGTATTACAAAGAGCCGGTATGGTTTGCAAAAGCAGGGGTGCTCTGCAATGTGAAGTTGGCTGGGACCTGTGGTTCCACAGGATTGCATTACATGCAGAGCCATGGAAGGGTGTGTGATGCTGATTACACACTCCTTACCACCTGTGGGTGTGGCTCCAGGGGTTAAAGCAATCCTGTCTCTGAACCTGGGTGGAGTGTGTCTAGGGCAGTCTAGAGAGAGACTGGCTCTAGACTTCCAGTGTGTGTGCTGGAAACGGGGAGAGCAGAAGTAGGGTGTTTTGCTCTGCTCAGGAGATCTTCTCCTGAAGGAAGGGGCTTTTAGGTCCATGTGCAAAGCCTGGCTGGAGCCAGGGGGGACTTGGTAAGGACACTAGCCGCCTTCAGAGGAAGGTAACCCGGATTGGACTTTAAGGATAAAGCCAAGTACTGACAAGGGTCAGTGAGACGTGTGAGGAAGTCCAAGAGTGTGTGGACTTTACGTTATGTGTTGGACTTTGAGGATAAAGCCAAGGCATGGCATCTTTCTGTTAGGGGACCTAGCATGGTTTATTTGAGCTGTTAATAAACCATATGGTCTGTTAAAGAGACAAATTGTTCCGGTGTGCGTTAATCCCGATACCTGACGTGTGGCCCCCATACACTCGGGGCCCCACATCGTTACATCGGGTAAACAAAAAAATGAACACAAAACAGAGAAAAATCTTATTTATAAAACAAAAAAACACTCTCTTTCTACACAGCCAAGATGAGTGCACATCTGGGGGTTGCAGACTGTGGCTGTGGGCTTTTTCTGTGCTGGGTATAATGATACAGGGGGACCCTATGCCAAATTTTTTATTTATTTATTATTACTGTACAATATAGACCCGCAGACAGCGCCTATGATTGGAAGTGGTCAGCTGACAAGCTGACAACTCGGGCTGGGGGTGCGTCTGACTGCAACCAATCACAGGTACCGGTGGTCGGGGAAAGCAGTGAATATTCAATAAGGGATAATTATCGGCTCCGGAAGTGAATGATTGGCCTGGAAGCAGTGTACTGCCATGACGGATGCTCGGTAAGCAAAGCACGCCTGCTCCTATCCCCCTATTCCTTTTACGAACATTTTTAATCGCCGGATTCTGGTCCCCATAGACTTATATTTTAAAAACCAGATAACATGGACCCACTGGTCCTGGTTATCTACAAGTCCACTCATCACTAGTTGTTGTTGTTTTTTAATTATGATCACCACGTTTTGGGCAAAATAAAGGTTTTATGTTGACAAACTTTGGATCTTTTGTAAAACACTGTTCTAGTGGCATGGTGTACCCCTTACAAGCAATCCTTCAAATGTTGATTAATGTAGATTACATTATTTCTGAAAAAAGCAAGTGATCATACGTTGTTCTCTAATTTTGATCTCCAGTGTATCTAAAGCCTGCTTTACACGTTGCAATTAGTTGTACAATCGCATTTGCGATGTGACACGCCCAGGTTGCATACGGGATCTTAAGAGATTGCACGTAGGTCGTTCATTTGCTGTCACACGAGCGTTAGTAGTCTATGTTAAATTGATCAATTTTGTGTGCGATCCTTTAGATCATGTGTTCTGTGACGTATGCATTGGGCACCCTTTTTTTTTTTATTTATTGACTTGCCAAGCGTGTGTAATGTGTAGGGATGCGTTTTTACTATGTCATCTGCCATTCAGCTCTGCTACATGGCCGCTAACAGCAGACACAGACAGCCATGTAGCAGAGCTGAATGGCAGATGACAGCAGACACAGACAGAGCCGCACTGCCAGAATGAACTCGGGTGAACTTCACCCGACTTCATTGTCATGCTGCGGCTCTGTCTGTGTCGCGCCCTGATTAGCGGTCACCTGTGACCGCTAAAATCACCGGTGACCGCTAAACTCCTGAGTAACTGAAGTGTCCCCCCCTCTCTCATACTCACCGATCCCCGTTATCCGGCGCTGCACGGCGTTCACACTGCTCCGGCGGGTTTTACTATTTTGAAAAAGCCGGCCGCCCATTAAACAATCTCGTATTCCCTGCTTTCCCCGCCCACCGGCGCCTATGATTGGTTGCAGTGAGACACGCCCCCACGCTGAGTGACAGGTGTCACACTGCACCCAATCACAGCAGCCGGTGGGCGTGTCTATACTGTGCAGTGAAATAAATAATTAAATAATTAAAAAAAACGGCGTGCGGTCCCCCCAATTTTAAAACCAGCCAGATAAAGCCATACGGCTGAAGGCTGGTATTCTCAGGATGGGGAGCTCCCCGTTATGGGGAGCCCCCCAGCCTAACAATATCAGCCAACAGTCGCCCAGAATTGCCGCATACATTATATGCGACAGTTCTGGGACTGTACCCGGCTCTTCCCGATTTGCCCTGGTGCGTTGGCAAATCGGGGTAATAAGGAGTTATTGGCAGCCCATAGCTGCCAATAAGTCCTAGATTAATCATGTCAGGCGTCTATGAGACACCCTCCATGATTAATCTGTAAGTGACAGTAAACACACACACACGAAAAATCCTTTATTAGAAATAAAAAACACAAACATATACCCTGGTTAACCACTTTAATCAGCCCAAAAAAGCCCTCCATGTCCGGCGTACTCCAGGATGGTCCAGCGTCGCTTCCAGCGCTGCTGCATGGAGGTGACCGGAGCTGCAGCAGACACAGCCGCTCCTGCCACCTCCACACAGCTAATGAAGACAGCCGCGCGATCAGCTGAGCTGTCACTGAGGTTACCCGCTGTCACTGGATCTAGCGGTGGCCGCGGGTAACCTCAGGGACAGCTCAGCTGATCGCGCGGCTGTCCTCAGTTGCTGTGTGGAGTTTACAGGAGCGGCTGTGTCTGCTGCAGCTCCGGTCACCTCCATGCAGCAGCGCTGGAAGCGACGCTGGACCATCCTGGAGTACGCCGGACATGGAGGGCCTTTTGGGGCTGATTAAAGTGGTTAACCAGGGTATATGTTTGTGCTTTTTATTTCTAATAAAGGATTTTTGTGTGTGTGTGTGTTTATTTACTGTAATTTACAGATTAATCATGGAGGGTGTCTCATAGACGCCTGACATGATTAATCTAGGACTTATTGGCAGCTATGGGCTGCCAATAACTCCTTATTACCCCGATTTGCCAACGCACCAGGGCAAATCGGGAAGAGCCGGGTACAGTCCCAGAACTGCCGCATATAATGTATGCGGCAATTCTGGGACATTGTGGCAATTCTGGGACATTCAGACATTGTGAGGCGCTTCAGAACGCAGCTTTTCAGCTGCGCACTGAAGCGGACCTTTTTTAATCTGCGGTGCAGAGCGCACACCTGCGCACATAGCATCAGACACCAAAATCGTATGAGGGATGTCACACGTTACAATTGACTAGGTTCGTGCAACAAAACGCTCAATTCTAGAGAAAGATACGATGTGTTTGCGATCAACGGTTTTGCGTTCAATCCTGATCGCACGTAGATGTCACACGCAGATACCTCACAAACGATGCCGGATGTGCGTCACTTACAACTTGACCCCAACGACGGATTGTGAGATATATTGAAGCGTGTGTTGGGGGCTAAAGGTATTGGCGTTTTCAGGAGAAATTGCACAATAAAATGTACGGTTCATTTTCTCCTGTTACCCTGCTTAAAATGCAAAATTTGGGGCTAAAGTAAAATTTTTGTCGGAAAAAGTAAACAGTTAATTTTTTCCTTCCACATTGCTTTTGGTTTTGAGGGGTGCAGTTTTTAGAATGGTGTCATTTTTGAGTATTTTCTGTCAAAAAGGCCTCTCAGAGTCACTTCAAATGATGTGGTCTTTAAAAAAATTGCTTTCATCAACTTGGAAAAATGAGAAATTGCTGCGGAATTAAAGTGAAAATAAACTAAAGAAGAAATAAGTAAGAATTTCATACTTACCGAGACTCGGTGTCATGGCAGCACACTGCTTCTGGGTCGCGCATTCACTTCCTATACTGTGCATCGCATACACACAGCTTTTCAGCTGTCCTCTCGTCTGTGATTGGTAGCAGGATGACGCGCCCCCGAGCCTGTGACAGTATCTGCCTGCAGGCATCACGGCTCAGTCATAGGCTACACTCAGAGCTGGCAGTCTTCTCTATGGCTGCTCGCTCTGATTTGTAGCAGAGCTGGATGTGTCATCGTGGGTCCTCGTGTGGATTACGCCGGAGCTGCAGGGTGTTGGGGATTAATAAAATGGTGAAGTAGGGTGCGTTTTGTACTTTATTCCAAATAAAGGATTTTGCTCTGTGTTTGTGCTTATTTACATTCATTTACAGGTTTGTGATGCAGGTATCTGATAGACGAGTGTGCCATCACAAACCTAGGGCTTAAAAGCATCTGTGCGCTGCTATTAACCCCTTATTACCCCGATTGGCACTGCATCAGGCCAACGGGAAGAGCCGGTAATGCACCAGGATTGTCACATCTAATTGATGCGAGAATATCGGGCGGCTGCGGGCTGAGAATACCAGCCCCCAGCCGGCATTGTCATGGCTGGGGATGAAAATTGAAATTGGAGGGGACCGCACATCGTTTTTTTAAAATTATTTAACAAAGGAAAAGCCGCATGCGGTTCCTCTTCTTTTGATACACAGCCAAGATAAGTACAGGGCTGGGGCTGTAGCCTGCTTATCTGTGCTAAGTGTCAGAATGGGGGAAGGAGGGGGGAATCCTGCACCAATTGTTTTTGCCTCCTGGTCAAAAACCGCGGCAAAAATCGCGGGGAAAAATACGCGGCAAAAAAATGCGGCAAAACACCTCGGTTTATTGCCAGGAGGTGTACACTGTGTGCAGAATTATTAGGCAAGTTGTATTTTAGAGGATTTTTTTTGCCTCCCAGACACTGTTCCGGGAGGTGTACTGTTTTCCCTCCCTGTAGATCTTACA
Source organism: Anomaloglossus baeobatrachus (assembly GCF_048569485.1). Lineage (NCBI taxonomy): Eukaryota > Metazoa > Chordata > Amphibia > Anura > Aromobatidae > Anomaloglossus > Anomaloglossus baeobatrachus. The sequence continues at coordinate 364,784,912 of NC_134356.1, forward strand.
TTTTATGAGGGACCACAGGTTCTCTATGGCGTTCAGATCAGGTGAACAAGGGGGCCATGTCATTATTTTTTCATCTTTTAGACTTTTACTGGCCAGCCACGCTGTGGAGTAGTTGGATGCATGTGATGGAGCATTGTCCTGCATGAAAATCATGTTTTTCTTGAACGATACGGACTTCTTCCTGTACCACTGCTTGAAGAAGTTGTCTTCCAGAAACTGGCAGTAGGTCTGGGAGTTGAGTTTCACTCCATCCTCAACCCGAAAAGGTCCTACAAGTTCATCTTTGATGATAGCAGCCCATACCAGTACCCCACCTCCACCTTGCTGGCGTCTGAGTCGGAGTGGAGCTCTCTGCCCTTTACTGATCCAGCCTCTGGCCCATCCATCTGGTCCATTAAGAGTCACTCTCATTTCATTAGTCCATAAAACCTTTGAAAAATCAGTCTTAAGATATTTCTTGGCCCAGTCTTGACGTTTTATTTTATGTTTCTTGTTCAAAGGTTGTTGTTTTTCAGCCTTCCTTACCTTGGCCATGTCCCTGAGTATGACAACAGAGAGTAAACGGGAAACGGGTTGTAAATCCACGCCAAGGACTCAGAGGATTCGGAGAAGATTTATGTTTCTTTTATTAGCATGCACATGTCAACGCGTTTCAGGAGTCACAGCTCCCTTCGTCAGGACAGCAGGAAATCCCTGAGTATCAAATATCCCTGAGTATGGCACACCTTGCGCTTTTGGATACTCCAGTAACGTTGCAACTCTGAAATATGGCCAAACTGGTGGCAAATGGCATCTTGGCAGCTTCACGCTTGATTTTCGTCAATTCACTGGCAGTTATTTTGCGCCTTTTTTGCCCAACACGCTTCTTGCGACCCTGTTGGCTATTTGCCATCAAACTCTTGATTGTTCGGTGATCATGCTTCAAACGTTTTGCCATTTCAAGACTGCTGCATCCCTCTGCAAGACATCTCACAATTTTGGACTTTTCAGAGCCCGTCAAATTTCTCTTCTGACCCATTTTGCCAAAGGAAAGGAAGTTGCCTAATAATTAAGCACAACTTATATAGGGTTTTGATGTCATTACACCATATCCTTCCTCATTACAGAGATGCACATCACCTGATTTACTTAATTGGTAGTTGGCTCTCAAGCCTATACAGTTTGGAGTAGGACAACATGTATAAAAATTATCATGTGATCAATATACTCATTTGCCTAATAAGTCTGCACACAGTGTAGATTGGATGCAGGAATATGGTGTAAAAATGTCAGCACCAAATTTGCATCCATTGGCCCAAAAATGAAAAAAAAAAAAATTACATTTCTGCCAGCAGGTGGAAATTTGGTGCTGAAATCTAGTGCAGATGATTTCAGCACCAAATGTGCACCTCCTGGCAAAAACCGCGGCAAAAACTGCATAAAAAAAAACCTGTCAAAACACTTTTTTGCCAGGAGGTATAGACTGGATGCAGGAATATGGTGTAAAAACTTCAGCACCAAATTTGCATCTCTTGGCCAAAAAAACTGCGATTTTCTGCTAGGAGATGCAGGTCTGTGAACTCAGTGACCTCCACCTGAGGTCAGGTTACCTGCGATCGCAGGTGAAGGACCGTGGGAACCTCCAGCTGTGACCGCAAATGACCTGCGTGACGTCACCGCTAATTGCGCAGCTCATTCATTCTGTGAAGCTCACAATGAGTGGTCGTTCTCTATGGCCTCTCTCTGTGATATTCAGATGTAGCAGAGCTGAAGCAGCGTGGGACCTCGTGTGGCTTACGCCGGACCTGGAGGGCTGTGTTGCGGGTTAATAAAGTGAAGGAGAGTGAGTTTTGTACTTTATTCCAAAAAAAGGATTTTTCTCTGTGTCTGTGTTTATTTACTGTAATTTACAGGTTAGTGTGATGCCTGTGCCATCACAAACCTAGGGCTTAGTAGCAGCTGTGTGCTGCTATTAACCCCCTTAATACCCTGATTGGCATCGCATCTGGCCCCCAGGAAGAGTCGGTATCAAACCGGGATTGTCACATCTAATAGATGCGGCAATACCGGGCGGCTGCGGGCTAAGAATACCAGCCCCATGCCGGCGTTATCTTGGTTGGAGATGAAAATTGGGGGGACCGCATGTCATTCTTTTTTATTTAAATAAAAAAAAAAAAAGCCGCATGCGGTTTCTCTTAGATCAGAATCACACTTGCGAGGGACTCACGAGAGTCTGCCACGGCATCACCCAGCAAAGCCTCGCACGTGTGACTGTGGGCACTGGATACACAGCACAGATACAGCCCGACAGCTGGGGCTGCAGCCGCGGGCTATATCTGTGCTGCTCATTGTTTTATTTATTTATTTTTTACCACCATACTAACCCGCAGACACTTGTATTGATTTCCCCGCCCACCGGTCATCCTGCCGCCTGTGATTGGTTGCAGTCAGCTGACATGCTGACACTCAGGGTGGGGGCGCGTCTAACTGCAACCAATTACACGCGTAAGTGAATATTGAATTGTCGGCTCCGGAGGGTAAAAGTGTGACCCGCAAGGAGTTTGCCGCCATGACACTGCCTCGGTTAGTATACCGCGCACACTCCTACCCCCCTATCCCCTACAGAGACGTTTTTAATCTCTGGATTCTGGTACCCATTGATTTATATGGGCACTGGATTCCGGAGCGGATCGGACTTATTTTAAATCTGGCAGTGATCCGCCGGTCCGGTTTTTGGGGAGTTCAATCAGCTCTACTACTGATGTAAAGTAGACATGTTGCAAATGTTATCTATTAAAGGGGTTATCCGGCTTATTTTGGTTTTTTTATTATTTACACTATTGGGCTACATTGGGGCAGGTAAGTAGATAGAGACCACTTACCTGCCCTGCTGTCAGCCCCTCTCCCCAGGCTCAGAGTGGTCATGTGACTGCTCCTGCTGTGATTTTGCTACTTCCGGTCATTTCATGTCAACATGGGCAGGACCATGTTGACATGCAAATCTGCCACTGCATGTTGCCGCCCTGCTGGGCGGGTACAGTGCGATGAGCCCCGCCCCCCTCCCTTTGCGCTGCTATCTCTGCACTGTATGTGCTGGACAAACACAGGGTTGCCCTCTCTGTCTAGGACACCGTAGAGCTGTTTGCCCAACAGTGTCCTCAGCTCATTATGTTGTATGGTGCCCGGGCAACTGTGACCCCCCTCCCCCGTGCGCTGTCTCTGTGATGATTGCAGCCTCCCGTGTTCCTCGCTTCTGAATACAGTCAGAAGCAGGGATGTCACCTGACACCAGCGAACAACAGCACTGAGCTCTGTATAGGACACTGCAATCATCACAGCACGGAGAAGAGACAGCATGCTGCATGGGTGAGAAGGGAGAGCGAGCAGGGGGGGGGGGAGGAGGCAGAGAAGAGCATGCACGGCTGACAGAGTGGGGGGACAGAGACGAGACTTCATGGGGGTGAGAGACAGGGGAGTGCTGGGGGGCAGAGGAGACAGTGCAGTGGGAGAGAAGAGAGTGCATGAGGGGGATTATGTATAATATATTATATAAGTGTGTGTGTGTGTGTGTGTGTGTGTGTGTGTGTGTCCTATAGACACACATTAGGGGCTATATATAATTTTCATTGCATAGTACTCATTTATCTATCAGGTGCTGGGGCAGAGAATACTGACAGGGAATGTGTGTGCAGAGGGCGGGCAGAGGGTGTGGCTGGACACTGAGGCCGGGGGCGGTGCCAGCTGTGACTGTGGGTTTGGCAGTCAAACATGTCATATTAGGTTGTGCTGAATGTAAACAAAGAGCTGCAGAGAATAAAGTAAAAAATCAAGAGAAACAAAAGTTAGAAAACAAAAAAAATAATGTAGGGGGTGTTTTATATGACAATACAGCACAGATTAACTTATTTTTTTTTGGAGTTTATGTCGGACAACTCCTTTAACTATGTGTATATGGTATAATCATCTGGTTTATCCCCTAACGACCATGGACGCATATATACGTTTTAGGTCGTGTCCCCCTGGTAACCGTGGGCCCCGGCGGTGAGCCTGTGGTAATCCCCGCACATGTCTGCTGATCCGATGGCACCAGAAATTCAGGAAAAGAACACATCGCCAATCATTAAGCATGGGGGTGGATCAATCATGCTTTGGGGTTATGTTGCAGCCAATGAAGTTTCAACAAATTCTTGGTGCAAACATAACACAATCTGTAGCGAAGCTGAAGTTGAAAAGAGGATCTCTTCTACAAATGGATAATGATGCTAACCACATGTCAAAATCCACAATAGCTGACCTCAAAAGGCACAAGATGAAGGTTTTACAATTGACATCAAAGTCCCCTTATCTGAAGATCATTAAAAATCTGTGGCTACACCTTAACCCCTTAAGGACGAAGACAGTTTTGTACTTAATGCCCAGGCGATTTTTTGTAATTTTGACCAGTGTCCCTTTATAAGGCAATAACTCGGGGCGTGGCCTGGGCATGGAGGGATATAGACGCCTAGTGAAGTGGCTCCTGCCCTGGCCTAGGATTAAACCACATTAGAGTCTCATCTACTGGACTGCCACAAGGCGAATGGTCAACAAGAAGAGGAGAGGAAGCCCCCAGCCAAAATCTGACCCTCCAGACACCCTTGCTCGTGATATAAGGAGCTATTTGTTGAATCCAGCTCGGGCGAATACTGGACATAAAATGGCCGATGTTGCAAGGCTGACAAGAAGCGGTTGCGCGCTGGGGGCCGCGGCAGCAGCGACCGCTGAAGAAATACAGGCTGCATGTGTTATCCAAACGCTAGAGGCAGAGACCCGCGGTGACAGAGAAGGAGCACATGTCAGTGCAGGGCGGACTGGTGAGAGACGCTGCAGTACGAAAACAAGATGGCGCCGCATCTCTGAGCACCGGCGGGAGCAGCGGGGAGGCCATGGAGGGTGCCCGGACAGCCCCCACGTGCGCAGTACCTGAAGCGGAGGGCAGCGCTGGGGCTCTGACGGGGGAAACCTCCCCCCACCTCACTCCCAGCAGATGCCTGCTTGTCTTGTCAGGCACGGAGGCTCGGCTGGAGGAGGGGGAGGGGGCCGCTTTGCATGGCAGCAGCTCCGTTACAGGCCTGGGGCTGTAAAATCTCTGTGTCCCTGGGAGCTGCTGGGACTGAGCTCTGTGGAGAAAGTGCTCTTTATGCCACAGCTGATATGTCCGATAAGGCTGCACGGGATGCAGGGATCAGTAACATCAGTGGAGAGGGGGCTCATGTAACTAACCAGTCCTTGCAGCAAATAAGGAGGGTGCTGGAGGGCCTCAAGGTCTCATATTAAAAATATACCTAACAAAGCTGATATGGAGTCATATGTATCTAGATTAGAAAGCTCCTACAGATCAGAGCTCTCAGGCCTGAGAGACGAAGTTAAGCAGATGGGGGAAAGAGTGGGATCCATTGAATCTGCAGCACAATCCTTATCAATAAAAGTATCCGAACAGGACTCTGGTTTGGCCTCTCACACAGCACATCTTCAGTATCTAACAGACCTCATTGATGATATTGAAAACCGCAATCGGCGCAACAACATCAGGGTCCGCGGCCTTCCGGAGTCGATTGAATCAGCTGACCTGGATAAAACCTTGCACCACATCTTCAATGGTTTGCTGCGAGTCCAGCAGGACTCTCCCTTGGAACTGGACCGCTCACACAGGGCTCTGGGCCCTCGGTCTCAGGACCCGGATCGTCCCAGGGACGTTATTTGTAAAGTACACAGATATCAACTAAAGGACACCATCATGATGCATGCTCGTTCGGCAGAGAACCTACAACACCAAGGGGCGAGAATTCAGCTGCTGCCGGACTTATCCAGATGAACCCTACAGAAACAGAAGGCTCTGCGGCCACTGCTGGACTCACTGCGCCAAAGGAATATCCCCTACACGTGGGGGTTCCCATTCCGCCTGAGGGTCACAGATTGGCTGGGAGTGCCTCCGGGGGGTCCTGGAGGTGCCCGTCCTGCGGCGGCTCGGGCGAGGAGGGGAAATCAGCCAGATGCACCTGACGACCGTCTGCATTCTACAGCCATAGTGAGCTGAGGTTTGATAATTCTGGTTACAGGGTTATATATGTTTATGTTTGCCAGAAACGACGTTGGCAGTTGTTTTCATATCATAATTCAGAGCTGGGTAGGGGGGGCCCTCTCTTCAGTGAGGGCGGAGGCCTGGGCGCGGGCCCTCGCGGGGGGCGATCAACGCGGCTCGCACCGGGGATCGGATCCCGTGGGGTTCGCGCTTGGTCTGGCAGTACAAATGATACTGAGGGGCATTGTTATAATGTTATAATAACTGCTGTTATTTATATAGGCTGTTTTAGGTGGTTTATGACGGGCCAGGGGGAGTCGCCTTCCATGTTCAGCCCGTTCACTACATGGGTTGCTGCACTTGGCAGGCCAAGGCGCAGCTGTTTAAAGACTTACCCCGCCACGCTATTTAGGTAGACGGTTACTTTAGGCCTTCTTGCGGCGCTGAAGTATTTCTTCCTTTTCTGTTTCTCTACTAGTCGTTTCAATCCCCCTCTCTTATACTCATCTAATTCCCCTTCTTCTTCTTCTTCTATTTTTCCCTTACGTTTCTCTTTCTCCTTTCCTTCTTTTTCGTTTTGCTCTTCTTCTGCTCTTCTCTGACTTTCTCTTCCTTTCCCCTCCCCCACTTTCCTTCCAGCCTCCTTCCCTACTACAGGGGATTGATTGGACCCTAGGTGCAGAGCTATGGCGGAACTAAAATTTGGATCTCTGAATGTAAAGGGGTTTAACACTCCCCAAAAACGGGCACCAAATTCTTTACAAAATGCACAAGCAGAGGGTGCACACTCTTCTCCTTCAAGAAACTCATTTAAAGAGTGGATGTGTCCCCACCATGAAAAATCGCTACTACCCGACTTGGTACCATGGTACTAACGCAGATTCCAGATCCAGGGGGGTATCCGTGGCCCTGCATAAATCTTTGAGTCATTCCCTAATAGACATGAAGATTGACCCAGAAGGCAGATACGTTATCATTAAATTGCGAATTGCAAACACAGTGTTCACGGTGGCGGGATGGTACGCGCCCAATGTGGGTCAGTCAAGAGCGGGTCGATGCTTCCTTAGAACTCTTACAGAATTCTCAGAGGGGGTGGTTATACTTTAATATGCCCTTAGACCCACCGGTGGATACCTCATCTGGTCGTAGCGCGATCCCCTTTTCTCATTTACGGTCCTTCAAACAGGAGATGCACAACATACAATTGACGGATGTCTGGCGGGTCTTAAATCAACTGGGAAGGGATTACACTTTCTACTCAAACCCACACGACTCATATAGCCGTATTGACTTCTTTTTAATAAGCCAGCATGCACTCACATGGAGCCCAGTTGCTGAGATCGGAAGTGTGGTTTGGTCTGACCACGCGCCTATTTTTCTACCAGTTTCGCCCCCGGGGGGTCAGGCGCGGGAGTGGACATGGAAGCTGAATGACAATCTATTGAAGGACACACTGTGTGTGGACGACATTAAGGAATCAATAGAGGTCTTCTTGGCAACACACGCTTCACGTTCATACCCAGAATATAGCGGCGGAGCGGCTCCGATACGAGTAATCCGGCGGAGATTATGGAAGAGTTGCGGTCTTTTTATTCTGATCTCTACAACATTAGGGGCCGACTGGCGGATATGGGGCATAGTGATCGGAGGGAGCGGATCAATGAGTATATCACAGACACGGCATCAACGCCGTTGAGGGCGGAGGAGGTTTCCCAATTGAAAGAACAGTTTACAGAGGAGGAGGTAGGTTTAGTGATCAAAGGTTCTCCTGCGGGGAAGAGTCCGGGTCCAGATGGGTTTTCCCCGGTATTTTACAAGACATTCAGGGAACTGATAACCCCATTCCTCACAAAGGTTTTCAATGCTGTCTCTGATGTAGCCCCATTTGCAGCACAGTCTCTGGAGGCATACATTACAGTCTTGCCGAAACCCGGGAAGGACCCATCATTGGTTGCCAATTATAGGCCGATATCCTTACTAAATGTAGATGTGAAATTATTTTCTAAAACACTGGCCAATAGATTGGCTCCCCTTCTCCCTTCAATCATCAATCCAGATCAGGTCGGCTTCGTGCGGGGGAGGGAGGCCCGTGACAATGTGAATAAGACATTGTTACTCATGGTAAACGCGATCTCCACTTCTTCACCTATGGGCCTTCTGTCAGTGGACGCGGAGAAGGCATTTGATCGTGTACACTGGGATTTCCTAGGAGTTGCATTACAAAAGATTGGCTTGGGCCCTCGTTTCCTACAAAAAATATTGGCGTTGTATACGTGCTCCTCGGCCCGGATCAAGGTCAATGGAGTGTTATCCCGGCCCATTGCAATAAGAAATGGCACAAGACAAGGGTGTCCTCTCTCTCCGCTGTTGTACGTGGTGGTGATGGAGCACCTGGCCAATGCCATAAGGTAGAATCCCAGTGTACATGGTCTGCGGGTGGATGATAGGACTTGCAAGACTTCCCTGTACGCTGATGACGTACTGATCTATGTTTCTCAACCTCACATTACCCTGCCCTCCCTGATGATGGAGTTTGAGAGATTCGGAGATTTGAGCAACTTTAAAGTAAATTACTCAAAAACGGAAGCACTGAGTGTTACTCTGAGGTCCTCCGAGGTGTCACTAGCTAAACAGAACTTTCCATTCAGGTGGCAAACTACAGCAATTAAGTATTTGGGTATACAGATCCCGGCTGACCTTACTCTTCTCTACTCTTTAAACTATCAAACTCTGTTGACACGTACACTTAAAGACCTCCTATCATACCACAAAAAAACCATTTCATGGTTCGGACGCATCAATTCTTTCAAGATGGACGTACTCCCATGGTTATTATTATTATTATTATTATTTATAGAGCACCATTGATTCCATGGTGCTGTACATGAGAAGGGGGTTACATACAAAATACATATACAAGTTACAGTAGACAGACTAGTACAGAGGGAAGAGGGCCCTGCCCTTGCGGGCTTACATTCTATAGGATTATGGGGAGGAGACAGTAGGTGGGGTGTAGGTGGGGCGGCAGCTCCGCACGGTGGTGGGGCGGCAGCTCCGCACGGTGGTGGGGCGGCAGCTCCGCACGGTGGTGGGGCAGTGAGGTCATTCAAGGTTATAGGCATTTCTGAACAGATGAGTCTTTAGGTTCCGTTTGAAGTTTGCAAGTCTAGTAGATAATCTGACGTGTTGAGGCAGTGAGTTCCAGAAGACTGGGGATGTTCGGGAGAAGTCTTGGAGGCGGTTGCATGAGGAGCGAATGAGAGAGGAGGATAGAAGGAGATCTTGGGAGGACCGGAGATTACGTTTTGGAGTGTAGCGAGAGATTTGTTCAGAGATATATGGAGGAGACAATTTGTGGATGGCTTTGTAAGTCAGTATTAGTAGTTTGAATTGGATACGATGGAAGATTGGGAGCCAGTGAAGGGACATGCAGAGAGGAGAAGCGGGGTGGTAGTGAGGCGAGAGGTGGATCAGTCGGGCAGCAGCATTAAGGATGGACTGGAGAGGGGCGAGGGTGTTAGCAGGGAGACCACATAGGAGGATGTTGCAGTAGTCGAGGCGGGAGATTATGAGAGCATGCACTAGCATTTTTGTAGATTGAGAATTGATGAAGGGACGGATTCTGGAAATATTTTTGAGTTGAAGACGACAGGAGGTGGTGAGGGATTGAATGTGTGGTATGAAGGACAAGGCAGAGTCAAAGGTCACTCCGAGGCACCGAACTTTGGGTGCTGGGGAGAGCGTGATGTTATTTATTGTAATAGATAGATCAGGTAGAGAGTGTAGGTGAGATGGAGGAAAGATGATCAGTTCAGTTTTGGCCACATTGAGCTTTAGGAAGCGAGAGGAGAAGAAGGAAGATATAGCAGATAGGCACTCTGGGATTCTGGACAGCAGAGATATGGCATCTGGGCCAGAGAGGTAGATCTGAGTGTCATCGGCATATAGGTGGTACTGGAAGCCATAGGACTTTATGAGTTGTCCCAGGCCAAATGTATAGATAGAAAAAAGTAATGGTCCCAGGACAGAGCCTTGAGGGACACCAACAGAGAGAGGACGGGATGAAGAGGTTGTGTGGGAGTGGGAGACACTAAAAGTGCGGTTGGAGAGGTATGAAGAGATCCAAGAGAGGGCGAGGTCTCTGACACCAAGGGAAGAGAGGATCTGTAGTAGGAGGGAGTGGTCAACAGTGTCAAAAGCTGAGTATAGGTCTAGAAGTAGGAGTATGGAGAAGTGGTTGTTAGCTTTGGCAGTAAGTAAGTCATTTGTGATTTTTGTCAGGGCAGTTTCAGTGGAATGATGTGGACGGAAACCGGACTGTAGGTTGTCAAAGAGAGAGTTAGAGGAGAGGTGGGAGGAAATTTCAGCATGGACGTGCTGTTCCAGGAGTTTTGAGGCGAATGGGAGTAGCGATATGGGGCGATAGCTGGCAGCAGAGGTTGGGTCGAGGGAAGGTTTCTTTAGGATGCGTGTGACTGTTGCATGTTTAAAGGCAGAAGTGAAGGTACCAGTTGTTAAAGATAGGTTGAAGAGATGGGTTAAGGCTGGAATTAGGATAGTGGTGAGGTTGGGGAGGAGGTGGGTTGGGATGGGATCACGTGCGCAGGTGGTGAGGTGCGCTTTTGAGAGATGTGCAAGCTCTTTTTCGGTGATAGTCAAGAGGAAGTTTATGGGGGAGGAGCAGTGGTCTGTTATATGAAGGGGTTGTGGTGGTTGAGCAGAAAAGACTTGTCTGGTTTGGTCGATCTTTTCTTTGAAATATGTGGCAAATTCTTCTGCGGAAATGAGGGAGGTTGGAGGGGGCAGTGGTGGGCGAAGGAGGGAGTTGAAAGTATTGAATAACTGTTTGGGGTTGTGTGTTAAAGAGGATATGAGGTTTCTGAAGTATTCCTGTTTAGCCGAGGTAAAGGCCAAGCGAAATGTGTGAATTGCATTTTTGAATGTGGTGAAGTCTTCCTAGGAGTGCGTTTTCTTCCAGCGCCGCTCTGCAGCCCTGGACACTTGCCGCAGTTTTTTAGTGAGGCTGTTGTGCCAGGGTTGTCTATTGATTTGTCTCACTCTGCCGTGCACAAGGGGAGCGACTGAATCAATAGCTGATGTGAGAGTGGTGTTGTAGAAAGTGGTGGCACTGTTTGTGTCGTGCACTGAAGATATGGAGGACAGTGGTAGGATAGAGTCAGAAAGGGTGTGTATGTTGACGTGTGCGAGGTTTCTGCGAGGGTGTGATACGTGCTGGACAGGAGGGGCAGGTGAGGAGGACAGAGCAGAGAAGGTCAATAGATGGTGGTCAAATAAAGGGAGAGGGGAGGTAGTGAGGTTAGATAGAGAGCAGAGACGGGTGAAGATAAGGTCTAATGTGTGTCCATCTTTATGGGTGGCAGAGGTGGACCACTGAGATAGACCAAAAGATGAAGCAAGGGAGAGGAGTTTGGAGGCTGCTGACTGGCGGGTGTCAGTGGGGATGTTGAAGTCACCCATGATGATAGTGGGAATGTCAGCAGAGAGAAAGTGTAGAAGCCAGGCAGAGAACTGGTCGATAAAGGAAGTGGTAGGGCCTGGGGGTCTGTATATGATGGCCACTTGGAGGTTGGAAGGAGAATAGATGCGGACAGAGTGCACTTCAAAGGAAGGCAGGACAAGGGAGGGTAACGGTGGGATTGGATTAAAGCTGCAGTTGTTAGAAAGAAGGAGGCCCACTCCTCCACCTTGTCTATTGCCAGGGCGAGGAGTATGGGAGAAGTGAAGGCCACCGTAGCACAGCGCAGCAGGGGAGGCAGTGTTGGATGGTGTCAGCCATGTTTCAGTGATGCCCAGAAAGGATAGGTTGCTAGAGGTAAAGAGGTCGTGAATGATGTGCAGTTTGTTACAGACCGAACGGGCATTCCACAGCGCTCCAAAGAGAGTGGGCGGCGGAGTGGGTGAGAGGGGGATGGGTTTTATATTGGAGAGGTTGCGGTAGTTACTAGTAAGGGTGGAGCGATAGGGGGGTGGTAGAGAGCAGTGTCCCATCTGGGGGGGTCCAGGATTGGGAGATATGTCACCAGCAGTGAGGAGAAGTAGAGAAAGGGAGAGCAGGTGGGAGAAGGAGAGTGGACGGCATGATCTGCGTGTTATTAAGAGAGACCTGAGATTTAGGAGCAGGTCAGCAGATGAGGACAGGTGGGGAGGTAAAAGGGAAGGGGAGATGAATATGGTTCCTTTATGTCTTTCAGGCGATTCCTTTGTCGCCACCTGCTAGCTTTTTCCGCACTCTCAAATCGGCTTTAATTAAATTTGTATGGGGAGACTCGAGGGCGAGAGTAAAATACCAAATCTTAACCCGATCCATCGACAGGGGCGGGGCTGGACTACCAGACCTCCGTAGATATCACCAGGCTGCCCTATTAATGCGTATGTTCGGCTGGAACTTTTCTGCTGATCTTAAGAAATGGGTTGCATTAGAGCAGGAGGGAGTGCAGGTGCCCTTGAGGTATCTACCATTGCTGGAGTCGCGGGAGGGGGTGAAGTTGCCTACTGTTGCCTTCTTAGCAAGGGCCACACTAAAAGAATGGGATCAGATTTGACAAAAAAGCTCGTTGACTGGTCCTCCACTTTTACTCATCCCGATTTTTCCAACCCGGACTTTGCGCCGGGACTTTCCCGTTCTTCCTTTCTACGTTGGGAAATGGAAGACGACATTAGGATTCACCACACACTAAATGGAAATGACATTATGTCCTTTGACCCCCCACACTTGTTATCATGGATAGAGTACAAACAGTTATACTCATTTGTATGCAATAGATTGAGAAAGTGGAAGCACATACCTGATATCTCACTGACCCCATTTGAAGGGTTGTTTTTACAAAAATCCCCACCATCTCATTTAATATCAGTAATCTACAAATTATTGAGCCAGGCGGCTCCGGAGGCGGACACGGACCCAAATTTGATATCACAATGGGAGATAGATTTAGGCACCACCTTCTCCGAGGAAGAAAAAAAGAAGGCATACGTGTTCACTCACAAGATGGCTACAGCCGGTTATGCGAAAGAAAAGAATTACAAAATCCTATCAAGGTGGTACCTATACCCAGTGAAGCTGCATAGGATCTTCCCCTCTGCATAAGAGCTGTGTTGGCGGTGCGGTGGGGCCCCAGAGACAATGTTACACATTTGGTGGGATTGCCCGCTGATTAAACCCTTCTGGTTGGAGATGTTTCAAACATATACCAAAATTTCGGGAGAGATAGTGTCGCCCTCTCCGCAGATCTCTTTGCTATCCATGTTGCCCGCCTCATTTAAGACACAAAAAGGAGACTTACTTAGATTCTGTCTCTCGGCAGCCCGCCTGGCGGTACCTAGACACTGGCGGAAGACAACGTGTCCATCCATGCAAGAATGGCAACAGGAATTCGCCTCCATATTTTATATGGAGGAGCTTTCCGCTGAGGCGACAGGGGACAGCGAGAGATTCTTAAAGATTTGGCAACCGTGGATCCTTTTCAAAGAGACAAACGCGTACAGAGAGCTGTTCGGCTCTGACTAGACGGTGACCACGAGCCGGGCCTCATTGGCTCTAAGCCGCGCCTGAGGAACCTTGATGTCCCCTCCCCTCTGACCTTCCCGTCCTTCCCCCGTTCTCCCCTCCCTCTTTGCTGCTTCTATCTTTATTACTCAGTTCTCTTCTTCTCTTTCTAGTATCCTGAAATTTCGCGTTAAGTCGCCGTGTTAATTAGGTGGGGACATAGGCTCCCAATTTTCATGCTTAATGAATGAGTTTATGTATTAGGTTATATTGTAAACCTCCTCTCATTTCTGCATCGAAATAATGCTCTGTCTCATGTACATGGAGGGGGTAGAGACAAACAAACGTTGATAGGGGGGAGGGGTTGAGGGAGATGGGTAGACAACATTTGTATTTTTCAGAATATGCTACACACTTAGTATCTTTCTTCCTTCTTTCCCTTTCCTTGACTTTTGCTTCTTTAGTACTTCCAAGAAAAATTACATTTTTATATGATTCATTTCCATCAATATTAAGGAATTGGTTGATTGTTCCAAAATTTGTATGTAATTTTCAAATCTATGCCTTTTACTTGTTTCTTTGTATCGTACGTTTTCTAATAAACAAAGATTATACATAAGGCAATAACTCTGGAACGCTTCAATGGATTCCGGTGATTCTGAGATTCTTTTTTCGTGACATATTGGACTTCATGTTAGAGGTAAATGTAGGATGATATTTTTATATTTTATTTGTGAAAAAATCTAAAATTTGAGAAAAAAATTAAAAATTTTGCAATTTTCAAACTTTTAATTTTTATGCCCATAAACCAGAGAGTTATGTCACACAGTTAATAAATAACATTTCCCACTTGTCTACTTTAGATCAGCGTAATTTTTGAAACAAAATTTTTTGGGGTTAGGAAGTTAGAAGGGTTCAAATTTCATCAGCAATTTCCCATTTTTTCAACAAAATTTACAAAACCATTTTTTTAGGGACCACATCACATTTGAAGTGACTTTGAGAGGCCTAGGTGAAAGAAAATACCCAAAAGTGATACCATTCTAAAAACTGCACCCCTCAAGGTACTCAAAACCACATCCAAGAAGTTTATCAACCCTTCAGGTGCTTCACAGGAACTAAAGTAATGCGGAATGAAAAAAAATAAAAATTAACATTTTACCTACAAATGTTGCTTTAGCACTAATTTTCTTACTTTTTCAAGAGGTAACACCAAAACTTGGACCTCACACTTTGTTACCCACTTTCTTATGAGCACGCCAATACCCCACATGTGGTCAGAAACCTTTGTTTGGGTAAATAGGAGGGCTTGGAACGAAAGGAGCAATATTTGAATTTTGGAAAGAAAAGTTGGCTGAAACAGATTGCGGGCACCATGTTGCATTTACAGATCCCCTAAGGTACCTAAACAGCAGGAACCCTCCTCAAGTGACCCCATTTTGGAAACTAGATCCCTTAAGGCTTCTATCGAGGGGTATCGTGAGCATTTTGGACCCACAGGTACTTCACAGATTTTGATAACGTTACGTTGTCATATTGAAAATTGTCATTTTTTTTCTCAAAAATGTTGCTTTAGCATCAATTTTCTTACTTTTTCAAGAGGTAATTCCAAAAATTTTACCCACGTGTTTGTTACCCACTTTTTTATGAGCGCGGTGATACCACACATGTGGTCTGAAACCTTTGTTTGGACAAATGGGAGGGCTTGGAACGAAAGGAGCAATATTTGAATTTTGTAAAGGAAATTTGGCTGAAAAAGATTGCGGGTACCATGTCACATTTGGAGGACCCCTAAGGTACGTAAACAGCAAAAAAACACCACAAGTGACCCCATATTGGAAACTAGACCTCTCAAGGAATTTGTCTAGATGTTTGGTGAGTACCCTGAACCCCCAGGTGCTTCACAGACGTTTATAACGTTGAGCCATGAAAATAAAAAAATAAAATTTTACCACAAAATTGTTACTTCAACCAGGTAGCTTTTTTTTCACAAGGGTAACAGGAAAAAAATCACCATGAAATTTATTGTGCAATTTCTCCTGAGTTTGGTGATATCTTATATGTGGTGGAAATCAACTGTTTGGGCACACGGCAGGGCTCGGAAGGGAAGGAGTGCAATTTGACTGCAAAATTGGCTGCAATCAATAGCGGACACCGTGTTGCATTAGGAGAGCCCCTGAGGTGCCTAAACAGTGGAGGTCCCCCACAAGTGACCCCATTCTGGAAAATAGACCCCTCAACGAATTTATCTAGATGTTTGGTGAGTACCCTGAACCCCCAGGTGCTTCACAGAAGTTTATAATGTTGAGCTGTGAAAATAAAAAAAATACATTTTTACCACAAAATTGTTACTTCAACCAGATAGTTTTTTTTTTTAACAAGAGTAAAAGGAAAAAAAGCAGCATAAAATTTATTGTGCAATTTCTCCTGAGTATGCTGATACATTATGTGTGGTGGAAATCAACTGTTTGGGTGCACAGCAGGGCTCGGAAGGGAAAAAGTGCCATTTGACTGAACATTTGGCTGGAATAATTAGTGGACGCTATGTCGCATTTGGAAACCCCGTAAGGTGCCTAAACTGTGGAGGTCCCCCACAAGTGACCGCATTCTGGAAACAAGACACCTCAAGGCTTTTATCTAGGTGTATATTGAGCATTTTGAATCCACGAATACTTCACAGAATTTGATAAATTTAGGTTGCCATATTGAAAATTTTCATTTTTTTCACAAAAATGTTTCTTTAGCATCACATTTCTCACTTTTTCAAGAGGCAACAACAAAACGTGGACCCCACAGGTTGTTATCCAATTTCTTGTGAGCGCAGGGATACCCCATATGTGGCCAAAAACCTCTGTTTGGATAAATGGGAGGGCTTGGAATGGAAGAAGCACCATTGGAATTTTGGAAAAGTTGAAATAAATTGTGCGCACCATGTCACATTAGCAGGGCCTCTTGGGTACCTATACATCAGAAACCCCCCACAAGTGACCCCAGTTTGGAAACTGGACCCCTCAAGGATTTTATTCATGAGTATAGTAAGCATTTTGAATTCACAGGTACTTCACAAAAATGTTGCTGCAGGAACAATATTCTCACTGTTAGGCTATGTGGCCATGATCCAGCGACATGGCGTCTAGTACACAGTGTCAGCCTTCCTGCAGAGATGTGAGTGTTGTCCACGGGAGAACGCAGCTGCCCATGCCCACGATTTGGGTTCAGGCTGCTGTGGACTTTAGCTCTATTCTACCTGTAGAGAACACTCTCGTCTTCGCAGCATAAATTGACATGCTGAGGCTCAGGAAGCTGCGCCACAGGTCGGTTTATGCTGCGGAGAAAAGAAGCACAGTGGGCATGAGATTTCTAAAAATCCTTCCACTGTGCTTCTACCGCACAATGCAGTGTTATGGATGCAGGGAAAAAACACTGCGCCCAAAACACTGCAAACCCTGATTGTGGGCACACAGCCTAAAATGCTACAGTGGATGAATGGATAGATGTCAAACATATATAACATCCCACCCCCCTGCATATTCTAAGCTGGCGCCCTTTAGTGCCTTTCATGTGGCACTAAAGGATGCCTAGCCTTGTATTTAGCTCAAAAAGAAAAAAAATAATTAAAATAAATGACGTGGGGTCCCCCCTATTTTTGATAGCCAGCTAGGGTAAAGCAGACAGCTGTAGCCTGCAAACCACAGCTGACAGCTTCACCTTGTCTGGTGATTAATTTGGAGGGCTCCCCAAGCTGTTTTTTTTTTTAATTATTTATAAATAAATAATTAAAAAAAACAAACAAACGTGGGGTCCCCCCAAATTAGATCACTAGCCAAGGTGAAGCTGACAGCTGGGGTCTGGTATTCTCAGGGTGGGAAGAGCCATGGTTAATGGACTCTTCCCAGCCTAAAAATAGCAGGCCGCAGCCGCCCCAGAAGTGGCGCATCCATTAGATGTGCCAATCCTGGCGCTTCGCCCCAACTCATCCCGTTGCCCTGGTGCGGTGGCAAACGGTTTAATAAATGGGGTTGATACCAGATTTGTAATGTCACCTGGCATCAAGCCCAGCAATTAGTGATGTCACGGCGTCTATTTGATACCAGACATAACTAATTGACAGTAATAAAAAAAAAAAAAATTGACAACAAAAAAAAGTTTTATTTGAAAAAACACTCCCCAAAATATTGCCTCTTTCACCAATTTATTAAAGAAAAGAAAAGAAAAATCGGGTCCCTGTAATCCATTGTGAAAGTCCCGCGGCGATTCTGGACCTTCTAGAATATGGGGGGCACGTTCAGGGAACGTATCCCCCATTTTCTAGGAGTGCAGACCCTCCATTTGAGTAGAGTGGGTGCAAAGAATCTGCACCCACTCTCCCCGGGTCACAGCTGCAGAGTGCGAGCAGTGAGCCAGTGTCTCTGAAAGCAAAGCAGGAAGCTGAGCTGACAGCCACGCTCTGCACGTGTGACCGGCGTCTGCTGTGAAGGAGGAGGGGGCCATGGGGGATCAGAGCTGAGACAGGTACGGGGGACACTGGGGAACACCGGGGTGGGAATAGGGGGTGACCTGGAAGGGCCTGGGGAGCAGTTTTCTGTCGTATGTGTCATAGCACATGCGACAGAAACCAGAGAAATGCGGCCGGCGCTTTTGTGCGCGCCGGTGTGTGCGCGGCCATCTTGGATTTTCGGGACGGGTGGGATCAGGGGGGACACTTTGGCGACACTGAGGGACCGGGGAGGACATTTATCTCCCTTCTGACATGTTTGTTTATGCCAGATGGGAGATAAATCATTTTTTACCGGCGCTGCCATTTACTGTAACCTGATCATCGGTATACGGTGTATACCGGTCATCAGGTGAGCGGTGACTGGAAAAACTGGCCTGAATCATGATCTCCAGGGTCTCAGCTAACCCCGGCAGCTGAGACCCCGGAAATTTTCCGACTCTGGGGGCGCTAGACCCTTTTTTCCGACCACCGTTAAAAAGCGGCGGTTTGGAAGAAGTACCCTAATTTGTCGCCGTTAAAAGGCGTATCGGCGGTCGTTAAGGGGTTAAAAGAGCAGTGCATGCAAGATGACCCAGGAATCTCACAGAACTGGAAGACTTTTCCAAGGGAGAATGGATGAAAATCCCTCAAACACCAATTGAAACACTCTTGGCTGGCTACAAAAAGCATTTACAAGCTGCGATACTTTCCAAAGGGGGTACTACTAGGTACTAACCAGGGTATGCTAACTTTTCCATTGGCCCATTTTCCTTTTTGTTAATTTAAAAATATAAGATGAAAATTTTTTTTTTGTTGCCTAAGGCTGCTTTCACACAACCGGTTTTTGCTTAGCGGCACAATACGGCGCTTTGCAGAAAAAACGCATTCATTTTTTTTTTGCCGCCGGTTGCGTTTTTCTGCATAGACTTGCATTAGCGCCATATTGTGCCGCATGGCCTTGCGTTGCATCCGGTTTTTGCTGGATGCGGCATATTTAGCCCATGCGGCGGCCGGATGGAATGTTGCCTGGCACGTTTTTTTGTGCGGCGAAAAAAACGCATAGCGCTGGATCCGGCGCGATGCGTCGCGATTTACAATGCAAGCCTATGGACACCGGATGCGGCGTCCTGCGGCAAAAACCGCATCCGGTGGCCGGATGCGTTTTTTTCCACTGCGCATGCTCAGTATCAAGCCGCATCCGTCAAAAAACAGACGGGCCGCATCCGTTGCATAGGTTTTTGAGCCGGATTGAGCCGCACTGCAAAAACCGGATGTGTGAAAGCAGCCTAAGATACAAAGGAAATGTGTCATTTTTAACTTTATGCAATTTAGAGATCATTTCATCTTCAACTTGCATATATATTCACAAGTAATGGTGACCAGGGCTGCCCAAACCTTTTTATGATACTATATATACAGTATATATATATATATATATATATATATATATACACACAGTGGAACCTCGCTTAACGAGTAATCCAGTTAGCGAGCATTTGCTTAACGAGCAAAGATTGCTGTAAATTTGTAACTCAATTTACGAGCAAGCTTTGCAAACGAGCAAAATACTCACCGCACACATTTCCGGTTCCATACATCCACCGCGCTCTAACCCGCTCTTGCAGTCCGCACAAACACACACAATCACGCACAAACACACACATACACTCACGCACACACACATATTATGCTCACCTTACCTTCCGTTCCATCACCGGCCTCATGGTTCCTGTAGTTCGCCGCTGCAGGATGTGTATCAGGTAACCATCGCGACGAGGGAGGAACTTCCGCTGTCAGCCGCTACTCAAAGGCAGCGCGCTGGCCAATCAGAGGCAAGCGGGTCCTGCCTTTGACCTTAGCGCTATGGCAGCGGAAGTTCCTCCCTCGTGGCGATGGTTACCCGATACACAGCCTGCACCGGCAAACTGCAAGACTGCGTGTTTGTATGTGTGTGGAATGGCACAATAGGGGACCAGGATGGGACATTTAACAAGTTGTGGAACCAATTGTCTGCATTGCAATGATTTCCTATGGGAAATCTTGCTTTGCTGAATGAGTACCCTGGTTAACAAGCAGACTGCCAGAACGGATTGTTCTCGTTAACCAAGGTTCCATTGTATATATACAGTATATGCATATATATACATGTGCGTTACTGTGTGTGATTATGTGTGTTTGTGCGGACTGCAAGAGCGGGTTAGAGCGCGGTGGATATACGGAACCGGAGGTGTGTGCGGTGAGTGTTTTGCTCGTTCAGCAAAGCTTGCTCGTAAACTGAGTTACAAATTTACAGCACACTTTGCTCGTTAAGCGAAATACTAGCTAACTGGGTTACTCGTTAAGCGAGGTTCCACTGTGTATATATATATATATATATACATAGATATATAGTATGGCATATACATATACTGTGTGTATATATATATATATATATATATATATACACAGTATATGTATATGCCATACTATACATGCACTATAGCAGTGGTGGGCAACGTGACACTTGATGGGAGTCTCAAATGTGGTTCTTCATTCCATTATAAGACAAGCGCACAGAGTGTTGTGGCCATATTAAAGCAATCTGTAAGCTATCCTGTGCTGCTTTATCTGAGATTTGATTCAGTATTTTTTGTACAACAAGCTGCCTATGCATCTTGTTCAACACCCACACAAAAAGTGATTGACAGCTCAACCTCTATACACACAGAAAGCTGTTAATTACTGTTAGTGGAGGAAGCTGGTCTCAAATGTAAATCTGTTACATGAATATACTGAATCAATGCACAGAAAAGTATCTATTCCTAAATTAAGCATCTCCCCTTCAAAAGCTAAAATGTTTCTACACAGCCAAGATCTTTTCAAACGTCTGAGATGTTTCAGTATTCCTGAAAGAGAGATAACAATTTCCTTGTTCTCTTGGATGGAGCACTCATAATAATAGAGACCACCATTCACATTAGACTATCATTGTCATATTCTGCCGATATCAAAGGGATTGGTCGATAGTCAATTGTGAATGGGGACTTCTCATCTCTTTCCCAATTTATAATGTCAGGAAAGAGAAGGATCAAACATGTCTGATTTCAAATTGCGAATCTTTTTATTCTCCCTGAGACAAGCCTCAGCCAAAGGCATTTGGTAGCTCTTTCATAGAGAACACAGTGGCGCTTGCTCGAGCCAAGTGCACCTGAGTGTGGGAATCCGTAAGCAAAGACATAATTCTGATGACAGCCATTTATTGGGGAGCTTTATGATGGGAGTACAAAGCAATTTCTTGAACAACAGCAAATCTTAGACACCTTGAGCGACCAAAACGTGCTCAACTTGTCTAGAACTTACTTTTGCACAACCATTTTAATGCCATGAGCTTGCTGTAAGAGAAGAACAGCAAAATTGCAAACAAATCGCAATTGTATGTGACGTACTTTAAGTCTCTGGCACGTGATTTGCGTGCGACTTGTAACTTGTGATGAAAAATTCAACACATTTGAAAAAATTTAAAGGGAGTCTGTCACCAGGTATTAAGAGATATAAACTAATGCTAACACATTATCTCTTCCTTAGACAGTAGTGTTGCAACCTGTATATATACCCCAACAGAGTCTGTATATCCCCAAAAATACCTTTCATAATCCCCTTATATGGCACAGTTCGTTTGATGGGCGTTGCTGGTCTTGCTTGGTGTCTCCTCACTTCCCGCAATCTCTATCTTCCTGTCCTGCATCAAGTGGATGACTCATCCAACATCATCCACACAGCACCCCCAATCTTGCTCCTACCCAGGTGTACTCTGCCCTGCTGAGGGTAGAGAAGAAGTACTGTAATGTGCATGTCCCAGAAGAAGACAAAAAAAATGCTCTGGTTGCCCAGAAGTAAAGTTGGTGCATGCACATTACGCTACTTTGCTCTTCCGTTAGCAGGGCAGAGCAAAGTACACCTGCGCAGGAGTAAAATTGGGGGCGCTGTGTGAATTATTTAGGAAGCGCCATCCATATGAAGCAGGACAGCAGGTCCACGATTGTGCGGAAAGAGGAGGCACCAAGCAAGACCCCCATCCAACTGGACCATACCATAAGAAGGGGTTATAAAAGATGTTTTTAGGGACATGAAGGAAGCTTAGGGCTTATACAGGTTTTTAGATTACTGTAAAAGAGGCAGCAAAGATGGTGGTCTTAGGCTATATGGCGATAACCTGGTGACAGGTTCCTTTTAAAATTGTTTCCCCGTTATGATATGTCGCAAGTTACATAATGGAACACGATAGGAAGTCAGTAGCTGAAATTGCACAATGCGACCTAATCTCAGTTGTCGTGTAGTCCTAGTTTGATACTGGGAAAGGCAGTTGCACCCAAGATGCCACCCAGCAGCAGCACGTATGATGCCGGCTGGATATTACTTCATTAGCATTGGCCACCTACCTTTAAGGATACTAGGAAAGCTGGGTAGATTGTCATTTAACCGAGGAAGACAGTGCAGAGTTTTCTCATTGCTGGAAATGTTCTTCAGATGCTATATTATTGGTTGTGTCTAAGTCTGTTTTTAGAAGAGATGAAGCCCCACTTGTGGTATTTGTGATTGCACAGGAGACTCGATAATGCATTCAACAGCCAGTCAATCACTGTATTTGTTTGTATATGAAAACTATTACTTACCAAAGCGATGGACGATGAGTTATGGAAAGCAGGCTTATCCCAGCATCCTTTGCAGCTTGAAAAATCTTTCCTTCCACGTCTATGCTCACAGCACTCGTGCATTCATCAAGCAATGCATATTGTGGCCTATTGTGAAGAAAGGAGGAACATTAAGAATGGTTTGTTTGCAAATGTGAATTTCTGAAATATCTCATTAGATCGGTAGGTATTGCAATAGTTTTCCAGTCTACGGTAAAATTCAATACATTACCTATTGAAGTATATTGTAAAATTAGCTACCACTTATAAAAGATATGCCTGAGGCAAGCATAGGAGTACCAACACTGCAGACAAGGGGCTTCAGGAGACACCTTATGGCCTTGACAACATTATCGGCACCCCTAAATTTAATCCCAGAGGGGAAGGTACTTCCCATGCCCCTAACTTTGATTACTATTGAAATTTAGCTGTGTAATACAGCTAGTAGCTGTCATGTATGGAGTGGGAAGGGACTAAAGGTCTCAGAAGTCTTATTGTCTACCTACCTCAGTATGATTGCTTGGATTGGCTACAGTGCTCACTTTTAGGCAATGCGTTGAGGCAGCCCTATAAACAAAACTCAACGGGAAGCAGCAGAGATTGCACTGATGAAGCAGGGGCTTCAATAGATAACTGATGATAATTTTTGTTATTTTAAAGACTTTTATGCCCCATTTTTTTGTTTTGAAGACTCCATAAAGGGGTAAGTAAATGAATGAGAGTTTTGAATATAGTTTTGTACGAAAACTGTGTCAATAGCCTCATATGAGACCCTCTCTTATTATCTCAATACTAGAGATCCTGCAGTTGCACATGGCCAGAAAGCTTTTTTCCTTTTCCTATTTTTTGGTGATGTGATGAAACTGTCTAGCACAGTTCATTATATAAGACGGTGCTCTTCTCTGTACCTATGTGCTGGATAACTAAGCCCCTTGAAGCACGTCACAAACACAGAGAAAAGGATGCTTTTGTCGGAACAACAGTGGGGGCTTGGCATTAAGGTCCCATATCGGGTCATTGATAGTGATGGGCGGACCCGCAGATACCCAGGATCGGCAGGTCCAACCGGTGTTTAAAAAAACAACTATGGGAACCAGAATGTGGCACTTTAAAATGGTGGTGGAAAGGGCTAAGGGGATTAGAGCAGGTGTTTTATACTTACCAGTCTCTGCGTGGTTGTATCGCTACTTCCAGAGCTGCTCATAACCCTCATGCATATGCACTGCTTCCCCCACTCACCAGCAGTCCTGACGTCTGATTGTTTGCAGTCAGATGCGCCCCCAGCCTGTGTGAAAGCGTGCTGCAAATTTGGTGCTGAAATGTCTGCACTAGATTTCAGCACCAAATTTGTACCTAATGGCTGAAAACCGAACCGAAATGGAGTCAAAACCATTTTGTTTCCCATTTTTTTGCCAAGAGATGCAAATTTTTTTGCTGAAATTTATACACCATATTCCTGCACCAAATCTGAATCTCCTGGCAAAAAATGCACCAAAACCGCATGCGTTATAATATATTTGACACTTTTTTTGTCAGGAGATTCAGATTTGGTGCAGCAATATGGTGAATAAATTTCAACACCAAATCTGCATCTCTTTACAAAAAAAAATGAACAAATCGGTTTTGACACCGATTCGGAGTGGTTTTCTGCCAGGAGGTGCAATTTTGGTGCTGAAATCTGGTGCAGACATTTCTGCACCAAATTTACACCTCCTGGCAAAAAAAACGTGGTTCTCTGCCAGGAGATGCAGGTCTGTGAACTCAGTGACCTCACCCGAGGTGAGGTCACGGAGTTTAATGAGGTCACCTGAGGTCAGTGTACCTGTGGTCAAAGTTGGGTACCGTGGGAACCTCCAGCTATAATACAAATAAACTGAGTGACGTCACCGCTCATTGCGTGGCTCAGTCATTCTCTGCCTGAAACCTACAGCATGCGGACATGTTCTGTGCTCACACGCTGTGCCTCCAGTATGCATGTGGCAGAGCTGGAATCGTCAGAACTAGGTGTTTTGGGAGTTAATAAAGGGGAGAAAAAGGGTGTTTTTTTCTATTTTACTTAAAATAAAGGATTTTTTCTGTGTTTTGTGTTTTATTTCTTTTCACTCCCAGATTTGTAATGGAGGGGTGTCTCATAGATGCCTCCCATTACTAATCTAAGGCTTAGCGGCAGCTGTGAGCTGTCAATATCCCTTATTACCTATCTAGTGTATACAACAATCCTGGGCAGCTACAAACTGCTATTTTTAGGCTGGGGTGGTCGAATAACCATGGGTCCTCCACAGCCTGAGAATACCATCCCACAGCTGTTGGCTTTATCATGGCTGGGTATCAAAATTGGGGAGGACCGCATGCCAATTTTTTTTATTACTTATTTAAATAATTAAAAAAAAAAAAAAAAAGACAGATGCAGTCTCTCTTATTTTGATACACAGTTAAGATAAGGACACTGATAAGCCTTTAGCCGTATGCTTTATCTGTGCTGGGTATCACAATATGGGGAAACCTACACTGTTTTTTAGTTATTTGTTTTTACACTATAGGTACCCACGCAGTATCTGTGATTGAAAGCAGTCAGACATGCTGTCACATAGGGTGTGGGCGCGTTTGACTTCAAGCAATCAGAGACGCCGGGACTGCCAATAGGTGGGGGAAGCAGTGCATTTGTGTGAAGGATAATGAGCGGCCCTGGAAGTAGTATGACCAGCCACAGAAGTGTTATCCGTGCGAGACACTGCTTTTCTCTTATTTTCTTTATTTTTCCTTTAATGTTTCTTAATTACCTGACTTTCCAGATACAGTAGGTACTTGGAGTTCCCTGAGAACTCCAAGCCCGGGGCTAGTGCTCGGGTACTTTTGAACCCACACGGAACTGGACTTTTCAGTCCGCTCATCACTAGTCATTGATGCAGTTTTCAGAACTACAGTATATTAGTACATGTTATAAATTTCCATAAGCAAAAACCCTGAATTACTTATGTTAAATGAAACGTTGAACATGTTGCAGTGAAAAAAAAGGTCACTTCTTTTGTAGCATGTATTAGGGTATATGCACATATTGCATTTTGGTTGCATTTTTTCCTCATGAATTTGGTGTGGAGAATATGTAGTGTTTTCCAGTGTCTAAGTGAATGAGAATCCTGAAACCTCATCCACATGTTGCTTATTTTTTTCCTAGAAGATGTGGAGCAGATTCAACAAAAATGCAAGTAAAAAATGCAACAAAAAAATGGCAAAAATGAGCATATTTTAGCAGCAGTTTTCTTGCCAAGACACTAGGATTTTCAGCAGAATGTTCTGCTGCAAATAGAATGTTCCACTGCAAATACTGAAAGTGTGAACATAGCCTAAAGGGTACTTTACACTCTGCGATATAGGTACCGATATCGCTAGCGACCGTACCCACCCCCGTCGGTTGTGCGTCACGGGCAAATCGCTGCCCGTGGCGCACAACATCACTAACACCCGTCACACGGACTTACCTTCCCTGCGACGTCGCTCTGGCCGGCGAACCGCCTCCTTTCTAAGGGGGCGGTTCGTGCGGCGTCACAGCGTCGACACGCGGCAGCCGTCCAATAGCAGAGGAGAGGCGGAAATGAGCGGGACGTAACATCCCACCCACCTCCTTCCTTCCTCATTGCCGGTGGACGGAGGTAAGGAGACGATCGTCGTTCCTGCAGTGTCACACACAGCGATGTGTGCTGCCGCAGGAACGACGAACAACCTCGCTACGTACGAGACAACGATTTTTGGTAAATGAACGACCTCTCATATACCAACGATTTTTGTCTCTTTTGAGATCGTTTAAAGTCGCTCCTGCCTGTCACACGCTGTGATGTTGCTAACGCCGGATGTGCGTCACAAACACCGTGACCCCGACGATATATCATTAGCGATGTCGCTGCGTGTAAATGGCCCTTTACTGTGATTTTCACCTCTGTAGCCATAAATTTGGGGAGTTTGCCGCTCCAGACACTACATCTACCTGGATTGTAGTTTGCTATTGCTTTCACGTTCTGATGTGTCATCCGAGCTTCAAACTCTGCGCTTTATTACAGAGTATAGTAATAATCACTTTATTTTCGGCAGCCATATTTGCATTATCTATCTTTACTACATACCTAACAGAATTATATCTTGTGCATTCTTTCATCCATCCAATTAATAAATGTGTTATTCATTTATTTAATGCACATGATTATGATTGATTTACTTTTGAAGCCTCTTACAATTCTGCTTTCCTTCTCAGCTGCCGAGTACTTAAAGCTTCAAAGATAGAAAATTCATTTATCAAAGATGAAAACATCAAACCAAATGTGTACTGCTTGCAATTAATTTGCTAAAAGCCTCCTATTATTCTTACTTGTGGTAGAACATTCGTGCCATACCCATCCTTTGCTTCTCGCCTCCTGACAACACATCCTTCCAGTCTGATACAGCATCCCAGCCTGTGAACACACATAAAAATTAATAGAAATCATCTATGTCAAACTAGTATTGTTATTTCGATAGCACCAACATATTCTGCAGCACTTTACAATTCAGAGGGGAGACAATATCAGACATTACAGAGTAAAGGGGGCTGTACACACAGCGACATCGCTAACGAGCTGTCGTTGGGGTCACGGAATTCGTGACGCACATCCGGCCTCGTTAGCGACGTCGTTGCGTGTGACACGTACAAGCGACCGCTAACGATGCATAATACTCACCAAATCGTTGATTGTTGACACGTCGTCCATTTCCCAAATATCATTGCTGATTTGTTCGTCGTTCCTGAGGCAGCACACGTTCCTATTTGTGAGACCCCAGGAACGACGAACAACAGAGTACCTGCGTCTTCCAGCAACGAGGTGGGCGTGACTTTCATGCTGCTGCTCTCCGCCCCTCCGCTTCAATTGGACGCCTGCTGTGTGACGTCGCTGTGACGCCGCACGAACCGCCCCCTTAGAAAGAAGGGAATTTTGTTTACTTACCGTAAATTCCTTTTCTTCTAGCTCCAATTGGGAGACCCAGACAATTGGGTGTATAGCTACTGCCTCCGGAGGCCACACAAAGTATTACACTAAAAAGTGTAAGGCCCCTCCCCTTCTGGCTATACACCCCCCCGTGGGATCACGGGCTCCTCAGTTTTAGTGCAAAAGCAAGGAGGAAAGCCAATAACTGTTTTAAAGACAAATTCAATCCGAGGAACAACATCGGAGAACTGAACTCTTCAACATGATCAACATGTGCACCCGAAAAAACAAAATCCCTAAGAAAACAGGGCGGGTGCTGGGTCTCCCAATTGGAGCTAGAAGAAAAGGAATTTACGGTAAGTAAACAAAATTCCCTTCTTCTTTGTCGCTCCTAATTGGGAGACCCAGACAATTGGGACGTCCAAAAGCAGTCCCTGGGTGGGTAAAAGAATACCTCGTGATAGGGCCGTCAAACAGCCCTTTCCTACAGGTGGGCCACCGCCGCCTGAAGGACTTGTCTACCTAGGCTGGCATCCGCCGAAGCGTAGGTATGCACCTGATAATGCTTGGTAAAAGTGTGCAGACTCGACCAGGTAGCCGCCTGGCACACCTGCTGAGCCGTAGCCTGGTGCCGTAATGCCCAGGACGCACCCACGGCTCTGGTAGAATGGGCCTTCAGTCCTGATGGAATCGGAAGCCCAGCAGAACGGTAGGTGTGAAGAATTGGTTCCTTGATCCACCGCGCCAGGGTGGATTTGGAAGCTTGCGACCCCTTACGCTGACCAGCGACAAGGATAAAGAGTGCATCCGAGCGGCGCAGGGGCGCCGTGCGGGAAATGTAGATCCTGAGTGCTCTCACCAGATCCAATAAATGCAAACCTTTTTCAAATTGGTGAACTGGATGCGGACAGAAAGACGGTAAAGTGATATCCTGGTTGAGATGAAAGGAGGATACCACCTTAGGAAGAAATTCTGGAATTGGACGCAGAACTACCTTGTCCTGGTGAAATACTAGGAAGGGAGATCTGCATGATAACGCCGCCAGCTTGGACACTCTCCGAAGAGACGTGACCGCCACTAGAAAGGCCACTTTCTGTGAAAGACGAGAAAGGGAAACATCCTTCAAAGGCTCGAAAGGCGGCTTCTGGAGAGCAATTAGGACCTTGTTCAGATCCCAGGTCTCCAACGGCCGCTTGTAAGGGGGGACGATATGACAAACCCCTTGCAGGAACGTGTGTACCTGAGGAAGTCGCGCTAGGCGCTTCTGAAAAAATACGGATAGCGCGGAGACTTGACCTTTAAGGGAGCCGAGCGACAAACCTTTTTCCAACCCAGACTGCAGGAAGGAAAGAAAAATAGGCAATGCAAATGGCCAGGGAGAAACTCCCTGAGCAGAGCACCAAGATAAGAATATCTTCCACGTCCTGTGGTAGATCTTGGCGGAGGATGGTTTCCTAGCCTGTCTCATGGTGGCAACCACTTCATGAGATAAACCTGAGGCCGCTAGGATCCAGGACTCAATGGCCACACAGTCAGGTTCAGGGCCGCAGAATTCAGATGGAAAAACGGCCCTTGAGACAGCAAGTCTGGACGGTCTGGCAGAGCCCACGGTTGGCCTACCGTGAGGTGCCACAGATCCGGGTACCACGACCTCGTTGGCCAGTCTGGAGCGACGAGGATGGCGCGGCGGCAGTCGGCCCTGATCTTGCGCAGCACCCTGGGCAACAACGCCAGAGGTGGGAACACATAAGGTAGCCTGAACTGCGACCAATCCTGAACTAGGGCGTCTGCCGCCAGAGCTCGGTAATCGTGGGATCGCGCCATGAAAACCGGGACCTTGTTGTTGTGCCGTGACGCCATCAGGTCGACGTCCGGCATCCCCCAGCGGCGACAGATCTCCTGAAACACGTCCGGGTGAAGGGACCATTCCCCTGCGTCCATGCCCTGGCGACTGAGAAAGTCTGCTTCCCAGTTTTCCACGCCTGGTATGTGAACTGCGGATATGGTGGATGCCGTGTCTTCCACCCACGTCAGAATCCGCCGGACTTCCTGGAAGGCCTGCCGACTGCGTGTTCCCCCTTGGTGGTTGATGTATGCCACCGCTGTGGAGTTGTCCGACTGAATTCGGATCTGCTTGCCTGCTAGCCACTGCTGGAAGGCTTGTAGGGCAAGATAGACTGCTCTGATTTCCAGAACATTGATTTGAAGGGTGGACTCTTTCCGAGTCCACGTACCGTGAGCCCTGTGGTGGAGAAACACTGCTCCCCACCCTGACAGGCTCGCGTCTGTCGTGACCACCGCCCAGGATGGGGGTAGGAACGACTTTCCTTTCGACAATGAGGTGGGAAGAAGCCACCACCGGAGAGAGTCCTTGGCTGTCTGAGAGAGGGAGACATCCCTGTCGAGGGATGTCGACTTCCCGTCCCATTGGCGGAGAATGTCCCATTGAAGTGGACGCAGATGAAACTGCGCGAAAGGAACTGCTTCCATTGCTGCTACCATCTTCCCTAGGAAGTGCATGAGGCGCCTCAAGGGGTGCGACTGGCCCTGAAGGAGAGATTGCACCCCTGTCTGTAGTGAACACTGTTTGTCCAGTGGAAGTTTCACTATCGCTGAGAGAGTATGAAACTCCATGCCAAGATATGTTAGTGATTGGGTCGGGGTTAGATTTGACTTTGAAAAGTTGATAATCCACCCGAAACCCTGGAGAGTCTTCAGTGCCACGTTCAGGCTGTGCTGGCATGCCTCTTGAGAGGGTGCCTTGATAAGTAGATCGTCCAAATACGGAATCACAGAGTGACCTTGCGAGTGCAGGACTGCCACTACTGCTGCCATAACCTTGGTAAAGACCCGAGGGGCTGTCGCCAGCCCGAAAGGTAGAGCTACGAACTGCAGGTGTTCGCTTCCTACAACGAAGCGTAGAAAACGCTGATGCTCTGGCGCAATCGGCACGTGGAGATAAGCATCCATGATGTCTATTGATGCTAGGAAATCTCCTTGAGACATTGAGGCGATGACGGAGCGGAGGGATTCCATCCGGAACCGCCTGGTTTTCACGTGTTTGTTGAGCAGCTTTAGATCCAGGACGGGACGGAACGACCCGTCCTTCTTTGGCACCACAAACAAATTGGAGTAAAAACCGCGACCTCGTTCCTGAAGAGGAACGGGAGTCACCACTCCTTCCGCCTTTAGGGCGGACACCGCTTGCAGAAGAGCATCTGCTCGGTCGGGAGGTGGAGAAGTTCTGAAGAAGCGAGTTGGAGGACGAGAACTGAACTCTATCCTGTACCCGGGAGACAGAATGTCTCTCACCCAACGGTCTTTGACCTGTGACAGCCAAATGTCGCCAAAGCGGGAGAGCCTGCCACCGACCGAGGATGCGGAGAGAGGAGGCTGAAAGTCATGAGGAAGCCGTCTTGGTAACGGTTCTTCCGGCTGTCCTTTTTTGGTCGTGATTGAGTCCGCCAAGAATCTGAGCCCCTCTGATCCTTTTGAGTCCTTTTGGACGAGGAGAATTGGGACCTGCCTGAGCCTCGAAAGGACCGAAAACCAGACTGTCCCCTCCTCTGTTGGGGTTTGTTTTGTCTGGGTTGAGGTAAGGATGAATCCTTACCCTTGGAGTGTTTAATGATTTCATCCAAACGCTCACCAAACAGTCGGTCACGAGAAAAAGGCAAACTGGTTAAGCACTTCTTGGAAGCAGAATCTGCCTTCCATTCTCTCAACCACAAGGCTCTACGTAAAACCACGGAGTTGGCAGACGCCACTGCCGTACGGCTCGTAGAGTCTAGGACAGCATTAATCGCGTAAGACGCGAATGCAGACATTTGAGAGGTCAAGGGCGCCACCTGCGGAGCAGATGTACGTGTGACCGTGTCGACCTGTGTAAGCCCAGCTGAAATAGCTTGGAGTGCCCATACGGCTGCGAATGCTGGCGCCGACGCTCCAACAGCTTCATAGATGGATTTCAACCAGAGCTCCATCTGTCTGTCAGTGGCATCTTTAAGTGCCGCCCCATCTTCCACTGCAACTAAGGATCTAGCTGCAAGCCTGGAGATTGGAGGGTCCACCTTGGGACACTGGGTCCAGCCCTTGACCACGTCAGGGGGAAAAGGATATCGTGTATCTTTAAGCCGTTTGGAGAAACGCTTATCTGGATAAGAGTGGTGTTTCTGGATAGCGTCTCTAAAGTCAGAGTGGTCCAGAAAAGTGCTCAATTTACGCTTGGGATACCTGAAATGGAATTTCTCCTGCTGTGAGGCTGACTCCTCCGCAGGAGGAGCTGGTGGAGAAATATCTAACATTCTATTGATGGACGCTATAAGATCATTCACTATGGCGTCACCATCAGGTGTATCCAGATTGAGAACGGTCCCAGGATCAGAATCCTGATCAGCCACATCCGCCTCATCACACCGAGAGTCGTCCAGCTGGGACCCTGACCAGTGTGATGAAGTTGAGGGCCGCTCATAGCGAGCCCGCTTAGGCCGTCTGGGACTGTCGTCCGAGTCAGAGTCGTCACCCTGGGGTGCATGCGACACCTCCTGAGCTCGGGAGTGTTCCAGCTGAGGGGGACCAGGGAGCAATGATTCAACAGTGCCCATGGTCTGAGTTACTGGTCTAGACTGCAATGTTTCAAGAATTTTAGACATAGTCATAGACAATCTGTCAGCAAAAACTGCAAACTCCGTCCCTGTCACCTGGACAGCATTCACAGGTGGTTCTCCCTGGGTCACCTCTAGCAGCGGCCCCGGCTGAGCAAGTGCCACAGGGGCCGAGCACTGCACACAATGGGGGTCAGTGGAACCTGCCAGTAGAGCAGCCCCACATGCGGTACAAGCAGCATATAAAGTCTGTGCCTTGGCACGTTTGCTTTTTGCGGACGACATGCTGTTGTCTGCCTTGAGTAACCTAGGAGGGTATATAGCAGAGAGTCACCAGCGACCGTACAGTGTAATGTATAGCATGCAAGCACAAAAATACAAAGTACACTTCGGCACAAGTGGGGGTGAGCCCTTGAGGGCTGCTTACCGCCCGCTGAAAAGCGGGTGTGAGGTCGCAGAATCCCGTGTCTGGGTCTCCCAGTCTCCCCTCTCCAGCTCAGCGTGCAGACAGGAATGGCTGCCGGCGTCCTGTGAGGAGGGGCGGACCGTGGGCGTGCCACAAACAAAGTGTGGGAAACTGGCGTCCCACTGTGCCCAGTGTGAGGGCTGGAGTATGTAAAGCAGACTCCAGCCCTCAGCGCTGATGGTCTGTACAGCGTCCCGCCCTCCCCATGACTGGCAGGTCTGGGGGCGGGAACGAAACGAACTAGGCCGCAAAAGCCGGGGACTGTAGTAATAAGCGCGGCCGTCATACATGCACGGCTAGCGCGGAAGTCCCCGGCGCACCACAAGTCCCAGCCGCGTCGCAGTGAAAACTGACCCCCAGCGGCCGGCGCGGCCGTTCGTACTAAGTCTACTCACTCAGCAGCGCTGTAGTGAGGAATGGCACAAGCGCAGCAGCGCTGATGTCCCCGGCGCACTAACACGCCCAGCATGCTGCGGTGTGCGCGCGGTATGCCCGGGGACACAGAGTACCTTAACGAAGCAGGGCCCTGTCCCTGACGATACTCAGCTCCATATCCAGCCGATTCTCCGGGGGCTGTGGAAGGAGCACGGTCTCAGTGCCTGGAGACCGGTAAAGTCCCACTTCACCCAGAGCCCTAATGGGGATGGGGAAGGAATCAGCATGTGGGCTCCAGCCTCCGTACCCGCAATGGGTACCTCAACCTTAACAAACACCGCCGACAGAAAGTGGGGTGAGAAGGGAGCATGCTGGGGGCCCTAGTATGGGCCCTCTTTTCTTCCATCCGACATAGTCAGCAGCTGCTGCTGACTAAACAGTGGAGCTATGCGTGGATCCTTCGCACAAAGCATAAAAACTGAGGAGCCCGTGATCCCACGGGGGGGTGTATAGCCAGAAGGGGAGGGGCCTTACACTTTTTAGTGTAATACTTTGTGTGGCCTCCGGAGGCAGTAGCTATACACCCAATTGTCTGGGTCTCCCATTTAGGAGCGACAAAGAAAGAGGCTGTTTGCTGATCACAGCGACGTCGTTAGAAAGGTATGTGTGACGGGTAAGAGTGATTTTGTCCGCCACGGGCAGCGATTTGCCCGTGACGCACAAACGACGGGGGCGGGTGCGAACGCTAGCGACATCATCACTAGTCATCAGAACAGATTCGTTGGGAAACTTGTTTCTCCGGATCCGTTTTTTTAACATAGGAGTCTATGGACAACGGATCCGTTAATGAATTGCTATTTAGCCATCCACTGTACTTGCATTTGTAACGGATCTGTTATTTTCTTAATGGATACGTTACAAATGGACGATAAATAGCAATCTGTAAACAGATCTGTCCTCCATAGATTCCCACATGTTAAAAACGGATCTGGCCGACATCCATTATTAACAACTGATGAAAAAGTTGTGTTTGCACAACTTTTTTGCAAACAGATGTCTAATGGATCCATTATTAATTGATGATTACTAGACATGGGACCCCAGCCTAACACATAACTCAACAAGTAAACAGAGGAGTGAGGGCCCTACTACCAAGCTTACAATCTATGAGGAAATAGGGGAGGCACAAAAGGTAAATGCTAAAAACTAATGTTTTTACTGATTACTGCTGTTAATTTGGTTTTAGAGGGAATCAAAAGAATAGTAAATCAAAAACTCTAAGTGACATGATGCTTATTGAAATGTTTTATATGCAAACTGGATGTTCAGACAAAATGGACTTGAACTCTGGTGCCACCTATTGGAAGTGGCAATCCTGAAATATTGACCCATTAGGTTCTGCGCACACGTTGAATATTTGGGTGAAGAAATTTCTACACCATTTCTGCATCTCTTAGCAAGAAAAACACAGCGACTGAAACGCCCGGCTTGAGGCATTTTTACACGCGTTTTTCCCCTGTGTTTTTCTAGCATTTTTGGACACCAATGAATGCTATAGAGATAGATAGAGCGAGACAGACAGATATATAGACATACAGACATATAGACATATAATTGCACAACCCCTGACATATTATATAATAAAATTGCAACCTGTGCAGCTTATTGGACAGCTTTTTATGATTAAATAAATATATGAATGAATTCATGAAAAAAAACTATGTGAGGTCCCCTCTATTTTTGATAACCAGCAAAAGTAAAGCAGACAGCTGGGGGCTGATATTATTAGGCTGGGAACGTCCATTGTTATTTGTCCCTTCCCAGCCTAAAAATAGCAGTCCACAGACGCCCAGAAGTGGCAAATCACATTAGATGAGCCAATTCTGGAGGTTTGCCAAGCTCTTCCTGGTGTGGTACCAATCAAAGTAATGGTAGTTGAGGCTGATGTCAGCTGTGTAATGTCAACTGGCATGAAGCTCTGGTGTTAGCAATGAAGACACGTCTACCAGACAGCCCCAATACTAACCTAGGAAGTGAAATGAAAAAAACTCACACAAAAATACTTAATTTGAAAAAACACCACCCCACACTTTCCCTGGTTCACCATTTTCTAAAATAAAAATCCATATGGGTCCAACGTAGTCTAGAGATTCAAACGGAGTCCAGGGAAGGAAACCTGAAAGACATAAAAATGGAGGTACAAAAACAATACACTGTTCCTTGTTCACCAATTTATTAGAAAGCAAAGTTCCCATCTCCAACGTAGTCCAGCGGTTTCCACGACGTTCCTCGATTACCTGGATCAAAGGCTATGAAACGTCAGAACAAGGCTCCATAGGCTTTGAGGAGCAGCGAGTCCCGGCTCACGCTGTGCACTGCAAGACCCGGGACACCGAATAGCGGTGATGTTCCTGATGTCATCAATCATCAGAGTGATGAGCGGGGCGTTCCTGATGTAACTGCTCATCGATGTCCAGGGTCTTGTGGTGCACAGCATGAGCTGAGATTGGCTGCTGCTCAAAGCTTATGGCGCCTCATTCTGATGCTGCATAGCTTTTGAGATAGGTAATCGAGGAATGTCATGGAAACCGCTGGACTACATCAGAGCTGGGAACTTTGTCTTCCAATATATTGGTGAATCAGGGACAGTGTCTCATTTTTATTTCTCTCTTTTTATGTCTTTCAGGTTTCCATTTGTGGACTACGTCGCAATCCCTGGACTACAGTGGACCTGCATGGAATTTTTTTTCTAAAATGGTAAACCAAGGAAAGAGTGGGGAAGTCTTTTTTCAAATAAAGTATTTTTGTATGTGTTTTCTTTCTTTTGGACTTACTGGGTTATTAATGGGGGTGTCTGAAAGACGCCTCTCCATTACTAACACCAGGGATTGATGCTAGCTGATATGAACACAAACTACCATTACCCCGACTGCCACAGCACCAGGGCTATCTCTATAGCATTCACTGCTGTCTAAAAACACATGCAAAAAAAGTAAGCAGAAATGCAACAAATACTCAGCAAATCCGCAATCATTTTTATACCTGGGTTTTTCTAGCATTTTTTACTGACTTCACTGAAGTTAAAGGGTGAAATAACGCTGCAAAAATGCTAAAAGAATCGACATGCTGCCGATTATTTTCTGCACCAAATCTGCAAATCACAAATAAGCAACGTGTGCATGACACTTCAGGATTCTAATTGATTGGGGTCTAAGGAGGAACGTTTCTCCTTGCGGAGAGGGATAGGCCTCACATGCCAGTGTAAAGAGGCTGATAAGCCATCTAATGCTCCTCTGGGAAATTAAATATGCAAATTGCCTCTTCAAAGAGAAGTGGACTTAAACTCTAAAAGTGTTTTAAAAATCATGTCAGAAAAATACATGTCCAAATATTGGCAAAATGGATCTTCCATATGAAAAAACTGGTGGCAGATTGTCTGCGCTTTTCCAGCAGATTTTAGTATAGAATATTTGCTAAAAGCCATGTGAAAGGTGCTATGTATGAATATATCCTCAGAATCAGGCCTGCGACTGGAACACGGGGGCATCCGCTACGTCTTGAGGAAAGAAGGTTTAATCATAATCACAGACGAGGATTCTTTACTGTACGAGCAGTGAGACTATGGAACTCTCTGCCGCATGATGTTGTAATGAGTGATTCACTACTAACATTTAAGCAGAGCCTGGATGCCTTTTTTGAAAAATTAAATATTACCAGTTATGTATATTAGATTTTATGACAGGGTATTGATCCAGGGAACTAGTCTGATTGCCGGATGTGGAGTCAGGAAGGACATTTTTTCCCCATTGGAACTTGTTTGCCACATTGGGGTTTTTTTTGCCTTCCTCTGGATCAACATGTTAGGCTACGGGTTGAACTAGATGGACTTAAGCCTGCTTTACACGGTACGACCGATTGTGCGATTTCACAATCGATCGTACCCGCCCCCGTCCTTTTTGCGTCACGGGCAAATCGCTGCCCGTGTCGCACAAAGTTAGTAACCCCCGTCACACATACTTACCTCTCGTGCTACCTCGCTGTGGGCGGCGAACGTCCACTTCCTGGAGTGGGAGGGACGTTCGGCGTCACAGCGACGTCACACGGCCGCCGGCCAATAGAAGCGGAGGGGCGGAGATGAGCGGGACGTAAACATCCCGCCCTCCTCCTTCCTTCCACATAGAGCCGGCGGCGGCCGCGGGAGGCAGGTGAGCTGCTCATCGTTCCCGTGGTGTCACACGGAGCGGCGTGTGCTACCACGAAAACGATGGTCAACTAAATTAAACAATATTATGGAACCTAGCGAGCAGTACCCGACTCACGATTTGTGAGCGATACTGCGTCGCTAGGAGGTGTCACACAGGCCGGCATCGCCAGCGATGCCGGATGTGCGTCACAAAATCCGTGACCCCGACGATCTATCGCACGATAGATTGTCTGGTGTAAAGCAGCCTTTAGAGTCTCCCTTCAACCTTAAAAACTATGATACTATGATACTATGAGTTTATGTTTATATATGTTGATGGGATTGAGTCAATAAGCCAATCCATGTCATACTAGCATCAATGCGAAAGAAAAGCAATGAGAAAAATATTTATATTAAAAAATAAAAATACATAAAAGAAGTTTTCTGGTGTTAACAAATTTGTTTGCAAGACAAAATTTAGCTACTTTTGTACTAGCCAAAAACTTTTCTAAAAGTGGTTGGGGCTTTGTAAAAGTGGAGGGCCTAAAGTCGCTCTACAAATTAACTAAACACTCAGTCAGAAAACCAATATATGTTGTCCAACTAGCTGTAGGATTATGACTAACATTTTATACATATAAAAGACAAAAATAGTGTATACATCTGAACTGATTAAAATACTGGAAAACTGGAAAATACAGCCTGAAAATCATGGAGTTTAGACAAAGACTCAGTAGAGTATTTCAAAATAAGCTCCTGCGTTCTCAAGTAGATATCTGCATAGTAATACAATCAAGGAGTTTTATAGATATTGTACAGAGAGGCCTAGTAGGCATTCTAATGAGCCGTAGAGAAAGAAAACATGTACCTCCTTCCCTTTGTACAATATGATTTAGATGTACAATGTCAAGAATACGCTCAAGATCTTCATCTTCATATCCTTTTTCATGCATGTCATCCACTAAATCAGGGTAGATTACTTGATCCCTCAATGTTCCAATTGACATATATGGCCTGAAAAAAAATTCAAAGATTATATAAAGCGCATTGCATTCAGTATATAAGTAGATATTTGATACAAATGTTTATTCCCATACACTAATACAAAACATTAAACAGCAAAGGTCTTCTGCTAAGAGTGAGAGGACATGTGCGATTGGCCTGGTGGCTAGCCGCATGTCCAGCCATTCTACTGCCAATGATGGGCATTAGCGAGACAATTTGGTTTCATAATGCTGTTTCCATTGCTGGATATTGGTGGACGGGGTATCATTTAAGTAGGCAACCACACTATGTAGTCTCACCCTAAAAGGGAACCTGTCATGTCCCCAAACACTATTAACTGTCAGATATGGGGCTAATCTGCAAGTTAATAGTGTTCTACAGTTTTCCGGCCACTGCACTGAAAGCTTGGTTATTGGGAGGAAATTAACTTTATTCCTCCCAACAGAAGGCTGGCTTTAAGTTATAGCCACGAGCATAGAGAGTGGTGACTGTAAGCACAGGACTTACATTGAAAGCTTGCTCAGCAGTGTATCACTGCAGAGACGGATGTCAGTCAGTGCTGGGGCGTGCTTACAGTCACCGCTCACTATTTACTGAGCTGCAAGCACGCCCCAGCAATTTCAATAACAGCTTGCTCAGCAGTGTATCAGTGCAAGGACGGCTGCCAGTCAGTCCTGGGGCGTGCTTACAATCACCTCTCACTATGGATTGAGCTTTAAGCATGCCCCAGCACTTTCACTCGCTACTCACTCAGCAGCGTATCAGTGCAAAGATGGCTGTCAGTCAATGCAGGGGCGTGCTTAAAGTCACTGCTTACTATGGACTGAGCTGTAATCACGCCCCAGCACTTTCACTGACAGCTTGCTCACTAGCCTATCAGTTCAGAGATGGCTGTCAGTCCGTGTTGGGGAGTGCTTACAGTCACCACGCACCTGTAGATGCATTAGACATATTTGTGAGCTTAACTTCCGTGTTTTTTTCTTAGGGCAAGCACACATGGCGAGTAATACGGAGCGAGTGGAATGTGAAAAAAATCGCATTCCGCTCGGACCAATATTACTGTATGGGGCAGCTCCCATGAGCGATTTTTTTTTCTCAGCCCTAATCGGACCAAGAAAACAATCGCAGTATGCTGCAGGTGGAATGCAATCCTGTTTCACTTGCACCCATTCAAGTCCATGGGTGCGAGAGAAACATCGCATTGCATTCGCATTACAGCGGAGTGCAATGTGAGTCTTGCATCGGCAGGCAATGGAGGAGATGGAGAGATAAATCCCTCCCTCCTCTCCACAGCTGTGGTCTGATTGCAGGATTGGACTACAGTCGCATGACACTCTTCTCCCGCTGTGCTGCGAGCGTGAGCTGTGTCATGCGAGCACTCGCACTAATCCAAGTGTGGCCCCAGCCTTACAGAGTTGATATAAACTGTACTTCTGGGGTGGTGCTAAAGTAGGGTCCAAAACCATCTAAAGTAGATGTAGAAACTTGGTACTCAAGATAAATGTGAATAGTGGTTATTGAGATGAACTTGTAGTACCAGCACAAGCACAGACATTTCGGTCAAAGACCTTCAGCAGTGTGCGTGCCACATAGACAGTGGTGGACAAAGCGTCATACCCGACTACGCCAGTTGCGAAGTTGCTATACCTTTTGAGGACTCCCTGCGCGCACACTGATGAAGGTCTTTGACCGAAACGTCTGTGCTTGTGCTGGTCCTACAAGTTCATCTCACACCACTATTCACATTTATTTTGAGTGCCAAGTTTCTACATCTGCCCCAGACTTACAGTCACCACTCACTATGGACTGAGCTGTAACCGACGCCGTGCCAGCACACCTCTATAAATGAAAGCTGGAGGCTGTCGGAAGGCATAAAGTTAATTTTCTCCCATTTAATTTCTCTCCGCTTTATTTCTAGAAATATTCAACTTTCATGTGGTCACTGGTCTCAAGTCAGCTTAGAAAAGCTCAGAAGAAGGTAGCTGAAAAACACAATCTCTCCAGTTAGACCATCATGGTGAACTTACTGATGGACTCCAAGTTAACTAATTCTACAGTTGGTAATACATATGGTGCAACATTTTGAATGAAACTCAATCACAACATTTTTTTGTCAAAATTACATGCATTTGATATAGAAAAACTTTTTCTTGAAGATGGACCAAGTATGCCAGAACAATCCAAATATTGGATAGCAGAAAGAAGAAAATGTGCTGTGCA
The DNA here is from genome assembly GCF_048569485.1 of Anomaloglossus baeobatrachus. Lineage (NCBI taxonomy): Eukaryota > Metazoa > Chordata > Amphibia > Anura > Aromobatidae > Anomaloglossus > Anomaloglossus baeobatrachus. The sequence goes on from NC_134356.1 coordinate 364,825,411, forward strand.
TCATCCTTAGTGATGGGTAAACCTGAACTATAAAGTTCGGAGTCCATAACGGACACTTAGTGTCCGTGCATGGACCCTGAGCACGGACTTCTCAGGTAAATCCATGTTATTGTTTGGGTTCCGCCACACATAAAAATAAAAAAAAAGACAAAAGGAAGCAAAATGGGGATTAAAGCAGGACAATTGTACTTAACGAGTTTCCACGTTGCTCTCACACTGCTTCCAAATCCGCTCATTAAATCTCATAAATATTCACTGCTTCCCCGCCCACCCTCAGTGGCAGCGTCTCTGATTGTTTGCAGTCACACTGCCGTTGTGGCGGTGTCTGTGATTGGTTGCCCTCACATTAGCTGTCTGGGACCCTGAAGTGCAGTGTAAAAATAAATAATTGGGAAAAATGGCATAGGGTCCCCCGTATTTTGATACCCAGCGCAGATAAAGCAGACAGCTGGAGGCTACATACCCCAGCTGTGTGTGTTATCTTGGCTGTGTATCAAAATACGAGGGACCCCATGCCACTTTTTTTTACTTATTTAAATAAATAATTTAAAAAAACGGCATGAATTTCCACCCAATTTTGATACCTAGCCAAAATATAGCAGACAGCTGGGGGCTGGTATTCTCAGACTGGAAAGGCCAAGGGTTATTGGGCACTCACTAGTCTAAAAATAGCAGCCCACAGCCACCCCTGAATTGGCACATCCATTAGATGGGTCAAGCCTAGCACTTATCCGGCTCATCCCGATTGCCCTGGTGCGGTGGCAATTGGGGTAATATAAGGGGTTAATGACAGCTGTGATTTATCAAAAAATATCAGCTGCCATCAAGCCTGAGGTTGGTCAGGGGTAGGGGTCTATGAGACCCCCCATTACTAATCGTGTAAGTAAAGTGAAATAAACACAAAACACAGAGAAAAATACTTTATTTTAAAAAAATAACAAAAAACTCCCTCTTTCTCCAATTTATTAACCCGCAAAACACTCCTGCATATCGGACGTAATCCACTCCACAACAATTCCGGCACTGCTACATCCTGAGGTCGCAGTGGGTAGTCACATTAGAAAACGCGACCGAGTACTGCGGCATTAGGGACACACGTTACCCTAGTTGTGACCTCATGTAAACTCACCTGAAATGAACTCATTGAACTCAAATCCTGTAATCTGTCATTAAATTCAATGGTGCTGGTTTACCAGATTATTGACTTCAATGGTGTCGAATTACCTGATTAACTGGCACCATTGAAGTCAATAATCCAGTAATATGGCAGCATTTAACTCAATGGTGGAAAAAAGCACAAAAATCGTGTCAAAAACGCATCAGATTTTTGGTGAGTTTTTCCGCCTGGAGATTAGTTCACCTGAGGTGAGTTCACCTAAGGTTACAGCTGGAGTACCGTGGGAACCAACAACTGTGACCTCAGGTGAACTCACTAACATCACCGCTCACAGTTGTGGCTCCGTCAATGTGTCCATGACGCCGCAGTGATCGGTCACGTTTTCTAATGTGACTGTGCATTGCCACCGCTCCAGGGCAATCAAGATGAGCTGGGTAAATCACCAGGATCTAATGGATGCACCAATTCTGGTGTGACTATGGGGTGCTATTTTTGGGCTGGGGGCAGCCCAATAATCATGGGCGCCCCTAGTCTCAGAATACCATCGCCCAGCTGTCTGCTTAATCTTGGATAAATATCAACATTTGGAGGGACCGCAAGCCATTTTTAAAAAATTATTTATTTAAATAACTTAAAAAATCTGCATGGGTTCCCTTGTGTTTTGATGCATTGCCAAGATAACAGACACAGATAAGGGCTGCAGTCTCCAGCTGTCTGCTTTATCTACGCTGGGTATTAAAAAATATGGTGGACCCCATGCCATTTTATCCCATTATTTAGTTTTACACTCCACTTCCGGGACCCAGACAGCTAGCGTGAGGGCAACCAATCACGAACGCCGGAATGCTGTCAGTCTGATTGCAATCAATTACTCAAGCTGGAACAGAGGTTGGGGGGGAAGCAGTAATTAGTCACGAGATTTAATGAGCAGATGCTCGGTAAGTATAATTTTCCTTCTTTAATCCCCATTTTGCTTCCTTCTGCAGCCCTCTAGCAATTAATAACATTCTATAGCACTTAAGTTGGAGTCCCTTAGACTTATATAGGGTTCCGTGTCTGGGGTTAAGATCACATCAAGTCTGGTCCCGAACTGGGTTTTTTTTTTTTGTTTGTTTTTATAAGTCCGGATGGACCCGCCGAACCCGAACATCTGCAGATTTGCCTATCTCTAATCATCTATTATCAATAATGAAGATGAATGTGTCTTTTTGACAAACAAAAGCTTGTGGGAGTTTACATGATAACTAAAACTCTATGAAGTATTAATGAATATCTATAATTTCTCTGTACATTCTGTTTACACAAAGTCCCACAGTGCGTGTATGCTGATTTATGGGACAAAAGTACAATTAAATCTACCTGCTTCAATGTACAAATATGTGGGTTTATCAAAAGTTGTAATTATATATTATACTTATTTCTGCAATATGGTCATCAGTTTTTACCTATTTACTGATTATTTTTAATGTTTTAGCTCATCATTAAAATAGAACATGATATCCACTAATAGGTAAAACTAAATATAAACCAAGGCAAACTAAGTACCGTAATCAATATAACCACACATATAAAAGGGAACTTGTCAGCAGGATTTACAACTATAAGTGAATAACAGCCATGCATCTACAGTGGGCACGGAAAGTATTCAGACTCCTTTACATTTTTCACTCTTTATTTCATTGCAGCTATTTTGTAAATTCAAAAAAAGTTCATTTTTTTTTCTCACTAATTTACACTCTGCAGCCCATCGTAACAAAAATGTAGAATTTTATGCAAATTTATTCAACAAGAAAATGAAATATCACATGGTCATAAGTATTCAGACCCTTTGCTCAGACACTCAAAGTTAAGTCTCATGCCGTCCATTTCCTTGTGATCCTCCTTGAGATGGTTCTACTCCTTCATTGGAGTCCAGCTGTGTTTAATTAAACTGATATGATTTGATTTGGAAAGGCACACACCTGTCTATATAAGACCTCACAGTTCACAGTGCATGTCAGACCAAATGAGAATCATGAGGTCAAAGGAGCTGCCCGAGGAGCTCAGAGACAGAATTGTGGCAAGATACAGATCTGGCCAAGGTTACAAAAGAATTTCTGCAGTACTCAAGGCTCCTAAGAGCACAGCGGCTTCCATAATCCTTAAATGGAAGAGGTTTGGGACCACCAGAACTCTTCCTAGAACTGGCCATCCAGCCAAACTGAGCAATTGTGGGAGAAGAGCCTTGGTGAGAGAGGTAAAGAAGAACCCCAAGATCACTGCGGCTGAGCTCCAGAGATGCAGTAGGGAGATACGAGAAAGTTTCACAAAGTCAACTATCACTACAGCCCTCCACCAGTCGAGCCGTTATGGCAGAGTGGCCCGATGGAAGCCTCTCCTCAGTGTAAAACTTATGAAAGACTGCATAGAATTTACAAAAAAACACAAAAAGGACTCCCAAACTATGAGAAATAAGATTCTCTGGTCTGATGAGACAAAGACAGATTTTTTTGGTGACAATTCTAAGCGTTATGTGTTGAGAAAACCAGGCACTGCTCATCACCTGCTCAATACAATCCCAACAGTGAAACATGGTGGTGGCAGCATCATGCTTTGGGGTGTTTTTCAGCTGCAGGGACATGACGACTGGTTGCAATTGAAGGAAAGATGAATGCGGCCAAGTACAGAGATATCGTTGAAGAAAACCTCTTCCAGAGTGCTCTGGACCTCACACTCGGCCAAAGGCTCACCCTCTAGCAATACAATGACCCTAAGCACACAGCTAAAATAACAAAAGAGAGGCTGCACAACAACTCTGTTACCATTCTTGACTGGCCTAGCCAGAGCCCTGACCTAAACCCAATTGAGCATCTCTGGAGACCTGAAAATAGCTGTTCACCATTGTTCACCATCCAACCTGATGGAACTGGAGAGGATCTAAAAGGAAGAATGGCAGAGGATCCCCAAAACCAGGTGTGAAAAACTTGTTGCATCATTCCCAAGAAGACTCATGGCTGTACTAGCTCAAAAAGGTGATTCTACTCAATACTGAGCAAAGAGCCTGAATACTTATGACCATGTAATATTTTAGTTTTTCTTTTTAATAAATTTGCAAAAATTTCTACATTTCTGGGGGTTTTTTCTCTGTTAAGATGGGGTGCAGAGTGTACATTAATGAGAAAAAAAAATGAACTTTTTTGAATTTACCAAATGGCTGCAATGAAACAAAGAGTGAAAAAGTTAAAGGGGTCTGAATACTTTCCGTACCCACTGTATGTCTTTTAACATAGAGTCTTTCTTATCATTCCCAATGAAAAAAAAGTCCCTTGCATTTTTGCAAAATTCACTTTTTGCTATCATAGCGCTACAAATTAGAATTACCTGGACTATTAGGCTAGGTGTGCACGTTGCGTAATTACATGCAGTTACGCTGCGCTTTGTAGCGCAGCGTAACTGCATGCGTCCTGCGTCCCCTGCATAAGCTTTGGAGATTGTGCAGGGGCCGTGCGCACGTGGCGTCTTAGAGCGCAGCGCTTCGGCTGCTGCCCGAAGCGCGCGTTCTAAGAAGTGACATGTCACTTCTTCCGTGCGCTTTTCCGGCAGCCCCTGCTCTGTCTATGGCAGGAGCTCCAGGCAGAGCGCATGGAATCGGCTTTTTTTTTTCACTACGGACATTTTCTGCAGCGATTTGAAGCGCAGGAATTTCTGCAGTGACTGTACTGTACGCAACGTGCGCACATAGTCTTACAAGACGTGTGTGCCCATAGCTTTACAGTCTAGCCAATCATGCCGATATTACGTTCACAAAGCCCTCTCCACCTCGTTTATAAGTCACAAATCCTGCGCATGGGCCCTTGGGCCCTGTGCGCACAATGCGTTTTTGATGCAGTTTTGCGGCAGAATTGCTGCAGAATTGGTGCAGTTTTTGCTTATAAGCTTCATGCAGTCCTTCCTCAGCAAAGTCTATGAGAAATCCAAAATGCTGTTAGCACGTTGCATCTTTTTTCCTTACAGGTTTTGCTGCAGAATTTCTGCAGCAAAAAGAGGTAGCATGTCACTTCTTTTCTGTGTTTTTCCCTGTGTTTTGCCATTGGCAATGTTAAAAAAAACGCAGGGACAAAACCACAGGCAAAAATGCGGTGAATCCGCACCAAAAACAACATGTAAAAGCGGTAAAACAGCATGCGTTTTTAGTGCGTTTTTTCCACAGGTAGGTGCGTTTTTCTGCCAGAAGTTGCGTTTTTCGCTGGAGAAACAAATCCGCAATGTGCGCACATAGCCTTACTTTGGACGTTTGGCACAGCGATTCCCTGCAAGCTCGGTGCAGGTATGCGGCCTGCGATAGGAAAGGAAGGAGGTGGACAGGGCCTTGCTAAAACATCAATCATACCTCTGTGGATGGGATATTGGCAGAATGTGCTAGACTAATCCTGGACAAAGTGAGGCTTGTGGGACCCATCCAGTCTTTTGGCTATTCTTGTTCGAACCACAGACAGCCAAAGCGCTGGAAACAGTGACGTACTGCACCACGTGGCCACCCTTCCCATCCTATCCTATGATATTGGTGAACTACATTGTGAAACAGGGAGCTGTCGGTTCCCTTTTCCACTAATCAGCCTTTGTGACTGAGTCTCAGTACAGCAGGCACGATGCCATCACTACAATGAGCCTGTTGCTCGAAATCTCAGTCTACATGCTACACAGACCACAACAGTGTATTGTGGAACGGGACTATGTGAGTAGTTGATTTTTTTTTTGGTCAGTCGGTAGTTGAGGGAAACTGCGGGGCCATCATACAGTGTTGGGGACTGTGGGGACATCAAGCACTGTGTAGGTAGCTATGGGAGCGTCATAGACTGTGTAGAGAGCTGTGCGGTCCATGATACTGTGTGTGGGGGCTGTGCAATCCATGAGACTGTGTATGGAGGCTTTGCGGTCCATGATTTTGTCTGTGGCGGGCTGTGCGGTCTCTGATACTGTGTGTGGGGGGCTGTGTGGTCCATGATACTGTGTGTGGGCCTGTGCAGTCCATGTTACTGTGTGTGGGGGACTGTGCGGTCCATGATACTGTGTGTGGAGGCTGTGTCGTCCATGATACTGTGTGTCGGGGCTGTGCGGTCCATGATATTGTATGTGTGGGGGTTGCGGGCTTCATCATATTGAGGCAAGGGGCTGTGGAGTCCGTCACACGGTGTGTGTCGTCCATCACACTGTGTGTGAGTGGCTGTGTGGGCCTCATAATATGTGGAGGGAGCTGTTGATCAAAGTTTAAGGGCTGAATAAGGGAAGCAGAAGCACTTACTGCTTTGTATTAATGTTCTAAATGTCAATTATATGTTTTTTATTGGCTCCAACAGGTAAGAGTACATGTCACAAGAAGTCCTATGGTAACATGTATTAGCAGTCGCAGTTAGTCAACATTCTGCTCAGTATTAACTGATACAAATTAATGAAAATTAATAATAAAATAACAGTATTAATAATAAGTAGAATTAAAATTGGCTTGTTGTTCTGGAGGACCTCCACAACAGGCTTTCATGCGGTCCCTTGGAAACATTAATTGCACTCCCCTGTGCTGGATTTCAAAATCATGGGAGCACATTTCTTGGATTAGTCCAGATAATTATAATGTGTGATGCCAATGTAGGGAGCTTTAGATAGATAATGGTGACAATAGCAAACCGTATTAAAGGAAAGATGTAGCCCTGTAATTAGCATCTAAGAGTTAATTGCAAGGTTCATGTGCACTCTACCAAGCAAAGTTAAACCGCAATATATGGTACTATCACTGAATAAACCAGTAGGGGGCCACAAAGTTACAGTAGTCTTTCTTGTTCTTTTTTTCTGCTGATCTTTGGAGGCTTTAGTTCTCAATATATTGTCAAAAGCATTTCTAAAATAATCATAAAATCACAATGAATAGGCCCTGTCACACACAGAGATAAATCTTTGGCAGATCTGTGGTTGCAGTGAAATTATGGACATATTGTTCCATTTGTGCACAGCCACAAACCTGGCACTGATTGTCCACAATTTCACTGCAACCACAGATCTGGCAAATATTTATCTCTGTGTTTCACAGGGCCTTAAGACTTTTAAATACTTAATTTGCTTTTTATTGCATGAAATAAGAAGCTCTCCTACTCTGCTCTCACTACCTATATTAATTGACTTGTTTGAACTTGTTACCTATATAAAAGACTCCTGTCCACACAATCAATCACACTTCAACCTTTCCACCATGGCCAAGACCAAAGAACTGTCTAAGGACACTAGGGACAAAATTGTAGCCCCGCATAAGGCTGGGATAGGCTACAGGACAATAGGCAAGCAGCTTGGTGAGAAGGCAACAACTGTTGGTGCAAGTATTAGAAAATTGAAGAAAGACAAGATGAGTGTCAATCTTACTCAGTCTGGGACTTCATGCAAGGTTTTGGCTAATGGGGTAGGGATAATTTTGAGAAAGGTCAGAAAACAGCCAAGAATTACACGGGAAGATCTAGTCAAAGACCTGAAGAGAACTAGGACCACATTCTCAAAGATTACTGTTGGTAACACAGTATGCCATCATGGATTAAAATCCTGACGGGCACGCCGCACAGTCCCCCTGCTCTCGCAAGCACATATCCAATCCGATTTGAAGTTTGCCAATGACCATCTGGATGATCCAGAGGAGGCAAGGGAGAAGGTCATGTGGTCAGATGAGACTAATAGAACTTTTTGGTATCAACTTCACTTGCCTTGTTTGGAGGAAGAAGAAGGATGAGTACAACCCCATGAACACCGTCCTATTCGTGAAGCATGGGTGTGGAAACGTCATACTTTGGGGGTTCTTTTCTGCAAAAGGGACTGGACGAATGCACTGTATAGAAGGGAGGATGGATGGGGTGAATGTCACGCTGTACAAAGGGCTGGTAAGATGTAGTACATCGTATACACCACTAGGTGGCAGCACAGTAGTGAAGGATAGTCAAAGTAACACTGTAAGAGAAAGTAGGCTGAAGTACAGCAGAGTAACTTCAGCAGGAAGTTCACAGGCGAAGCACCAGGGGGCAATAGAGTAGTCAAGCAGTTAGGGTCAAGCCGGAAAGTCAAGTCACTGCCAAGGGAGGATCGAGATTGGGTCAGAAAACAGAACCGAGGTCGAATGCCGGGAGATCAGGTATGCAGAGGGAAACACAAAGGACACAGGGAACAGAAGACAAGACCGGAGAGTGAGGAGAGAGACATAAAGACAGGAAGGAGGATGAACCAGGATGGGTAAACAACTGACAGGAGCGGGAAGTCAGGGACTGGGACATACGGACATACAGGGGAGGGTACAGGTCAGGGCCCGGTAACAAGGAGTCAGATCAAACAGGAACTCTCACCAGAGCCAGTCACAGGCTGCAGAGCAAAACTATAACCAGCACTGGAATGCGGGTGCAGGAACCAGATACAGAGTCTCCTGAAACCAGAACGAGGCTGATGGGAGTTAAACCCTGACATGACCAGGCCGGGTCTGGGAAACTCTGGAGCAAGGAATACCGGTCCTGGATCATGACAGTCATGTATTGCAAGATTTTGGCCAACAATCTCCTTGCCTCAGTAAAAGCATTAAAGATATACACAGCCAGGGCAACTAAGGAGTGGCTCCATAAGAAGGTCCTGGAGTGGCCTAACCAGTCTCCACACCTGAACCCAATGTGAAAATATTTGGTGGGAACAGAAACTCAATATTGCCCAGCAACAGCCCCGAAACTTGAAAGATCTGGAGAAGATCTGTATGGAGGAGTGGGCCAAAGTCCCTGCTGCAGTGTGTGCAAACCTGGCCAAGAGCTAAAGGAAACATGTGACCTCTGTCATTGCAAACAAAGGTTTCGGTATCAAATGTTAAATTCTGCTTTTCTATTGTATCAAATTCTTATTTTATGTAATAAAATGAAAATTAATTATTTCAAAATCATACAATGTGATTTTCTGGATTTTTTTTAAATTAATTTTATTTATTTTATTATCTGTCACAGTAGAAATGTACCTACGTTAAGAATTACAGATCTCTCCATTCTTTGTAGGTGGGAAAACTTGCAAAATTAGCAGTGTATCAAATACTTATTTTCCACACGGTATATGGTAAGGTAAATATAGTCTCAAGCAACAAAGCCAGTGAAATAAAACAGCTGAAAAACACCAGAAGGACTGAATAAACCAAATGAAGGGACTTGTGCAACTAAAATGAATTTCAATAATTTAATGTTGTTTATTAATACAAATAGCAAAAAAACCCCAAACATTAAAAAGTATATAAAAAACAGAGACAGGCGTAGATACATGGGGGAGACACTAGTGGGCGACAAAAACAGCAGGAGAATAGATACAGGAAATAAACAGATGGTAATGTATGGTAATTATAAAAACACACATGGGCAAAGTAAAAATCGCAATAAATACAATACTAAATGCAGGTGTAACATAATAAATGAATGAACAGTGAAGGGATTAATGTGTGGCGCCAATCCAGCAGGAGTCCACACATGGGTATGCACTGATTTTACACCCCCTCATGAGTCATTGCTTTTGCAGCTTAATTCTTGTACTGTTCATTCATTTATTCTGTTGCAAGTGCATTTAGTATTGTATTTACTGCAACTTTTACATTGCCCATGTGTGGTTTTATAATTACGATACATTACCATCTGTTTATTTCCAGTATCTATTCTCCTGCTGGCTTTGTTGCCCCCTAGAGAACCCCCATCTATCCTATGCCTGTCTCTGTTTTTTACATTCTATTAATAAACAACATTAAATTATTTAAATTCATTTTGGCTGCACATGTCCCTTTTTTAGGTTTATTCAACCATGTGTACAGCTACAGTGGCACAAACTAAATCATACATATAGGGGAACCACAGCAGATGATGGCAGTGTTATTCAAAATCATTGAACAAAGATTAACACTGGTATTACCACCATACGGTGACCATATAGTGGTAGATACCAGTCCTGTGGAACATATACATTATTAGAATACCGTATAGATGGTGGTTTACAGCTGACGTTCTTTCTGATGGGAGTCGTTCACTTTTCTCATCTTTTTCATCTGGCCAGACCAATATCACAACTTCTCCAGCTCCAACTCATCTGCAGACATTATGACACATTTGACATCTCATGTTTCCAGCCCTGTCCACATCTATTCTCAGCCTGCACAAACTCCTCATCCTGCTGATACCCCAATGGTGAGCCGCTACTGTCATATGTGTCCCTATAACTGATCCTCTTAGAACTCCACATACAGTGCCTTGCAAAAGTACTCAGAACCCTTGAATTTTTCAACCTTTTCTCATATTTCAGGCTTCAAACATAAAGATAAATATTATAATGTTATGGTGAAAAATCAACAAGTGGACACAATTGTGAAGTTGAACGAAATGTATTGCTTATTTTAAACTTTTTAAAAAATAAGTAACTGAAAAGTGGGTCGTGCAATATTATTCGTCCCCTTTACTTTCAGTGCAGCAAACTCACTCCAGAAGTTCATTGAGGATCTCTGAATGATCCAATGTTGTCCTAAATGACTGATGATGATAAATATAATACACCTGTGTGTAATCAAGTCTCCGTATAAATGCACCTCCTCTGTGATAGTCTCAGTGTTCCGTTTAAAGCGCTGATAGCATCATGAAGACCAAGGAACACAACAGGCAGGTCCGTGATACTGTTGTGCAGAAGTTTAAAGCCGGATTTGGTTACAAAAAGATTTCCAAAACTTTAAACATCCCAAGGAGCACTTTGCAAGCGATCATATTGAAATGGAAGGAGTATCATACCACTGCAAATCTACCAAGACCCGGCTGTCCATCCAAACTTTCATCTCAAACAAGAAGACTGATCAGAGATGCAGCCAAGAGGCCCATGATCACTCTGGATGAACTGCAGAGATCTACAGCTGAGGTGGGAGAGTCTGTCCATAGGACAACAATCAGTTGTACACTGCACAAATCTTTCCTTTATGGAAGAGTGGCAAGAAGAAAGCCATTTCTCAAAGATATCCATAAAAAGTGTTGTTTAAAGTTTGCCACAAGCCACCTGAGAGACACACCAAACATATGGAAGAAGGTGCTCTGGTCAGACGAAACCAAAATCGAACTATTTGGGCACAATGTCAAACGATATGTTTGGCGTAAAAGCAACACAGCTCATCACCCTGGACACACCATCCCCACTGTCAAACATGGTGGTGGCAGCATCATGGTTTGGGCCTGCTTTTCTTCAGCAGGGACAGGGAAGATGGTTAAAATTGATGGGAAGATGGAGGCCAAATACAGGACCATTCTTGAAGAAAACCTGTTGGAGTCTGCAAAAGACCTGAGACTGGGACGGAGATTTGTCTTCCAACAAGACAATGATGCCAAACATAAAGCAAAATCTACAATGGAATAGTTCACAAATAAACATATCCAGGTGTTAGAATGGCCAAGTCAAAGTCCAGACCTGAATCCAATCGAGAATCTGTGGAAAGAGCTGAAAACTGCTGTTCACAAACGCTCTCCATCCAGCCTCACTCAGCTCGAGCTATTTGCAAAGATAGAATGGTCAAGAATTTCAGTCTCTCGATGTGCAAAACTGATAGACACATACCCCAAGCAACTTTCAGCTGTAATCGCAGCAAAAGGTGGCGCTACAAAGTATTTATTTTTTTAAAAAGTTTAAAATAAACAATAAATTTCGTTCTACTTCACAATTGTGTCCCACTTGTTGTTGATTCTTCACCATAACATTAAAATTTTTATCTTTCTGTTTGAAGCCTGAAATGTGGAAAAAGGTGGTAAAATTCAAGGGGTCCGAATTCTTTCGCAAGGCACTGTAGTATCCAGCAGTGTGACTCTTACACAGTAAAATGTCTCCTTTGTGTCCTTTAGATGGTAATACTGCCCACAAGAAAATATTATTGCCCTGTGCAAGTGCCCTAGAAAACAGTGTCCACATTTTGCTCTCTAGAGAGTAATAATACCCCCAGCGTGCCCATTTCACAATACAGAGTGCCACTATAACAATAATGCATCTTAAGTGACAACTTAACATTTAATAATGTCTTCTGGGTGCCCCCATATATTCTTCCCCTCTAAATAGCATGATGCCCCTCACAGCTCCCACATACATACCATGTTAGATAAACAGCATGACTGGCTCCACAGTAGCCCTCCCTGCACTGTATGACGGCCCTCACACTCACTAATGGCCCTCAGTACTCCACCCACACTACATGGATGTCCCCAAGTATTTCTCCCACACTGTAGTATGGCCCCAGTATTCCCCCCACAGTGTAATATGGTCCCCACACTATGACATGACCCCCGAGTATTAACCTCACAGTGTACTAAGGCCCCCAGTATTCTCCCCACACTATAATATGACCCCAGTATTTCTCCCACACTGTAATATGACCCCAGTACTTCCCCCACACTGTAATATGGCCCCAGCATTTCCTCCACACTGTAATATGGCCTGCAGTGTTCGACCACACTGTAATAACGCCCCAGTATTTCCCCTATGCTATAATATGGCCCCCAGTTTTTCCTCCACACTAATATAACCCCTATTATTTCCCCCACACTGTAATATGGCCTCCAGTATTCCCTTCACACTGTGATATGGTAGCCAGTATCCCCCACGCCGTAATATGGCCCCCAGTATTTCCTCTATACTGTAATATATTCCCAAGCATTTCCACCACACTGTAATATGCCTCCCAGTATCCCCCATACTGTAATATGGCCCCCTTTATTTTCTCCAGAAGTAAATAACACAACAACATCTTATACTTACCAAATGATTTTGAGGTGTCTGCCGGCATGCAGGTCCAAGGCGTGTGCGTACCAATATGGTGATGTCATTGTGCCAGGGCATGCAGAATCCCATGAAATGCTACATTCCCGCCTTGTATGAGAGCGGTAATGCAGAGTAATGTCTCCCTATAGTACTGCAGAGTTTATCTGATGTGCACACCTATCGTTTAGGCCGGGACCACACGGGGATCTACTGCGATCCTCGCATGACACTCGGCTCATGCTGGCAGCACAGCAGGAGCCGAGTGTCATGCGAGTGTCACTGCGACTGAGGTCCGATCATGCGATTGGACCTCAGCTGCGGGGGGGCGGGCCAGTGTTGAGGAGGGGAGACCGACGCTGAGGAGGGGAGGGAGGGATTTATCTCCCTCTCTCCTCCGTAGCCAGCTATTGCCATTCTCGCCCTGCACTCGCGATACACCGGTGTAGAGCAAGTGCAGTGCGATTTTTCTCTCGCCCCATAGACTTGAATGAGGGTGAGAGAAACCAGGAACGCATTACAATCGCAACATGCTGCGATTGTTTTCTCAGTACGATTAGGGCTGAGAAAATAATCGCTTATGGATGCTAACACACAGGCTAATATTGGTCCGAGTGGAATGCGATGTTTTATCGCATCCCACTCGCTCCGATTTTCACACCGTGTGTCTTAGGCCTTATAGTAGAGGTAGATCTGGGTGGGTCTCAGAGGTCGGTTGCCCCTTCTGCCCCCCTGGAAGCTACGCTAATGATGCTAGCATATTCCGTAGCACTTTACAATTGAGCGGGGACATGTACAATAAAGACATTACAAAGTAACACATAACTCTACAGTTACAGGAGGAGTGAAGGCCCTGCTCACAAGCTTACAATCTACAAGGAAAATGGGGGACACAATAGGTAATAAATGCTTGTCAGGTATGGCCCAGCCATCATTTTAATAAATAGGTGCTGCATGAACCAGTCACAACCAGGATCTTTCTAAGTACCATTCAGTATAACAGAAATCCAAATACCTGTTTAGCACTGTTATTTCCGTATATTTCTAACTGGACAGAAACCATAACAGATGGACTAATTCTGAAGTCTTATTGCTAGAATAAAAAGATGTATAATGCAACACACATTGATCCAAATGAGGAGATGAAAGAAGCCTATGTCAATCTAAGCAGCAGTAAGAAGGATTATATTGTATCTGGATAAGCTGGTCAAACGGAATTGGTTCAATCTGTTAATGTGCAGTTTAGTTATTCTCACCAAGCCAAACCCAAGATGAAGGCACATATGGAAACATGTTTTGAAAAAACTGTTAAATGTTTAGTTAGTTATTTCCTATTTGTACAGTACATACTATTTACAAAGGTTTAAAGGGCTTTCCAGGCCACACTGCATCTTTCTAAAAGCTTCTTTGCACTGCCCTGTTGGAGTCCTGTACATTGCACAAACTGTGGGGGCTGCATGGCAGCCTTAAGCACCACTGCTAGTCTTACATCGACCTTATACTCTTAATTTATTCCAAAATATTCCAAAACTAAAATCTAAGATCAGAAAAAGAATATTGTTGTACAAAGTTTTATTTGTATAAAAGGTAACACATACTATTACCAAATGTCATCATATCATCATAAAGGATGTATGTCACCAGATTTTACAAGATAAACTACATACATTAAGAAAACAATCTCTTAGGCTTGAAAAGGATGAAGCCCTTACTTTAATAATCCATTTCAGAATGGACGTAAAGTATAACTTTCTAATATTAAAATAAGACGGACTCATAAATTGCCAATCTTAATATCAGGATTACATAGCCATTCTGACATGTTTTTTTTTAATATATGTAGACCAGCCTAATCAGATCTATTCATGAATGTATGAATGTTTATATATATATATATATATATATATATATATATATATATATAATCTCTCCACACCAAATGTTACATTTATCACCTATCCACAAATGTCCTCCCAACAATTGCACTTCTATTCTAGTGAATGGTGAGATTCTATGGTCTGAAAATCTAATATTTATTACCTAGTTTATGTATGTAATTAATTCTTCTGGTTTATCAGATGGTCTCGATAAAGATATATAAAATTTGATTTAAAAAAAACCAAAAACTTTAAAAAAAAGCCCAAAAGAACCGCTAGCCACATATCTTTAAATATTATTGCTTACTTAATTATAAGAACTTCCTAACTATTTTATTTTGCGTCTAGTGTTGTAAATCTAATATTACATTGCAATTTTGTGAATAATTTCCTGATATTCTGGGTAATCAGAAGCTAGCTTTAAAGAGGTTATCCACTACTTTTATATTGTTGGGTCTATCCTTAGGATAGATCATCAATGTTTGATCGTCCGTCACCCCCGCCGATCAATTGTTCTCGGTGTTAGCAGCGACAGCAGGCAGCCGAAAATGTTTCGAAGCTGCTCCATCTTCTGATAGCGGCCGCGCAGGCTTATCCGCCTCCTATTGATTCGAATGGGAGGCGGATGTGCACTACCCGGCAGCAACCGTCATCAGTTGACGGGGCAGCTCCAGAACTGAGCATTTCCAGCTGCCTGCTGCCACCGCCAGCACCGAGAACAGCTGATTGGTTGTGGTGCGGGGTGTTGGATCTCGGCTGATCAGACATTGATGAACTATCCTTAGGATAGGCCGTCAATGTAAAAGCAGTGGCCAACCCCTTTAAATGGTTATTCCACATAAAACAAGTCATCATCTATCCATAGGTAAGGAAGTAACTGCTATAAAGGTGGTGGTCCAACTGCTGGACGCCCATTGATCACCAAAATATGTGCACATGTGCAATGCTGCTGGTTTCTGAATCTGAGGGACTTATGGTGATAATACTGGGTTATCTCCAGTTATGAACTTGTTATAACTGGAATTCCCCTTTAAGGAATAGCACAATAGCATTATTGCAACTAACGATGAAAGAATAAATTCACGGGACTCTGTTCCATCACCCAGGACAGTAACCTGTGACCGCTGGACAGGAGGCCTGCATGTCTCCTTACGTCCTATCATTCCCGGCTGTTCTTTTGATTAATAGGGCTGGTGCGATGTTGTTTGGGCATCACACCGTAATGACAGCATCATGCCAGCCTGGCTAATGAAAAGAGGAGTCGAGGATATAAGGAGGTAAAAAGATTTGCAGGCTTTCACTCCAGTGGCCAAAGATTACTGACCTGGCCGATGGACTAGAGTCCTGCAAATCGATTGGCTCTTTATCTATCACAACTAAACAAAAATAACGCAATGAAAATTAGATAGTAAAAATAATACACACCTTTGTGGGATATAAAACATCTTTTCTGGTGGAGGCTTATACAGGACACCTTCATAAACTGGCCACAAACCCCCTAGAATTCTGAACAGGGAACTTTTACCACAACCATTGGGGCCAGTAATCAGGAGATGCATTCCTTCTTTTACCTAGAGAGATAAGTCAAATGCTTACTTGTCTCTGGAGCTAAGGAACGATTCTGTAGCTAATAGTAATGGAAAAAAAAATGCAAGTTAGATACATTTTTTTAAGTGATGTAGTATTGGACATGACAACTTCCATTTTGGACTGGATATTTTAACTACAGATTATTTGGTAATCAGAGTGGTCTCCACTGTATTTCATTCCCCACCAATAACAAAGGCGCACCGCCACTATAAAATACATTCTTAAATTGAAGAATAGTGTTAAAATTACTTATATCAGCTAAAATAAAAAGTCTTTTTTTTTAGATTTTACCAAACTGTAAAAACTTTAAAGCCAAGAACCAATGTGATATTTGACTCTTAAAATCCTGAAATGTCACACCATGCACTATTTGGGCAGCAATGCAAATTAAGTAGTAATTAGTGCATTGACAGAAACAGTTATCTAAATGAAAATTA
Source organism: Anomaloglossus baeobatrachus (assembly GCF_048569485.1). Lineage (NCBI taxonomy): Eukaryota > Metazoa > Chordata > Amphibia > Anura > Aromobatidae > Anomaloglossus > Anomaloglossus baeobatrachus. The sequence continues at coordinate 364,842,219 of NC_134356.1, forward strand.
ACAAGAAAGATCTGTAATTTTGTTTCATTGCATGTGGTTACTATGTGATTATTACACCCACTGACTTTAGAAATCATCTTGTTCCAGACAATTGTTACTTGAACACTTGCCTGAGCGCTCCTATCTGAACTGGTATGCTAGCAATTGAGAGATATCTTTCATAACTGACAAAATTATTCACATATGTGATTGTATAAGATTTGGTCACTTTTAAATAACATCTGTCACCCTGTTTATGCTACTCCATCCAAAAGCAGAAACTCTGGTCACTGTTTCATCTGCTAGTGATATACCATTCTATGACTGCTGAACTTTGTATAACCTCGCCCATACCACTAATTGGCAGCTTTCTGTGTACACTGCGCATATGCAGAAAGCTTCTAATCATTGGTGGGGGCAGGGTTACTGTAACACCCTTACTAGCATCCCCACACTGTCCTGCCCCTCTCCCCCGACGGGAACACCGTCACTCTCACCTTACTGGCCGCTCAGTAGTGGCTGCCCCATCCCTAGTCCCTACAGCTGTCTCGCATGGTCTGCGCACCTTGTCTTAAAGGGCTAGTACTCCCTTACCCATCAGGTAACTAGGGCCCATTCCCCTTTAGGGAGGTGCTTGGGCAACGATGTCTATACGTTGCTAGTTTACAGGTCCCAAGTGCTGCTGTTACTGTGCTGTGTGCTGTATTGCTGATGCTTATCTGTGTTCCAGTGCATTACGTATCCGCTGCTGCTGCATCTGTCCATCCTGACTGCACCTACGATACTGGCTGCTGCTGCTACATCCATCCTTCCCGGCTGCATCTACGATACCAGCTGCTGCACCCATCCACCCCAGCTGCACCTACAATACCAGCCACAGCATCCATCCATCCCGGCTGCACCTACGATACCAGCCGCTGATGCCGATGCCGCATCCATCCATCCCGGCTGCACCTATGATACTGGCCGCTGCTGTATCTATTATCAGAGACTATCTGTGCCCATTCCTCTGGCGCCAGCTGCTGAGGTACCGAGATCCCCTGGCGCTGCCCTTGGCTGCTAGCTTCCAGCACTAGCCTATCTCCACCACCTGTGGCTTTAGCGAAGACTCGGTAGCCATACACGCATACTCCTCCAAATCACAGATCGGTGCCTTGGAACAATGAGTCCACTATCCTCTCACTCGACTCGTCGAAAACAAAGTTTCTCCAGGCCATGGATCCTGCTGGCTCCAGTGAGGTCATGCTTACTGGAGTGCAGCAAGAGATGGTTCGGCAGTGAGAACAAAAGGACTAGATCCTGACTCGTCTACAGTCACTGGATACCCATTATCAAGCCTTATCTTCACCTGTCGCGGTACCGATTGTGGTTCCCACTCTGGAAAAAATTCCAGCTCCAAGTCCTGGTCCCCGCCTGTCATCTGCTCCACGGTTTGATGACGATCCCCAACTATGCAGGAGTTTATAAATCAGTGCTGTGTGCACTTCAAACTTTTTCTACATCTGTTTGTCTTGGACTGGGCAAAAATGGCCTTCATGATGTCGCACCTGACTGGCAACACCCTCTCCTGGATCAACCCATTGTAGGAGAGGAATGATCCAATCATCCTAGACCTGCCAACCTTCCTGTAGATGTTCCACAAGGTGTTCAACGAGCTAGGTTGTGGCTCCTTGGCAGCATTCTGCTCCTTAGATTCCGCCAAGGTAGTCTACCGTAGGCCAATTAGCTGTCCTTTTTCCACACCTTGTCCTGTGAACTAGGCTGAAATAAGGAAGCACAGGTGGCTATATTCTGGGAAGGATTGACTGGAAGGATAAAGTTCTAGCTGGCTTGTCGAGATGGGCCATCTTCTCTGGTCGACCTAACATCATTGGTTATTGGCATAAACCTTCGGCTCCAAGATTGATCCAGAGAGGCGAACCAGGAGAAAAGGTCACAGTGCCTGGCTCCTTCATTCCAGAGACCCATCATGCCGTTACTTGTAGCCCCAACGACTCCTTCCAGCCCATAGAGGTGGATCGAGTACATCTGACTTCTACTGCAGAAATCCTACGCACCTGATCAGCTTTCGTCCTAAGAAGCTTGAAAACTGCTCTGCCTAGGGTCAGTAGGAGGGGCTACCCTAGGTGAGACCAAGACCTCTTCATCCCTATATATGACTGTGTCCGTAACCAGTGGCGAAACCCGATTCACCGAAACGGCCCTACTGGACTCTGGTTCCGCCGGAAATTTCATACAACAGGCCATGGTGGATTGGTATCGGATTCCCGTTCATCAGCTTCAATCTCCCATTGCCGTGTCATCCAAGGATGGAAAACCACTGTCCGTGGCTATCTGGTTCATCACTGAGCAAGTTGACCTTAGGGTAGGAATGCTGCATTCGGAAATAATCGTCTTCTACGTATTAGCAGGAATACTGCATCCTCTGTTACTGGGTCTACCGTGGCGGAAGGGTGAACCGGTTTTGGACTGGAGATCTGCAGACATGCTCAGGTGGGGTCACTACTATGACAAAAGCTGCCTCGTTTCCATGCAACCTGCTCGGTCGCCTGTGAGACCCTCTAATCTTCCAGGTCTGCCTACTGGGCCTAGTCGGACATCTTCGACAAATAGGAGGCAGAGACATTGCCACCGCGTAGGCCGTATAACTTCCCCATTGACCTCCCTCCTGGTTCCACTCCACCCCGCGGTCGAATTTACCCTCTGCCATAGGCTAAAAGGCACTTCCGGGGTAGTGCATACTGAACAAGGTGCAAATGCCCTAAGAGCACTTACAGGATGCCTGTGCGGCATGCGCATGCCCCAGGAGGCAGAAGCAGGTACAGGGAAAGGTGAGATTGCCAGCGTTCCCACTGGGAGAGGGGAGCAGGACAGTGCAGGGATTCCGGTAAGGGCTTACAGTTATACAGAGCTCATGAATATGGAGGATTACATAGCAGCAGGATTACTTTTCCTCTATTAATAATCTCCAGCTGATAAACTATTCTTTTTAATCAAAACTACAGCAAGCAGCCCAGTAAATGATACATCGCTTGATTTAACGTCTCTGACTACACTGTGCTGCTCTCATAGGTGGCAGATTCCCTCTCAAGTTTTTTTTCTTAATAAAATTTAATACTATACTATCATAATAAATCAACTTATCTATGAAGACTCAGAGCAATTACAGAAAAGAAAATATTGAGCAAACTTCACATTCACAATTACAAAAAGAAAACAATGAAGGTTTGCAGAATTTGTGAAGAGTGACTAGGCTTCCTGGAGAGGGGGAGTCATTTTACACTGAGTTAGGCCCTGCATGCAGTGTCTAGGGACTGAATCTATTTCTGCAGATCCTACTGTATTTCTTTGCTGTTGTATACATTTTAAATGACCTAGTGAATATGTTTATCTTACATTAATTTTCCAACTCCATAAAGCTTTTGGATTATAAATAAATAACTTTGTCAATACAGAGTTTGGTTTAACCCCTTCACGACCTGTCGATTTTGTGCTTTCCGGGTTTTTTTTGCCATTCTTCTTCCGAGAGCCGTAACTTTTTATTTTTCTGTCAATAAAGCCATGTAAGGACTTGTTTTTTACAGAATGAGTTGTATGTTTAAATTAAGCCATTAGTTTTACCATATAGTGTACTGGAAAATGACAAAACAAAAATCCAAATGCAGAAAAATTGCAAAAAAGTGCGATTGCACGATTGTTTTTGAGATATTTTATTCACTGTGTTCACTATATGGTAAAACTGATGTGCCGGTGTGCTCAGGTCGGTGCGAGTTTGTAGAAACCAAACATGTATAGGTTTACTTTTATTTAAGGGGGTCAAAAAAATCAGAAGTTTGTCCAAAAAAAGTGGAGTACGATTTGCGCTATTTTCGCGAACCGCAGCGTTCTTATTTTTCGGGATCTGGGGTTCAGTGACAGCTATTTTTAGCATCTTGAGCTGACGTTTTTAATGGTTTCATTTTTGCGCAGATGCTATGTTTTGATTGCCTGTTATTGCATTTTGCGTAAAATTTACTGCAATCAAAAAACTTAATTTTGGCGTTTGGAATTTTTTTGCTGCTACGTGGTTCACCAATCAAATTAATTGATTTTATATTTTGACAGATCGGGCATTTCTGAATGTGTGTATATTTTTTTAACCCTTTAATTTTCAATGGGGCGAAAGGGGGGTGATTTGAACTTAGATTTTTTTATTAACTTTTTTTTTTTATTTTACTAGTACCCCTAGGGAACTATAAGGATCAGCAGTCTGATCGCTCTTGAATATCTGCTGATTACAGCTACACTGCTGTGAACACCAGATATGCTCATCTCCTGTCTCACAAAGCTCTCGGCCGCATGAAACAGGAAGTGAGTCATGTGAGCTACAGGAGTCATCACATAACCCTGTGCTACCATGACAACCATTGGATCCATGTGATCACGTCACGTGATTTCCGGTGTCGGGCGGTGAGTAAACTTTAACCGCGACCATGATTATAATGGCACTGTCACATTTTGACAACACCATCTAAGGGGTTTAGAGGTACGGGCAGATCTCGGATCTGGTCGTACTTGCTAGGCACACATGTCAGCTGTACAAATCAGCTGACATGTGTGCGGATCCCTCCCGGCTGCCCCCCGATGTGATTAACACTATGACCACTGGGATGTAATTTTACTGCCTGCGGTCGTTAAAAGGGGTTAATAAATCTAGTAAATTAAGTGATAATAGCCACCCAAACAAATGAAGCTCTGATTGAATCATGGCATGTCATCAATTTTTAGGATGTATCTGTGCACTATACTCATTCGCTTGGTTTATTCAACTTTACGAAAGTTATTAATAAATGTAGAAATTGACTTTAATATAACAAAACCTTCCAAGGTTTAAAATTTATGTTCACCTATTGTACATAAACGTATCTTCAGACATGTCAACATGTCACAAGGTAGTATTTATCGGGACCACACTGATCTCTAGAAGAAAAGGTCTGGTGCTGAAATGTCTCTAATAGAAGTCTGAAGATACACATTAGCTGCTCAAAATCAAGCAGCTGATTGATGTTATTATACATACAGTGCTGGCCAAAAGTATTGGCACCCCTGCAATTCTGTGAGATAATACTCAGTTTCTTCTTGAAAATGATTGCAATCACAAATTCTTTGGTATTATCTTCATTTAATTTGTCTTCAATGAAAAAAAAAACAAATTTGTCATAAAGCCAAATTGGATATAATTCCACACCAAACATAAAAAAGGGGGTGGACAAAAGTATTGGCACTGTTTGAAAAATCATGTGATGCTTCTCGAATTTGTGTAATTAACAGCACCTGTAACTTACCTGTGGCACCTAACAGGTGTTGGCAATAACTAAATTACATTTGCAGCCAGTTGACATGGATTAAAGTAAGAGCCTGTATGGTAGGATACCCAGGAAGACCCAACTTCTTACCCCGAGACATAAAAAAGCCAGGCTGGAGTTTGCCAAAACTTACCTGAGAAAGCTTAAAACATTTTGGAAGAATGTTCTCTGGTCAAATGAGACAAAAGTAGAGCTTTTTGGGAAAAGCCATCAACAGGGTTTACAGGAAAAAAAAAAAACATTCAAAGAAAAGAACACGGTCCCTACAGTCAAACATGGCGGAGGTTCCCTGATGTTTTGGGGTTGCTTTGCTGCCTCTGGCACTGGACTGCTTGACCGTGTGCATGGCAATATGAAGTCTAAAGACTACCAACAAATTTTGCAGCATAATGTAGGGCCCAGTATGAGAAAGCTGGGTCTTCCTCAGAGGTCATGGGTCTTCCAGCAGGACAATGACCCAAAACACACTTCAAAAAGCACTAGAAAATGGTTTGATAGAAAGCACTGGAGACTACTAAAGTGGCCAGCAATGAGTCCAGACCTGAATCCCATAGAACACCTGTGGAGAGATCTAAAAATGGCAGTTTGGAGAAGGCACCCTTCAAATCTCAGGGAGCTGGAGCAGTTTGCCAAAGAAGAATGGTCTAAAATTCCAGCTGAGCATTGTGAGAAACTCATTGATGGTTACCGGAAGCGGTTGTTCGCAGTTATTTTGGCTAAAGGTTGTGCAACCAAGTATTAGGCTAAGGGTGCCAATACTTTTGTCTGGCCCATTTTTGGAGTTTTGTGTGAAATGATCAATGATTTGATTTTTGTTTCATTCTCTTTTGTGTTTTTTCATTGCAAGCAAAATAAATGAAGATAATAATACCAAAGAATTTGTGATTGCAATCAGTTTTAAGAAGAAACCGAGTATTATCTGACAGAATTGCAGGGGTGCCAATACTTTTGGCCAACACTGTACAATGCAATCTGGGTAACTTTACTTACTTGTATATTTAGCTTAGAAACCACAATATCTCCATTTGGGGTAATGATTGGGACATTTTCACATATGATTCCATGATCTACATCTATTACTTTGCCTGTAACAAAACAAATTAGAAAAAAAATATTAAAACATTTTTTTGTATTTTACATGGGCCAACAGTTTATCACTATAGTAAGTCACATAGTCTGTTCTTCTCTGGTGTGAAAAAATGTGGTCATGTCATCTACCAAACAAGTGTAGAGTGGCGATGGGCAGTAGTAGGGGGCAAGAAAAATACTCACTTGGTTGACTACATTCATACGCCAGTTTAGGTCTATCTGGTACCTTGACAATTAAGAGATCAGGCAAACGGTCTTCAGTGGTCCGTGGTCGCACTCTGTGTCTCTGTTCACACTTGAGATTCACGCTTGAGATTCACGCTATCTTGCCTTCTGTCTTCTCTACTTTTTTGCTACAAACCACCAACTGTATGCAACCTTTATGACTGACCTACTACATGTCCTTCACTTTCGCTCGTTAGACTAAGCTCATTCCTTCTAGAATGAACTGTTATCTTCCCAGCCACTTGACCCCTGGAAACATTGGCTAGTCCCAACACTTAGGGGTACTTTGCACGTTGCGACATCGCTACTGCGATGTCGTCGGGGTCAAATCGAAAGTGACGCACATCCGGCACCAGTAACGAAGTTGCAACGTGTAAAGCCTAGGTGCACCGATAAACGATCGCAAAAGCGTCGTAAATCGGTGATCTGTGTATTGTCGGTCATTTTCATAATTTCGCTGCAGCGACAGGTACGATGTTGCTCCTCATTCCTGCGGCAGCACACATTGCTGTGTATAAAGCCACGGGAGCGAGGAACTTCTCCTTACCTGCCTCCGTCGGCTATGCGGAATTCACATAACACGATATTTACAAAAGACACCAGTAGTTATTCACATTACAATACATGAAATGATTGGTGTCTTCAGGGATAGGAACGCCCATGGAATGTCCCATTCAGAGCCGCTGACTGAGCCAGACACCTGGAACAGCGGCACAGAATTGTCTGCGGACTTGCTGAAGGTGAGTACAGCATAGTTTATTTCTCTATAATAAATTCCAACTAGGGACAGTTCTTTATTGAAGGGGAACAACTCCTTTAAGAAATCTCTGACATAGTCATATTGCAGCAGAATGTATCCCTGACCCACTAAGAATCAGCCCAGACTGGCAGGACATTTAGTCAGCATTGGTAATATCAACATGTTATTTTAAGAAATATAGGCAATAGTTTAGTGGTTTAAGGGCCCTTGATCTGCTCTACTGAGAAAAATACATACTGGTTTACAAATCACGTATTATGAAAAGTAGCATTTCCAAATATTTCAATTAGGTTAAAGAGTAAAAAGAAAAACCTGTTGCTAGTTGATAGCAAAGCACATTGCTTCAATGGTGTCTTCTTACAGTACGTGTCATGACTATGTGTTCAGTGGGTCATGGTCCATCAATGTAAATCAGAGAAACATTCTCAGGATCAGTGAGGGCGCAGCTATTGGATCTGCACCAAATACACTTTTATTGTACGTGTAGTTTGTGCCATAAATAGTGTTTCATCTGAAACTTTAAAAAGTCCTGGCATCTTTAAAAAGTACAAATACCTTTAATTTCCAAGGGTCCATCTATGTGAAGTCCAGTCTTTTTTATTTGGTTCTGTGTTTCTTGGATTGATGATTTTTTATAAATTCCTCTTTTAACTTCATTAAAGACAGTAAACATATTATATACTCTGGCAGTATAACCTGCGAGTTCTGTAACCTATGAAATAAAAGAAATACTGTGTTGTTCTCTATAAACATATATGAACATACAGTATATTTAATTAATAGTGATAGGTTGGCTGAGTTTCCTGCTACGAGTGGGCACCTTTGTCAAAGCAATTCTATCATACCCAAAGCTTTGCACCAGAGGCTTGGGGATTTGTACATTTGCCAGCACAGTCTCCTGCTAGCGGACTTAAACGTCTGGTGTGACATGAGGGTGCCAGAAACATTGGAGGTGCCCTTTAGGATGTGGATACAAAGTAAACAGAACTTTCAAACAGGTCTATATTTAAAATTCTGTAACAAAAAAATGAACAATACTGTACAGTGCCTTGCAAAAGTATTCAGCTCCCTTGAATTTTTCAACATTTTCCCACATTTCAGGCTTCAAACATAAAGATACAAATTTTAATGTTATGGTGAAGAATCTTGAAACGAAAGTTGAACAAAATTTATTGCTTATTTTAAACTTATAACTGAAATATTATTCGTCCCCTTTACTTGCAGTGCAGCAAACTCACTCCAGAAGTTCATTGAGGATCTCTGAATGATCCAATGTTGTCCCAAATGACTGATGATGATAAATATAAGCCACCTGTGTGTAATCTAGTCTCCGTATAAATGCACCTGCTCTGTGATAGTCTCAGTGCTCTGTTTAAAGCACAGAGAGCATCATGAAGACCAAGGAACACAACAGGCAGGTCTGTGATACTGTTGTGGAGAAGTTTAACCTCATAACGACGGCCGTACGACTTAAAGCGGCGGCAAAACAGGGTACTTATTCTGTTCCGCCGCTTTAAAGCGGCGGCCCGAAAAAACCCTGTAGCGCCCCCCCAGCGACCGAAAATCTCGGGGGTTTCAGCTATCGGGGGTAGCTGAGACCCCCCAGATTATGAATCGGCGTGTTTTTTCTGGACCCCGTTAATGCGATCGCCGGTATACACCGTATACCGGCGACAACATTAAAAAAAAATAAATGGCTGGTAAAATTGATTTATTTCTCATCTGACGTGATCAAACATGTCAGATGAGAAATAAATGTGAGCCCTTAGTGCCCCCAAGGCCCCCGGTACCGGAGAAATCCATCCAACCCCCCCCCCCTCCGGAAAATCCAAGATGGCGCCGACGCGCGCTGAAAACTCCCGCCGCCGCCGGCTCTGCATTCAAACATTTCAGATCGGAGGGAAATGTCCTCCCCCTGACCTCTCCTCCGGTACACCGGAGCTCTTTGGTCCCTGGAGCCCCCTCCGGTTCTTCAGAGCCCCCCTCCGGAGCGTGCAAGATGGCGCCGACGCGCGCTGAAAACTGCTGCCGCCAGCTCTGCATTCATTTCCCTCCGATCTGAAATGATCAACATTTCAGATCGGAGGGAAATGTCCTCCCCCTGACCTCTCCTCCGGTACACCGGAGCTCTCTGGGCCCCCGGAGCCCCCTCCGGGGGACCAGAGAGAGGGATCTGGAGAACCGGAGTTCTCACCACCGTTCCCAGTCTCTCTCCCACCCGATCTGGGATCCCCCGTTCCCCCAATCCCCTCCCCTGTACCTCAATAAAAAAAATCACAGGTCCCCCGGTCCCCCCTTCTTCTCTTCTCCGGGAAAATGGCGGGCGCATGCGCAGTGTGCTTGGCATAATCTGCCTCCTGCACCCGGCAACCCAAAAAAAAAATTCTGATTGGCTGTTTAGATTTGAATACTGTGATAGATCCTATCACAGTAGTCAAAATGCCAATATTTGATAAATATGGCAGCATTTAGGTCTGCCTTTCTCCTCTCTCCCTTGTAGTTGATCTGGGAGAGAAGAGAGAGAGACTACGTGCTGCCATATAGAGAGAAAAAGTTATAAATTCACAAAGATCATCATAATCAATTTCCAATTTTTCTGCTCACCCCCTGTGATCATCCCCTCCTCCATCATTCCGTCATCCATCGCTGCGTCATTCCCCTAAATATTTTTTTTTATAATCTTTATAAAAAAATTTAGGGTTTATATATATAAAAAAAAAAAATACTAGTGTTAGGTTTAGGTTTATTTTTTGTTAGCCAGGGATAAAAACAAAAACCATGGCCCGCAGAATGTTTACGGCAGAGCAAGCGTACTCGCTGCTTGCCTCCGGCAGTTCTGGGTCAGAGACCGAATCGGCCTCAGAAAGAGATTTTTCGGATAGCGGTGACGATTCGGCTTCCTCCACGGGGTCCCACACCTCGCCAGTCGCCACTGCTGAAGCGTCAGGGGCAGGACCTAGTTCTCCAGTCCCCCATGCTCTCTGGTACCCCGACCCGTCCTTTACCCCACAAATTCCCCCTTTCATAGGAGACCCTGGCATAAAAATAAATGTCACCAATTTTGCCCCACTGGATTTTTTCCAAATTTTTGTTAACCAACAAGTACTTGAGCTTATCACCCACCACACCAACTTGTACGCCCGCCAATATATTGCCCAAAAGCCAACATCTGTCCATTCCCGATCCTGGATCCCCACAAGTGTCCCGGAAATCAAAACATTTTTAGGCATTACCCTCAACATGGGAATAGTGAAAAAACCCAGTATCCGCTCCTACTGGGCAACCAAATCTGTCCACACCACCCCTGTATTTGCAGCCATAATGCCCAGAACCCGATATGAGACCCTATTGAGATTCCTCCATTTTAGTGATAATTCCCAAGTCCCCCCAACAACTGACCCCAATTATGACCGCCTTAATAAATTGAAACCCCTAATATCCCTCCTGAAAGAGTCCTTCCTAACTTCCTACAGCCCAGAGGAGAACGTTTCGGTTGACGAGTCCCTAATGAGTTACAAGGGCCGTCTCTCATTCCGTCAGTTTATTCCCTCCAAAAGAGCCAAGTATGGCATAAAATTATATAAAGTGTGCGAAAGCACCAGCGGGTACACATGTAACTTTATCATTTATGAGGGTAGGGACCACCAAATAAGCCCACCCAACTGTCCCCAGACAATTGGCGTCCCAGGAAAAATTGTCTGGGAGCTAATGTCCCCATTTCTTGGTAAAGGTTACCATGTGTACACCGACAATTACTACACCAGTATCCCCCTATACCAATCCCTCCATGCTGCAAATACAGGGGCCTGTGGGACAATAAGGAAAAACCGTGTTGGTTTGCCGGCACAGTTAGTGTCCAGACGTCTAGAGAGGGGGGCGTCATTCGCACTGGCAAGTGACAAACTGCTTGCCGTAAAGTGGAATGACCGCAAGGACGTCTACATGCTCACCACCCTGCATGAGGACACCACTCTGTCGGTCAGAGAGAGGGGAGCCACCAGGGACAAACAGAAACCCTTCTGTGTGACCCAATACAACAGGTTTATGGGTGGCGTGGACCTGTCTGACCAGGTGCTCCAACCATACCTGGTAAAGCGGAAAACGAGGGCCTGGTACAAAAAGGTAACAATCTACCTGATACAGATTGCTACCTACAACAGTTTTGTACTGTATCACAAGGGGCCCTCACATTTCTGCAATACCAGGAAAAAATTATTGAGTCCCTCATGTTTGACTCAGCGGCACCAGAGGCAGCCTTCGAGTCAGAGAATGCCCGGAAACTAACGGAACGGCATTTTATGCATCTCGTGCCTCCTACTCCCACCCAAAACCGTCCTAAAAAAAGGTGCCGGGTATGTCGCAAGCAGGGTAGGAGAAGCGACTCAAGATATTACTGTCCCATGTGCCCTTCCCAGCCAGGACTTTGTGTTACCCCCTGCTTCGAGATCTACCACACATCCCACAATTATTAGACATCATACACTATTCCCAAATTGTGTGGTAGGGTTTTTCTTTCACGTTTATATTTTCTGTGTAGTGAGCCCCTGTGTTACTTGTCAAATAAAATTTACTATTTTCATCAGTAAAACACATTTTACCCCATTTCACAAATAATTCCAGGACTTGATCACTCACATACCAAAGTGTTATGCATACAAATTCTCGTCATATGCCCACGTCTGCGTACTCCAGAATGTGGACCCCGCAAATGTTCTTGAAACATCTGATCATCTGACAAATAATTCCAAGATTTGATCACTCAAAGTTTTAGCACCAGTCATCTGCTATTACAACTATGTCTTGGTGATACGGGCATGATAATTTTATTGGAGGATCTGAAGCTGTTCTGTAATTTTACACCTTGGGCTTTACTGCATGGTTCTTGCCGAACCTCCTGCACTGGACAATCTATATATATAATTGCCTTATTCTGTCTGTCTGTCTGTCTGTCTGTCATGCTCCAAAATTGTGTCCTTACGGTGACACTAAGTGTCCTTACGGTGACACAAAGCTGATTGGCCGCTGGGCTCGCCATGGCCCCGCCCCCCCGCACGGATTGGCCGCTCGCCTTGCCTCGGCTCCTTCCCCGCATGGATTGGCCGCTCGCCTCGCCTCGGATCCGACCCCCCCGCACGGATTGGCCGCCACTCACACTCAGACTCACACTCAGACGCAGACTCAGACTCAGACGCACACTCAGACTCACACTCAGACGCAGACTCAGACGCACACTCAGACGCACACTCAGACGCAGACACAGACTCAGACACACACTCAGACACAGACGCACACTCAGACTCACACTCAGACTCTCAGACTCACACTCAGACGCAGACTCAGACGCACACTCAGACGCACACTCAGACGCACACTCAGATGCAGACTCAGACGCACACTCAGGCGCACACTCAGACGCAGACTCAGACGCACACTCAGACGCACACTCAGACGCAGACACAGACTCAGACTCACACTCACACTCAGACTCAGACACAGACTCAGACTCACACTCACACTCAGACTCACACTCACACTCACACTCACACTCAGACTCACACTCAGACTCACACTCACACTCAGACTCAGACTCACACTCAGACTCACACTCACACTCAGACTCACACTCAGACTCATACTCACTCAGACTCACACTCACACTCACTCAGACTCACACTCACACTCAGACTCACACTCACTCAGACTCACACTCACACTCACTCAGACTCAGACTCACACTCAGACTCACACTCAGACTCACACTCAGACTCACACTCACACTTACACTCAGACTCACACTCACACTCAGACTCACACTCAGACTCACACTCACTCAGACTCAGACTCACACTCAGACTCACACTCAGACTCACGCTCAGACTCACACTCAGACTCACACTCAGACTCACACTCAGACTCACACTCACACTCACACTCAGACTCACACTCACACTCAGACTCACACTCACACTCAGACTCACACTCACACTCAGACTCACACTCAGACTCACACTTAGACTCACACTCACACTCAGACTCACACTCACACTCAGACTCACACTCAGACTCACACTCAGACTCACACTCACACTCAGACTCACACTCAGACTCACATTCACACTCACACTCACACTCAGACTCAGACTCACACTCAGACACAGACTCAGACTCACACTCAGACTCACACTCACACTCACTCAGACTCAAACTCAGACTCACACTCAGACTCACACTCAGACTCACACTCACACTCAGACTCACACTCACACTCACACTCACACTCAGACTCAGACTCACACTCAGACACAGACTCAGACTCACACTCAGACTCACACTCAGACTCACACTCACACTCACTCAGACTCACACTCACACTCAGACTCAGACTCACACTCAGACTCACACTCAGACTCACACTCAGACTCACACTCACACTCAGACTCACACACACTCAGACTCACACTCAGACTCACACTCAGACTCACACTCAGACTCACACACTCACACTCAGACTCACACTCACTCAGACTCAGACTCACACTCAGACTCACACTCAGACTCACACTCACACTCAGACTCACACTCAGACTCACACTCAGACTCACACTCACACTCACACTCAGACTCACACTCAGACTCACACTCACACTCACTCAGACTCACACTCACACTCACACTCAGACTCACACTCACACTCAGACTCACACTCACACTCAGACTCACACTCACACTCAGACTCACACTCAGACTCACACTCAGACTCACACTCACACTCAGACTCACACTCACACTCAGACTCACACTCAGACTCACACTCAGACTCACACTCACTCACTCACACTCAGACTCACACTCACACTCAGACTCACACTCAGACTCACACTCACACTCAGACTCACACTCAGACTCACACTCAGACTCACACTCACACTCAGACTCACACTCAGACTCACACTCACACTCAGACTCACACTCAGACTCACACTCAGACTCACACTCAGACTCACACTCAGACTCACACTCACACTCAGACTCACACTCAGACTCACACTCAGACTCACACTCAGACTCACACGCACACTCACACTCAGACTCAGACTTACACTCAGACTCACACAAACACTCACACTCAGACTCAAACGCACACTCACACTCAGACTCAAATGCACACTCACACTCAGACTCACACGCACACTCACACTCAGACTCACACGCACACTCACACTCAGACTCACACGCACACTCACACGCACACTCAGACTCAGACTCACTCGCACACTCAGACTCACATGCACACTCAACGCAGCAGACACACAACACCCAACACACAAACACCGCGGCACACACAAATATACGCACATACCGCACAACACACACATTGCACAAAACATACCTCCCCCCCAAAACACACACACACACCCACACAAACCGCGCAACACACATACACAACGATACAGACACACAGCGCTCCACAAATAACGACACACAACGCAACACACAAACAACACCGCTCTCACCCCCCGCTACACCCAGACAACACCCAGAACATGTACAGCCCCTACACAAACACTTGGTAACTACACACAACAACATCTATATATATATATATATATATATATAACAAAAATCATACATTAACTACACAATACGTAAATTCTAGAATACCCGATGCGTAGAATCGGGCCACCTTCTAGTACTTTTATAACCCTGTAGGGGACTGGTTGTTTTGTGCATATAGCGGTTCCGACCTTGGCAGGTAGGAGCCTGTTATGGTGTACCACGTCGGCTGGCACAATTGTCCCTCATATAGGGATTGATGGTGCTAAACAGACGTTGTACGACCAGTCTCTGAAAAATTAACGTGTCCTTCTAGCCCTCCTGGTGTTCCTTCATCTCTGGAACAAGGACAAGTCTGCCATATAGTTGGCGGTATTTTCCTCCACATTTTGCCCTTCACTCCAAGATAAAATGTACAAAAAAATCCATTTATGTGGGTTTTCAGTTGTTCTAAAAACACATAGGCTCTGCAAATCTAATAATCCAAAATTTGAAAAGTGCACCTTCCCTTCCAAGTCCTGCAGTTTGCCCAAACAGACGTTTTTGACTACATGTTGGGTATCGCTGCACTCATAAGAAAGTGGGTAACAAACTGAGGGGTCCACTTTTTGATGTTACCTCTTGTAAAAGTGGAAAATCTGGTGCTAAAGCATCACTTTTGTGAAAAAGAAGAACATTTTCAATAGGACAACCTATTGTTATAAAATTCTGTGAAGTACTTGTGGGTTCAAAATGCACACTATACCCCTAGATAAAATCCTTGAGGGGTATAGATTCCAGAATGGGGTCAGTTGTGGGGGGCTCCACTGTTAAGCCACCTCAGGGGGTCTCCAAACGCAACATGGCGTTCGCTAAGGATTCCTGCCAATTTTGCAGTCAAATGGCGCTAGTTTCATTCTGAGCCCTGCTGTGCACCCAGACAGTTGATTTCCACCACATATCATGTATCAGCATACTCAGGAGAAATTGCACAATACATTTTATGCTGATTTTTTTCCTGTTACCCTTGTAAAAAAAAAAGCTACCTGGTTGAAATAACAATTTTGTGGTAAAAATGTATTTTTTTATTTTCACAGCTCAACATTATAAATTTCTGTGAAGCACCTGGGGGTTCAGGGTACTCACCAAACATCTAAATAAATACCTTCAGGGGTCTAGTTTCCAAAATGGGGTCAGTTGTGAGGGGTTTCTGCTGTTTAGGTACCTTAGGGACCCTACAAATGCAACATGGTGCCCGCAATCTTTTTCAGCCAAATTTGCTTTCCAAAATTCAAATATTGCTCCTTCTGTTCCAAGCCCTCCCATTTGTCCAAACAGAGGTTTCTTACCACATGTGGGGTACCACCGCGCTCATAAGAAGTTAGGTAACAAACGTTGGGGTACAATTTTTGGAATTACCTCTTGAAAAAGTGAGAAAATTAATGCTAAAGCAACATTTTTGAGAAAAAAATGAAAATTTTCAATATGACAACGTAACGTTATCAAAATCTGTGAAGTACCTGTGGGTCCAAAATGCTCACTATACCCCTAGATAGAAGCCTTGAGGGGTCTAGTTTCCAAAATGGCATCACTTGTGAGGGGTTTCTGCTGTTTAGGTACCTTATCAGACCTGTAAATGCAACATGGTGCCCGCAATCTATTTCAGCCAAATTTGCTTTCCAAAATTCAAATATTGCTCCTTCTGTTCCAATCCCTCCCATTTGTCCAAACAGAGGTTTCTTACCACATGTGGGATATCACCGCGCTCATAAGAAAGTGGGTAACAAGTTTTGGGGTCCATCTTGTTGTGTTATTTCTTATAAAAGTGATTACATTTGGGGTAGAGCAACATTTTTAGGTAAAATTTTATTTTTTGCTTTTTTAATTCCATATTGCTTTAGTTCCTGTGAAGCACCTAAAGGGTTAATAAACTTCTTCAATGTGGTTTTGAGTACCTTGAGGGGTGCAGTTTTTAGAATGGGGTCACTTTTGGGTATTTTCTTTCACCTAGGCCTCTCAAAATCACTTCAAATGTGATGTGGTCCCTAAAAAAAAGGTTTTGAAAATTTTGATGTAAAAATGAGAAATTGCTGATGAAATTTGAACCCTTCTAACTTCCTAACAAAATTTTTTTTTTTTCCAAAATTGTGCTGATGTAAACTAGACATGTGAGAAATGTTATTTATTAAGTATTTTGTGTCACAGAACTCTCTGGCTTAACGGTAAAAAAATTCAAAAGTTGAAAATTTCAAATTTTTCAAAAATTTTGCCAAAATTCATTTTTTTTCACAAATAAACGCAAAAAATATTGTCCTAAATTTGGTACTAACATGAAGTCCAATATGTGACGAAAAAACAGTCTCAGAATCACTGGGATCCGTTGAAGCGTTCCAGAGTTATAACCTCATGAAGGGACACTGGTCAAAATTGCAAAATTTGGTCTGGTCATTAAGGTGAAAATTAGCTCCGTCACTAAGGGGTTAAAGCAGGATATGGTTACAAATAGATTTCCAAAACTTTAAACATCCCAAGGTGCACTGTGCAAGCGATCATATTGAAATGGAAGGAGTATCATACCACTTCAAATCTACCAAGACCCGGCCGTTTATCCAAACTTTCATCTCAAACAAGGAGAAGACTGATCAGAGATGCAGCCAAGAGGCCCATGACCACTCTGGATGAACTGCCGAGATCTACAGCTGAGGTTGGAGAGCCTGTCCATAGAACAACAATCAGTTGTACACTGCACAAATTTGGCCTTTATAGAAGAGTGGCAAGGAGAAAGCCATTTCTGAAAGATATCCATAAAAAGTGTGGTTAAAAGTTTGCCACAAGCCACCTTGGAGACACACCAAACATGTGGAAGAAGGTGGTCTGGTCAGATGAAACCAAAATCGAACTCTTTGGGCACAATGTCAAACAATATGTTTGGCGTAAAAGGAACACAGCTCATCACCCTAAACATACCGTCCCCACACATACCCCAAGCGACTTGCAGCTGTAATCACAGCAAGAGGTGGTGCTACAAAGTATGAACTTAAAGGGGACGAATAATATTGGACACCCCACTTTTCAGTTATTTTTTTTTTTTTTAAAGTTTAAAATAAGCAATACATTTTGTTCAACTTCACAATTGTGTCCCACTTGTTGTTGATTCTTCACCATAACATTAAAAATTTTATCGTTATGTTTGAAGCCTGAAATGTGGGAAAAGGTGGAAAAATTCAAGGGAGCCGAATACTTTCACAAGGCACTGTATATATGGATGATTTGTCCATTATTACCTCTACGGACAGAGGGGAATAAGAGTACCCATATAAATAGGACGGTGATCAAAAATAAGTATTTCTACTCCCGTCATTGTATATAATACTGATGATGATAGTCATGCATAACTCGTATCAGTCCAATATACACGGAATAGAGGATGTGTGACCCCTGCTCTATTCAACAAGATAGGATTAATAGATCCTCAGGACAGATACACTGGCTTTTTGGTGGCACCTTTTCGTCCTGCTGTATAGCACATAATTACAACATTTTATAAAGGAAATAATAAAGGTTATATTTTGTTAGTGGTATAGAGAACTTGTCAGTGCCATTTGGCTACTAGAAAAACCATAGTTTTTGTTATCAGATAGGTGATAACATTTTTCTTTAGCTAAACCCTTCAATGTTAAAAAGAACCATAATCAGGATTATGCGTGTTAAAGTAAAGGCTATAATGGCGCTGTTATACAGATTCAATACATTCCATCAGTGAATAAATCTGCATCCTGCTTGTTGTTTAATCATCATTACAAGTTTTCCTTTCCTAAACTTTCAGTGCATTGAGGCAGGACTGTGGGGCAGGACTGTGGGTAGGGTCTTCGGTTGTGCCCCCGCCCCTCCACTGTCTCTATTTTCCTCCTGCTTTAAATTTCATGCCAGCGCTGTCCTGGCCACAGGTGTCTCTTGCACACATTGATCACACAGCAGTCTTCAGAAAAATAGTTCTGAGGTCGGCGTTTGAGTAGATTGATCTCTTGGTGGGCTTCAGTAAGATGGCGCTGGTGGAGGTGCATGCAATGAAAGACCTCTCTGCAGTATTTAGTAAATATTGGTGCCATAGCGGCACATGCACAGATTTAAAATCTCAGCTTGTTATTGAGTCAAATCCTAAATCTGTGCACGCAATGCCACTAGAGACAGTTTTCTAAAGACTGCTGGGAGATCAATCTGTGCAAGCGCCCCACCCGCAGCTAGGACAGTGCCAGAGCAAACGTTAAAAACAGGAATACCAGAGGCAGAGGAGGGGCTGGGGCAGTGCCAAAGACCCTAACCCAATACAGTGAAGGTTTAGGGAAGGCAAACTTCTAATGATGACTAAACAACAAACAGAATGCGGATTTATTCAGTACAGGTATCTATTGAATCAGTATAACAGAGCCATTATGGTAATACCTTTATTTTATCTCCTTCACTACTGGACAATTTTCCGTTTTTTCCTCCCTCTCTTCCAAAGCCATAACTTTTTTTTTTTTTTTATCAATACAGCCATGTGAGGGCTTGTTTTACTTTTGATTGATTTGATTTTGATTGGAACCATTCATTCTGCCACAAAGTGTACTGGAAAATGAGAAAACATTCCAAGCGCGGTGAATTTGTAAAAAAACTGTTTTTTGTTTTTTTTATTTACCATGTTCAATATATGGCAAAACTATTTTTGCACATTAATTATATGTAATTTCAGCGGTTCCTAGATCATTTTTTGATTGAAACATATAACTCTTAGCTAGTATAATTTAGTCATATATCAATATCTCCAACTGTGATGCACAACAAACACCTGGATTACTATGGTTGAACAATACACCCACTTGTTAACCTGATATGGTGGTTATAACTCTACAAACTTTTCACGATACAACCGCTTTATTCCGTACCACATTTTCTATTCTATGTCCATTTTTTTCTGTTGTTCACTTCTGTATTGTCAATGATTGTCTTTAATGATATACTAATCATGTGAATTATTAAACATTTAATTTTACTAAATATGTTGTATTAGTTAGTTTCTTTGTTTTTTTTTATTTGTGGTAAAACTGACCTGGCAATAAGATTCTCCAGGTCAATATTAATACTTAGATACCAAACGTATCGTTTTTTTTATGTAAGTGGTGAAAAAAAATGCAGAAATTTGTCACAAAATATGTTGCTTTTGTTTTCTGAGACCAATAACGTTTTCATTTTCTTGGATTCGGGCCTAAGTGATGGCTTCTTTTTTGCGCCCTGAGCTGCCGTTTTACTGATACAGTTTTAGGCTAGATGTGATGGATTGCCTTTTATTGCAATGTTGCGGTGATGAGAGAAACATAATTCTGGGGTTTTGATTTTTTCTCATTATGCAGTTTACCAATCAAATTACTTTATTTTATATTTTGATAGGACATTTCTGAATGTGGTGATACCAAATATGTATATTTTTTTGTTTTATTTTTAATAGGGCAAAGGGGGTGATTTTAACTTTTGGGTTTATTTTACTTTTTTTACATTTTTTTTTACTTTTTACTCTATTTAATAGTCTTCTTAGGGGACTTAAAGCCGCGTTCATCTGATCACCTGTGCTATATGATCTCCTATGAATGCTGGCTTGCAGCAGGCATTCACAGGAGCATCGAGATGACAGGCATGGGGTTCATTAACTGACCCCTAGATGATGACATGACAACCCATCGGCACCCCGCAATCACATGACAGAGGCGCTGATGGGCGGGATCAGTGACGCGCTTCCTGTCAGCACGTGTTAAATGCCGCTGTCAGAGATTTAATTGGTTAAGAGCCACAGGTGGCTAACCAATCCACACAGTGCTGTTAGAGGCACTTGATAGCTGATTAAATTAGCTGTGGAGTGCTGGGAAAGATACAGGTTCAGCGTGTGAGCCAGCATCAAAGGCAGGGACATGGCTTATGCAATAACTCAATCGGTTGTGAAGGGGTTAACAAGCATAATCCTGATTACAGGTTCTCTTTAAAATATTTGAATAAGTGTAACCCAGAACAAAAAGGAACAAAAGAGGGGTTGTTCTATCAGTAGGTACCTCTTTATATGAAGACATAATTCTTTCAATGGCATCAGCTCCAGATGCAAGTAGGTTTCTGGCTGTTGTAAAGGCTTCAGTACGTTCACTCACCATTGCGTGTTTCTGCCCATCTTCTGAATCTAAGCAATAGAAAAAACAATATAAAATATGTCTTAATATGGCGCCCCTGATGCGTCAGGTGCCACAGGGTACTGTATCCAGTTACAGGTGCAGTACTTATCCAGGGTTCCTGGGAGACCAGTGCGGGCAAACACCAAACAACACCATTTAAAACACACACATTTATTTGCCCTTTTCCAGACTGGTTAACAAGATAGAGACGGATCTGATGCATGGTAACCTATTGGTCGGGACTTATCCAATCCCGCTTGTCAGAAACCCGAGAGGGGGATGGGCTAGTCTAGACAGTTGAAAGTCAGTAAGGAGTTGACGTTGAGTCATGGAGGGTGTGAGGAGACTCAGGTTCAGTGAGAAACATGAGGAGTGACATCGGTGGGCTAAAGGAGTACGGTCGCCGAGGAGAGTACAGTGTCAGTACTCACGGGACCGAGCACAAGCGGGGTGCAGAGTTCATGAGGACGCTTTAGGCTCGTCTATTAAATCTGCCAGGTGAGGGGATCATCAAGGTTCCTCACCGACTTTAGAGTCCGGGGCACATCAGCAAAGAGGGAAACTGGGACAGAGGTCCAACCCATTGAGATGTTCAAGCTGCCTTCCACACGGACCAGGACTGTGAGACCAGGAGGGGATCCCAAAATGCTTCAGGCCACAGGGATCCACCAATTACAGAAGGGTGTATGGAGGAAGAGCTCACCAGGTCACAACAACGGCATCCAGATGAAAGGAACACACGATCACCTGAGACCCACAATGGCAGAGACCAGCACCAGCGGTACCACAGAACCAGTGAGTAAAGAACAAGTTGAACCGCAGTCCCTGTGTCATCTGAATTCTTCCCGCACCTCTGCATCACCAACTTTCACTATACTACAACCATCATCATTCTTCCCTGGGGCTTAGCTCTACTTGCGGAGGGCCATAACATCTGAGCTGCTCAATACCAACAACCAAGCCATTAGAGACTACGCAGCTGCGGCTCCCTCTCATAGCCGCACACTGCAAGTGGCATCACGTACTTTATTTAATATTGACGATAACTCCCATCATCATTTCCCCTTTATTTAAAAGACACCACCATGGTCACGGAGCCAGACCCCGCCACCGCTGACGTCCCCGGACTAGTCTGAGTACCCTCAGCCCTGGAGTGGGCGTGTCATTTATCTATATGTTCCTCAAGGATTTGCTTTCTTACTAGGAATGTTAAAGACATTAAGGGTTGAGTTTCACAAATTCATATAATGTGTACAGTTGCTGGCTGCATTCTGTATCCCCATAATGCTACCAGATTTGTCTTTGGATAACAGATTTACATAAAGGTGCCAGCTACAGTATCCTCATAATAAAACTGAAGGATGTAAATAGTGAAAATTGAAATATGAATAAGCATTACTGCCCAGAAAAATATCAAAAAAATGTGTGGAAAAAAATGTGTTAAGGCTACTTTACACACTGCGATATCGGTCCCGATATCGCTAGTGTGGGTACCCGCCCCCATCTGTTGCGCGACACGGGCAAATCGCTGCCCGTGTCGCACAACAGCCGTCACACATACATACCTGTCCGGCGACGTCGCTGTGACGGGCGAACCGTCTCCTTTCTAAGGGGGCGGTCCGTGCGGCGTCACAGCGACGTCACTGAACCGCCGCCCAATAGCAGCGGAGGGGCGGAGCTGAGCGGGACGTAACATCCCGCCCACCTCCTTCCTTCCTCATAGCGGCCGGGAGGCAGGTAAGGGGAGCTTCCTCGTTCCTGCGGCGTCACACGCAGCGATGTGTGCTGCCGCAGGAACGAGGAACAACCTCGTTACTGCTGCAGTAACGAGATTTGAGAATGGACCCCCATGTCGCCGATTAGCGATTTTGCACGTTTTTGCAACGATGCAAAATCGCTTATCGGTGTCACACGCAACGGCATCGCTAATGCGGCCGGATGTGCGTCACGAATTCCGTGACCCCAACGACTCCGCATTAGCGATGTCGCAGCGTGTAAAGCCCGCTTTACTTTGCAAATACAAATGGCCAAATTTACATACGCCCAGTTACCCCTTTGTCTGTGCACTCCTCCCAGTTACTTCAGGGGCTTTAAAGCAGAGGTCCCCAACTCCAGTCCTCAAGGCCCACCAACAGTGCAGGTTTTTGGGATTTCCTTAGTATTGAGTTGGGGAACCCTGCTTTAAAGGGGTTATCCGGGTTATTTTACTTATATTTTGTTATTTCACTAATGGGCTACATTGGGGCAGGTAAGTAGATAGCAACTACCTACCTGCCCTGCTGTCAGCCCCTCTCCCCGGCTCAGAACGGTCATGTGACCGCTCCGGCCGTGATTTTGCTGCTTCCTGTGATGATATGTCAACAGGGGCTGCACCTTGGTGACAGGCATCACAGCTGACATCATGTTGCTACCCTGTGCAAGTGACAGCAGTGGCAGAGACAGGAGGGCTGGAGAAGGTGAGTGAAGTTTTTTTTTTTATTTTCTCAAACACGTGCTTTCTCCGGCGCGTGTCACACGGAACACCTCCGTGTGGTCCGTTTGCGTTCCGTGTGACACTCGTGATGCCGCAGAAAAACTGACATGTTGACGTGTGGAGCACACGGATACACGTATGCTCCACACGTGCACACGGTCCATGGCAGAACACACATGTGAGCGGAGACCCATTGATTTTAATGGGTCTACATGTGCCCGTGTCTCCGGTATGTGAGGAAAAGGACCAAACACATACCGGAGACAAGGATGTGTGAAAGAGGCCTTAGGAGAAGCACATGGGTGCAAATGTGCCGCCTCCGTGCCAGCAGTCGCCTCTGCTCGGATCCGGACCTTCAGGGGTGGTGGCTCGAGGGTCTCCGGACCCGGGGGTCTCGCGGACACGCCGAATAAAATGTGGGACATAGATGTACAGGCTAGGCCGTAATAGGTTCGTGACGCCACCCACGGTGTGTGGTGAGGTGGGACACCACCGCTGCTGTTACGGGGCACCCAGGGGAGATGATATGCAGCAAGATGTTAACCCCTCCGTGGGCAGGGATGGTGGCCCCGGGACCCGATGGCTCTGGTGCAGGGAAGATGGTGGCCGCAGGGGGGATGTTAGTGTACTCACTGGTAAACCAAGATGGTGGTGGCTGGTGCCGCGGCCGGTTGCGTTAGGGATCCCCCACCCGGCTGGTGGTCTCTATCCTTGTCCTGCACCTTTTTAGTAGAAAAGACTTCCCAGTGTGAAACGTAGGAGTCCGCTCCCGGCTGGATGTGGCCTAAAGAGCCGTGCCCACAGACGCTGGCCCGTGGGATCTCTGGGCCTTGGCGATGACCTCTTATCCCTAATCGGTGGGCTGTTGTCTTCTATGAGGGACTTTGGGTGGGACAGGACCTCTAGTCCTGGCCTCAATCGGTTAATTAACCAGTTCCAGTAGGTTCTGGTATCTGGCTTCAGGATCCGAGTACCCCGCTTTGTGCACGGTTTCCGGTCGGGTCCCAGGTGTAGGTACCGGCAGGCTACAACCGTGTCCCGGTTCACCTCGGTTCTGCTGAGCCGTCTTCCCATCTCCTGCTGACGGAGACCACCGTCTGCCTCCTGGCCAAGGCACCAGGGCTCCTAACCTGATACCTGTTAGTTTACTCCAGGCCTGACACACAGGCCTGACCTCCACTCTCCACTGAACTAAGACTTTCACTGACTGTTTTCCCGCCCCAGGCTGTCTAGACTCCTTGGTGGACGTCTTCCAACCGCCTGGTTCCGCCCCCTGGTGTGTCTATCTATCCCTAAGGGGGGTGACTAGGGTTTAATTGTTGGCTGTGTGTTTCCTAGTGAGGGAATGGTGTAATGCGGGGGCCTATTTGTGACTACCTGGTTTTGCCAGGGCGTCACACAAATACATGCATTTAGCTGATGTGTCTAATCTGAGCCAGCCTACATAATGAAAACTATGGCCCTGGTTCTTCAAGACTGGCGATATTGACATCAGTCTTGAGGAGGGAGGGGGGTTGAGTGTGAGGCTCCTGACTCATTAAGAAGAGCACACAGTGGACCTTACCACAAATCTTATTCCACTTACTACCACTCATGCCATTGCATGTTATGAATTAGATGAGTGGGCTCACCACGCCCTGTCGAGCTCTGCCCACTTTGATAGAAGTTGGCAAAAATGGTTTCAAAATGACAAAAGTAGCAAAGTTTTTGGCAGTCTCACCTTGCACGAAACGTTTGTGACTTTTCAAATCTTTTTATGCTACTATGCTTTATGTTTCCTTTCTGGAACTTGCTGTTAACAACAAGGAACAAGTTCAACATAATAAAAGTTTAAATTGCTCATCTGAGCTGGGGTTTGTCTGTGGTTTGGGTTTTATAATGAGGCCTGGGAGGGGGGGGGGGCTTCCGTCCTGGAAAGTACACGCCTGGTTTCGGTTTACGCGTCGCGGATTGAGTGACGCTTGAAAGCAATACCCAGGAATTACCGCATTTGTTGGGCTTACAGTTTGTAATCTTTGTTTTCCCTTTTCTTTTTCTCTATTTCACAGCCTAATCTTTTCTTGATTCTTGCTGTATTTCTTGCTCTTTACTCTGGTCATCTCTCTTTCCCCTTCTTCACCCCTATCCTTAGGTGTGGGACCCCAGTGCTCGGCATGACGTAACTTAATTTTGGCTCCCTTAATTGTAATGGGTTGAATGTGCCGCAAAAGAGATTGCAAATATTTTATGCTATGCATAAACAGAGGACTCAGGTGTTATTATTACAAGAGACCCATTTTAAAGCAGGCCAGGTTCCAGTTCTTAGGGATAGATTTTATACAACATGGTTTCACAGCCCTAACCCGACTGCTAAATCCGGGGGGTTCTCCATTGCTCTCCATAAGTCATTGGTGTTCTCCGTGATCGACTCTTTGGTGGATCCTGAGGGTAGATTTATATTTCTGAAGCTCCAGATTGGTGTGGGTGTATATACCGTAGCTAACTGGTATTTACCCAACTCCAGACCCACTGTGGCATGCTCTTCCCTCCTGTCTCGGCTGGCGGAATTTGCAGAAGGGACTTTAATAGCTGGGGGGGACTTTAATTTCACCTTTGAACCGGCAATTGATACCTCCTCGGGGGGGCGTTTTATTTCACAAAAAAGGATGTTGGCACTAGGGAAAAAGTTGCAAGCATTACAATTGGTTGATATTTGGAGGGCACTGCATCCCACGGAGAGGGATTACTCTTATTTCTCCCCAATTCATTCATCTTACAGCCGTATAGATATGTTGTGGATTAGCCAACACGCCATGCCATGGCGAGCCCAGGCCTCCATAGGGTCTATATGTCTATCGGACCATGCACCGGTGTTCGTCCAACTCACTCCCCCAGACGGTTCGCGGCGACCATGGACGTGGCGTCTTAATGAACATCTACTTAAAGACGACTTATGTGTAGCAGAAATACGACAGGTGATGAGTGATTTCTTGGAAATTCACGCTCAAGACCAGACGGCCTTGCCGACACAGTGGGAGGCCCTTAAATGTGTGGTGCGGGGTATATTAATAAAGCATGGATCAAGACTTAAACGGGAGAGGGCCTCTCTGATTACCTCTTTGGTTCAGCGAATACAGACCTTGGAGGCATCCCACAAAAAATTCTTATCGGCCTCGGTGTACGCTGAATTGGTGGGATCCCGGGAGGAACTTAGGGGGCTCTTAGATCAAAAATACTATGCACAGAGGGTACGTTTACAGAGATACTTATATGAACATGCAGACAAGTGTGGAAGGGCATTAGCCAGGTTTATTCACCCGAGGAAACTCACAAATCATATCCCGAAAATTAAGGACAGAGGAGGACATATGATTCAGGACTCGGTTAAAATAGCTGAAGAGTTCCGTGCCTTTTATGGGGACCTGTACAACATAAAGGGTCAGTTTACTGATATGTCACCGACGGCACTCAATAATAAGATTGAAGACTATGTCCAGCGGACTGCCTTGCCTAGGCTAGCGCAATCAGAAATTGAGACGCTGGAGTCAGATTTTACGGAAGAGGAGATATCTTCGGTTATCAGAGACACCCCAGTAGGTAAGAGCCCGGGACCGGATGGTTTTACAACTAAATTTTTTAGAATTTTTAGGGAACAAATTGTCCCCTTTTTGACACGGGTCTTTAACTCGGTGCCTGCTGGAGCATCTTTTGTTCCTCAGTCTCTAGAGGCGCATATATGTGTAATTCCGAAGCCAGGGAAGGACCCGGTTAATGTCTCCAATTACCGTCCCATGTCTTTGATTAATATAGACGTCAAATTCTTTTCAAAAGCTCTCGCCAATAGACTGGCACCTTTGCTTCCAAAAGTGATACACACGGACCAGGTGGGTTTTGTGGGGGCCGAGAGGCAAGAGACAACACGAATAAGACGTTTCTTCTACTGGCTCGGGCGAAGGCAAAGGCACTACGTATGTGTTTACTTTCCATAGATGCGGAGAAAGCCTTCGACCGGGTCAGCTGTAGTTTCATGTTGGCAGCGTTAAGACAGGTGGGGATAGGTGACAGGTTCCTTAGAGGAGTGGCCTCCCTTTATAGTACACCGACTGCCAGAATCAAGGTAAATGGGTCCTTGTCCGCGCCAATTAGCATAAAAAATGGTACCAGACAGGGTTGTCCCTTATCCCCCCTCCTATTTGTTCTCGTAATGGAGCATTTGGCTTTGGCCATTAGACAGAACCCAGATATAAAAGGGATAGAGGTGGGAGAGCATCATTGTAAAGCGGCATTATATGCAGATGACCTCCTCCTATACATTACACAGCCCCACATATCCTTTCCCTCCTTGGTTAAGGAAATTGAGAACTTCGGACATATAAGCAACTTTAAAGTTAACTATAATAAATCAGAAGCCTTGAATTTCACTCTGCCGGGGAGGGAAGTAGATCATATTGCATCCAACTTTCCTTTTAGATGGCAGACATCGGCCCTGACTTATCTGGGGGTGGTGGTACCACGGGACAATACCAAGATTTTTCACCTCAATTACCTCCCTTTGTTGGAACGCACTATGAGAGATCTTAAACAAATCGATAGACAGAAACTGTCCTGGTTTGGACGTATTAATGTCATCAAGATGGGTGTTCTCCCTCGTTTTCTATATATCTTTCAAACGGCCCCTATAGCACTACCATCGTTTTTCTTCACCAGAATACAGTCAATTATTAACAAATTTGTGTGGGGAGGGAGGAGCTCTCGGGTGGGGAGGAGAGTCTTGAGTAGAGGTAAGGGAGAGGGGGGGGCAGGGTTGCCAGACTTTAAAAAGTACCACAAGGCGTCTCTTCTGCTGAGACTAATGGATTTGCAATTTAATAGGAGCACTAAACAATGGGTGAGTCTGGAGCAGGTTTGGTCCGAAACGCCCCTGCGGTTCCTCCCGTGGATCACACCGCTGCGGAGGGGACGGATAGATGGAGAGGCGGAGTTTCTCAGGGCATCTGAGGGTCTGGGTCGTTGAGTGCAGGCGGGGATCTCTCTCAAGGGGTCCTGGTCCACTCTCACCGCTTTTCTCTAACCCAGAGTTCCCCCCAGGGATGGGAGTCGAGCGTTTCTTAGGTTGGAGGAGGGGTGAGGACACACGGCTAGCCCAGACTTTGCACGGTTTGGAAGTACCCCCCTTTTCGGCCCTTTTGCTCCCAGAGGGTCGGCATCCAACGGCTTGGCTGGAATACCTTCAACTTAGGTCCTTCTTGATGGTTGACAACAGACTTGGGCTTTTTGCCCACAAAATTTGAACAATTGTTTTTGCGGGAGGATTCTCCCGGGCATCTCTTGTCTCTGGTTTACTCCTTCCTGATTACAGAGGCGGACATGGGAGACCTTAAATATATCGAGAAGTGGAATAGAGATTTGGGGACTTTCATTCCTGAGGAGGACTGGAAAAAGTCCTTTATCCTCACTCATAAATTTTCCATCGCCTGTGCAGCACAGGAAAAAAATTATAAGATTCTGACCCGTTGGTACAGGTGCCCGGATACTCTACACGCAATATTTCCCGGGGTCTCAGATAGATGCTGGAGGTGCGGAAGAGGAAGGGGGACAATGCTGCATATCTGGTGGGACTGCCCATTGATACAACCTTTCTGGAGGTCCGTGTTCAAAGCATACGCTGTGATTTGCGGAGAGCAGTTGGTGGGTTCCCCTCAGATGGCGCTGCTTTCAATTCTCCCGGGATTGCTTAAATCACAGAAAGCGGGCCTTCTGAGATACTGTCTTACGGCGGCACGCATGGTGATCCCGAGATACTGGAAATCGACTGGGGTGCCATCTGTGAGGGAGTGGTTTGCGGAGATGGCCATCATCCACAGGATGGAGTCCCTAACGGCAGAAACCAATGGCTCAGTGGATAGATTTCTTAAGATCTGGACCCCCTGGACCCTGGCTCTTGATTCTCTACCATTTCAGAACCTTATTGGTAACACATGACACGTGTTACGTTAGTCCAATGTAGCGGCCCGAGTACTGGGGAGGTAATCCCTACCATGCCTTCCCTCCCTCTCTTTCTGTTGCTCTTCTCTCCCCCTTTTCCTTCTCTTCTTTTCCTTATCTTTCCCCCTTGCTACTTTCCTTTCTCTCTAGTTCTCGTTAAATCTTCAAATTTTTTCCTTTTCTTTTTTGTTTTCGGCAGTAGCCTCACTTTGTTTGAGGTGTAGTTCTCAATTGGAAGGAGAAGGAGATTGTCTGTATTATAAAAGGTGGTTACATGTCATTTGTGTGCCTTATGATAGTTAGTAAGAGAAGAGGTATTAGTTAGGATGTGGCTTATACTCTTCTCTGTAAGTTGACATGAAGTAATCACGTATTTGAATCTTCTTTTTTTTTCTTCCTGTAAATTCTCTTGTTTACTTTAATAAAGAAAGATTAAACATAAAAGTTTAAATATGAGAATAATAAAATGGATCCAGGGCACTAAAACTGTAATTATAAGTTTGCCATTTTTAACTTGAGCATCACTTTCATAATTACCATAGCAGTGGTTCTTACCTCCATCTGCAAACCCGGTTGCAGTGATGATGGGCACTGCCACCATAACAAGACCGCTTCCACTCCATACATACTTCATCAGGAACTGCTCTATCATAACGTACCACAGACGTTTAGACAGAATAAGATTCATTTGATCTGCTAAAGCCACATAACTCTTCTGAAGTTTTGTCATTTCTACCTAAATAAAAAAAAAGACATTTTCCATACATATATATGGTAATTTAAGATAAAAACAGCTTAATATGCATAATAATAATTATTCAAAATGCGAAATATAATGATTGTTTTAAGCATATTTTGTAGGCTGGCGGGATGCTTCGGGAAAACACGAAGATTTATTTAGCTTATAAAGATATGGTGATTGTTACCTGCAGTAGCAAGTACGACATTTGATAACAATAGTAAGTACAGCTACGTTGCCTGTCTTGCTTTGCTATATATGTATTAGATGCAGGGAACATATATACTCATGAGAAGCTTACAGAAAAGTCCCCTACAGAAAGACATGTCCTTTTCAATAAAGAACAACTTTTTCCATACACTTTTTTAGATGGATATCAAAAGAAATGTCCCCAATGCAGGGGATTACATAAATGGCCGGCACAATGCAGGGCAAATAAATGGCGGGCTGAAGCTTCTCTATTCCCTTAGACCAACTCATCTTCCTCTCTAGCCATTGTATTAACCTGCAGATATAGTATTAATCTACAGGTTAATAGCGTTCTGAACCTGCCTGGCATTGGCATGTAGAGTCCCGCTACCGGGGGAAATTAACTATATTCCTCTCGGCAGCATTCGGTTTCCAGACATGGGCGCAAAACGGCGTGGCTTCAGTCACCACTCACTATACATTGAGCGTTGACTAAAGCCACGCTGGCACCACCGCTATGTCTGTAAGCCGAATGCTTAAGCCATAAATACAATTAATGTATAAAGCACCACAAGAACTAACTGTCCCAATTCAACATCCATGCAGCATTTAAGGCCTAGGACAAACAATGAGTAATATCAGATAAGTGGAAAACGATTAAAAAAAAAAAAAAAAAAAAAATCGCACTCCAATCAGACCAGGAATGTTACTCTATCAGGCAGTTCCCATCTGCAATTTTTTTCTCAGGTGGAATCACACAGAGAAAGTCATCACAGCACGCTGTGGGTGCTTGAGAGCCGTTTTCACTCGCACCCATACAAATCTATGGGTGCGAGTAAAACATCGGACTGCACTCGAATGACATCCGAGTGCAGTGTGGTAACGTATCAGCTGACAATGGAGGAGATGGAGAGGGTAATATCTCTTTCTCATCTGCAGCTCCCTCCCTCTCCTCCGCTGCTGTGATATAATCACAGGATCAGATCACAGAATAATGACACATGAATTACGCTCGCAGCTGAGCTGGAGCCGAGTGTCACAAGCATATCGCATCTGATACTCTTGCATCGGATGCAATAGACTCGTGTGGCCCTAGCCTAATAGAGAGCATCACAATCCAAAACATTGTTGCTATTTCCATTGGTGTACTTGAAGCGCTAATACATTTGGGCAGGACACAGGTTAGAAAATGGCCATTATTGCAAAATGTAATTCATGCATTTTTGGATTTAGTTGTGATGAGAAACACTACTAATCTGTTTTACCAATAATAAGCTCTAGAAGGAATTTTCGGCCTTTTTGGAGTAAAGATTAAATGTAAGCCCTACCCCGAAAATAAGCCCTAATTGTGGTTCAATAATGAAATGTCCACGCAGCTATTAAAAGTTAAAGAATACTGTAGAACACTTCATTGTAGAAAGCAGACAACCCCAAAAGAGAGAAGAAAGAAGATCCCGCAATTATACTCATCAGACGCCAAACTGGAGGACCTGCGGTGGAACACACACATGGTGATACCATGCTGCTCTGGATACCTGGGAAGCAGTGGAACATGAGGACCTTCAGTGGAATGCATGGAGGGCCTGCTGTGAAATACATCGATGGGTTCCACCGCAGGTCCTCGATGCATTCCACCACAGATCCTGGTGCTCCACTGCATTACCTCCCAGGTCCCCCTGCCGGCTGGAAGCAATATGGTATTACCGAATGTTGTTTGTGTGTGTGCGATTTGATGTGTGTGTGCAATCTGATGTATATGTGAGTCCCAGCCATAAGAAAGGGAGGACTGCTGTGGAGCACACCTGCTGGGAGCGCCTGCCGAAGATTGCATGAGTACCTCGGAGTGATGCATATGCCCGGGGTCTGGTATGATTCTCCTGGGAGGGGAGGGGGGTTTTGCCTTTCCCCAGAAGTAAGCCCTACCACGAAAATAAGCCCTAGTGCATTTTTCAGGGCAAAAAATAATATAAGATAGCGTCTTATTTTCAAGGAAACACGGTAGAGAGATGTTCATCTATATGCTGACTTTGCTGTAATCTGTATGGACACATTTACTTGAACACAGCAGGGAGTCAAGCACATTCAAACGTCATCCACTGAGTTTTCTAGTAAAAGGTTTCTATTCTTTAAAGCGTAACTATACTTTAAAGTAACTTGTCACATTAAGCTGTGGTGTGTGTTCATGAGGAATAAAATTATTCCTGGCCATTATATGTCCTGTATTATGCATTTTAAGCAGCTTTCTCTTCTGTGGCCTCTATCAATTTGCAATTGGCTCTGAGCTGGTGGGATGAGACTAGCTGCTATGATTTCTCCTATACACAGCACAGCGATGTATTCCAGTTTGTTGCTTAGTTTGAAGATATGGAAAGAAGCAGCAGAAGCATGGAGGAAACTATACAGCTGGACTGTGCAGTGTAAGTGTGAATCCAGCTCTGAGGTTAGGTAAAAGACTTGTTAGAAAGCTCAGCACCGTTTCTCTGTCACTGACACTTTTCTTCCTCTACCCCACTCTCCTCCTCCCACTTCATAGTGTTTAATTGCCTGTGTAAATTGCTACCTCACTGTGCAGGCAGTCCTTCTTGAGCAAGACATAGATAAGCTGCTTTTTTTTCAGAGTCTATGGTGAGTTCATTAGGGGACAAAAGTGGCACATACAACCCCTGTCAAAAATTATGGAATCACCTGACTCTGAGGATGTTCATTCAGTTGTTTACTTTTTTTTAAAAGAAGCAGATCACAGACATGGCACAAAACTAAAGTAATTTCAAATGTCAATTTTCTGGCTTTAAGAAACACTAAAAAAAATCATGACAACATAATGTGCTAGCCAGTAACGGTTACTTTTCAAGACCAAACGGGGAAAAAATTATGGAATTACTGAATTATGAGGAAAAAATTATGGAATCATGAAAAACAAACAAACAAAAGAACCCTCCAATACATCCCTAGTATTTTGTTGCACCACCTCTGGCTTCAATAACAGCTTACAGTCTTTGAGGCATGGACTTAATGAGTGACAAACAGTACTCTTCATCAATCTGGCTCCAACTTTCTCTGATTTCTGTTGCCAGATCAGCTTTGCAGGTTGGAGCCTTGTCATGGACCATTTTCTTCAACTTCCACCAAAAATTTTCAATTGGATTGAGATCCGGACTATTTGCAGGCCATGACCTTATGTGTCTTCTTTCAAGGAATGTTTTCACATTTTTTGGCTCTATGGCAGGATGAATTATAATCTTGATAAATGATTTCATCATCCCCAAACATCCTTTCAATTGATGAAATAAGAAAAGTGTCCAAAATTTCAATGTAAACTTGGGCATTTATTGAAGATGTAATGACAGCCATCTCCCCAGTGCCTTTACCTGACATGCAGCCCCATATCATCAATGACTGTGGAAATGTACATGTTCTCTTCAGGCAGTCATTTTTTTTATTGTTTAGCTTTTCTGTATGTAAATCCCATTTCCTTTAGGCGTTTTTTTACAGTTCGGTCACAGACATTGACTCCAGTTTCCTCCCATTCGGTCCTCATTTGTTCTGTTGTGCATTTCCTGTTTTGGAGACATATTGCTTTAAGTTTCTGTCTTGACGCTTTGATGTCTTCCTTGGTCCACCAGTGTGTTTGCCTTTAACAACCTTCCCATGTTTTTTGTATTTGGTCCAGATTTTAGACACAATTGACTATGAACAAACAACATCTTTTGCAACATTGTGTGATAATTTACCCTCTTTTAAGATTCTGATAATTTTCTTCTTTGTTTCAATTGACATCTCTCGTGTTGGGGCCATGATTCATGTCAGTCCACTTGGTGCAACAGCTCTCCAAGGTGTGATCACTCCTTTTTAGATGTAGACCAACGAGCAGATCTTATTTGATGCAAATGTTAGTTTTGGGAATGAAAATTTTCAGGGTGATTCCATAATTTTTTCCTCATAATTAAGTGATTCCATAATTTTTCCCCCCGTTTGATCTTGAAAAGTAACCGATACTGGCTAGCACATTATGTTCTCATGATTTTTTTTAGTGTTTCTTAAGGCCCTGTGCGCACTGGAAAACGGAATTTTCTTAAGAAAATTCCGCAGGGTCTGAAAGATTACCGCACCCGCGGTAAAAAACCGTGGCAAACCACACCCGAAAACCGCATGCGGTTTGCCGTGGTTTTACCGCGGTATTGTTCACGGTATTGGCGCGGTTTTGCCGCGTGCGGGTTGGTACATGTGCTTTAATGCATTCAATGCAATAAAGCACATTGAAAAAAAAAAAAGTCATTTCCTTCTTAGATAGCAGATAGATAAATAGATAGATAGAATAGCTAGAGATATAGATAGATAGCTAGATAGATAGATAGATAGATAGATAGATAGATAGATAGATAGATAGATAGATAGATAGAGGGATAGATAGACAGAGTCCCTGTGAGCACACGCTGCATTTCTCACGGTCGGTAGTGTGTTCACATTACCGGCAGTGGGAAATGACCGGTAATTACTTCTGCAGTCTCGTTGCATTCAGCAGTGTGTCAGTCGCGGCTGGATGCAAGCATCGGAGGACGTGGATTACTCTGGACCTGTGTGGATTACGCCAGAGCTGTGTGTTTCGGGGGGGTTAATAAACGGGTGAACCAGGAGCTTTTTTGTCTTTTATTTAAAATAAAGGATTTTTCGGTGTGTGTTTATTCACTTTACTTACAGGTTGATCATGTCAGCTGTCACATAGACACTGCCATGATCAAGGCTGGACTTAGTGGCGGCGATCCACCGCCATTAACTCCTTATTACCTAGATCGCCACCACATCACGGCATCTGGAAGAGCTGGGGACACTCCGGGACTGCCGCATAATGGATGCGACAGTCCCGAGGCAGCTGCGGCTGATATTCTCGGCTGCGGGAGGTGGGAGAGAGGCGGGGAGCATTAACCCTGCCCCTCGCCCTCCCCAGCCTGAGAATACCGGGCCGCCGCTGTGTGCTTACCTCAGCTGGAAGGTAAAAATACTGCGGAGCCCACGTGTTTTTTTTTTCTATATGTCCGTTTCATTTGTATGTGTATTCTATATGTCTGTGTCTGTGATGTGTGTGTGTGTGTTCTATGTCTGTGACCTGTGTGAGTGTGATGTGTGTGTGTTTATTCTCTGCTCCGCTTCCTCTTCCTGTCATAATGACATCACTTCCCTGCAAACCGCAGGCAGCGATGAGCATTACCGCAGGTAAACCGCGACATACCGGAGGGAATAACGCAGGAAAACGCAATGAACCGCACAGAATTTGCGGCCTGCGTTATTCCCTGCGGGATTTCACGATTACATTGCAGTCAATGGAGTAAAATGCCGCAGCGACGTGCGGAAAAGAAGTGACATGCAATTGTTTTTGCTGCGGGAATCCCACAGCAAAACATGCAGCTGTCAAAATCCGCATAGTGCGCACAGCATTTTTTTTCTCCATAGGTTTTGCTGGTGAATCACTGCAGAGATGTTATGAACATAACATGCAGCGAACATGCAGCAAAACTGCAGGAAATCTGCGGCAAAAACCGGCAAGTGTGCACAGGGCCTAAAGCCAGAAAGTTGCATTTGAAATGACTTTAGTTTTGTGCCATGTCTGTGATCTGCTTTTTTTTAAACAAAAGTAAACAACTGAATGAACATCCTCAGAGCCAGGTGATTCCATAATTTTTGCCAGGGGTTGTATGACCACAAAGAAGCATATTTCTTAATAAGATATGTTGGAAAGTTTCTTATATTCACTTGTACTATGGATTTATAAATAAGAGATAGATTTTTGAAAGTTCCCATTCAATTTTAAATATAAAATTTGACATAATTTATGATATAACTACACAATATGAATGCTCAGCTTTCTCTGAATGTTGGAACAGCTTGGAGCATAAGAACAAGCTTTTAGAGGCTGTTCATGGCAGGCATCCATTTTACTTTCTGATATCCAGATATATCTCTGAAATAACACTACACATATTCTCTAAGGATCTGACCACAAAACATTTATATAACTGGACAATTTGATTGTGCTTTTGATGATTTTGATATTATCTAAAGGATTGAAATTCTTTCTAGTAGTTCACACTACAGTCAGTCTTATATTACATTACTGGTTATGCATTATTAATATCATTGCTTGCAAAGAAGGGTCATAGAAATGGCAATATCCCACACTATTCTTTATTTTACGTACAGTAAAATTTGTGTGGAGATCACGTCATGCTAAATATAAACCGATGTTGACCAATATTAGATTCACCAAACACTTAGTCATTTGGACTAAGAGAAAAAGTATCAACTGCTCTAAGTCAATAATAACACTGCGTTTCCACTACAGATTAATAAAACTCCATTATAATATACAACTTACATATACACTGATGAGCATAACAGTAACAATATTTTGAACTTTTGACCTTCAGGCTCCATATCTCACCATCCACTACAGATTCGAACGTGGGACTACATTCATTTTATAGAAAAAAGATTCCGGTCTTTGCGAGCGCTAGTAATAGATCTTTGGTCTTTGATCTTTTAATACTATAATATAAATATACAGAAATCACTCCACGGGTGCTTCTCATATGCGCTATATTTTTATCTCTACAGTGATACATTAATTTTATGGACAATCATCTTGGCTATCTCATACATAAATTTGACTTGCAACTATTCAGCATATTATTAATAATGCAGATTCTTCTCATGTCACTGCATTGTGTTAGGGCCAGGTGGACGGGCAGACCCAGGAGGTGGATCCACTGGGCCGAACACCTTACTGAAGGCAAGGGGTCCGGTAGCCGGAGCACTACAGGTAGCAGGACAGTCCGTTCAAAAGAGTGGAGTGGAGAAGTCCCTGGGACCACGGAGTCACTGATGGTAGTCCGGGTGACGGAGCTCAGGTTCGGAGGCCGAGATGTTGAACCGATGGAGCGAGAGGACGGGTCACCACAGGGATCAGAGATGGTACGGACTGACGGGATGGCAGACAGTCAGCGTTCGGGGTTCGGGAATCGTCAGGACCGGATGGCGAGGCAGGAGCGGCTCTAGAAGAGAGATAGGTAAGTATACCAGCAGACGCAAGGAGACCTGACTCCTAGCTTAGGAAAACACGAAGAACAGGCCCCGCCCACTTGGACACTAAACCCCTTTATACCCTGTACCTGTGTGTTCAATATCCTGTCAGTGGACGCTGGCCCTTTAAGAGAGGGTCAATGACCGCGCGCGCGCCCTAATGCGCATGCGCGAGGCCCGGGTGCCAGAAGCCAGGGAAGGGAGCGGTGAATAGGAAGCAGGGGAGCCGGCCTGGAGCAGAGCTGCCGACGGGCGCCGGGAGCGGGGACCGGGCCGCCTGGGGACCGCAGGTGATGGGGGCTGGAGGCTGTG
Organism: Anomaloglossus baeobatrachus; assembly: GCF_048569485.1. Taxonomy (NCBI): domain Eukaryota; kingdom Metazoa; phylum Chordata; class Amphibia; order Anura; family Aromobatidae; genus Anomaloglossus; species Anomaloglossus baeobatrachus. Next base: position 364,880,095 of record NC_134356.1, read on the forward strand.
GAGCGGGGGACGCCTAACAGAGGAGCCGGGGAGCGTGGCAGGTGAGCCGGGGAGCGAGGCAGGGGAGCCGGGAAGCAGGGCAGGGGACCCGGGGAGCGTGACACATTGGTACTGTTTTGCTCCTAAAAATCTAAATTTTTATTATTTTGTTGGTATTTTGTAAATCCACCTTTGGCTTTCAACACTGCCTGAATCCTTCTGGGTATGGTCTTGATCAGACTCAAGCATGACTTGACCAAAATCTAATCCCAGGTCTCTTCTACACATTCCCAATGTTGGTGCATATTGGTCAACTCACTTGGGTATGTATATAGCTTTTTCTTCCACTCTACCCACAAGTGTTGAACTTTTCATATTTTTTTTTTTTTTTCAAACTCCAGCCAAAGCTTCTTATGATGATATTGAAGTCGAGGCTTCACCTTTTTTTGGGCCATCAGTCGAGACTTGTGTAATGTGCATCACATGGTGCTGCATGGATGTCTGTGATCTCACTATTGCAAAGCATACAAGACAACTCCACTGCCATGTTTTTCACTCCAGAACTGATAGAGCTTATGATAAGTCGTGTTGACACATATTTTGCCTGGACGTCCACCTCTTGGCTTTTGAATGGATGAATGGACTTCATTTCGTATTCTTCCAACTGTCATGGCACTCACATGATGCAGTTTGGCAATTGGCAATTTTCTAGTCCGAGAGACCGCTATTGTTGAGCTGGATGATGCTGTTTCTCTTTTCTTGGGAAATCTTCTTCATGGCTGCTCCTCAGTTCAAACCACTGACCTCTTGCTTGAATCAAACAAATAACATGCTGAGCTATTAGAGAATGCGAGAACAGGTTGTAATTTGTAATATACAGGAAGAAAAAGATTTTTCCACCACCGAAAGTAAAACATTAACAAGGCAGTGACTTGACAAGAATCTACATAACTAATCATCTGCTAATTTTATCTATGTAACAGCCAAAATGATAATCTATAAAATGATGGTAATCTCGCGCTCAAAGCTGTAGTGGATGGTGAGATATGAAACTTGAAAGTCAAAAGTTCAAAACATTGTTACCCTTTTGCTTGTCAGTGTATATGAAGTCATAGAAACCTCAAAAATGTTCAAGACATTACCATAGTTTATATGTATATATATATATAGTGAGATACAAAGTAAAGACTACAAGGACAGATGCAAGAATCATAGAAATTGTGAATATCATGGCTCCAGGAGGTACAATCAGTAAGGAGCAAATCCAGTGGATAAGTGATAGTAAACAGTCTGAACAATAAAATTTAGAATTATAATTCACATACTAAGCCATCATTAGTTAGGGTAATGTATACCCACAGAAAACTCCAGGAATATCAGGGATATGCTATCCATTTCAATCAGAAAATACTTTTTTAGAATGGCAGAATATAGTCAAAAATTACTTACCCATAAGTGGTATGTCACTGTGCAGTCCTCCCAAATCCAATGCACGTTTCACGTTCTAGCTTCCTCAGTGGGTAACAGGTAGAGTGTAATGACCCTTTATAAGCCATGACTAGCAGGCGGTATAAGATATCCGTAATGAGGTACATGCACAGTGTCATCCACTCGTTATCCTTTATGGAGTCTGAAATACTCCCAAATGAATTATGGAATAAGGCAACTAATTTCCATTGACATTTCTTTTTATCATTTTTCATGCAATGGCAGAATGGAAGGAGTTTAAATGTCTTTCTTTAAAGGGATTGTCCACTGAAAACAATTTAGCACCTCTTCACAGGATGAGAAAACTTGTTAACTGTAGGGAACCTGCCTGCACTAATTGGCAGAATGGGAAACATCCTGGTTAGAATGGAGCAGCAGTGCACATGCTTGCTGCTCCATTCATTCCCTGTTGGGCTGCCTAGCACTGCACTCAGCTTTTCTGACAAGCCCATAGAGAATGAATAGAGCGATGGTCAGATGTCCAATCGTCTGCTCCATTCTGTGATCCATAGAGAATGAATAGAGCGATGGTCAGATGTCCAACCGTCTGCTCCATTCTGTGATCCATAGAGAATGAATATAGCGGTGGTCAGGTGTCCAACCATCTGCTCTATTATGTGATTCGTAGAGAATGAATAGAGCGAGTCAGGTGTCCAATCTTCTGCTCCATTCTATGACCCATAGAGAATGAATACAGTGGTGGTCAGTAGTGATGAGCGAGTACCAAAAAGCTCGGGTGCTCGAGGCTCGGGCCGAGCATCCCAAGATACTCGTGTACTCAGCCCGAGCACCGAGCCCAATGTTATCCTATGGGAGACCAGAGTATTTTTATGAAATGACCCTCGGCAGCATGTAGAAACCCTAAAAATGTCACAAAAGTCTCAGAAGAGTGCTCAAATGACATGGCAACAGCATGGGGAAGACCCCTTGAACGATTTATCACTCAAAAGTCACAGCTGTGAACAATTTTGTCCGAGTTTTACGCCATTTTTACGGACTCGCCAGAAAACCTTCCAAAATGACACCAAAATTAATTTTCATGGCGGAAATGTTAAGGGCACATACCCAATAGTGAGATAGAGCTGGTGTATGTTACTTTTTGAGATTATTACATGAAAGATTTTACGTAAAAACATTGTGTGGCACTCCGATGTCCAAAACGCACGTTTTGTGCTTTTTACTAGCGATGTCGGTCATTTTTTTTTTTCATTCTATCTCCCTCAGTCCGAAGGTCGGTCTCTCTGTCTGTCTGTCGGTCTCTCTCTGTCTTGTCTGTCCCCCTCTCACAGTCTGTCGGTCATTCTCCCCCCTCTCTCTTACTTACCGTTCCCCGATCACTGCCGCGGCGCTGCACAGCTGTTCACTAAACTCCGGCGGCTTTTCCTCTTTTGAAAAAGCCGGCCGCTCATTAATCAATCTCGTATTCCCTGCTTTCCTGCTTTTCGGCGCCTATGATTGGTTGCAGTGAGACACACCCCCACGCTGAGTGACAGGTGTCTCACTGCACCCAATCACAGCAGCCGGTGGGCGTGTGTATACTGTGCAGTGAAATAAATAATTAAATAATTAAAAAAAACGGTGTGCAGTCCCCCCAATTTTAATACCAGCCAGATAAAGCCAGACGGCTGAAGGCTGGTATTCTCAGGATGGGGAGCTCCACGTTATGGGGAGCCCCCCAGCCTAACAATATCAGTCAGCAGCCGCCCAGAATTGCCGCATACATTAGATGCAACAGTTCTGGGACTGTACCCGGCTCTTCCCGATTTGCCCTGGTGCGTTGGCAAATCGGGGTAATAAGGAGTTATTGGTAGCCCATAGCTGCCAATAAGTCCTAGATTAATCATGTCAGGCGTCTCCCCGAGATTCCTTCCATGATTAATCTGTAAATTACAGTAAATAAACACACACACCCGAAAAAATCCTTTATTAGAAATAAAAAACACAAACCAATTCCCTCGTATCCAATTTAATAAGCCCCAAAAAGCCCTCCATGTCCGGCGTAATCCACGGACCTCCAGCGTCGCATCCAGCTCTGCTGCATGGAGGTGACAGGAGCTGCAGAATACACCGCCGCTCAGCAACTGAGGTGAGTAGCGCGATCAGCTGAGCTGTCACTAAGGTTATCTGCGGCCACCACTGGATCCAGCGGTGGCCGTGAGTTACCTGACTGACAGCAGCTGATCGCGCTACTCACCTCAGTTGCTGTGTGAAGCTGACAGGAGCGGCGGTGTCTGCTGCAGCTCGTGTCACCTCCATGCAGCAGAGCTGGATGCGACGCTGGAGGTCCGTGGATTACGCCGGACATGGAGGGCTTTTTGGGGCTTATTAAATTGGTTACGAGGGAATTGGTTTGTGTTTTTTATTTCTAATAAATGATTTTTTCAGGTGTGTGTGTGTTTATTTACTGTAATTTACAGATTAATCATGGAAGGAATCTCGGGGAGACGCCTGACATGATTAATCTAGGACTTATTGGCAGCTATGGGCTGCCATTAACTCCTTATTACCCCGATTTGCCAACGCACCAGGGCAAATCGGGAAGAGCCGGGTACAGTCCCAGAACTGTCGCATCTAATGTATGCGGCAATTCTGGGCGGCTGCTGACTGATATTGTTAGGCTGGGGGGCTCCCCATAACGTGAAGCTCCCCATCCTGAGAATACCAGCCTTCAGCCGTCTGGCTTTATCTGGCTGGTATTAAAATTGGGGGGACCGCACGCCGTTTTTTTTAATTATTTATTTATTTTATTTTTTTTACAGTTTTACCGGCGGCAGACTATTGTGAACGATCAGCTGATCGCTCCCAGAAGCCGGCCGCCGAGTGATCAGCTGATCGCTCCCTGCAGCAGGCCGCCGGGTGATCAGCTGATCGCTCCCAGCGCCGGGTGATCAGCTGATCGCTCCCAGCGCCGGGTGATCAGCTGATCGCTCGGCCGCCGAGAATCTGTGCGGGGGGAGGAGTGCGGAGTGGGTGGGGCCGAGCGGGGCCATGGCGCTGAGGACAGGTGAGTGTGTGTGTGCGTGTGTATATATATATATATATATATATATATATACATGCGGAGACTGCGGGAGGGTGCGGAGCCGAGCGGGGAAGTGTCGGGCTCCCTGCACACGTGGCCAGGGTAAATATCGGGTAAAGCACTTTCCTTGGTTACCCGATATTTATCTTGGTTACGGGTCCAGGGAGCCAGAGAGAGCATGCGCAGTGAAATCCTAAGGATTCCGCTGCTCAAAAAAACGTCACTGCACAGTATACACAAGCCCATCGGCTGCTGTGATTGGGTGCAGTGAGACACCTGTCACTCAGCGTGGGGGCGTGTCTCACTGCAACCAATCATAGGCGCCTGTGGGCGGGGAAAGCAGGGAATACGAGATGGCTGTGTGCAGATCACAGCGCGCCCGCCGGTATAAAGGCTCGGTCACGCTGTGCGGGCCGGCCAATCACTGCAATTCCACAACTAATAGGGCTGTGGCATTGCAGTGGTCTGCCAGCCAATCCCTGCATGAGGGCTGGCTCTCAAAAGAGCGCCAACATGCAGGGATGAAGACCACGAGTACAGCACGAGTATCGCGAAATTACTCGGTCCCCGCCGAGAAGCCCGAGTACAGTGATACTCGTGCGAGTACCGAGTAGTGACAAGCATACTCGCTCATCACTAGTGGTCAGGTGTCCGACATTCTGCTCCATTCTGTGACCCATAGAGAATTAATAGAGAGGTGGTCAGGTGACCAACCGTCTGCTCCATTCTGTGACTCTTAAGGCTGCTTTACACGCAACGACATCGCTAACGAGATGTCGTTGGGGTCACGGAATTCGTGACGCACATCTGGCCTCGTTAGCGACGTTGTTGCGTGTGAAACGCAGGAACGACCGTTAACGATCAAAATACTCACCATATCGTTGATCGTTGACACGTCGTTCTAATCCCAAATATCGTTGCTGCTGCAGGTACGATGTTGTTCGGCGTTCCTGCGGCAGCACACATCGCTATGTGTGACACCGCAGGAACGAGGAACATCGTAGCTGCGGCCGCCGCCAATGAGGAAGGAAGGAGGTGGGCGGGATGTTACGGCCGCTCATCTCCACCCCTCTGCTTCTATTGGGCGGCCGCTTAGTGACGCCGCTGTGACGCCGCACGAACTGCCCCCTTAGAAATGAGGCGGTTCGCCGGCCACAGCGACGTCGCTAGGCAGGTATGTGTGATGGGTGTTAGCGATATTGTGCGCCACGGGCAGTGATTTTCCCGTGACGCATAACCGAAGGGGGAGGGTGCTATCGCTCGTGACATCGCTATCAATGTTGCAGCGTGTAAAGCCCACTTTAGGCTAGGGCCACATGGGGATTACTGCGATCCCCTCGCATGACACTCGGCTCACGCTGGCAGTACAGCAGAGCTGAGTGTCATGCGAGTGTCCCTGAGACTGAGGTCCGACCGTGCGATCGGACCTCAGCTGCGGGGGAGGGCTGGCACTGAGGAGGGGCGGGCTGGCGCTGAGGAGGGGAGGGAGGGATTTATTTCCCTCTCTCCTCCGTAGCCGGCTATTGCCATTCTCGCACTGCACTCGCGGTACATCGGTGTATCACGAGTGCAGTGCGATTTTTCTCTCACCCCCATAGACTTGAATGGATGCGAGAGAAAGAGTCTCGCATTACAATCGCAGCATGCTGCGATTGTTTTCTCGGTCCGATTAGGGCTGAGAAAATAATCGCTCATGTGCGCTAACACAGGCTAATATTGGTCCGAGTGGAATGCAATTTATCGCACTCCACTCGCAACGATTTTCATGCTGTGTGGCTTAGGCCTTAGAGAATGAACAAAGTGGTGAGATCAGGCATCCAACCACCTGCTCTGTTCTGTTACTTATAGAGAATTAATAGAGCAGTGGTCAGGTGTCCAACCTTCTGCTCTATTCTGTAACCCATTGAGAATGAATAAAGCGGTAGTCAGGTTTCCACCATTCTGCTCCATTCTGTGACCCATCGAGGATGAATAAAGCGGTGGTCAGGTGTCCAACCTTCTGCTCCATTCTGTCACTCATAGAGAATGAATAGAGCGGTGGGCATCCTTCTGATCCATTATGTGATAAAAGCTCCCCATTGGGGTTTAAAAATGACCCTTTGTGCCGATTTGTGCGGATCCCAGGGGTTACCACCCACAATCAGCAAGTTATCACCTATCCATTATATTGGTGATAACTTGTTTTCTCTGGATAACCCCTTAAAGGAAATGCAAAAAAAAAAGTATATGACAAGGCTAACCTAACACAGAATTTCCATTATGGACGCTGTCACCAAGGTAAGTGACAGATGTGTCTAGCTTTATAGTGATATGTATCACACTCCTTTATCTCACCTTAGTAAACAGCTTTTTGACACTTTGATGTTTAATCTCTGGGTAACACTGTATCAAACAAGTTAAAAACAGCAAAAAGATGGTAAAAATTATAGATCTGGTTGAAATCAACAAAATCTGCTGAGTATATGATGTTGCTAATGCAATTTTTAAGAATAAGGGTACATGCCCACAATCAGGCTTCCTCGCGTTCTTGACGCAGCATATCAATTTATTCTTGAGAAGATGCTATTGTCCTATGCTGGAGAACGCAGTGACCGTGCCCACGATAAGGATCCTGGGTGCAGCATAATTTTGCTATGTTCTCCCACTCAGAACTTTAGCGTCTCCGCAAGCATAAATTGACATGATGTGGCTCGGAAAGCTGTGCCACAGGTCAGCAGATGGAGAAAAGAAGCACAGTGGGCATGGGGTTCCTATAAATCCCTTCCACTGTGCTTGTACAGTACAATGCAGCGTTTTGGAAGCAGGGAAGGTACACTGTGTCCAAAATACTGCTAATCCTGTTCATGGGCACTGGCCCTTAGAAGTGATCTACAGTCCAAAACGCTGCCAACACTGATCGTGGGCATGGGCCCTTAGAGGTGATCTACAGTCCAAAATGCTGCCAACACTGATTGTGGGAATGGGGCCTTAGAAGTGACCTACAGTCCAAAACGCTGCCAACACTGATCGTGGGCATGGGCCCTTAGAGGTGATCTACAGTCCAAAATGCTGCCAACACTGATCGTGGGCATGGGCCCTTAGAAGTGACCTACAGTCCAAAACGCTGCCAACACTGATCGTGGGCACAGGCCCTTAGAGGTGATTTACAGTCCAAAATGCTGCCAACACTTATCGTGGGCATGCATCCTTAGAAGTGATCTACAGTCCAAAATGCTGCCAACACTGATCATGGGCCCTTAGGGTGTTCAGATCATGTATTTTTTTTGTATACAAAGGATTCAGCTAACTGCACTCGTAATGTACCCATGATGTATGGTCAGCTGGCATGTCTAACTTCATAGCTGCCCAGATGACATGCCGTGTACCAGCACTATCACTGTTTCCTAGACAGTTTTAAATTTCGAGAGGAAACTGAAGCACATAATGAGGAGGGGGAAGGGCAGATCAGCATGACAATAGAAGCATCTTCTTCCCAGGGCCTCTCACATTTCTCCTTGATCACCATGCCTTACCTTATGGCCTCTGTAGAAGGCGATCTCCTCCACATTAGCTATAATCCTGGAGTGCACATAGCGCAGGTACCCTTTCCTGTGGGCTTCTTCTGCCACCAGTTTGCCAAATTTGGGGGAACAAGCTTTGAGCACTTTGGCAGTGGCATACACCACCAGGCCGGCCAGCAGTGTGGGCCCCAGGGGATTAGCTCCTCTGGACCTGGCAGTCTGGATGAGGGTGTAGGAGGTCAGCACCACGTCCAGGATGGGCTTCGTCAGGTTGGAGTACAAGTGTGCTATGGACTGGGAGAACATCATGATGTCCTCGGTGAGGGACTGGTCGGGGTTGGCCAGCCTGCTGTCCATGTTGAGGATCTTATAGTAGGTCTGGTGGGTGAAGTAGGTCTGGTAGGCATGGTCCACCAGCCGGGTGCGCAGCGCCAGCGCCAGCTTACATTCCAGGTAGCGGATCGCACTGTTCACGAAGGTGGCCGGGATGGCGATAAGGAGCCATTTGATGAGCTGCAGCAGGAAGCTCCGGGGCTTCTTCTCCACGATGCTCTTCACGATCTTCCCATCCAGCCCGGCCACATACACGGACAGAAAGGTCCTGGAGACGAGAGCCAGCGAGTGCACGGACAGCAGCGCCAGCTCCCTGCTCACCAGCCGCGGGAACAGCACCTTCCGCAGCTCCAGCAGCTGCCGGCAGAATTCCGCATTGACGGCCGGGGAGCAGTGTGTGTGCCCGCTGCCCGGGGAGCTGCGCGGACTGCGCCCCTTCCTCCGGAGCTGTCTGCTGATGATGGGGTACAAGGTCTTTAGCCCGTAGGCAGCTGCCAGCAAGAAGGCGGCCCTCTTCACGGCGACCTCCTTGCTCCCCCATTTCAGCCGCTCGGTGGCATGCAGCATATGTGACATGTCTTCCCTGCACTCGGAGGATGCGTCCGGAAATGCCCCCTATGCCAGGCTTCTGCCGCGGAGCAGCCGCATCATGTGGGCAGATGCAGAGTAATGCCAGCTCCACGGATAGCTCCAGCATCCACAGACCACTGATGGCCCCGCCAGCCCCGCCCCTCCTAATGCCTCACTCCTGCTGCCACTGACAGCCGCTGCTCAGCAGCAGGTGCCTGCCAGGCGGCATACACTGCACAGGATTACTGCACTCACCACCCCCACTGGAGCCAGAACACTGATTAGCCAAATGCCCCAGAAACTGCCAGTGATCACCCATAAGAGTGCCAGCTGCTTGCAAATGCACCATACATTGCCAGTGATCACCCATAATAGTGCCAGTGGTTGGTAAATGCCCCATAAACTGCCAGGGATCACCCATAATAATGCCAGTGGTTGGTAAATGCCCCATAAACTGCCAGGCATCACCCATAATAATGCCAGCTGCTTGCAAATGCACCATACATTGCCAGTGATCACCCATAATAGTGCCAGTGGTTGGTAAATGCCCCATAAACTGCCAGGGATCACCCATAATAGTGCCAGCTGCTTGCAAATGCACCATACATTGCCAGTGATCACCCATAATAGTGCCAGTGGTTGGTAAATGCCCCATAAACTGCCAGTGATCACCCATAATAATGCCAGCTGCTTGCAAATGCACCATAAATTGCCAGTGATCACCCATAATAGTGCCAGCTGCTTGCAAATGCACCATAAATTGCCAGGGATCACCCAGTGCCAGCTGCTTGTACCCATAAGGGCTTATTCCAACTAGCATACTATACGTACATGTGCCCTATGTGTTAACACATAACAGTCAGGGCCAGATTAAGGTTGGTGGGGGCCCCTGGGCAGAAAATCTGGTGGGGGCCCCATAACGTTAACATTTTTAGCCATAACAGTAGAGCACGAACCGTAGAATTTAGATATAAATCCAATGAACATTTATCTTATCCTGTTCTGCCACATTCAGATTTATAGCACTCCAATACAGATACAGTCCAGGATCACTCACAGCCGTCACTTATACACACAGTACAATACAGACACAGTCCAGGATAACTCACAGCCGTCACTTATACACACAGTACAATACAGACACAGTCCAGGATAACTCACAGCCGTCACTTATACACACAGTACAATACAGACACAGTCCAGGATAACTCACAATTGTCACTTATACACACAGTACAATACAGATACAGTCCAGGATCACTCACAGCTGTCACCCATACACACAGTACAATATAGATACAGTCCAGGATCACTCACAGCCGTCACTTATACACACAGTACAATACAGATACAGTCCAGGATCACTCACAGCCGTCACTTATACACACAGTACAATATAGATACAGTCCAGGATCACTCACAATTGTCACTTATACACACACAGTACAATACAGATACAGTCCAGGATAACTCACAATTGTCACTTATACACACAGTACAATACAGATACAGTCCAGGATCACTCACAATTGTCACTTATACACACAGTACAATACAGACACAGTCCAGGATAACTCACAATTGTCACTTATACACACAGTACAATACAGATACAGTCCAGGATAACTCACAATTGTCACTTATACACACACAGTACAATACAGATACAGTCCAGGATAACTCACAATTGTCACTTATACACACAGTACAATACAGATACAGTCCAGGATCATTCACAATTGTCACTTATACACACACAGTACAATACAGACACAGTCCAGGATCACTCACAATTGTCACTTATACACACACAGTACAATACAGATACAGTCCAGGATCATTCACAATTGTCACTTATACACACACAGTACAATACAGATACAGTCCAGGATCACTCACAATTGTCACTTATACACACACAGTACAATACAGATACAGTCCAGGATAACTCACAATTGTCACTTATACACACAGTACAATACAGACACAGTCCAGGATAACTCACAATTGTCACTTATACACACAGTACAATACAGATACAGTCCAGGATAACTCACAATTGTCACTTATACACACACAGTACAATACAGATACAGTCCAGGATAACTCACAATTGTCACTTATACACACAGTACAATACAGACACAGTCCAGGATAACTCACAATTGTCACTTATACACACAGTACAATACAGATACAGTCCAGGATAACTCACAATTGTCACTTATACACACACAGTACAATACAGATACAGTCCAGGATAACTCACAGCCGTCACTTATACACAGAA